>NW_028227264.1:97115000-97770000 GCF_978045245.1 Mus caroli
GCAAAACAGAAGAAAATCAAGAAGAAGGAAGACCAACATGTGGATCCTTAATTCCTTCGTAGAATAGGGAAGTGGATATTAGCCCAAAACTTAGGATACCCAAGATATATAATACAATCTGCTAAACACATAAAACTCAAGAAGAATGAAGACCAAAGTGGGGTCACTGTACCCCTTCTTAGAATTGGGAACAAAACATCAATGGAAGGAGTTACAGAAACAAAGATTGGAGCTGTGATGAAAGGATGGACCATCTAGAGACTGCCATACCCAGGGATCCATCCCATAATCAGCTTCCAAACGCTGACACCATTGCATACACTAGCAAGATTTTGCTGAAAGGACCCTGATATAGCTGTCTCTTGTGAGACTATGCAGGGGCCTAGCAAACACAGAAGTGGATTCTCACAGTCAGCTAGTGGATGGATTACAGGGCTCCCAATGGAGGAGCTGGAGAAAGTACCCAAGGAGCTAAAGGGACCTGCAACCCTATAGGTGGTACAACATTATGAACTAACCAGTACCACGGAGCTCTTGACTCTAGCTGCATATGTATCAAAAGACGGCCTAGTCGGACATCCACTGTGTGGCCCATTGGACACACAAACTTTATATGCCCCAGTACAGGGGAACGCCAAGGCCAAAAAAAAAAAAAAATGGGAATGGGTGGGTAGGGAAATGGGGGAGAGGGGGGAGGGTATGGGGGACTTTTGGGATAGCATTGGAAATGTAATTGAGGAAAATACGTAATAAAATATATTTTAAAAAAAAAAACATGGAAGCAGTTACAGAGACAAAGTTTGGAGCTGAGATGAAAGGATGGACCATCCAGAGACTGCCCCACCTGGGGATCCATCCCATAATCAGTCACCAAAGGCAGACACTATAGCATATGCCAGCAAGATTTTGCTGAAAGGACCCTGATACAGCTGTCTCTAGTGAGGTTATGCCAGTGCCTGGCAAATACAGAAGTGGATGCTCACAGTCAACTATAGGATGGAACATAAAATTATTTTTGTCGCTACTTTATAACTGTAATCTTATTACTGTTATGAATCATAGTGTAAATATCTGATATGCAGAATGTCTGATATGTGACTGAAAAGGGGTCATGATTCAGGTTGAGAACCACTGTTATTAACTACAATTGCCTTGTTGAGCTATAGAATTCTGTGCTTATTTATTCTATCTTGAAAGGTTAGCCTTGCCTAATGGCTAATCTTGGAGGTTGTTATTCTGCTTCCTCTGCATCTCAAAATTTTCTTGTTAGGTTCTATAAATAAATGACACTCCACTCAGTAGATTATTTTCCAGGTCTATTGGCTATATTACAAGAGGCTGGATTCTTCTGCTTTTTATTTGTTTAGCTAACATTTCACTATGTATCTTTGAGGACTTTAAAAATCCATGTGTTCACCAGTGAACATCTTGATGCAATTATGAGGAGTGAAGCAGTGGACATAAGAATGCCAATAACCTGAGAGTTCTCATTGCATTCCTTTAGATATTTATGCACATTCTCAGAAGTGGAATAGTTGGATCATGTGTTAGCTCTGTTATTAATATTAAGGTTCTTTAATACTATATCCCACAGTTAACCTGTTAATTTTTATCCCTCCTATCCAATCAATAATACCTTAATGACTACTGACCAAAATGTATCTAAACTCTATTTTTCATTGTCTCTCTTGCTAGCACAGAAGGGAAAATTCAGTCATTCTGACCTTAGTGACGACTTCAAAGGCTTCCAACTAGGCTTTTCTCTACCTTGCTAACTTTCACTCTGAGTTGAACATATCTCTCAAATAGCCCTATCTGCAAGTCCATCCCTTCCTGACTTAGAAGGATGTTATTTGCAGAAATAAGATGCAAAGTCTGAGTTCTTAATCATTTGCAAAACATAATCATAAAAAGTGCTCATTTGGGGAGCTGAAGAGATGGCTCATTGATTAAGAGCACTGATTGTTCTTTCAGAGGACCTGAGTTCAATTCCCAACAACTACATGGTAGCTCACAAGAAGTTTTACAGGGATCTGATGGCCTCTTATGAAATTTGGAATTCCTCTGTAGCAGGACCTTTGGTGAGTTTTTATCACTCACCATGAATTATCAAGTCAAATGGACTGGACTATTTCTAGAGAACCTTCCTTTCTGAATCCCTTCATCAGTGAACAAAGCTTTAGACTCAGAATCTGCCTTGTATTCCATTCTCCCCTTGGTGTCCTGTAGATTCCTGGTCTACCTCAGTTTGGTTTTAAAGGTTACTGCAGGTAGATGACAGAGAGAATGTGCACATCTGATTTTCTAATTGCTCATTGTAAACTGTTTATTCTCTGATTAGCTTTGTCTCCCAGTTAGAGACAGACACATCAGCCCTTCCTACAAGGTCCATGTATTTGTTTCCAGGAGCATGGTCGCTCTTCAGTGGAGTTAGTTAAACTGGAATTAGCCCAGATTTTATAGTCCTTACTCAGAGATGTCAACTCACTTGCCAAAATCGCCCATCTGTGCTCCCAATTCTGTTGGTTGTCTCTTCCCCAGAAACCATCTGGGATAAATGTTTCATTTTAACTTTATTTTTTTATTTTTATTTTTTTTTATAAAAAATGATCTTGAGTTCTGAGTAAAAACATCTTAATTGTAGGTTTACTTTTCAAATTTTACTGTGATGAGAAAACAATGATCTTTATTGGCCCATTGCAGCAACTGTAAGGGCGATGATTTCAGGGCACACTGGACATGTGGAGGTGCTCATATGTCTCAGCCTTAGAAATGTCAATGTGCTGGCTTTTGCTTTGCCAAGAATTGTTTTAATGAGGATTTTAAGAAATGAAAACACTAGAAAAACAAGTGACATTTGCTAAGCTTTCTCATCAGAGCTTTTTTTTTAAAGAAAAAAAACCATAGTTTATAAAATTTGAGTGAGGTAGGAAAATAGCTTAAGGCATGAAGTGCCTGAGCCACAAGTGTAAGTGTCTGAGTTTGGAAATTCTGTACCCATTTGAAAGTTATCTGCACTAGTATATCAGTATCCCCAGCATTGGAGAGATGGAGACAGACAGAACCTGAGAGAATGCTAGGTTCCCAGGCTAGTTGAATCCATGAGACCTATCTCACAGTACAATGTTAAATGTGATGGAGAAAGATATCCACTGTTAAACTTTGATCACCACACATGTAGACTTAAATAAACTCATAGACAAATATACACACACACATACATGTGTGTGTATATGTGTGTGTGTATATATATATATATATATATATATATATATGTATAAGTACATATATAGTATGTATATACCATATTATAAATATATATATTATATGGTATTATACACAGAATAATATACATATTATATGTGCATATACCACACATACACACACACACACACACACACACACACACACACACACACACACATCAAGAAAAAATATGATAGGCATAAGAAGATCACCACATTCTCAGAGACTAGTGCACATATTCATAGATTTTCTTTTTTTTTTTTTTTTTTTTTTGGCTTTTTGAGACAGGGTTTCTCTGTGTAGCCCTGGTGTCCTGGAACTCACTCTGTAGACCAGGCTGGCCTCGAACTCAGAAATCCGCCTGCCTCTGCCTCCCAAGTGCTGGGATTAAAGGCATGTGCCACCACCACCCTCATAGATTTTCTTGATGTATATGTTTTAAAATTTCCTTGAGAGAGGATTTTTTGAGTTTGTATAAAAGATGACTTCTGAATCTTGGTTGAAGGTCATTTTTCATGAGTTCTTAACTTGCCCTAAGGTTACACTCTCCCTTTTGCTAGCTGCAGTTCTCCTGGCTGTCTTAGGTTTTACTGCCTTCCAAAGCTAATACAGATAAAAACAACAAAACAAAAGAATCCCAGTTTTTACCTCTATTTCTCTATTTTTACTACTTGTGTTAGTATGCTGCAAAGGTGACCAGCTGAAGTAAACTACCTGAAAAGAAACCCCATGTGTGCCAGAAAGTAACTCCCAGGCAAACGCAGCTCACCTTTATGCAACAGATATATTTGCAGTAGTCTCAGTTTCAAACAGAGTTTCTGAGTTTGCTCTTATCTCTAGACCCTTTATCTCTCCCCACGCACAAAAGCTAAGTGCAGTTTGATGTCATTTAAACTTCAAGAGCCATTCCAGGGCTATTTGTTACCATGATAAATGTCGCACACCCAGCACTAAAGAAGGAGTTCACTTTTGTGCCCCCTTTTCTAAACTGTATCCAATTTTCTACTCACAGATGAAACATTAGACAGCAGCAGTCTGCCTGGTTCCAGATAATTATGTAACTATACAAGTTCAATGCTTTCTTTGTTTCCGAGTAAATTCACCCAGGTTTTGCTGAGCTGATACTCAAGACAGTAGCTTTAGTCAGTCTTCCTCATGAGAGGACAGAAACCCTTAGCTAAGATAGAATCCATCAGTTGCATCTCTTGTTTGGATTTAGGACACAATTTGAAGGTTTGACAGTTCATTGTGCATGGAATCTCTCTGTGGTGGCTTCTTTTTTTTCACTGTCTTCTTTTAATCCCTCCTTTTCATCCTTCTCCAACCCACTTTTTCCTGTCCATCTTCTTCCTCCTCCTCTTACTTCTCTTCCTTTCTCTCCTCATTTCTCTTACCAAGGACTACACAACATTAACTGTGGCAATAAATACAAAGAACACTGATAAAATAATTCAATTCATGGAACATACTTACACAAGTTATTTTAATCATTACCATTTGAACTACAAAATCAGAACCACACACTTAGTCATCCCAGCAATCACAGAGGTGATTTGAGGCTTTCTCCATGCCCATTTAACAACAGAGAATTCTATAGTTTAAAGAAGTTAAATCACTGAGCCAGACTTCATGAGGATAGGAAGTTCTGCAGCTTATATTTAAACTCTAATGATTTTTTCCAAAAGAATTCATCACATTTGGAGAATTAAAAAAAATGAAATAGCTTACTAGCTGAAAGGTTAATGTCACACAATGGAATCAGGGCACTAATGGAGAGTACAGAGGCTTGGGTAATTGTCACGATTTGGCTTAGAGTATGTAGCTAAGTAATTATCTGGAAAAAATAAAAGGACACTTGACTAGGTGATCCCAAAGTTCTTAGGCTTAATGCTTCTGTATGGTTTAACTTATGCAGTGCCACAATGGTAGGCATGTAGATCTCTGTTTACTGTTTAGTCCTGTAGGATTTCTATTCAACTCTATCCATAAGTAAGCAATACAAAGAGACATAACTTAGGGATCACAGAGAAGAGTTTAGTTATGTATTGTCTTGCTCAAGAAGAGTTGGCCAATGCCTCATGCTGGACTGATTCTACTTTTCCCAAC
Organism: Mus caroli; assembly: GCF_978045245.1. NCBI lineage: Eukaryota > Metazoa > Chordata > Mammalia > Rodentia > Muridae > Mus > Mus caroli. Next base: position 97,120,353 of record NW_028227264.1, read on the forward strand.
ATCCTGCAGTCTATGTCTTCTAGACTGCTGAGCCAACTTCCAGGAACTTGATCCTACTCTTTTACTGTTCAGAGACACCAAACAGCAAGCAGGATGTTCTAGGCAGGACCTTTTCATCTCTGCTGCTCTTCAGTCTTCTAGTGAGAAACAGGCAACCCAGAAAACCTATATGAAAACAGACCCACTGCCACGTTTTACTACAGTGTTCATTCTTGATGCTTCCTTCTTTCTGGTGATGGATTCCCACAGGACTCCTCACCCCTACACACACACACACACACACACACACACACACACACACACACACACAACTCTGCAGTGTACCTCCTCTGTAACACACCAGTATGGTAAGTTCCTGGGGTAAAGAATAGCATTATGACACGACTATCCTCTTATGTCTCTTATTTCGGCCACTCCGTATCCACTGTTTGGATACAGGCAATAGCAGAGTTAAGAAGAAATGAAATATCAAGGAAGTAGAAAAAACAGAAACCAATCAGTAGAAGCCAGATGCTTGATCCCACATGCAGCTCCTCATGTTTGCCTTGAAATATTGGAAAGCATCTAATAAGTACCATTAAAAGAAGTTAGCTTGCACATTCTACAAAGTAACATTATTTTCTTGTTGTTTTGGTAATCATTTAGAATGCCTTTTTTTTCCTTATTTCTCATGGTATCACAATACAATGAATAGAATATGATATTGAAGACAATGTTACTAAAATATCTGCCCTTTTCACAAAATTTGTAAATTACAAATAAAAACAGAAAAAAAAATGACCATCCTTTCTGCAAATACTTCTTTTAAAAGCCCATTTTGAAAGCGGATAACAAGGGCATGGGGAAATGGCTCATTAGATAAACCCATTGCAGAGCAACCAGAGATCAAATTCCCAGAAACCACTTGAAGCCAGATGTGATAGCACGTCTCTGCCTCTGCCACCTCATTGCTCCTACTGTGAGATGGGAGGCAGAGACAGGAGAATGTTCAGAGGCTCCTAGGTTAGCTAGCCTGGGGTACACAGCATGCAGTAACAACTCCTAAAAGCAAGGTGGAAGGTGAACACCAGAGCCAAAGGTTGTCCTGAGCGCATACAGTAACTCTCATATACACATATCTACACAATACTTCACACACACACACAAACACACACACACACACACACACACACACACTTTAAAATTAAAAAAAAAAAACAGGTTGCAAAGAAAACCTAATTACTTGGTATACTAAGTGACTAGGTAGGTAAAATAAAAGATAATATTGTAAAACTACAAACAAAGAAATCCTAAAGTGGATTTTTGCTTATTTTATTCCCTTTGTTTTTGCTTCACATCTCCTAGCAACATATTTAGTAGATTAATTCTACAGAAGAAGTGCCTTTCTTCAAGAAAATGTGTTTATTTCTTAGTCAAGTGATTATCAAGGTTAATACGTTAAAGAAATATCTATGCTAGGTTTGGAGGACACCAAGTACCTTCCTACCTGCAACTGCAATCTGCTAAATATGCCAACACATCTTCTGTACGGGGCCAGTTGGTAAAAGAGTGAAGTTTCCTTTTTCTCTGTCCAGGGAAAATAAGCTCATACAAACAAAGGAATGAGCAATACTGATTAATGGTAACAGCTAATTAGTACTTTTTGCAGTTTTATTTACACAGATGCAGTGCCTAGAAACCCGGATCCTGTTGCAGTTGACACTTTGTCTATATTCTTCAGCATGCACAGGGCAAGAGTCGTTTAGAAGTGGACTGTTATGATAAATTCCATCTGGTAAAAAACGGCAAGGGTGGGGGAACAACACAAGTTTTTTGTTACAATCTCATATCAGCATTGCTGCCAACTGGCAACAGTATTAACTCAGGATTTCAACACTCTTTCCCCTTTTATAGGCCAGGGAAAGTTCTAAAGAACAATAGGGCTGCTTTTCAAAGGTGAAAGGCAGAGCAACCTCTAAAACTTTCTCCCCACCCAGAGCTCCAGAAAGTCTTTTCTAGGCAGTTATAATATCCCAGAATGTCTCTGAATATTGTTGTCGTGGGATCTGCTCACCAGAGAAGTAAAGAGAAAAAGAAAAATGCTTACGAGGGAGAGCTACAATTTAATAATAATATTAAGCAAGTCTGTACAAAGTTGCGTTGGATGGCTCTGAGTCAGCTCACACTGGAGCCCTGATGGAAGGGCTGATGGCTAAGTCTCCTCTTTAATTTACTAAATGAGACTCCCAAAATCAGGGATTAATGATGTGGAATTTGATGAGCTCACTGGAGGAGTCCAGATTTTACCTTTTCACTGAGGTAAAAGGTAAAAGATTTATAGGATTGGAAGAGAAGCCAGAGTACTCAGGGCCTTAAACAGAGATGAAGGTTTCCTGCTCCAAAAGTGCAAGATCCAGTTGCCATGGTTGAGCTTCACATGAGCTCTTGTGTTAGAAATGTTTTGATGGTGAGTTCTTCAATGGTAATACATTTCTATTTTTCCTAGCTTTCGAGTTTAAACAGAAGGCTTTTCTGATGGCTTAAAGGGAGGTGTTAAAATGCCCTTAATTTGGGAACTATTGACCTAGACCATCTTGGTGTGACTTAAGTAGATATTGATTCTCTGGAAGCTCAGGTCAGGTCTTTCCTCTTAGGACTCTAAGGCCTGATGAGGACAGTGAGGAATAGATGTGAAACTTAGTATTTACTTGGTTCTATTTTTTAATGCATATGGTTTTTAAGCACCCAAACAAAGTATCTGATAATACTGCATGTCTTGAAAAAACCCAAATATAGCTGTCTCTTGTGAGACGATGCCGGGGCCTAGCAAACACAGGAGTGGATGTTCACAGTCAGCTATTGGATGTATCACAGGGCTCCCAATGGAGAAGCTAGAGAAAGTACCCAAGGAGCTAAAGGGATCTGCAACCCTATTGTTGGAACAACATGATGTACTAACCAGAACCCCGGAGCTCTTGTCTCTAGCTGCATATGTATCGAAAGATGGCCTAGTCGGCCATCACTGGAAAGAGAGGCCCATTGGACTTGCAAACTTTATATGCCCCAATATAGGGGAATGCCAGGGCCAAAAGAATGGGAATGGGTGGGTAGGGAAGTGGGGGGTGCTATGGGGGACTTTTGGGATAGCATTGGAAATGTAATTGAGGAAAATATGTAATAAAAATATTAAAAATCAAAAAAAAAGAAAAAAGCAAAAACAAATTTTCCCCTTTATTCCTCAGGACCAACACTGTTCTAAGATATCATTCATATATGAAGATAATATGCATATTCAGATGTAGAATTTAAGGACAACTTTTGAAGGAGGGAAGACCATGCTGATGAGGATGGGGTGAACAGAACTGAGCGGGTGGTGAACTAGCTAGATTTGTTTAGTTCTGTAGTTGCACATTGTGCACTCTTGCTGACGGTCTAATTCTATCTGTACCATCATCCCAGATTGGCACTGTGGAAAACCTGTATAAAGCCATTATAGGAAGAATTGGTCCTCACGCCTGTTCTTTCCATTATTTGATTTTGGCAGAATTCTTTGAAAATATGCTCAGCCAAAGTTTCCATGGACTTTTGTTCTTTGAAGGAAAATCGGTGTGAAAAGTGTTAGCACTGTAGCTAGCTCACTAGGCTGTCTTCTGTTGTAGCCGTGGCTCTCAGTTGATGTTTGTTATTGATAGAATCACGCTTTGAGTTGTAACTCTTCCTTGATAGTGTTAGTGATCTCCCCAGGATATGTCACTTGTTTAAACTGTCCCATAAGTTTGCATGAACCAGGAGTAAAGGAAGGGAGGGTCCTTTTCACTTTTCATGCAGTTCTGAAGTGAAACCTTGCACTTCAGTGAATGACCCCAGTCTGGGCAGCAAAGCTGTCTTCTTGTTGAAGAAAGGAGAGCTGACTCTTACCCTCTGCCTTCTCACAGTCCACTCTTGATTGCTCTCCCAGTGCAATCATCTGGAGCTTCTTCCCTGTGCGAACTTTGAACATGCCAACCCCAAAGTGCTGTTATATTTTGTCAAAGGCTTTCTCAGCACCTAATGAGATGATCACGTGGTTTTTGTCCTTTGAGTTTGTTTGTGTAGTGGATGCCATTGATGGATTCCCATATATTGAACCATCCCTGCCTCCCTGGGATGAAGCCTACTTGATCATGGTGAATGATGGTTTTGATGTGTTCTTAGATTCGGTTTGCAAGAATTTTATTGAGTATCGAGCATCAATATTCACGAGGGAAATTGCTCTGAAGCTCTGTGTGTCTTTGTTGGGTCTTTGCGTGGTTTAGGTATCAGAGTAACTGCGGCTTCATAGAGTGTATTGGGTAGTGTTCCTTCTTTTGCTGTTTTATGAACTAGGTTTTGGTAGTTTCTGAGAGGACTTTTGTTCTCATTAGTACTATATAGTTGCTAAATAGTGACTATGAGAATTTGGCACAGCAGTGTTTGACAGAAACTATGCTTAGGGAGTAACACCTCCCTAAAGGCAATACTGTTTTAGACAAATATTTGTGAAAATTCAAGTCCTGTAGAGGAGTTCTTTGTTGTAGTTGAGACATCGAGTTAAAACGAGGTCGCTTTGGATCACGCAAGCAGCAGAACTTCCGTGTTCTTGGACTATGGGAGCCACAGGATTTGTGCTGTCAGCACTCTGAAGGCTGGGAAGTAGCCAGTGGCTGAACTCGAGTGGGTGGATTAAACTCACGAGAGTTGTGTTCATGAGTTCTACAACAAAGACTGTCAGTGCACACAAAAGTGGACCCTTCTCATGATTTACCACAACAGTAATAGGGAAGAATAAAACCCTTAAGTGTGCCTTTGGCTCTGTGAACTGATTTCAGTTTAGATGCTAATCTGTGCTCACTCCTACTTTGAAAGTGCACAGCTCCATTCTGGAGATCATCTGACAGGTCTTCACTTTGTACATACACTGAGGGGTTTTCTTTGAAGTTTCCAGCAGGCATGCCAGAGATGGGCCAGGCACACCGCAGTCCCTTTCCCAAACCTGAGATCTAGAACAAATCCTATAGTGACAATGCTGATACATCCACTACTACAAATGTAAAGTAAATGCCATCTATAGTCCTAGGTTTATGGAGTGCACCTTTCTGTTAATGTATAGGGAAGTGATAGTGGTTTGATGGTTATGGGGAGTGTGTCAGTGATGTATATGCAAGGATGAATACTGTCCAATTACAGCTTTCCTTTAGGGGTGAATCATGCGATGAGTAGCATTACCAGAAAAAATGAAGGCATGAAGGTGCAGGCCTGCTAAGTGAGGACACAGGCAGGCTTTGCACGTAATTCCTATCAGGTATTGTAAAATGTGTACATGGCTTTTGTTGTTGTTGCTTGGTAATCGGTAGAGGAGAAGAGATGAGGGTGCCCCTCCCTGCAAGCTGTCCTAACCAGTCTTTTCAGAGGTACAAAGCTGGGGAATAAAAGCAGGCCTTATCCTATTGGCAGGACTCTGTCCTTTGTAATGTTCCGCACACCCTTCGGACTTCTGTGCAGAGGAGCTACATAGTTGTAGTTTAGTAACTAACCCTGGTTTATTGAGAGTCAGTGACGTCATTCTATCATGCACTCTTGTCAAGCCATTTATATGACTTTCATAAGCTTAGTCACTTTGCTGACTGCACTGGGGCCTATCAGTGACTTATACATTGCAGGATGTCTTCTATTTGAGTTTCACATGTAGAATCTCTTCTGATTTTGTGGCATTTGGCAGTTCTAACGGTTCAGCTAGTTTGAAACTACTAACTTTGCTGTGTAAAAGGAGAAATGGTGTCCTTTTTAGTAAATGTTTGGGAGGAAAAAAAAAAAGAATCTCTGAGGTAAAGGTATTCCAAGGACACAGAAACTCAAAAGGGAATGTTCATAAAAGAAAAGTGCCTCTTTTAATCAGTAAGATTACCTGATTGGATTATTTGAATTATTTATAAATGACACTCCTCACAATCTGAGTTTAAGTGGTTTCTTCTTTCTTCTGAAAACTTAGGACAAAACTTAACGTATATGTTTAAAAATACTGTTGGGCACTCTCCCCAAAATTTATAGAATACATATGTCAAAAGTAATGTGATTCGTTTCACATTAAACTCCAAAAGCCAAACAATTCACATATTCTTAAATAAAGTTTATAGTGGTGAACTGAAGTCTAGAAGTGAGGAGGGAGAGGGAGTTTACAAGTGAGAGCCAGCAGACTAAAGCCTTTCTCAGCAGAGGAACAGGAATGTAACAGTAAAAATATTTATAGTCTTTTGGCTGGAATTATTTAAAAGGAACTTGCTATCTTGGGAAAAACCTGTGAAACACATAGAAGGTCAAGTTCTTTCTAGATCTCTGACACTTAAAGTAAAACCCATGATTCTCTGCACAAGGGGAAAATGAATATTTGGTGGCACAAACTACTGCCAGTTCACCTTGGATCCTGCAAGAGTAGTTTTGCTTTACAAGAATTCTTTTCTATAAAATGTGTAGGCTTGGTAAATTTCCCTCCTGTCATCCCCTCTTCTCTACCTTAATTCTCTTCATTGAAATTGCAACATAGATATTAAGAATAACTTTGATTATAGTGGTAAACACGCAGGAGTGAAAAATCATGTCATTTCTGTAAAGCTCTCTCTATGATCTAATTGTCTAAGGTCCCTACAAAATTTCAGCCAAATATGGAAAAAAATACAAAACAAAAATAATGCTAGTTTGAGTTGTTAAGAGCAGGAAAAATACTTTTGGAAAGCCAGGCTGTCATTTTTTTCCATAGAGTGTCCAGTTTCCTAGGCAGAGGCTACTTCAAAGGCTTGGGGAGCTATTTGCTTCAGTGCTCTCACGTGGCATGAGTGGTCAGGTTTCTATCCAGAAAGAATTGGAATGTGTAAGCTTATAGTAAACTTGACTTGGTATTAGCTCTATCTTGGTACTTCAGAAGGATAAAACCATTTAGCACATTCTCATCTACTCATATCCATAAAGCCTGAAAGTTTCTAGTAAGACTGAGAATAAGACCCTCAGAATCAATAGGTCCTATCTACCTGAGACTGTAGATAACAGTCTATGGAAACTCTTCAGTATGAACATCATATATAGCAATACCCTGTGATTTGTGCTGAATTTCCGGAAATGTTTTAATTGTGAAATATTTCAAGGTTAAAAAAGTTAAGTACTGGGGACAGAGAGATGATTTAGCACATAAAAACGTATACTACTCTTGCTAAGGACCTGAATTTGATTTCCAAAATCCATATTGGGTGGCTCATAATGGGGCTCATAATGGCTTTTAACTCCAACTCCAGGGAATCTATCACCCTTTTCAGGCCTCTGCAGGCACTGCACTAAAGTGGATAAACACATACACACGCACATACACACACACACACACACACACACAAACACACACACACACATGAGAGAGAGAGAATAATAAAATTAATCTTTTAAAATTTAAAAATAGTATCAGAAGGGCTATACTCTTTCCATATCTCATCCCATATGTTAGTTTATGGTTTTGAACATATACATACAATTACTTTTAACAGTAACTTTGACACAGTGACTTTGAATGTTTTTTTTTTTTCTGCAGATTTTTTGAGAAAGCAAATCAATGATTGCATGAATGCATAAGCAGCTTGAGCCACAGCCTGATACTTGTGATCCCGTCTTATTGTATCTCCAGTCTTTTGCTGAAGTTGGGGGATTATATAATGGTTTTTTGCAAAGGACTGCCAGCTTGATTTGATTTAATCTAGAACTGAAAACTCAGTTTGTTTTTCAAAAAAATATATTGTCCACATCTAAAAACAAAACAAAACAAAACAACAAAAACCTTTCTGCTTATGCTTAACAAGTAGAAAATTCTATAAGTCCAGTAGTGGTTATTATCAAATGCCAAATCACTTAAAGCAAAGAGAGAAATGAGCATTCAAAATTCAGTCTCTTTCTTGAACTTCCTGAAGGAATTTCTCAACTCCTCCTCCTTTCATTAGGACTTCTCTCCCAGAAGGCCTGAATGATATGGGCTGTTTGTTCCTACTCTTGTGTTGTTTAGTTACACAAAACTTTAACAAGAATGATCAGTATATAAAATTACAGACAACTGTTGACCCTGAGAGATGAAAACTCGCAATGAGATTTCTTTTTTAAATGGGAAATCTCCTTTGACAATTCTTCCTCTTCTTACTCACAAATGTCTTTTAAAAAATTCGATAGGGAACAATGTGTTCAGGTGGAGACTTTCACAGCATGACTGAAGTCTCTTTGTTCCTGTCTCTCCAATATAGATGGTAGAGAAATATCCACTCTGTTAATGTCAGTGCTGTTTGTTTCCTAAAATTCAATAAATGAAATTCACAGTATTTCTGGAATCTCCATTATTCTTCTAAAAGCCAACACTGAGGAAGAAACAATCCATTTTATTTAGTTAGTTGAAGAAATTCAAGAGTTACACACAAGGGAATTAGAATCTTATTACACTTTTCTAGTACTTGCACCTATTGGAACCATAGAGAACACAAACCATTCATCTTCTTTGTAGCATTTTAGGTTATTGTTTTCTTTTTCTAGGACTAGGGTCCTTTTAGTATAAAAAGAAATAACAATTCATCCAGAATTATAAACATGGAAGATCTATCTCTAGTCAGAGACATGAATAAGTATTATGAAACAAGGCAATAAACAGAAAAAAATATTATACAACATTCTAGATGCTTTTCAATGGTATTTTTTCCTAAACTTTAGTAGCTGAGCAAAACAAAAGGGAAAATGGAGAAACAAAGAGAAATAAAGTATCGGTAAATAATATGATTGAATAGTTTAGTTCTACATGGTAGAAAACCCGTATTGCAATACAGACAAATATGCCAATCATTAGTATTAAATAATTGAGTTTCTCATAACTCTTTCTTGCATTACAAAAGAGTTAGAAAATCAGTGCTTAAAATGGAAAAGAGAAGTAGGAATAGGGCACAGCAGTAGAATGTTTGCCTAGCAAAGACCAGTCCTGAATTCTAACTCCAGAATAACAAAGTAAATATGGACATTAAAGTCATGGGTAGAGGTTGCATAAAATTATATAGCTTGGAAGACAGAACTGTGAAGCTATAGACTGAATTTAAGTTCTTGTTGCTCTCAAAAGCACCAAGGATGTCAGTTCTAATCACTGAAAAAGAAGAAAGAAAGGAAAGAAAGAGAGAGAGAGAGAAAGAGAGGGAGAGAGAGAGGAAGAAAGAAATAGAGAAAGGAAAAAAGGAAGGTAGGAAGGAAAGAAAGAAGCAAACAAACAGAAAAACATGTCAATCATCAAAGAGATTTCAGCTTAGGAAACAGATGTGAAAAGAATATGTTTAGCTGGAATTGAGGGTGTATGAGTGCAGTGGTTTCCTACAGAAGCACAGCTAAATGAACTTCCCCTAAATGGTATTGGTTAATATGGTAAAAGTATATGGCCTAAGAAGTGTGTGTTGTGTGAATACATAAAGCAAAAGTATTGCAAGTGAAGTTTGAAATCAGTCAATATTACAGCAAAGCAGAAAACTGGAGTCAGAGAAGGCTGCAGCAGGAGACCCTTGGGTGAGTGACAAGAGGGAGTTAGTTCTAGAGCTGTGTGATGAGAATAAATGATGGGAAGTCCCCTGCCAAAGAGAGTCTTATCACTCTTGTAATCTGGATAATGTATATTGTTTGATTAAAGACCAATATTTGGGAGCTGATGAGATGGCTCAGTAAGTAGGTGCTCATTGCATAAGTGTGAAGATCTGATTTGAATCTCTATATCTCATATAAATCTGGGCACTGTGGCACCTGTTTGTAATCTCAGTGCTGCCATGGCCAGGTGGGAGGCAGAGACAGCAGAATTCTGCAAGCACACTGGCCAGCTAGTCTGAAATGTACAACAAGGAAAAATAAAGACATTCCTCCTGACAAAAGGTAAGAGGCAAGACCATTATCCAAATGTGTCATCAGACCTTCACTTACAAGTAATGCCATGCACACACATCGTATACATCACACACGCACACGGGCGCGCGCACACACACACACACACACACACACACACACACAGTCACTTCATCTCTCTTAAGTTCAATGTCTGGTAGTGTAGGGGACTTCCTTGATTGCACCTTAGTGAGACTCATCAGCCCAAACATATTTCTCCCCGCCCTACCATCCAATTGCCAGGTTGGAGCAATAATCTCCAAGCAGTTTCTGGTTCTTAGATTAGAGCCTCTGGCAGTAACCTCCTGGGCAGGCTATCAGTGGTCCCCTCTGCTGCCAGCAACACTCAGCAGTGATGATAGAGTCCCACTGGCCAAATCAATTTAATTTCCCAGGATCCTCTTGTTTTCTGTCTGTTTTTTTGGGGGTCAAGTAATAAGCTGTATTTCTTTTGTTATTCCTTAAAATCTCTTTCAAAGAAATTCTCTTTTCCTTAAACACACAGTTACCATTCTTGTGCTTATATCCAAGAATCATGCTCAACAATGACATTAAAAAATAATGTTGTTAACATCAAATTGTAGGGCATGTATTAAATTCAATTGGTTAGGTACAAAATTGATGTATAAATAAAAGTGAAATTTCGGAAATTAAAAATGAGGGTCTGAAAGATGGCTTACACAGAAGAGTGGCACCACCTGTTGATATTTTGCTTGAAGAATTTGAAACAAGATTAAATGCAGATGTCTATGTCTGAGAGTCTATGGAAAAGGGTGGGGGGTGAGCAGGGCTAGTCTCAAAACTCTTAGCTCATATTTAGGACTTAAAGTCTATAGGCTTAATGAAAATACTCTTAAAATCTAAATCTTTTCTTTAGTTCCATTGCAGAAGAATAGAGCTAAAATCAAAAGTATGGCCTGGGTTAGAGCATTAATACTTTTTCTTGACTCTTAGCAAAGTGTTCAAGCGTTGCTGTGGAATCGAACAAAAGAATCCAGATGGCAGAAGTGCCTGTGAGTCCCCATCCTTCCTGAACCTTTTTATTTGCAGAATACTCTCTCTCTCTCTGTTGGACTGCTAAAGCAACCTCCATGTGGTTGAAGGGTTTCAGTTCCCTCAAGGCAGGGATTAAGAAGAAATGTTCTCTTTCATGCTTGCTCTCTTGGTCGGTCTTTCATGGTTCTCAGTATATAACAAACGATTGCTACCAATCAAGAGAGAACTCTTAGAGTGAAAGCATCATTCCAAATGGGCTACAGAATTCCTTAAATTATACTTACTGGGTGAATTGGATTGCTAGAGGAAACTGATTTTGGTCACAGGAAATATATTTTAAATAATCTGAATTTCATTGAATATATTTTCATCAAGATGCTGCAGTTGGTCATCAAGTTATCAACCCTTCCCTTTCAAATTATTTGATGTGATAATTTATGAGATCATAAGCACATGCTTTCAATTGTCTTAGCTTAGTCTTTCCCTGAAAGACTCAAGTGTAAATTAACCTGAGTCCTTGTGTCCTGAAAAAGAAAGCTTCATTTTTAAACAAACTACTCTTGGGACAGTAACTACTTCACAGTCCCATAGAAATAATATATGGTCTCAATGGTAAGATGGCCTCCAATTCAACTCCCACCTTCCTGATACAAACTTCTCAAATCCTTACAAGCACCGTTGGAATAGATCACATGGCAGAATGACTGGTTTCTCACACAGGTTCTATCGATCACAAAGCACAGAATGTTCCAAGCTGCTTCTTATGATGGGTGGTACTTGATGATGTCGGGACTTGTATTGCCAAAGTGCTGAGATGAGGTGACTGCTGAGCATCCATCCCTGTGTCACACACAGGCATCTCTCCCTCCAAGGCTTAGCAAAGATCATGGGAGAATGGGGGAAATGTTGTGAGATTGAAGAATGCGCCGAGGAACTATAAGATACTATATTTTAAATGCATCATCTCCTTCACATTTATGAATATGAAGTAGCTGTGGTTAACTATATGAGAAATGACCCAAAAGACATATGAAAATAGAAGGAAACAAGGGTGAATGGTAGTAGACGGGGCCAAAAGAGTATAGTCAGAGTGGAAGAGGATCACAAAGTTGTCTACACATATATAAACTTCTAAAAAATCAAAAAGGAAAACAAAACAAATTGAAAGCTGACTACAAAAGATAACAGTCACAAATGATATCACTATATAAAACTATAGATCATTGGTACCCAGGTTTCTTTTTCCATAGCCTGTAGATTATCTTCTCACACCAAAGAGACTAGAGCTTTAGGTTCTTTGCACATATGTTATCTTAGCTCAGTGTTTTTGTAAAAGCAGTTGTGTCCTTGACTCTTTTGCCTGCTCCCTTTTACTCTTTCCTCCCTCTTGGGTGGCTTTGACCAGCCTCCATATTAGGTCTTTTTGCTTCGTCTTATTGTGTCTTGTTTTATCATATTCATCATATCATTCTGTTGTCTTTTTGGATTTTGCTCTTTTCTGAAGGAAACAGAATGGATTTCGGGGAGTAGAGTAGTGGAAGGTAACTGGGAGGAACTGAGGGAGGAAACACTGTGGCTGGGGTGTATTTTATGAGAGAAAAACCTGTATAGTTATAGTCATGTATATCTATCTATCTATCTATCTATCTATCTATCTATCTATCTATCTATCTATCTATACACACACACTAGACTTTATATATATGTTTAGCCATATGTATATGAATATGTATATGTATAAAATATGTGTATACTTAAAGTTTGATAAAGCTGATATATGTATGTATATATGTATACATATGTATGTGTATACACACACACACACACACACACACATATATATATATATATATGTATATATATATATAAACATCTTTGATGAAATTAAAACCAAGGTAAATATTTTAAGACTTCTTTAAATCTAATAATGATTTATAGTGTAGTCAATGAACCGTCTTAAAGGGTAGGGGAGGATTTAATTAGGTGGCAACTCCTGCTGCAACGTTTGTTCTGTGCTTGGTCCAACCCATCACAGAACTTGGTGCCTTGCACAAAGTAATTATTCTGAAAACGTCTTTATGGTCTATTCTAATAAACAAAATTACCAGAGGCAATCTTCTTTCTATAACTGTATTATCCCTGAATTGTTTTGACTCCTTGCCCTACTCAATACTTCAGTTTTCAGGAAGACCACATGACAACATGACACCATGCCAGACAATTTACCAGGTAAATTTTGTTAGCTGGATACATTAATTGGAAACTTGGATGTTATTTCCCCACTATGTTTGAAAATAAATGCTGTGAGATATAGCAATCTGTGAAGTCGCTGATTTATTATAAAGGTTTGGTGTTTAAAAATACAAGGTAAGACGATTTTTTTAAGTGAACACAAACTGCTGATCCATATTTTCATTGCCCTGAGAAGCACAGTCTCATGGTTTTTTGAAGGCAACGTATCACTGCATGATAATGTACCCCCAAGGCACTGCCCATGAGGTGTGATATGGCAAGCAAAGCTCTGAGGATGGTTGAGGTCAAAGATATCTATTATTAGCATCCAGCAGATGACAGGTTGTTCAAAGTGTATATCATATTGAAAGTCATTATATATGACCATTGTAAGCCTCAATAGGAGATGTAGAATTCTTATTTTTTAATAAAAGCCTTGCTATGCTTAATAAATTAATATTTCGAGAAACCAAACCCTAGCAGGGATTGCATAATAATCAGCTCTTTGCTGCTCATCAATGAATTATTGTTTGATCTGCCAGTAAGAGTCATCCAGCAGACACGAATCAGCAAGAACACAGTAGACATGGACTTAGGACGGAGTAGTGTCCAGGGATTCTTGCTGCTGTCCCCCTCTTCAAATAATTCATATTGTGTGGGAACTTTCTCTACACCAGAAGATTGAGAAGACTAAGCATACCAAAGGGGTTGTGGGTTTCTGTGGTAACATTACTCTGGCTTGTGATGGTGAGGGAAGTCTATTGGGTAAGAGGCTGAGGGGAGCAAGAGTATATCTTAGATCTGATGGCCTCTCCTCAGTGTGGTGGGAGCAGTGGCCATAGATGGCATTTTCTTTACATAATGAAGGAACAATGCCTTTTAAGTAATCCCTTCGAAAATGTAGCATGATGAGATTGACCCTTATTGGTTTCTAAGTTGCCTAACTCTTGATAACCTCGAGGAGTTCTGGTATAAAGTATAACTTTGTAAAAATGGAGAGGATCAGAGAACCCAGAGCAAGAGATTCTGCTCTTGGTCACACATCAAGGAATTTACAAAGCTACTTTTATTTGTTTTTCAAAATCCAGTAATGAAAGCCTTTGTCAAGTCCTGGAGCTACTGGCACCATTTGAGTTATAAATGACATGATAGAAGCTTAGAAATGACAGGGTCACTACAGTGTTTAAATCCATTTGGGAACTGGTATAACCTCAGGTCACTGCAAACAAAAAACACTGAACTATACTTTTTAGTTCATAATTATAGTGAAAAATTATATTAGTAGAAATGTAAAATCCAAAGCTACCAAACATATACTAAGAAGAAATGTGCTGGGGGCTGCAGAGATGGCTCAGCAGTTAAGAGCACTTCTAGAAGTCCTGAGTTCAATTCCCAGCAACCACATGGTGGTTCACAACCATCTGTAATGGAATCGGATGCCCTTTTCTGGTGTGTCTGAAGACAGCTACAGTGTATTCATATATTTTAAATAATAAATAAATATATTTCTTAAAAAAGAAACTTTTTATTAATTTATACCATATGTGGGTATATTTGTGTGTGTGTGTGTACAAACACACATATACATATATATGTATATGCACACACATATATACACATATATGTGTATATACACACATATATACATACATATCATGTATATACACACATATATATACATATATGTATATACTCACATATATGTATATATATAAATATGAAAACAAAAAATTTAAAGAAAATAAACATGAATGGAATAAAAGAATAAAAGAATGGAATGAAAAGAATTTCATTAACTACATGAAAATGAAGAATTAATGGAAAGGGTCACAAATGGACAACTTCTAATAGTAATTATGTTATGTACAACACAACAAGTTAGGATACAAATGTTAAGGGAATCCAGAATATACAGTAACATTCTTGAGGATATAATAGGATTGACACACATCTGAACTCACAGGTACTGTATCAGTATACAAAAGACATGCAAAGGATCAGAAATGACACAGTAACAAGAACTGAAAAGGGAAGTCACACAAAATAACAGAGAAGCTAATAGAGAAGCTAATTACAATTATAAATGCTGAGGAAAAATATATGTTTTCTCCAATGGAGTATAGTTGCTTAGTCAACCATAGGGCAGGGCAGGTCCCATGCACAGCACTAAATGGCTAACATGAAAAATCGGACAAGATGTTTGTGTGTGCACTTTTTGCTTGGTATTGACACTTTTGTCTTGTTGATTTTTTTCAGTTTATTTATTTTGATTTTAGGATTTTAGCTTGCTTGTTTCCTGTTTTTGAAAGAGAGAGGCAGGGGAGAGAATATGAAGTTACATAGGTAAGGAGGTACAAAGAGCAACAGAGAAAGGTTAGGAGAAGGGGACAAATATGATCAAAATACATTGTATGAACATATTTTAAAATGAATATTTAAAAAGAAAATTAATTTTTAGTTTTCAGCTTACTATTCTCTCATGTATTATATCCCAACTACACTTTTGCCTCCCTCCACTCCTCCCAGTCTGCCTTATGTCCTGTCTTAGTGTTTTTTACTGCTGTGAATAGACACTATGTTCAAGGCAAGTTGTATAAAGGCAAAACATTTACTTGGGGCTGGCTTACAGGTTCAGAAGTTCAGTCCATTATCATCAAGGCAGCATCCAGGCCGGCATGGTGCAAGAGAAGTTGAGAGTTCTACATCTTCATCTGAAGGCTACTAGGAGAATTCTGGCTTCCAGGCAACTATGGCCAGGGTATTAAAGCCCATACCCACAGTGACACACCTACTCCAACAAGGCCACACCTACAAAAACAAGGCCACACCTCCAAATAGCATGACTCCCTGGGCCACACATATACAAACCATCACACCTCCTCTTCCCCCGTATCCACTCCTCTACATTTTCTTTCAGAAAATCGCAGGCCTCCCAAGGATATCAATGAAACGTAGCATAAAAACTCTTAAAATGAGAATTTAAAAATATGTAATAAGAAACTATAGACTTTAACCAGGAGACTTGCTATCTGAGAAGTATAGGAAAAATAACTAGAGAAAAAAACTATTCACTCTGTATAGATATGAACCTCCAACCTCAAAGATTCTCTTGAATGACTAATACATTACAAACAAGACAATTCTGAGTTTTTTTTTTCAGGCAAAATTTTTGAAGAAAGAAAAAGACATGAGTTTATCATATTTTATTATGCAAAATTATTGAAATTCATGATGATGTTTCTTTGAACATCTTCAAAACCTTAAAAAAATGGTACTTCAAATGAGAATTCTACACATTCAAAATGTCAGAGAAGTCAGTTGAGTAAATACATTTTTTAAGCATTTAATTTCTTCAAAGAAAATAAGATTTCAAAAACATGTAGGATACATGGTCTGCTCTCCTGAGTGCCACAGTCGGTGAGGGGCAGTGCCACCTCTCCCACTCTGATGACTTCAGGGTCAGCGTTCCTGCCTGCCTTAGGTGGCAAGGCATGAGGTGGGTGAGCATCTCATCCCTCACTCATATCACCTCACTTCAGACAGCTCACATCCCAGGACCATGAGTGTCAGGTCTACTGTACTGCCCGGGTAAAGTATAGTGCCTGCTTTTCTCTCACCCAAGTGCTACAGTTGGGGAGGGCCAGGGATAGCTCTCCTGTTCTCATGACCACAGGGCCAGGTCTTCGTGCCTCCTACAGTTAGGGAAGAAAGTGTCTCTCCCTCATCCATGTTCATGCATGGGAGATGAGAGGCAGGGCCAGCTCTCCCAAATTTATGTCCTTCAGGCATCATCCTCTCAACTCCTGCAATCAGGTCCAGGTCTACTGTGCTTCCTGGGGGATAAGGACAGGGTCAAGGTTGGGGTCAGCTCACTTGGTTTCATATCCCTAAGACCAGCTGGCTCTGGATACAGGGTTTGCAGTTAAGTCTTCCAGGAGAGCATGAGGGTTCGAGATCCAGCCTCCTGTCTTCTGTTAGAGGCATCCAGGAGGGAGAGATACCTTCTCCTCCTTTTTGCCCTGGTCACCTGCAAGGGGTGGTAGAGCTAGCCATGCTGGGGTTATAAGAATAGTAGAGCAAGCAGGCCCTGAACTTTGCTTGTGCAGCAGAGTAGAACTAAACTTGGTGGCAGGGGAATGAGTGAGACAGCCCCGTGAGTGTAAGCATGAGAGAGCTGACCCCACAACTTGTCTGCTGTAATGTGACATGGTTGAAGGAGAGATGCTCTCCTGAATGCTCACGTCTTCCCACCTGTGGCAGGTCAGAGAGCTATTCCAGCAGTCACAGAAGCAGGAGAGCTGGCCCTGGATGGGAGGATTGCAGGTGAGCTGGCCCAGAGGTAGTGAGTGAAGGATAGTCAACCCTGACCCTTGTATGCTATGCTGTGGTGTAAACAAAGGAAAAATGCCCTCCTCTTCTCCATTGTCCCTTACCATCTTTGGCATTTGAAATAGCTGTTTCT
The DNA here is from genome assembly GCF_978045245.1 of Mus caroli. Classification (NCBI taxonomy): domain Eukaryota; kingdom Metazoa; phylum Chordata; class Mammalia; order Rodentia; family Muridae; genus Mus; species Mus caroli. The sequence goes on from NW_028227264.1 coordinate 97,137,961, forward strand.
GGGGTCCAGAAATTAGAACTGACTCTGTCCTTTGCCTGTTGAACCACTTTGGAGAATAAGCCCTGCACCTGACCTGGGCAGCACAGTAGAGCTGGTCCTGAATTGTGTGTGTGTGTGTGTGTGTGTGTGTGTGTGGTTGAGCCTGCTCTGAGGGCATGCAAGTAGGAGAGCTGGCTCTGCCCCTTGCGGGCTGTGGCATTGGATGGGCCAGCCAGGACAGAGCAGCAGACCTCACCCTGATGGTGTGGGTGTGGGATAGCTGGCAGCATGAACTGCTCAGATACTTCATCCAGGGCTTTGGCCTATCCTAACCTCTTCCCTACCAATGAACTGAATTAAGGGACTGGCTCTATGGGTACAAAACTTAATGGAAATCCTTGACACTGCTCAACAGGATCTCCAACAAGAGTCCCACTGAGGATTCAGTGTTGATAGAACAGCAGAAGCCAGAGGCCTTGTACTGGACCAGTGACCCATTGCAATGTACATTTGCAAGCAAAGAAGTGGACGAAAGGGTATACTATGGAACACACTATGACATCCATTGTGTAATTTTCTTTTTCGGTTGAGGGGAAGGTTATAAGGGTGGATGTTGTTTATGGTGGAACTAGGAGATGAGTGGGATTTAGGTTCATGATGTGAAATTCACAAAGAACCAATAAAAAGTTTTTTAAGAAATTATGTAGGATACAGGAAGTTTCTCAAAAGAGTGGGTGGGGGATAAAAAGATGGTGGAAGGAACCAGCCAACTAGCTTTGAAGATGAATCACAGAGCATGGGGAAGAACAAGGAGAATCCCAAGAGTATGCTAGTCCCACAGGACCAGGAAATAGGGTTGCATTACACCCGAAGGCATCTAGAACAGTAGTATTTCAACAGAGGACATGTTTTATTTTTCTCCTCATCAACATTTACTAGGCTCAATGAAAATTTAAATAGACCTTCATAACGAAGACAATCCACACCCATGATGTTGAAGCCAATTGCAAATAAATGTCCATTATACAAGATTCAGTTAAATGACACTTTAATTTAGACACCACACACCCATGCAAGTCAGAAGGGAAATCCCTATAATAGTCACTAACAATGGAGCAGCTGTGATATCTTTTGGTGTCATATAGATCCTGATGGTTGTGTTTGGTTGAATTAAGCTGCAACAGCAACAAAACTACTACTGAAGGATAAAGACTTGTTTATCCACTGGAATCAAGCTAGTATGTCTAATTTTATTAATCTATACATGCATAATATACCAAACATTTTTAAATGCTGACTTATTTAGGTGTCATTGCAACTCTATCAGATAGGTAGTTCTACTATTATAAATCGAAGATTGTATTAGCCTTAATTTATAGATCACAAGACTAAGAAAAAGAGAAATTATTATCCATAGTTATCATTTCTACCTAGCGGGTAGATAAACATATGTTGGCATGCTGGTTTTGTACCATGGCTAGTTTGGAGATAACTTGTTTAAGAAACATTGTAACAGAAAGGCAGATGGAATCATATAGGAATTGTGTATACATCAGGAAATGCCCCAGAACAGCAGGCAGCAACTCAGAACCTTTATATGCTTAGAAGCACATCCAGAATTATACATAGTGTTAAAAAGAAGGAACACAACCCCAAGATGCAGATAAAAGGGGATTTAATGAATGGGGAAACTATATTGGAGACAGTGACATCCCATTAGAGGAACATTGAATGACCTAGGTGGTTTGGTACTATCCTGTGGCCTGTAAGAGGCTCAGGAAGGTTTCAGTAAATTGCTGCATGTGTAGATCAAACTTATTTTGTTAGAAATATGTAAAGAAATGACAGAACTAGAAATCACATTTCAGTGAGTAGATCGTAAGTGGAACGGTGGATGGAAAATAGACTGGAGACGTAAGTGGAATGCACTGAGTTTCCTACTGAACACATAGAAATATTTGGGTAATAAGTTTAGAAATGACCTGTCAGTTTGTTCCAAAAGAAAGTTGGAACTGTGTAGATTCGAATGTCCCATTTCACTTCTATCCCAGGAGTATACAAAAATAAAAAGAAACAGGGAGAATAGAAAACAAACAAACAGAAACCAGACATGATATAGAAAAGAGAGGGTTGGTTTTGAAAAAATATCTAACTTATTATTAAAATTATGTCCTGAGTGTACCTGCAGGAATATGAAGAGATATGGATGAATCATCTCTTATTTAATCTCCAGCCATTACCATGTGTGTCTTTTCTAGCTACGTGTGTAGCGCAAATTCCAAAGAAAGCCTTGTACCTGTATTTACTTATTTTTTTTTCAAACCTAAATCTGTTAAGTAGTCCATTGTTGATGTGTAGATGATACAACTGAGTTCTAATTGACCCACTTAAGATCAGGGAAAGGTAGGTTTAGAAAGGTCCTTCCACAACAGTGCCCTCTGTCTTTGATACAACTCCTGTGAACAGTGTTGCTGGGGCGTAGTCATTAAAGTCTTTTACCACTTGGTAGCCTACACTTCTCAAACAAAATGACTACAGTCAACAGAGCACAGCCCCATGCAAGTCAGGGTTTATTTGCATCCCCTCCCCCACCCTCCATGAACAGAATTTCCGCTTTCTCCCCTTGAACATGATAAATAGAAGAACTTACACATATGTTAAATAAATGAAGCCACTGCACCAGAATGCCTTTTAAGTCACTGAATGTAAAACATGTGCTAAAATATAATAGTAAAAGACCTCCTGTCTTATTAGTTACTTAAAGTTATTATTAAGGAGTGTGGAATATAGACACAAAATTGATTCTGTAGAACAAAGGTGATTACCAAATTCAGTACTTAGATCAGCTATAGCTACTCAGGGAGGATTTAATTTTTTGCAAATGTATGTTTCCCTTAATAAAAATATTCCAGCATCTGTTTCATATCAGAGATGAATAAAATATGTCCACATGAGCAGAATACATTGGCCTTTACTTTTGTGTTTAATTGTTTTAAAAGATCATTTAGAGAAAAATAAAACCAACACATTTCCAAATCTTTTGTTTTCGTTACAATTAAAATTCTCCTCAGTTGCTGCCTGGTGGATCAGATCTGTACATCAGTGCATTTTAACATCCCTGGAATTGTGGAGTAAGAGGAAAACTTCCCTTGACTATTGAAAAACATTCGTGGACTTAAAAGAAAAATTTTCTTTGCTGAACTTCATAGGTGACAAGGTACTGGAATTGTTGGATGGGTTGAAATTGGAGACAACAGTGCACACATTTTACAAAGAACTCTAAAAATCTGACAGCAAAGATTGGGTCAATCCATTACTGGGAGCAGCAGTGACCAATAGGAAAGGAAGGAGAAGATCCAAGAGGGCTGAGGTAAGCCATCCTGAAGCCTGTCAGAGTGGAAACAATACATCAAAAGCTCTTCCTGGTGACCAGTCATCCTACTTTTCATTTTTTTTTTCAGACTGGAGATTTAATAGCATAAAGTCAAAACAATTTTTTTCTTTTTGTTATCCCCCATCAACTTATTTTAGCTAACCTAACACCAGCCACAGGACTCAACGGTATATTCCTGGAAAGCAAGGTAAACTATTTTGTACTTTTTACAACTTTTGGGTTGGAATTAAGAGTTCTGATTCAAAAGATTCAAAGTTACAATTTCAATAATTAATGCAAAAATGCATGATTCTACTTTGAAAAAAAAATTAGATTTTCTTTGTTGGAAGCCGTCCAGAGAAGTATTCTGCAGCCAGAGGGATGCTGACAGCTTGCAGAAGCAGACCTGAACTTTAATGGGAGGAATTAAAGGCCAACATTAATAAGTGATTTTATTTTCAGGTCCCTATGAATCAGTGAAATGTATTTGTGCTTAGTTGGTGTAGCTAAATGTATATTTGGGAAATTGAAACTTTTAAATATGTATGTGTAACACATATGTTATAATAGTGTCTTTAAAATACTATACATATATTTTTCTCTGACAGTAGTTATTTGTGACTGTTATATCTGGTGCTATTCAATGGGGAAAGTTTCTCTCCTATAAAATTATCATACACCAGAATGTATTAAACTAGCTTTTGTTAGTATCTATATTGGACCTATAAGTATAGGGGAATTTCTGACCTATGTTCTAAATATTTTTATTCTTTCTTATCCTGATTAATTATGCAATGTTTGAATAAACATAAGTAATACATTAGCAGTATATGAAATTTCTGTCATATACAAGCATGAGCATATATATGCATTTGTTCAAAATAGAAAGTCTAAATGAAGGAGACTGTAAGAATTATATAGGAGATAATGGTTATGTGAGACAATTCATATTCCATTTCATGGCTGCCCATCTTGATTCTGATACTGTACTTAAAGTTATACAACTCTTTCTCAAAAGGAAAACTTACCTGAAAAGTTCAGAATCAGAGATGAGTCACACACTTTTCTTCAGATCCTAGACCCTTCCTTCACCATAACCTTCTAAATTGTCCTTTGATCTCTACATGTCTTTGGTCCATGGGCCAAAGAACCTGGAAAATATCCTCCAGATGTTGGCTCATTTAAGGGTTAAAAATAAAAGCACATACAGATGCCCATCTCTGAGGAACGAAGTCGACACTTGGCTTGTTAGTTCACGGTTTGTTCTTTTATACTCACTACTGGTTTCAGTGAGGTTTCTTGAATTAATAACTTGAAATGGAAAAGCACTTAAAGTTGCTGAGCTTTGCTTTCTGTTTCTCGCTATGACTCAGTTCAACCCAGATTGCTCAGTGGCTGTGAATTTCTTTCAGTGTCTGTAAAGTGCTTTTCCTATGATGGGTACTCAATAAATGTGACTTTGTTTCTATGCATGGATGGGAAGTTGATACTCTCAGCTTTCCTGTTAATGAAACAACACATACCGATTTGATGCATGCAAGTGTTTAAAGACTAATGGATTATTCGTCACGCTTGTTGCTTATTCCACAGGCGCTGTAATGGCAACCCCAAACTGTTTAATACTCTGGGTGTTACTCATAGCAGATACTGTGTGGACACAGAGTGTGAGACAGGCCTATGAAGTACAGGATCCAGAGGACTGGGATGTCCACGACGACTTCTATTGTCCCCGAGAATGCTTCTGTCCTCCCAGTTTCCCTACTGCCTTATACTGTGAGAACAGAGGTCTCACAGAAATCCCTCCTATTCCTTCAAGGATCTGGTACCTCTACCTGGAAAACAACCTGATTGAATCCATACCAGAGAAGCCGTTTGAGAATGCCACCCAGCTGAGATGGATCAATTTAAACAAGAACAAAATAACCAACTACGGGATTGAGAAGGGGGCCCTGAGCCAGCTAAAGAAACTTCTTTTCCTGTTTCTTGAAGACAATGAGCTAGAGGAGGTACCTTCTCCATTGCCAAGAAGTTTGGAACAATTACAATTAGCTAGAAACAAAGTATCCAGAATCCCTCAGGGGACCTTCAGTAATCTGGAAAACCTGACCCTTCTTGACCTGCAGCATAACAAACTATTAGACAATGCCTTTCAAAGAGATACTTTCAAGGGCCTTAAGAACCTCATGCAGTTAAATATGGCCAAGAATGCCCTGAGGAACATGCCCCCAAGATTGCCAGCGAACACCATGCAACTCTTTCTAGACAACAACTCCATTGAAGGAATACCTGAAAATTATTTCAATGTGATTCCTAAGGTGGCTTTCCTGAGGCTCAACCACAACAAACTATCAGATGCAGGTCTCCCATCAAGGGGTTTTGATGTGTCATCCATTCTGGATCTTCAACTGTCTTACAACCAGCTCACAAACTTTCCCCGAATCAATGCTAACCTGCAGCACCTTCACCTCGATCACAACAAAATTAAAAGTAAGTAGCCATAAAGATGTGCCAGTGACCAAAATGACCATCATTATGTATAGTCTCTGCCCTGTGTGGGAATAGCAGTTTGTGTTGTCCCCTACCAACAACTAATGAGCTGATATAATGAACAAATTATTTTCGGTTTTCATTACACAACTTTATTGACATAGCTTTAAAAAAAAATCCAGATGCCCAACTCTTCAAGTTCGGGACTGAGAACTGAGCCTTAGTAATCTACACAAAGCTTGTATGTAGAGGAGAAAGTAAACAGACATATTTTCTTTTCTCTGAAATTGTGATATTTCTCCCTTTATGAGTCGATATCATTTATGTCTCAATATATCTTTCAGAGTGGCCATGAATACAAGAGGCTTGTGCCAACATTCCTTGCACTTTGTGTGTGTGGGGGGGGGGACAATGTGTTGAAGAAAGCATGGAAGGCAAAAAGCTCACGAGTAATATGTAGAATAGGATTTAAGGGATTACAGAAGAGTTGATGTCTTCATTTCCATAATTATGAGCACCAATGAAATATACCCAGTTAGTGTGTACTACCAGTTATGGTATCTCAGTTTTTTAGCCACGAGCTATTGGGTAGGACCTGGACCTCTCATTCTCAGCAGCTTCCCAGGTGCTGGTCCTGATGCTCTGGGAATCACACACAGAGAACTGTTATCACTGCTCGAGGTTGTACTCACTTGAAATGAAACCCAGTGCCCTGGGAGCTGTCAATCAGTGAGACTTAGTGATACATCCTCAATGAGGAAAAGGTTACTCCTTCTTGTAAAGATCTTCAGATATGGAGTAGAGAGTGGATCAAGTTGAAGACTACTGAAGCAAAGATGTTGTCTAGAGATGAAGTGTTTGTACAAAGTTCATTCTTGGAAACGTTTGAGAGGAACTTGACCTGTTCATAGAAAGGGCAGGCTGTCCCCTCATGGTGGAACCGAGTGGAGTCTATGTTCCATGCATAGGGTTACTAGTACACAGCCTAGAATTCATCTTCAGTCTCAGCATAAGCCTTTTGGGAGGTTAATCACAGGGCGATTCCTTCTGGAACGCTTTTTAAAATGCAGTCTTGAAATGAGATCTGATGAAGACGGTTTATAGAAAACAAATTGGGAAAATGCCACAGGGTTATGCTTCTTACTTACCACTCACTAAGGTTTCAATGATCATATAAGCATGCCGTTGCAAGATTAGACCACCCTTCCCCTGGGTACTGCTTAGGTCTCATCAATTTTTGTTTTCTTTATTGAGCCTAAAATCCTAGAACTAAATGGCATGCCGCCGCCACCACCACAGTTATTTTCCTCCCTGTGGCGAGCAAATGCCCTGTTGAATACTCCAGTCAGAAGGAAAAGATGTAACTTAGAAAACTTGATAGATGAGCATCCTTAGCGGAGTCAAACATCGTAGTGCTGGAATCGTAAGAGGACCTGGAGCTTGCCAGTTTTCCCTGAAAGGACGATGCTTCTGCAGGTGCACGTAATCCTCAACAGGAGCCCACAGACAGCTGGAATAGAAAGTTGACTTCAAGTATCTCTACATAGATATTTGTATGTGAGTCCTACACACTGGGAACTTGAGACCCAGTATTCAGCAGTGAAGTAGCATCACTGAAAGCTCAACGGGAAGTACAGCATTGTGTCCTCCTACACTGAAATTGTGCAGAGCATTTTCAAAGGCTGTGGGCATGCAGTCCATATTTTCAGAATTCTCATATATTGTCCTGTTTCACAATCAACTGACTTTGAGAAAGGTTGTAGTGATTTCCCCCAACCCAGGTATTTATGGCCTGTGGTTCTGAAGTGGGGCCTAAAAATTCAGAGCTGTAATACTACTGTTGCTTCCTGTCCATGGTTAGAGAAACACAAAACCTCCCAAGAGCCTGCTTGATGTTGTTGGGAAATTCAAAGAGGAAAAGGAAGGTCAAGTAGGTGATCATAACTGTTCAAAAAATTACAGAGGAACTGCAAGACCAATAAATAGCAGAGGCTTCAGCTTCTTATCTTAAACAAAATGAAGTCCTGCCCCCTCATTTAACACAGAAATCCTAGTTTTATTTGCCAAAGAAATAAATACAAAGTAGAGATTCCTTTTCTTTTCCTTTTCCCTTTCTTTTCTTTCTCTTTCTTTCTCTCTCCCTTTCTCCTTCCTTCCTTTCTTTGTTTTTATGTAAACCATTTTTTCTTCACTTTACATCCTAATCCCTGTCCCTGATCCTGCCCTCCCAGTCCCTCTTCTCATCCTCCCTCCCCTTTTTCTCTGAGAGAGTGTAGTCCCCCACCCCCACTACAGTTTCTCCCCCATTGCTGACACATCAAGTTTCTCCAGAGCTAGGGACTTCTCCAACTGAGGCCAGACAAAATGGATGAGGGGAATGGGTTCCACAGACAGGAACATCTATAAGGATACTCTCGCTCTAGTTGTTCAGGGCCCACATGAAAACCAAGCTGCACATCTTAGAATAACTGGACCATAACTTTATGGATCACATTGTTTTATAATAATTGTTAATGAACTTATTTCTTCTTGTCACATAATCTGTTAAAAATATATATTTTCAAGAAACAAAACTTTTATATTAAGAGTCCATTGAATTTTCCAGTGAACTTTTCTTTTGTGATTTTGGAAAAAACAAGGTTTTCTTCACAACATGATAAGGGGCCTGAAATTTTATGTAAAATATGTATATACTTCAATAAGTTACTTCCCCACATTCTCTGAGAAAAATCCTAACATATGGAAAATTATTCATTTCAGAATTCTTGTTTCTCACGTTCCGGTTATTTGTATGTGCTGGCTATCAGGGGGGAGAGGAACAAGGGATTGACGTTTTAGATCATCTCCTCCAATATTCTCTGAATTTTGTAGTTCAGGGGCCGGCGTAAGGGCCTTTCACTCTGGAGGAGGCTCTCAATGTGTAAAGTTCCACACTAAAATGTAGCAGAGCAGAGCACAAGGAGATGTTACTCCAACATCCTTTCAGGATTCCTTCAGGAAAGAGAGAAGCATAATAACCTATATGACAATGGTTTGTATCTCTACAGATTCCGTTACATTGTATCACATAGCCTCTCAGGACCACTGTAATGTCTTCTTGGTCTAGATCTCCATACTCTCTGGTGTTTCAATTTAATCATTCATGCTATCTCTGCCTCCATAGATGTGAACATGTCTGTAATATGTCCCAGCACACTGCGTGCAGAACAGGATGCCTTCATTCACGGACCACAGCTGAGCTACCTGCGTCTGGATGGAAATGAGATCAAGCCACCGATCCCGATAGATTTGGTGGCTTGCTTCAAGCTTCTTCAGGCTTTCATAATATAAAACAGAACCCAAACTGGTTTAAGGGTAGATGTATGTGGTATGAGGTTTTGATTGTTACTTCTAGGTCCGAGACCACACTTGCAATTGTTCTTACCCACCTTTTTCATATGTGCAGCTTGTTCTTCCTGTTTGAGGATGCTCTGGTCAGTGACACACAGGGACCACTTGTACTAGTTTGCTTTCTTCTGATTAACAAAACAGACACAGAGTTGAAAAAGCTCCTCAACTCAAAGGTATTTTTATCTCCTTGCAGCTACTAATAGCCAATGGTTTTTTTTTTTAATTGTTACACATTCAAAGTAATTTACTTGCATATGACCAAATTTATGAATACTGGTAGTGCAGACTCCCCATAAGCACCACAATGAGATAGCAGGAGGAAACTCTGAAAATAGGAATAAATGAAATATTCCTCTGTCATAATTACAATGAGCCCACTAGTCAAAAGCTTCCTAAAAAGAGACACCTGGTTATTAGAATGAAACGATGAAGCAACAGAAAGAGGTTCAGGTCCCTTGGAGCGAAACAATAGAGCAGTAGAAGGTGGTGGTTCACTATCATTCCTTACATATCTTTTCTTAGATCTTATATATTATCTCCAGTAACTGAATCCTTAAATTTTGCAGTTATTATAACATAGCATGCAAACTATACAGCTCTTATTTTGATTATGATTTGGGGGATTTTTCTAAATAAAACGATTGAATGTTTTCTAACGAAGTTGAAGTGTGATGTTTGTTTCAAGCACACCATTCCCAACGTTCATTTAGGAGCACGTTATAGTTAGAGAGTGTTATAGTCTCAATTATTTTGCTGGCGTGAGTACAAACAAATATGCTCTCCTATCTTATTTTGCTTCCAGTAAGCATACAAAAATTATAGTCTAAGTAAGTTTGTGATCAGTTTTTTAAAAGTCACTACTTGATTAGTCAGCAAGGTATACTTTGGTGTTGCAATCTTGTTCTATGAATTTTTCATATACCATAATTACAAATATATAATACAAAGATCAATACATGGATTTCTACATGCTTTACAAATGATTTTCCCAGCAAACTGATATATTTCAATAGAAAAATTACCATATACAGTTGTGAAATACTAAAAGAGTTCAGTAGATTCCAAAGTCCTTCAAAACCTTATCACATTTGAAACATGAATTCTCATTAAGAAAAAATGATGTGGAGTATTATATATCTATTTTCACACTCAATTTAGAATTAGATGCCAAATAAAATATTCTTAAGCCAGGAAATCAAATTAATTGCTATAAAATTTAAAAATTATTTTAAGGCACATACATTATGAAAATTATGTCATATACAATTACGACCTAGCTATTATCAGACCTGGAAAAACCATACACAGAGAAAAAATTATATATATATGTATATATATATATATATATATATATATATATATATTTACACATATATACATATACATACATACATATTTACACACACATATACACACACATATATATGTGTATATATATATATATGTATATATATGTATGTATATATATATATATATATATATATATATATATATATATATATATAACATGTCATGATTTGAAAATATATTTTTGGAAATTCAAAAGGAAAGAAATCATCCAGATGGGTAAAATTCATAAGGAATCATATTCTACATAAAGTCAGGATCTCTAATATGACCATCTCCCATTATATACAGACTGGTTTTCTGCAGTTTCTGTGACTAGTGTTCACAACACTTTGAAAGTATTAAAGGAAATATTCCAGAATTAAAAACATCCTAAGATGCAAGTTGTGCATCATTTTGAGAAAGACAATGAATGCCCTCACTGCCCTACTGTAACTCCCCACCCCCACCCCCCAAGTCAGGAAGAGACCCGTCCCTTTCTGCAGTGTCTCTGTGCTGTAAACTCTACCCGGTCTTTAGTCACTCAGTAGCCCTCTGAGTTAAGTGACCTGTGTCACAATATGATGTTCTTGGTCAAATACTCTATGCATGAGACACAAGGCCAGTGGCATCCTCTGCTTCATTTCATTTCATACTGTATGCATTGTGTCATCTCCAGTCATTCCCATTGGAAAGCATGCATTATGATATTTTGAGAAAGGAATATCAAATAACTTATTATCACAGACTGCTATTTTTATTCTCCCTCTTTATTAGTCACTACTGTGAATCTCATATTTGGGTTAACTTATAAATTCAACTTAGTCCCAGGTATGCATGTGATGGGAGAACATACCATAAATATGGTTTAGTACTGTCAGTGGGTTCAATTACCCACTATGGATCTTCACATGCATCTTACACAGATAATAAGTGAATACTTGCATATTCAGATCTGCACAATGATTTATCCTGAGGGAGTTAGTATTGTTTAAATGGAGACAGGATAACAAATCAAGTGAAAAGATATAAAAGCATTCCCAATCTGCGGACATTTCATGAAATGTTCCTGCCTGATATTTGAAATATTTGCCTCCTTTCTTTTCTTCTTTCCATCTTCCCTCCCTTCCTTTCAGTCTTATCACCACTCTCTCTTATCTCCACCTTCAATCTCTCCCTGTTTATTCCCATTCCTCCTTTCCTGCCTGCCATCCTGTATTATCTTCTTCTATCTGTTTCAAGTATTTATTACAGTGTGTGTGTGTGTGTGTGTGTATGTGTGTGTGTGTGTTGTGGTGTGTGTTGTGGTGTGTGTGTGTGTGTTGTGGTGTGTATGTGTGTGTGTGTTGTGGTGTGTGTTGTGGTGTGTATGTGTGTTGTGGTGTGTGTTGTGGTGTGTGTGTGGTGTGTGTGTGTTGTGGTGTGTGTTGTGGTGTGTGTAGATGCCCATGTGTTAGGCTGCATTGCATAGGTACAATCAAGTTTTGTTCAGTTTATATTATAGTGCATGACACAGAGATTAGTATAATATAAAAAAAAACATGAATAATTTTATTTCCCTGCCCTTACTTAGACTGCCTTGTCTGGCTTCAGTGGGACAGTGGACTGTCTTGTCTGGACTCAGTGGTAGAGGATAAGCCAAATTCAGCAGAGGCTTGATGAGTGGGGAGTAAGGGAAAGGTGGGAGTGACACCTAGAAAGGGGGAGGAATTGTGAGGGGGTACTGGGAGGAGAGGGAGGGCTGATATGGGGTTATAAAGTAAATAAACAAATTTAATTTTAAAAAGAAGATCATTTATTTTAGGCAGCTTGGAAATGCTTTTAACACATAAATGTACTTAAATTTAAGATGTAAACTGGATGGGTAGATAGATGTTGACACATTCTAGTTTTTGGTTAATTTATCCAATGATTTTGGGTGTCACTGTATTGAAATATTTACATTGTTACTGATTGGGGCCAGACGCTGAATATGTAGATGTTATTGCAAGTAATGTCAAACAGATCCATGGTTGGTTGGGTAATTTTACTGCCAACAATACAGGTCAAAGTATCCATATTCACATATGGTATTAGACCACATGGTAGTCATATTTCTGATGTCACATATGTGACTACAATGGAAAAAATTAAAGAGCATTAACTAAGAAATCTCCTTAAACAATTTTGAATCAAAAGGGTCTTTAACAATGTGTATTAGTTATGGTTTCCATTGCTGTGAAGAGACACCATGACCAAGGCAACTTTTATAAAGGACAACATTTAATTGAGATTGGTTTACAGATTCAGAGGTTCAGTCCATTATCACCAAGGCTGGAAGCATGGCAGCTTTCAGGCAAGCATTATGTTGGAGGAGTTGAGATTTCTACATCTTGTTTCTAGGCAAACAGGAGAAGACTGGCTCCCAGGCAGCTAGAAGGAGTGTTTCAAACCCTATGCCTACAGTGACACACTTCCTCCAACAAGGCCACACCTACTCCAACAAGGCCATACTTCCTAATAGTACCATCCCCTGGACCATGCATATTCAAACCACTACAAAATGCTTATTTATTTTATAATTTCAAACACAAAATAAAATAAATCACCACGCTTTACTGTCTTCCCTATGTAAGTAACATGAGCTTAACACAAATATGCAAGGAGAAAAGGTGACTACAAAACAACAGAAAGAAAGATGTGATAATAGAATGGAAGTTAATATAATAATAATGCTATTAAATAATATAGACTTCTAGAACAGGTGTGTTGGTACATGTCTATTGTCCTAGTAAGAGTAAGAGAATCAAAAGAAGCTCAACACTTTAATCACAAGAGTGGTCTGCTTATCAACCAGCCCCTATGCCAAAGCCACTAGAGTTATCTATTTATAAAGAAATATATATTTTTTAACTGAGAAAATCCTGAGAGATTTAAAATCCATGATAGTAACCTGGCTCAAAGATCAACTATAAAACATAAGTTTATCCTAGGGTACGCATATACAAAGGCCAGAGACTAGAGACAGAGGTCAACATAGACATTACTGTCAAATATGAATATTTGTTTGACAGATAAATACATAGGTCCGTACTTTAACATTGAAAGCTCTAAGAGATCTGCTGCATCTGGGAGTAGAAAGCTTATCAACCTGTGAACACTTCTTATTTTTCCAAAGTTATTTGTAGCATAGAGATTGTGCAGCTGTCAAACTAATGCAAAGAAAAAAGTAAGATCAGAATATTTATGGAACTACAAAGAAGCCCAGAATAAAAAACTTAGCAATGCATCCGAAGCCCTCTGTCTCATTAAGGACATGGCACAGTGAGTACAAGCTGCTTTGGTGAAAAAAAGATTATATTTTTTATTGGATATTTTATTTATTTACATTTCAAATGTTATCCCCTTTCCCAGTTTACCCCCTAGAATCCCCCCATCCCATCCCATCCCATCCCATCCCCTCTCCCCCTGCATCTGTGAGGGTGATCCCCTACCCACATACCCACTCCTGTATCCCTACCCTGGCATTCCCCTAGTGCTGTTTACCACTGCTCTGGTCTTTGTCAAGTACCTCACTGATTCTAGGCACTGAGTTCTATCTATAAAACAGACAGCAGTGCAGTCCGTCTTAAAGATTGAGAGAACAGATGCTGATCTTTTATCACCTGACATGTAGAAAGTACCCAATAAAGGATAAGTTAGAATTTTATTATTAGCTGGCACTCAGGCATAAAATTTTAAGGACTTTCCTTTCCAAAGAAGACCAATGTACAAAGCAAAAAATGGGGAAAAATAAATGATTGACCTGAAGTTAAACCTTTGAAGTCTTGATGAAGGGAAGACAAGGGTGATGACATAGAGTTGAAGGATGATGTTATGATGATTCATGAAATAAATTTGTTTAGCAGAGAGCAAATTATTTGGAGAAAAGACTGAGGGCTTAGTGCAATAAATGCAGATTGAAGAGGTTGTGGTACCTACAGGTTAAAAGGAAGTTATTTGAGCCTTAGGTATTATTTACAAAGTCTTAAGACTGAGCAATGAAAAGGAAATCAGAGAAACTAAACTTCTACAGTTTTGCTATATCTTTTTGAATAAAATACTATCATCCATTAAAACAAAACAAAACAAAACAAAACTTTCTTCAGATGAAAGCCCAATGACAGCTGTGATGACCTTCCTTGAAGTGGTTTTTCAGGGTGTTCATAGAGACCCATAACAATACAAGATATTGTCAGTGCTTTTGGTTGCCCATCAGAACTCATAGGAAATAATTTATTTCTAAACTCACTAAAAATTCATTCATAAATATGGTGATTTGAATGGAAAAGCCCCTATAGGCTCATAGAATTGAATATTTAGTCACTAGGAACTGGCACTATTTAAAAGGGTTTGGAGGTGTGGCCTTGTAGAAGAGAGTATGTCACTAAGGGTAGGCTTTGAGGTCTCAAGAGGCCAAGCCAGACCCAGTGTCTGCTTCTTCCTAACTCTTTGTGGATTCAGATGTAGAACTCTCAGCTACTTCGGCACCAAGCCTGCCCATGTGCCCTCATGCTTTTGCCATGAGAAGAATGGACTAAATTTCCTGAGACAGTAAGACTCAATTAAATGCTCTCATTTATACAAATTGCCATTGTGATTGGTGGTGTCTCTTCACCAGAATAGATACTGACTAAAACAGTAAGGCATGGAAAAATCAACATGGTACTGACCAGGATTACATCCTTCATTCTAGCTAGCTTTCACAATACCAATATGTGTTGTGTAGGTTTCTGGAAGAATAAGAATTATCAACAGTCTTATCATTTTTGAACCCTGTGAACTATGACCAGAGTGGAAAGTTGGTACAGATGTTAGAGTTACAACTTACAATTTTCTAATTGGATTTATGGACCATTCCATAGGAAGTCAAGTCCATTGTAGGTATACTCATAGCCCTCAGGGTTGACTACTATTGGTAGTATTGTAACTAGACGTATTGTCAAACTGTCCTCCAAACCCCTATGTCTACACTCATTGATTAGGACAGCTCTCAGCCTTAATCAAAGATGTTTCATTATAAAGTAGGAATGGATACAGAAAATGTGGTACATTTACACAATGGAGTACTACTAAGCTATTAAAAACAATGAATTTATGAAATTCTTAGGCAAATGGATGGAGCTAGAAAATGTCATTCTGAGTGAGGTAATCCAATCACAAAAGAACACACATGATTATGCACTCACTGATAAGTGGTTATTAGTCTAAAAGCTCAGAAAACCCAAGATACAATTCAGAGACAACATGAAGCTGAGGATGGCCTTGTCGGACATCAATGGGAGAAGGGGCCCTTTGTCCCGTGAAGGCTTGATGCACCAGAGTAGGGGAATTAGAGGGAACGGAGGCAAGTGGGAGAGGGTGGGTGGGTGGGAGTAAACCCTCATAGAAGCATGAAGAGGGGAATGGGAGAGGGAGTTTCTGGGGGGAAAATCAGGAATGGGGATAACATTTGAAATGTAAATTAATATCTAATCAAAATAAAGTACACAATAGTTAATACAGTGTCTTATTTGGGGTTTTCATTGTTGTGAAATGACACCATGACCAAGGTAACTCTTATATTGAGACAACTTTTAATTGGGACTGGCTTACAGGTTGAGAGGTTCAGTCCATTATCATTAAGGTAGGAACACTGCAAGATCCAGGCAGCCATGGCACTAGAGGAGCTAAGAGTTCTACATCTTCCAAAGGAATCCAGGAGCCGACTACTATCTACCAGCCAACTAGGAGGTGGGTCTCCACGCCTACCAACACAGTGAAACACTTCCTTCAACAAGGCTGTGTCTCCTAACAGTACAACTCCCTAGACCAAGCATATATATATATGTGTGTGTGTGTGTGTGTGTGTGTGAGAGAGAGAGAGAGAGAGAGAGAGAGAGAGAGAGAGAAAGAGAAAGAGAGAGAGAGAGATTGAGAGAGAGATTGAGAGAGAGGATTTATTGGAATGACTTACAGGCTGCAGTCTAGCGAATCCAATGGAAGGCCTAAAAATCGAGTAATTTCTCAGTTCATAAGGCTGGCTGTCTCATTTGATCTTTGGTGTACTCTGGAATTCTAAAGAAATAGGTTCTAAAGTCACTGAAGGAATGAACTTACTAGCAAGGTGGGGTAAATAGGCAAAGGGCAAAGGTGTCCTTCTTTTCTGTTCTTCTACAGGCTTCCAGAAGAAAGTGTGGCCCATTTAGATGTGGGTTGTCCAAACTCAGATGATCTGTAGTATAGCTGTGCCTTCCCAACTCAACATCAGGATGAAAGAAGTGTCTTTTCCTAGGTCATATGATCTGGACTAAAGGCGTGTCTTCCTGCTTTAAGATCCAGATGAGATTTAATTCTGTTTGTTGTTTTAGCTATAAAATATTATTTTTAAATGACATTTGGTTGAGCAAGCAAAATTTCTAAGTACAGAAAGTAACTCTTGAATTTATAAAGGTTTCCAAAGACAAGTTGAAGATTTCCTGGAGAAAGATTAGAACAGCAAAATGGGTAGAAGGAATTATTTATTACTGTTACATTTTTGGTTTTGTTTTTTGATTTTTTGTTTTGCTTTTGCAAAAGCCATCAATAAAATTATAGACAATATACAACAGAGTGTCAGAGTTTGTTTCCAATGAGAGAAATTCTGCCCTGTGTTCTGTTTTCAGGGCTTTTGCTTGTATTCAAACTAATACAGCAATGGGCAAAGACAAGTCAACAGGATGTCTTCTACTTCTGAAAATTCACATCATATAGCCACTCTTTAAATTAGTCTGGAAAATAAATCATGAAAATTAATTTGACTTACTTTAAGTTGAAGTCGAAGAGAGATGTCAGGAAGAGCTTCAGAATGCAGCATCAGATGCAAATGTGACAAACCTGAAGTTTTAAATGCAGAATTACTGATTTTGACAGAAATGGCCATTATCCTCTGTTTCAGAATTGTATAAAACAGTTAACAGTTCTATCTAGAAAATTTAAAGAATACATAAATGATTTCTTTCTGGCTGTGGAGAAAGGGGTGAAATCACCAAATATCAGTTCCCAGCTATGGTTTGTAGTGCTTGGGAGGAAGGGATCCTGATGTGTCAGGACATAGCTTGCAATGGAGCTGCCATCACATCAGTTTGGTTCTAGGAAGGGAGATACAGGGCACGGCTGATGCAATGACGGATATAGAATTATTTGGTGTTTGTGAAATGTTTAGCACTGCAATTCAACATAGCAACCTATTATGAATAGTTTATTTATATCTTATGTATATTCCCAATGTAATAAATTAATAAAATTCAAATCACTGAGGGCCACATAGTGTTGTGAGCTTTACAATTTAGTGTTCTGTAAATAATATATATGCTTGGTAAAATTCAAACATGGAGGACAATCTCCACTTGGGAACAACAACAGTTTTATTCTTCAGTTCTATCCCACTCTGAAAATCTAAAATCAGCTTTAAATACTTAAAGTAAATGTTTACTTGTTTTATGTTGCTTTATTTTCTCTATATGTTTAGCAAAATTCTTTCACTGATTTTTTTTTCTTAATTTAGAAACTTTAAAGAAGTTACTTAAATTCTATTATGGAATGTCCTATAGCATACTTTTGATATGATATATGATACATTAATATGATATATATATATCAATCATATTAAATATACATTACCATTTTCCTCTATTAAAGGTGTGTACTAAGTGCATGTCTCTATTTTAGCTGTATCTTACTGTAATCCAGAGAGTATCTTCATGCTGGCAGAATCATATCTTTGGGTGTGATTCCTTGCCTGAGCAGCCATATTGCTGGCTTAAAATTCCTCTATAGGGAACCATGAAATTCTTCTGTAATAATAGGACTTGAGAGGCATATTCAACCATTGTGAGTCTCACCCTATGAATAACAAAGCAACAAATGTGTTTAGAAGCAAAGATTATAGACCCTACTAGCTAGCACCTCAATCATGACGTAGAGACACATATACTGTAAAAAGAAATCTTTTGTTTAATCAATTATTCAGATACTTTGTTAGGCGATGCAAAAAAAATCTGGATATGCAATTGTCTCACTTTCTTACAACATTTACTGTTAAATAAATGTATACAATTTTAAGTTGCATATGTATTTTCTTTCCTGATGGGCAGTCCAACCATTGATCTACCAACTATTGATGCTCATTTATTCTGTTAGTTTAGGATTTCATAAGTTTTTGCCATAATTTGATGGAATTAGTTGTTATAGCTTTAAGACAAAAACAGGTTTTTGAAAAGGATTTGGGTGCAAGACATCTTAGACAAGAAGAAACCTACCCTCCTCTGTAGATTTCAGCCCTTACTCATTAGACTTAAAAATACATAAAGACTTAGCAAGTGTCATTTCAGCTGGAAGTGAAATTAATGAGTGATGCGTTGTTTATATCACTTCATTGCTCACAAGATGGCACATTTATGGGGGAGGATCTCAGCAAATGAGCTTTAAAAAGAATGAGTGATCATCTCAATTCTCAGGAACACTAAATGACAAAGATCAATAATTTTTATGTTATTTGACAGAATCGTTTGGTTTTAAGAAATAATTTGAAGTGTTTGCTAAAAGATCTCAGCAGAATAGAATGAGAGCTGCCACATCAAAGCTCTGGCATCTGTAAAAATGCAGCTGTGACCAAGTTTACTGAGGGCAATGAATTAATACTTAGCTATTCTAAAATGAAGTTATGAAATTGAGAATGCTCACAAAAATATAATAAGCTCCTCGTCTTCTAAAATGACCTTTACAGATGCCATGCAAGTATGTGCCAATGAGCTTTGTAATTAAAAGCTACATAATTAGTTCTGTGACTCCATGCCAAAACTATGTTGCAATTCTGCTAAGTTTAAATTGTGCAGAGTGGTAAATGAAAATGATTATTCTAAAATCTTGTCCCATTTAGCATGTTCTCCTCTATACACATACAGAACACACACACACACACACACACACACACACACACAGATGGGGGGAGGGAGGGGGTAGAGAGAGAGAGAGAGAGAGAGAGAGAGAGAGAGAGAGAGAGGAAGAGAGAGAGAGAGAAAAGCAGCTCAAATCTGGAAAGAATTATGTCATCTCTTTATTGGCAAACACAAAGGAAAAGTTCGCAAGAAAAATTGCTTTACATTTAATTTCTCATATTTCATGCATGCATGCAAGGGAAAGTTGGCAATTTTCTTCTATGTATCATTTGTTACAATCCTAAGATTGCTTAGTCTACAATACTGTAAAGATGTCCAAATGTTCTTTCTCATCTGCCTTACTAAATGACAAGGAGTTTGATTCCAGATGGAATATATTAAATAATATCATCTATCAAAAGTTACATAACTCCCAGAACATAAAACTTTTTGGTAAAACAAAGGAAAAACAGTTCTGGGGTTCCCACTTTACTCTACCCGCCCTTTCCTTTACTTACAGTGATGATGATTAGTTTCTAGAATAATATCTAGCAGTATTCTTGAAAATCAATAAAGATTCAGAAATAGCTATTCTCCTTTTCTAAATGAGAAGTGTACCCCTCTTACACTGCTTAAGCAAACATTTATTGGGCTGTGAAATTTCCAGGGAAGTGTGGAAGAATATGAAATATCTATATACAAGTATAGCCAGCATATCAGAGACAGTCATGAAATGAATTCATCTATTCTGAAATAAATAGAAATGTCAAGTTTTATTCTTTGTCTGTATTAAACAGAACAGGGTAACTTCTAGAATAAGAAATCTGAACCAAGAAAGCAGTTCTATCTGTTTCTAAACTGTTAGGCAAGCAGATATTCTAGTCTTTAAGGTTATAGGGAAGACCAAGAAGAAAAAAATGCAGTTAGACAGCACATCTGCTTTCAATCACTGAGGGTGAATCACGGGGTATTTGAATAGCATTTATTGTATTCATGCGACCTGGAGAAATTATGATAACCTAAACAGCAGGTGTTATGACTTCAGAATAAGTCAATGAAAATGTCCTACACACTGCCTCTTTCTTGCTTAATCCAGGAAGAAGCCTTGTGATCTCACAGTGGTTGGTGAAAAGTTAGATGACTTTTAGCCACTCAATTGACTTTATGTAGGATTCCTGGCCATCTCCAGATTAAGTTTGGTCAGTCTAAAAAACTCGAGATTAAAATACATTCTAATGCAGGAATAGATTACTGCTGATAATAAACTTCATCCTAAAAGACAGAGACAAAGAGGCACTGCCCAATTTCCCCTTTGCTGCTACTTCTACTATCCATACAAGAGATTTTGAGATAAGCATTTGGGAGTGAACGTCTCTTAGATGTTACACTAGTAAGGAATTAAAAAAAAAAAGACCTGAGGTAGAAAAGTCAATAAAAGATATTTTCATGAACAACAGAAAATTCATGGGGATGAGACCATTCCTGGACTCTTGGAGACTACATGGCACAAAATATGAAAATTCCATTCTAAGAGGAAAGCTGTTTCTTTATTCAAAGCTCTTTCCAGTCTGACTGTTTTTTTTTTCTCCTCTGTAAAATGGATAGCTGGATATTCCTAGATTGACAGCAACTGAAAACTTTCATAGAGTTTGAAAAATAACCATGTTAACATATGGACAGGGCTGTGGAGACATCTCAGTGGTGGAGCATGCATCTAATATGACGATGCTGGCTTGGGAAGACATTTGCAACAGTGAAAACATAATAGGGGATTAAGATGCAGGTCAGTAACACATGGCTTGCCTGACATATGTATGGCAGTGTGAGTTACCACCAGTTCTTATTCACAGAACTGCAAAGCAGAGAACAGAATTGCTTGTGTAGATATTACCTAATCCTGACCCTGTTGGGTGAGAGCAAAGGGGACCAGTTTTTTCCTCCACCCTGAGATTGCTATCTGAAAAAGAATAAATTTTCACCATCAAAAGCATCTCATTTTCCAATTCTGAACTCTAGGGGTACTTAAAGAAATATACTTTGTGTTACAATAAACTTGCTTGTTCTCCCTTCTTCATCAGAACCCCAAAACTCTCTTATGGCAATTTAACCTTTTTCAATAAAAACAATGCTACAAAACCATCTGTAAAATGAATAATTAGCAAGCCTAAACACATTCTCTCCACAGGAGAAATTCAAGTATCTGTTAAGGTAACTGGGAAAAACTGACAAATCTGCATCATCCTGTATAAGGTATCAGCCACATTTCCTCAGCATTTGGAAAGAAGTTTGTCAGTGTTTTAATTTTGAATTTTGAGGAAGGAGAAAAATGGGACAGAATGGCACCATGTGTAAGTAATAAAAATTCAATCTCAGACAAACCAGCTCCTCCCATAGCCCTCGCGATAAAAACCACTTTCCAGACTCTTCTGCAATTGATGCCAGATGTTAATCACGGAAGCAGAAGATAAAGAAGTTATGTTGTGAGAAATCTCCATTTTAAAGAGTAGGAAGTTAATTTATGAAGAAAAAAAAGGAGGGGAGGATGGAGCGCATCTGGTTAGGCTATCAGCCTTTGGTGACACAATAAATCATTTTTCCACAGATATTTGTGTTTTATATAGTCAAAATCTCCTCTTCAGGTTAAAACACATACTTCTGACGAGTAAAGTCTTGGACAGTTTGAGGTCAGCAGGCATATGACCAAAACAAACTGCTATTTTAAGAGGTTTTTGAGAGCTTTTATTTTTTGCATATTTAATTATCTTTAGATGATCCTAATCACATCTGCCACCTGTAGTTATAGCTCTGAATCCAGTCTTCTCTCAGAACTGAATCTACCTGCCACAGCTTTCTTAGGAGCACCCTGTCCCAACTGTTATTTTAGAACCAAAACCTCAGCATGCCTCAATTAATCTTCTCTTCCCTAAAATTTCTTTACTTGATCTGTCTTTCCACTTACAATGTGCTCTTTATTGTTGAGTAAAAATAAATTCTCTTTATTTAAAAATCGATTTTTTCATACAGTATGTGTTGACCACCATTTCCCCTCTCCCAATTCCTCTCCAAGCACCCAAATCCACACCCTTTATTTCTCTCTTTTTCATTAGAATACAAGCAAGCCTCTAAAAAATAAGATAAAATAAGGTAGACACTGACAAAGCAGTTTGAAGCTAAGTGGTTACATAAATGCCAAGGACGTCCTAAAGGAGGCATTTCAGAGAGTTTTGGGTTTGACTTTTGAAGGTTGTGGGAAATGACAGAGTCTCATTCATTGTGAAAAAAATCTGAGGTTACCATGAGAGTTCTGAATTCCCCTCCATGTTGCTTTTTCCTTTCCTTCCCTCTCTCCTTCCCTTCTCTCTGTTGTCTCTGTTGCCTCTTTGTCTCCCTCCCTCCCTTCTTCCTCCTCACCTCTCCATCCCTCCTTTCCCCCCACTCTCTCTCCCTCCTTCCTTCCCTCCCTTCTTCCCCCCTCCATGTTATGAATCAGAATGAAACAGATAGCCTTCTAGTCACATTTCATTTCACATTAGAGATCTAGGTGGAAGAGAATAAACATTGCAAGGGACCCAAGACAATAACAGCAAAGAAGTCTCTGACTTTAGCAGATGAGACATTTTAGGTCACATCTCTGCACTGATATTCAGCCTGTGTAACGAAAGGAGGGACAGTAACCAATTTTTACTGGGCAACGTCTAGCAAGTTATTCATAGTTAAGTTATTCTATTTCAGCAAACTCGTGGGAAGTCTTACTGGTTTAAAATAAAAGCAAAAGAAACCAATTCTAGTTCCTAGTTTCCAACAGAGAGTAAAAGAATAGTTTTGCTGTGGTCCAGACTTTCATGGGCATCTTATAACTTGTTAGTTATACTGCCTTAATTTGCAACCTTCAGTTGAACTCTAAACTGGCAATGTGGAAGTGCATTGAAACAAACAGCTATACATGATAACACTGCCAATAATACTCTGATGAGATTTCTTCTTGTAATATAATTGTCAAATCTAGTTAAATATCTATTACTTCCAACAAAGAAAGTTACTGTTTAGTGATCACAAGCTTATCACTGTGTTTTCTCAATTTCTATCTAAATTAGCAATATCTTAATATTAATAGAATGACAAATAGAATAATATAGTTGTTAATTTATGTAATAAAGTTATTACATAATTTTGCAATTATGGCAATATGCTTGATAAGGCTGAATATTTAATCTGATCAAAAGAGTAATATGAATCTACAATTAGTTTTTTGACTGAGTTTTCAAAAAATTAAAATGAAAACCTGCCTTCTTGTAGGCTTTGTTTCATTTGGTTTTTTGGTGCTGTCTTATTTTTTCTTTTGGTGTTGTTTTATTTTGTTTTCTTCATTTGGAGTTTTGTTGTTGTTGTTGTATTAGTTTCTTTTTTTTGAGAAAGAAATTAAAGTTAGGTGGTTAGAAAGGGGAGAGGTTGCAGAAGGGGTTTGGAGAGGGGAAGAATACAATCAGAGAATATTTAAATTTAGTTTTAAAACAGTAAACATATAATGAAAAAGAAAATATATAATTTCTTAAGTATGTGTATGTCCATATACATATACAAAGAGTTTAAGTGGTGTTTTACGATAGTGGGACTAAACTGCTTGAATTTAAAAAACACAGACTAGCATGTTAAAAATCAGAGGTCGGAAGCATTACCTTTTGGAGTTGTAGCATAATAGGGCTCCATAGACCTTACCAAACATCATTAGCTATTGCCTTGACTACCCTTCAGAACTTGATAGTAAACTCCTGCTGCTGAAGGTACCACATGCTTTAGCCATAGATCACACAGAAATAAAGTTGGTGTCCACTCAGAAGCTTCATCTCTATTGGCTAGAATTCATAGTGCTATGGTTTGAGGGAAAATGTTGTGAACTCTGTGAGTTGCTATTATATCCAGACTGGCAAGACATGTTCATTGGCACAAGAGTGGCACAAATGTCATAGAATAGCCATTCACTTTCTGACTGAATTTAAGTCCTATTCCACATAATGAAGCCCATACCTGGCACAGTTACATGAGCCAAGTACCTGTGATCGTAGTCTGTAGTGGAGAAATGACTACCACTACTCTTCTAAATGGCCATAGCATTAAACCAACTAACTCCCAGTGACTTATTATACCTATAAAGTAGTGAGTCTCTCAACCCTAGTTAGAGAAGCGTGTTTTTGTAGTATATGCTATTTAACACAGAGACCCACAACTTTGCAAGGCATGAAGAATAAGAAAGTTAGGAATGCTCAGTCATAAATGGGACATCTACAATACACCATCTCCCAAAAAGCCCAGGGAATGTT
Source organism: Mus caroli (assembly GCF_978045245.1). Classification (NCBI taxonomy): domain Eukaryota; kingdom Metazoa; phylum Chordata; class Mammalia; order Rodentia; family Muridae; genus Mus; species Mus caroli. Next base: position 97,162,749 of record NW_028227264.1, read on the forward strand.
GTGGAAGAAAGTTTATAAAAGCCAGAGGTGATAGATGATTAGCAAGGATTTTCCAGACACAGCTAGAAACTTTCCTGTTTGAACTCACAACATGATGACACACACAAGATCTGCACATGTTTAAGCCAGTCAAAATCTCAGCATGGATAGCTTAGGAGAGTACGAAATTCCTTTCCTACCAAAGGACTTATTGGGAATGGATAGATGCTGGGTTAGGGTGTTAATTTACCTTTTGATGTGGCTTTTGGTAGGTAGACCATTCACTAGGGTAAGGCCACACATCCACAAGTATAAGGGAAGCACGAAACATATTAGTTTGGGGGATGAAAGAGAAAACATTGACACAAGTTGCATGAATAAAGAAGAGGTATTGGGATGCGGTAAAAAGGGCATGAATATGATCAAAATAAACTGTATGAAATTCTCAAAGGATTAATGAAAATGAAATCAAGATATTATGAATCTTATAGTAGCTAAAGTTTAATTGCTTCAATCCATAACCTGACTGTAATTATTTGCATAAAATGAAAGGATTCTAGAGTTGTAAATATTTATTGATTGATAAACTAACTGTTACTCAAATGCTGTCTCTGTTACTAGTTCTACAAACCACAGTCTACTTAGGAATGGATTTAGAAATTCAAAATTTACTTCTCAGAGCAAAATATGTTAATACTTTTGTCAAACAATTAACATTTATTAAATGCATCAATATTTTGAGCATAGATTTGCATAGCACAGCAGAAGAGTAATGCATAGATAAAGTAATTAGAAATAGCAACATGCTTAATTATCTGTTCTATTAAGAAAATTTAATTACAAAATTTAATCTTAACTCATAAAATTAAGTTTGTGCCCACAAATATTTACAGTATGTTGAAGTATACATGATTGGCTATCAAGTCACAGCAAACAAGTTCTTCTAAAATAAAATGTCCTTTTCCTATCTATCTCTAAATCTTGACAGAGTCATCTTTGACATGAGAATGCTAAACTTAATATTTAATAATCCTAAAGGTTTCCTAATAAATCTAAAAGGAAATTCTATTTCTTCAAGTTGGATTCTTCAAACATTCTTCTCTGTAAAAGATATGGCAGATGGACCTACCTATTACAAACACTTGTACAAACACAGTCTTTTCCTAAAATTCATAAAGGCTTGCACTTCCCATTCTTATCACACATGTCTGAGTTGATTCATCATCCTCAATTTAATGGAGCAATAGCAGCCAACATATCAAACTGTTGCTATAAACATTGCCCTTGGTACTTTTAATTTTGTACCATTCAAAAGTCTTAAAAATTAACAGTAGTAATATTTCTACCACTTGGCTTCTTAAATAGAAGACTTGGAAATTCCCCTTCTCAGCTTAACATATCAGCTCTTCCACAAAGGAGAAGTGAAAAACAAATACTGCATTGGCTGCCCAAATTCAGCTCAGAAGTTCCTCTACTGTCCAGGTAGTCTCAAAGGTCCCACTCAGGCTGACAGGTTTTCCACCTAGTTATGATCATCAGTGTATCTTGTTAATCTCTTTTCCTTATTTTACAATTTAAGAAAGATTATTTACAACACAAGTTGATTTGTCTAACAAATACACTTACATTGATTCTTATTCATATTTAGGAACAGAAAAGGGCTTTTGGGGAATTTGTAGCAAATTTTTTTATTGAATATTTTATTTATATTTCAAATGTTATGCCCTTTCCCAGTTTCCCCTCCACAAACTCACTATCTGGTCCCCCATCCCCTGCTCCTATGAGGGTGCTCCCGGGAATTTGTAGCAAAGTTTAATTAAAAACTTTCAAAAAATGAATGAGTGCATTACCACAAAACTGTGCACTGTTTATAGATCACTCTCTGCTGAGTTTAGGTATTCTTTTCTTTAGAATTTCCATGGGGATGAGATTAGCTGAATACCCAACAAATGGGAGAGAGAACCTGTAGAGACCATATTCAGCAGTTAGGCACAGCCCCCAACTGAGGGATTGGGGCCATCCACCCATCTCTAAACTTTTAACGCAGAATTGCTCCCGTCTAAAGAAAATACAGGGACAAAGAGTGGATCAGAGATGGAAGAAAAGGCCATTTAGAGACTTCCCCACCTGGGGATACATCCCACATGCAGACACCAAACCCAGATACTATTGCTGATGCCAAGAAGTGCTTGGTTACAGGACTCTGATATAGCTGTCTCCTGAGAGACTCTGCCAGAGCCTGGCCAATACAAATGCAGATGCTCACAGCCAACCATTGGACTGAGCCTGGGTCCCCATTGGAGGAATTAGGGTAAGAACTGAAGGAGCCGAAGGAGTTTGCAACCCCATAGGAAGAACGACAATATCAACCAACCAGACATGCCAGAGCTACCAGGGATTAAACCACCAACCAAACAGTACACATGGAGGGACCCATGGCTCCAGCTGCATGTGTAGCAGAGGGTGGCCTTATTTGGCATCAGTGGGAGGGCAGGCCCTTGGTCCTATAAAGGCTTCATGCCCCAGGGTATGAGAATGACAAGAACAGAGAGGTGGGAGTGTGTGGGTGGATGTTGGATGACCCTCATAAAAGCGGGGTGGGGAGGTGGAGTAAGGGGTTTGCAGAGAGGAAACCATGAAAGAGGGATAACATTTGAAATGTAAATAAATTAATAACCAAAAAGAAAAAAAGATAAAATAGAATTGAATCATAATGCTTCTCTGTATAGTGTCAGAACTTTTGGCTTTGGATCTTACCATATCTACAGATGCCTTTGACTGGGTTAATATCATGTGACATCCATGTGATTAATTTTAAACATTATCTTATGTTTATGTCTCTGTTTACACACTGCACTAACAAAATCATGAGCATTTGGTATAATTTCCTCATCTAAACAAATATGTTATGAAAATACCACAATTGCTCCCATACTGCAAACATGCAAAACTACATTTTCTGGCTTACAGTTCAGCTATGGTATCTTCTATGACGAGTCAGCAGAGTCTGACATAAGTCAATGGCTACAGAAGTTTCCAGAGCATATTTCAATCTATTGATGTGTACATTCTATTCACTGTTTAGTTGCTCTCACCTTCTTTTGACTTATAAAATAGAAATTGCAAGATAAAGATATTTGTTGTTGCTGTTGTTTTTAGAGCTTCTCAGATATTTGTTTTGATAGGTAATAGAAGAATTCTTAAATCCTCCAACTCGGTTGACAAGTCAGAGTGTCCTTTTATGGAGTCAATTATATGTTAATTCTCAAATCATCCACTCCTCTCTGCCCCTGCTTTGACTACAGTATCTTTTTAAGTTGCACGCAGTGCATATTCAGTATACAGTCTATATTTTGGTGCTTTCACGTTTTGCAAACTCTTGACAAATCACATTACATTTGGTTGTCTTGCTCTTCCATGCACAACTATGTGCCTCAAGTTGGAGACAAATACTAATTTTTCAAATACTTAAATTCTTTAAGTGTTTCACTTGTCTCATTTTTCAAGCATGTATAACAAGATGGCTTTCCTTATGGTGAGTCAAATGGTACTTGTGGCAATTGTATTAGTCAGGTGTATCTCAATAAGTAGATCAATAATCTGATGGAATTTATTAGACTGGCTATTAGGACCAGAAACTCTGTAGTTCCATAAAAACTATTCAAAGGCTGGAAACTAAATTATATGCTTAATCCAGAGGATGGAAGCCTCAGAATATCTGGGGGCAAAGATGATCCCTAGCCCATGGTTCTGGGCTTAAATGTTCCATGGAGACACCAGTGTGAGTTCATATTCAATGGCTGAAAAGATTGAAATCTTATTAAATGATAGTGGCAGAAAAAAAAAGCACGCATGCAGTCAAAGATAATAATAATTGGATCTTATCTTTCCAGTTTTCAGCTTTTCAGTTTTCAGAGTGGCTCTTCCCTCTTAGTTCTGTGGTCTGGAGGCCAGAAACATACACAGACATAGTCTGAAGTGAGTTTTACCAGTTTTCAAGTTGTCATTTGATTTTATCATGTAGACAGCAAAGATGAACTATCACATTATTCAAAAATTTAGAAAACCTTTGACCAATAAGATCTCATTCGGTAAATATTAACTATTGTCATCTTAGACTGACTGCCTCATTCATCTTTAAAATATTTTCATAGGAATATACCAATCCACTAATTGTTGAGCTCAGTAAATGACTAATGATGTGACTGAAATTCTCTGGCATAAAACTCTCCAAAGTAGCATTATTTAGTTTTTAAGTATCCATGAGAAATATTGGTACTTTTATTCATTGGCCAGCCATAAAGGTCTTAGCACTTTTTTTGTAAGTTGTTTAAAAACATTGTACCCATTTAATTCATTTTTACTTTATATTTATTTGGGTTGCATGCATGTGCATATGTGTGTGCATGTATGCAGCTCTGGGTAATGAGGTGCATCTGTGCACACGTGCATGAGGGTGTGTGTGTGTGTGTGTGTGTGTGCGTGTGTGTGTGCGTGTGCGTGTCTGTGTGTGTTGGTACATGTGGAGGTCAGAGAAAAAGCTACAGGAGTAAACTATCACCTTCTATCATTTCAGCTTCAGGTTTCTAGAGCCATTTTTGAAAGATTTGACAGTGAGGGCTATTAGCTGCTGATATATCTTCCCAACCTGTCTTTTTCAAATACTGAATTAAATTTTCATGCTAGTGTTCATTTTTATTTTCTATTTTATTATACTAAATTTAATTTTATAACCTCATTATCTTTTCATTATTTTTGTTGATTTTCCTTTCTTATTCTTAGAAGCCTTAAATTGAGTTTTAAATCATGTTAAATTTATCATGCCTTCAGATTAAATATTCATTCTACTAATTAACCTCTATGACTAAGTTTTTATCCAAAGTACTTGGAAATGCATTGATATTGATTTGAATGAAAATGGCTTTCTACTTTCTTCCAATATTTTTGTTGATCTCTGAGTTACTTAGGAAAACATTTCTTAATTTTGATGGAATCTGTCATTTCTTTATATTTGTTTCATCTTCTAGCTTAATGGAATTGCTGATACGCATTTTTTTTTTTAGGGAAAATGGTCTTATTATATTTTTCAGGTTTTATTTTTTGATTGATTTGTTGGGTATTTTTTTTCTTGCCTGCAGTATAAATACAACAAAAGTTGTATTTAAGGTTTCTGTTTTTAACTCTGATAACTTTTGGATACGCGTTCTCTTTTGTGTGTTTATTCCAGGAGATAGAATAGGCTAGGCAACGGATGGACCTGGAGGGCATCATCCTGAGTGAGGTAATCCAGTCACAAAAGAACTCACACAATATGCACTCAATGATAAGTGGATATTAGCCCAGAAACTTAGAATACCCAAGATATAAGATACAATTTGCTAAACACATGAAACTCAAGAAGAACAAAGACCAAAGTGTGGACACTTTGCCCCTTCTTAGAATTGGGAACAAAACACCCATGGAAGGAGTTACAGAGACACAGTTTGGAGCTGAGAAGAAAGGATGGACCATCTAGAGACTGCCATATCCGGGGATCAATCCCATAATCAGCCTCCAAATGCTGACACCATTGCATACACTAGCAAGATTTTGCTGAAAGGACCCAGATAGAGCTGTCTCTTGTGAGACTATGCCAGGTACTAGCAAACACAGAAGTGGATGCTCACAGTCAGCTATTGGATGGATCACAGGGCCCCCCAATGGAGGAGCTGGAGAAAGTACCCAAGGAGCTAAAGGGATCTGCAACCCTATAGGTGGAACAACATGATGAACTAACCAGTACCCCAGAGCTCTTGACTCTAGCTGCATATGTATCAAAAGATGGCCTAGTCGGCCATCACTGGAAAGATAGGTCCATTGGTCGTGCAAACTTTATCTGCCTCAGTACAGGGGAACGCCAGGGCCAAGAAGTGGGAGTGGGTGGGTAGGGGAGTGGATGGGGGACTTTTGGGATAGCATTGGAAATGTAAATGAAATAAATACGTAATAAAAAATAAAATAAAATAGGTTTGGATATTCTTGGCCATCTCAGAGTTACTCGATACTGTAGTTGGCTTTGATTCAGCACGACTTTCATATCTAATGTTTGTATAAAAGCTTAATTTTTGAAGAAAAATTTTCCAAAGAATAAGCCAGTGTTATATTCCAAGTTGGTGGGAAATGCTTTTATGAACTAAGTTGGCATTTGTGAGAAGCTTATTAGATCTTACTTCCCCAGGAATATCGAGCTCAGAACCTGGCAGGTAGAGCATAGCCACGTGCAGAGTATCTCCTTGGGAAAAATGCACAGTTATGGTTTTCTATATGATTGTTCACTCATATGTCCCTCTCTGTCTTGCTTTTCTCAAAATTAAATCGCACTGAATAAAGATCTCCTCATTCGCCCATTCACAACCCTTGCGTCAGTTGATTTTAGTCTGAGGATCATGTGACCTCCTTACAGGTCTGTGCCTTTTATGGTTTTTTGTTTGGTTTTATGGGAGTCCACACTACAAGCCGCTTTCTTCTACACAGTACATTTAAGCTCCTTGGAAATTTTATTTTCCTTTCCCACTTAACACTCCTTGTATAGTTTTATAGAGTGGGTGCTCATCCTTTCTGTCACCTCCAAATAAACTATGCAGAAGAATGTGAGATAATGCTTATAGTTAGCATGAGTAAAATAAAAATGGGTCTATTTTACCTTACCAGTCTTATTTTTTAATAACGCACATGATAACTCAAAATTTAATTCTTTTTACCATAATTTGATAGTATATACAATGAAAATAGCAGTGTTTACTACCTCAAATATTTCTTTATTCCAACCACATAGGACTCCTGGTCTTTTAATTAGCAAACATTTATTGAAAGAAAAGATTAGAAATTAATATTTGTAAACTTTTCTGAAATCATTGAGAAATTTATGGAATGTAATATGATCACAGTTTTCTCCCACTTTCGATGAGCTCCTTCCAGATCTATTCCTATAACCTTCTCATTCTCTTCAACCATATCTATATCTATCTATATCTATATCTATATCTATATCCATATCTCCAACACCAACTTGTTCTGCACAAATACTCCAAGCAGTAAAGCCATCCTTTGAAAAATGGCACATTGGACAGGAGCAACACCCTTGAAACAACTCACTTTTCCTCTTCCAGAAATCATCAACTGACAGTAATTCCTCAGTTAAGAGTAGGAGCTTATAAGCCATTCTCAGCCAAGCTAGACTTTTGACTGGCTTAATCAGGTACAGGACTTGTGAAAGCAACCACAACCTCTGTGCATTCATCAGGGTAGTAGTCTTGTCATGTCCAGAAGATATTGTTTGTGGTTGTCCACCATAACTTGATAGTAAGACTCTACCTGTAAAGACACTATACACTTTGTCATTTAGAAATTAACTTGGTAATGAGAAGGAAGCAGCCTTCTGTTAGCTGTCTTTTAGAATATCAGAGGTTTATATGTATGCTATCAAGGTAAAGAATAATACATACATACATACATACATACATACATACATACATACATCATTGATAATCTTAGTCAACTGTGAACTCTATGAACTACAAAAATGACCTCACTCATGAAAAGACGTGTAATAGTGGCACAACTGCTACAATAGAAGATCTATTCCACAGGAGGAAGCACACACACACACACACACACACACACACACACACACACAGGGCTCACAACCCAAGGCTGGAATTTTCCATGCCCCTCGGGTGGACAGACCATTAATATTTTGCTATATGGAGATGGTATAAAGCTGACCTCCAAATTCACATCTTGCTATCAGCTTATCAGTGCCACTCTCAGACCTTATCAGAGAATTTTCTTTGTACAGTAGACAGTAATTAACACAGAAGTTCACTACTTACCAAACTGCAGAGAATAAGAGTTTGTTGCAAGCACAGACACAAGAGTGATCTCTATAGCACATTACATGATCTTAAGGCTCAAGATGGGTGGGAAGCTTGCAATAGGCAGAGATGAGGGAAGAAAAAGAGAGAAGTAGCTACCTAAACCCTCTATTTTCCACTCAGCACAGCTAGCTGGACATTCTTGTTATCAAAAGAATAATAAAAATCAAATCAGTGTGTGCCAGCAAAATCAAAATACACCCCATATTTCCAACTAGATAATTTTTGCTAAGTCTGAAATTCTACAGTAGATTTCTTTATTATTGCAAACAGAATGTGGTATTCACAAAGTAGTCCATATTATAAGAAGAAGGTGGTACAAAATTCTATCCTCTGCCTGCACTGTATACAGCCAAAATAACACCTAAAATAATATCTAAAATAGTTTTCAAATAATAATAAAGTTAATAAAACTTCCAAACTTTTATTTCAAAGTACCTTATATAAATTATATAAAGTACCTTATAGTAATTATGAAACTTCTTTATATTACCCAAGTACATTTCCCATTAATGATCATGGCAGGAATACATATCTTTAAAACATTATATCTGAAATTACAGAAACATAAAATTAGGAGAAAGCAAACAGTAGCAACTTTCAAAACTCTGCTGAACGTCACCTTCTGATGCCAAGAGCAGGAGACCATTAATCACTGAAGCAAAGACAGAGTGAACGTTTGGAGGATCTTGTGGGCTCCAAATCAAAAGCCTATTCATATATGCCTAGGAAAGCCAAGGTACAAGTATATCATTCTGTAAATAAGTCCACGAATTAATTTATTTTAATTTGGGCCAAGTGAGTTAAACAAGTTAGACAAGCATAAAGCAACCTCAGCCAGAAGAAGACTCGCTATGAATAATGATAAATCTCACAGTGAGGCGTACAGGAGCCAGAAATTAAGACTGTCAACATAACAGGCTTGTGTAGACCTTATTACATATAAGGCAGAGAAGATTTTTATTAAGTAGCCCATAAATGTGTTATGTATAGTTTTCTTGCTCTAGTAAAAGCATCTATTGATTTTAAATGTTTTCTTCAGTAAAATATATTTACTAAAGGAGACAAAATTTATTGAGTTTATATATAATGTGCATAGTGTGTAGTTACCTCAATGGTGACTGAAGGAATCCAATCCACACTAGAAGACATTCATACAAGTGTTTGACAGGATAGATTTACTAAGAAAAATCTCATCAAGACATGCTCTATTTTGAAGCAAGCATAGCAAGTAGAGCATATATTCTTACTAGTCAATGGAAAACTCTAAAGGATTCAGGCCCCAAACATACAACCAAGGAAAAACATCAAGAAAAATCAGACAAATAAGTAAATAAAAAATATCATCCCATGTCACTGGTATAAAAGAGGAGAGCTGGAAATTTAGACTTCAGGTTTTGTTTTGTTTTGTTTTGTTTTGTTTTGTTTTGTTTTGTTTTTACAGAAAACCTATGTTGGTAGTGCAGAGGTTCAGGCAATATATTCCACCACACCACACCACACCACAGCACACATTTCCCTTGTCCCAGTAGTGTCTGTGTTATGAAACATTCATTAATGTAAACAGCCAGTGTTAATACATCATCATTAGCTAAGGTTCGTAGATAACTTTTATTAGTCTTCTAGTTTTATTATATGATTCTATGGGTTTTAACAAATATGTAGGGCTGTAGATAACCCCTTTTCTATTTCTGCAGGCTACCAAACAGCTTTGCTGTTTCTGAAATACCTGTGTTTGCCTGCAGTATTTTATCTTCATTTAGCCTGTGTCAAGTTGACATGAAAACATTTAGCACAGTATCTAAGGTCAACTATTACTAATGGGACAAAGTGAATGGTCTGAACAGAGTAAGTTTCATCCTGAAGCATTTACTTATGTGGGCTTGGGGAACAGTTGAATAGTAATTATTTTATAAGATTGTTGTGAAGATTAAGTTGAACATTAGAACCTTTTAATTTATGTTCAAGCAAACAAGACTGTGCATTGAGATATATACTAAATGTATATATTTTGAGCTAGTATTTCTGGTAATGAATGCTGTTTTTCATTAGTTCCTTCAACTCAGATAATTTCTTTTTTACATTTCAGGTAAGTGGAGTCAAATGTTTTAAATAAAATTGCACACAGTATTCTATAATAGCTTATAAAATTAATCTATTGGCATTATGTATCTTTTCTGGAGATATACAAACATAGTTGTGCTTTCAGTGATCAATATGTGTTTTTTTAATTTTTGCAGAATATTTATAGCCACTGAAACTTGTGATAAAAATATATAATTCATACTAAAACAATATACTAAATACTATATACTTAGTATATAATATTTAACACTAAAGTATTATAATAATATTTTAAACTATTATAGCAATAGTATAAATAATATATTAAACTAAAAGAGTATAAAATATAGTATTATAATAATAAAAACAATATAGTAAAACTAAACTTTTAAAGAAAGACTTTGTTTTGTGTGTATGTATGTATGTATGTGTGTGTGTGTGTGTGTGTGTGTGTGTTTGTCTGAGTGTATATATGAGCACTTGCATGCAGGTGTCAAATGGATCTAGAACAGGGTGACAGATCCCCTGGAAGTGTGTTACCAGAGCTTGAGAGCTGACCAGCAAAGGTGCTGATAACAAAGTTAGGCCCCTTTTAAAAAGCAAGCAACAAGCATTCTCAGACTCTTCAGTGATCTTTTAAAAGAATTACAACTAAAGAAGATATGATGAGGAACAATTTGAATCAAATTTCAATAATTAAGTGAGCATTAATGGTGTCTGAAGACAGTAGCTTCTATTTATTTTATCTATTTATCTATGTATCTATTAATGTATCTCTGTATTTCTCTCTGTGTATATGTATGTATGTATGTATGTATGTATGTATGTATGTATGTATCTATCTATCTATCTATCTATCTATCTATCTATCTATCTATCTATCTACTTATTTGCCAAGCTAAGTATTGAGTCCAGGCTTTGTATATACTGTACAAGCATTGTACTGCTGAGTCATTTATCCAGACTTTTTAATTTTTATTATGAGATAAGGTCTTATTAAATTTAGTTGTGCTCCTTTTGTAGCACAGGCTATCCTCAAATATCTGATCTGTCTGCTTCACCCTTCCAACAGACCATGATTACAGGTGTGTGACACTCCTTCTTACTTCTTATTTTAATGATTAATTGATCATGAGAAATTTGAATAATTATATGAAAAATTCAATGTGTCATAAGCTAAACACAAAGCAGAATACTGTAAACACTACACACCACCCATTACTCTTGGCATCTTGCATCCAGTTCACTTAGAAGACAGATAAGAATCATCACTTTAGAGAAAGAAGCTTGAAATCAGCCAAAAACGCTTTCAGAATGTGTCTCTGCTGAGATTCAATGACTTGTATTATTCAGAATTCTTTCCTTCTTTTTATGAGTCTCTAATGATTATCATCTCAATTTCTCTTTCAGGCCACCAAAGATTTAAGGGACGAATTTTGGGTCAATGTCTAACTTAATTCATTAGGTTATTGGATAATGGGTATTCATCAAATTCCTGTTGTCTCTTTTTGGCTGGAAATATACCAACCAAAGGACATTATTTAAACAATGTTTTTAAGGACATAGCTTTGCATAAAAGGGACTATATTAACTAATAATTTGCATGATAAAGAAATGTTATTTTAATTATTATTAGAAAGATTTCTTAACTTGAATGGAATGAACAGACACTGTGGAACTTGGGTTTCATTAGAACAGAGCATGATGTGAAATGAGTAGCCAGTAATTATATGTAATTCTCTCTCTCTCTCTCTCTCTCTCTCTCTCTCTCTCTCTCTCTCTCTCTCTCTCTCTCTCTCAAACTATTCTTTTAAAAAACTTTTTAATTGACAGGAATTGGCAGGTTTGATAGTGACTAGTAACTAGGAAAACATTTTGATAATGTGTCTCTTCCTTTAATGACTTAAAACCAAAAGATAAGAAATATGGAATAGGTATTGCCATCTCCTCCACTTTCAAGCTTAAGGAAAACAAAAGCCCTAGGAAGAGTAACACCCTTTCTCAGTTAGTACAGTGAAGCCCCCTGTCCTGGGCCAGTTTGATGTCTTGTGTTCTAAAAATTTTTTTTTGAAGTGACATGCCACACAGTGGATTATTATTTGGACATAAAAAGATGAACAGTATTGATAGATCATTCATAAAAGACCATATTGACAGTCTTATTTACACAAAAATGCCAGAAATGGCAGACCTACAGCCTGAAAGTAGGCTAGTGGTTGCTCACAGCAGGAAGACACATTGGAAACACTAGAGCTTGACCACTAAGTGGTGCAGGATGCCAATGGGCAATGGGAAAATGCTCCAAAAGTGATTGCTGAGATACTATCCCAGGGACAGAGGTGAGCTGGTCACATGACCGTCTAGCTCACTTCCCTTTTGGTGCCTGTCATCTGCGGCTTTCACTATTTTGTATCTTTTTATGTGTGCACATGTTATCTCCTCTAAACTATGAATTTTCCAAGTCTAAGAGCTTAGCCCTCCGCCCCGCCTTGCCCTCCCCCCATTCATGTCCAGAGAGTATTGCAATGCAATGCCTTACATGTGGTAACACTTAGTCAATATTTGCTTTTTAATTGTTCAGAATCATGAAATCTTTTACTGGCTGACTTGTAGTGTGTTGAAAGCTGATGTTTCATTTATGTGTTTATGGGTTTGTGGTGAGTGTGTGTGTGTGTGTGTGTGTTTGTGTGCACATACATGGGCTATGGTGCCTGTGGAGGCTGGAAGACAACCAAAAGAAAAACTAAATGGTAGCGAAATTCAAGTGTCTCAGCACTGGTCCATGCCATATTTTTCAATACTTACCAGTAGACAGATTTATCAGCAAAGAAAAGTAGAGCCTACGTCAAGAAACTCATACGCAACAGCTTGGAAAGCATCTTTGAATGGCATTTTGGTTAGCCTCAACAAAATTAGCAAAAAACTAATTAAAACAACATAGAAACTAATTAATCTATGAGCTTTTTGAAGAACTAGATAATTGTCATCAGTGCCAATAGTACTGCAACGATTAGAATAACCTAAAGAAATCTTGACACTTATTAATTGATGATTTATTTAATTAATTAAAAGAACAATGGCGGATGGCGAAGCTAGGGAGAGAGCTCAGTTGCTAAAGTATCTGCCAGTCAAATGTAAAGACATGTTCAAGAGATCCCTGCTACCAATAGAAAAAGATGAGGGTGGTGGATGCATGAGTTTGTAACCCCATCTCTGGTGAAAGAGACAGACAGAGCAGCCTGACGTTAGTGGGTGAATAAGATTATCTGAATTGAGGAGCTTTAATTTCAAAGAGATATTCTTTCTCAAAAATTTAGATTGAGAGCAATAGAGGAAGATATATGATTTATGCATTCCCATAAACACACATTTACACATAAAAAAACCAAAATAAACACTGAGCATCAATTGTGGATTGAGAGCTCTCATAGACACTGAAAATGTAACTCTGACTAGTAAAGTTTATACTATTATAGGTTTTATATCATGTAGAAACTATAATTGGAAGGACAGAATGAAGCAGTAATGAGAACGGGCAGAGAATCTCAGAGGAAGCCTGCCCAAGCAACATGCATATAAGCAAAGGGGTTGTAAAATGAAGCAAGCAGTAATATAGAGCAGGATAAGAAGAACAAGTCTATTTTCATGGGCAGGAGTCAGGAAAGCCTCCTGGTGGTACCACTTAAGTAGATGCTTAGCAGTATATTAAAACTGATAGGAGAAGATACTAAGAAGAGACAAGTGAACAAATATGGACTGTAAGAAAATAAAGAAAGAATGAATGAAATCCCAAGCATTATGTGAAGAACACACATACAGATTCTTGCCTAGACAGAGAAGGGAAGGCAATGATTTATAATAAGTACAAGTGGGTCTTAGAGAAGAAAGCAAAACACTTGGTGTTTATCTCTTTTTTGGTAATGAGACAATGCATATAGAACAGTGGTTCACAACTTTCCTAATGCTGCAACCCTTTAATACAGTTCTTCTTGTGGTGACCATTAGCCATAAAATTTGTTTCAATGTTAATTCATAACTATATTTTTTTGCTACTGTAAAAAATCATAATATAAATATCTCTCTTTTCTGATGATTTTAGGCGAACCTGTGAAAGGATTATTTGAACCCCCAAAGGAATCAAGAACCATAGGATGAGAATCACTGGTATAGGGATTATTGTGACAAAATGCATCTTATAAAAGAATCATCCTAAAACTACCATCTCTGAGTCAGCACTGTCACTTACCTTTGTGGATTTAAATTTGAAACGACCATTGTTTTGTGTAATTTTCAGTAGAAATATCTGCCACGTCCTTTGATAGATGGAAGGAGAAGAAAAGAGATGTGTTTACCTCTAGAGCATTAAGGTAATTGTTTATCTAACATGAGTGTAAGAAGAAAAAGGAGGTAGGGAAAAGGTGGTGGAACCTATGGAATGCAGCTCTCAGAAGAAATGAGATGAGAGTGCATTTCAGAGTATTAGAGCATGAAGTGACCAGGGATGGCAGTTGGAAGATGACAGTTGGTAAGTGGATAGCAATGTGGTGGCCTTTCTATTACATGAGGAGACAACACAATAACATGCCACCAACACAAATGAAATGTGTTTATCATCACACTGGGAATGATGACATGGGTATGTGTAAAGAGAGCCAGGGAGAAAGTTGAATCCAAAACTCTGACCAGTGGGTCAGGAAGAGAAGTTGTGGGTAATAAGTGAAGAATTTAAGTCCAAAAGTAAAGTCCAGAAAAGATAAACCTGTTGGTTGGGCAAAGAGACAAAATGTCTTGGGAGATAAAACGTTGGGAATGAATTCTCCATCCTTCAGCTATAAGAGTGAATGACTGCCAGAGAAAAACTTTGTCAGGAGTTATAGTTTAATAATAAAGCAAAGGAAGGAAAATCTTCATAAAGAACTAGAGACACAGGTGTTTACAGATTGGAGAACATGTAAGAGTCTAGGAGAAAACTTCATAAGATTGTGGGTGTAGGTGACACAGTGTGTGCGGGGAATGGTACAACCAGGGTTTTGCACCCCTACTAGTGTGTAGAAAGCCTGCAAGGCATTTGGGGGGAATTCATGGTAAATAGGCTATTATAGGGAGAAAACTTAACACTGTAAGCAATATTTTCATGTCTTAACATCAGTGGGTGAAATATATGTATCGCGCCTCATATCAGTTTGATGTGATCCTTTAGAATCCAAAGGGAAGCGAACAAAGATTATTACTGATGATTTTGGCTCATTATTGCTACCGAATAGAAAGAAAGAATCATTAGAAAAACACTTTTTTTTTTACACTAATGCTGTTAAAGCAATCACCCTAGTTTTTAGTTCTGGAAAGAGTTCTAGCCAAACGTCTTTGTAAAATGTTTTGGAAGCTGAGAATAAGCTCTATGAAACCCCAGTTATGAGCTAATGCAACTTGTCATAATGACTGATTCCCTGGGGTTTCTGATAAACAAGCTTAGCCTCTATTAAGAAAATTATCAGGAGACAAAAAAAGATGTTTACTATGAATAAAGGAGGCTAGAACTGGTAATTTATCCTTCCTTGCTGTTCAGTGTTGATTATATCCTCAGGAGCTTGCTACAAACTTGAGAACCAACAGTTCAAAATAGATTTTGAAAATTTCAAGAAGACCAAGTTAAAGCAATGGGAATGATTGAAGAAATTATCCATTTTTATAAAAAGAAATTGAAGGGTTATTAAGTTGAAAAAAGAGAAGTCTGGGGAATTATAATTTTTGCTTTAATTTTATATTAAGACAGGTAGCTCTATCTGTCTGTCTGACTGTCTGTCTACTTAAACAGAAGCTCATATAGACCACCTAGCTTCAAACCCATGAATCAGAAGATTGCCTGATTCTTACTCTCCTTCCTGACGACCCAGTTGCTGAGATGGTAGACATGTATCAGTTGAGCTCTGATTGGCAGAGGCTGGCATTTAAGCCCAGAGTTATGCATATATTAGGTAAGCACTCTACCAACATTCCCATGAAAGTCTTGGCTTTTAAATTGTGATAAAAATAAGACATCATTTAATCACCGGTTTAATAATGGTCATTATGGAAGTATTACTTCTGACACTAATTTTAAAAATTCATCCAGAACTCTGAAAGAAGCTCTGATAGACTAGGTCTGTCTCATGCATCCATTCTGTGCCAAGGCATACATGAAACTTAAATAATAAGAGAAGAAGAAGAAATGCTATGTATTTCATGGATTGTTATCAACCTATTGATCATTCTAAAGAACTCAAGAACCTTAAAACTACCAACCATTAAACAGGCCTTACAATAGAATCTAAGGAGCTAAGAGCTAAAATTTTCTTTATACCCTGCAGTCCCTATAGTCCTCAGACAAGATCAGTACCATCCAGGACCGGGAAACCAGGGGAAATATAATTGGTTTTCTCTCTCTTGTTCTACATATGATGTTGGATCATTAGCGTCTGACTTTCAATATCCCCATCTGTGGGTAGTCATAGTCATACTACCTCTGAATACCTTGGAAGAATAAAGCGTTTATCAAATATTTGACTCAGTGCAGGACATTTCTGCTAAACAGAGCTGGTACATGAAGCAAGAGTTGGCCTTTCAAGCCATATGCAAAAGTTGTTTCCACATGACAGATAAGGAAAATGTCTTCTTGCAAGGTGTCCTCTACTTTCTTCACAAACTTTCTACTATAGTAATTATCACTATTTCCATTCTAAAACAAAATTGGCCCCCAAAAGGAATATACAACAAATTAAGCCAAACAATTAGAAGCAAGTGGAAAATGGAAGTGATGGATTAAGAACAGTTAACATCATAGGTAAAGAAAATTTTAGGGCAGAGAAATTTGGAAAAGTGCTATAAAGAGAAAAGGAATGTCCTGAGAACAGATCTTCATATTCTGCATGTTTGCCAGAACCAAATTGGCTTTCGGAATCCAATACATCTATTTACATGGGTCCCATAGGAAAGATTATTGATGCATAAGAGTCAGGCTTCTAGAAGTCTATAAATTAGAATAGAATTGAACATGCCACTTTTATCTTTCTTTAGGAATTTCATAGTTCTGAAACTAAGGAATAGAAAGCTAACACATATATATTTTTTTCTCCCTGTCTGTAATGAAACTCAATTTTTCAAACCACTTCCCGTAAAAAAAGTTTAAAACATTTCTTTTTTTTTTTTTTTTTTTTTTTGGTTTTGGGGATATCTTGTTCTTATGTAATTTGATTTGTTGGGTTCTGTTAGATAAAAGAGGAAAATGAGCCTTTATAGAACACTCAGATCATATTTATATATTATTTCTAGAAATACTCCTTTTAAAATTGTTCATGCAAAAGGTTCATTGTTCATTGCTATCAAAGCATTCCAGGCAATCAGAATAATTTTGGCTATCTTTTCTTACACAAAGTGAAACAGATAAGTCTTTTGTAACATTTGAGATTTCAGTTGACATTAGTGAAAAGTGAAGAATGTAATTTAAGATGTGTAAAGTGAGGGGAATTATTTCATATTAGACTATTTACTTAAGAAACCCTCACCTACTAACCTCATGTTCATTCCCTTCCTTTCTTAACTGGTGAATTTGTTATAGAAGAGACCTACAAAAACTAGCCTTTTTCTACTTCAATATTTTAAGGTGACATTTTGGCAATTACAGCTAATTAGCATCGCTGCAAGCTTTGTGTACTGTGTAATTTGGATTATTTAGCTTAGCTTGTGTGACTATAAAATAATGCACGGTTTTTAAAGACAGAGAAGCATTCTCCAGGTTAGGTTTTTCAAACAGAAAGTTGAGTGTTACAAATTACACCTCCCACAGACCAGAATTCCTATCCATTGGTCAGGGGCAAATACCAAGGACTCTGTATGCTCAGTCACTCTGTGCGACTTCATCAAGTCGGAGCCAAAGGTAAGTTTTTACACATGCTTTCTTCTTTCTCCCCCTAGTATAACAACTTTTAAAAAAATACTTCAACGTGCTTTATGGTCTCCTGTTGGCTTTGATCGATACAGTGGGTTTGTTTTAATTTTGCTGCTGACCGTACATTGATATTATTCTTGGAAAATAGAAAATTGTGGATTAGCTTAAGAATTAATAACATTGGGCAAAATAGTTAATCTTAATAGTTTTAACAGATGTGAGTAAAATTACAGTGGCTTCCAATATATGCCTTAAATCAATATCTCTTACACTGATCACAGCCTTTCATAGCAGAAAGGCAACATTGATTTATGTTGACTGAAATATTATGCAGAAGGAGAAAATACTGGTCTTTTAGGTGTTTAAAATGTACTGATCATTATATGGCACTTTATATTTTGAATGTCCTTCTGTGGTAGGTATTTTAAAGTTTTAATTAAGTTGATGTTTTCAGGCTATTTTTATATGATGTGAAGCGAACAAAAAACTGAAAAATTCAACTATATTAAATACAAATGTAAATGCATAACCCAAGATGCATCTTTGTAACAAAATGTACATAAATACTCTCAAGAACTTTACTTCACACAGTTGCCTGTCCTTGTCCTGATAGCTTTTCTGGAAAGGCTAACTGCTATTGAACCCTCATATGCAGACATTTGAAATTGCAGAGAGACTATGAAGAGAGAAACAGTATTAGTTAAGTGCACATTTTCTTTGAATGATGGAATTTGTTAGAAATGTACAAGGAAACATTCTTTTCAGATATGGCAATGCTGACACTTTACACTGGAGTATGAGAATGTGGCTCATGGAAGATTTGTGAATTGTGCTGTCCTACTAAGCAAGACTGTTGGTTATTGCTCCTGAGAACTCTAAATCCTCAACCTCTAATGCTCTGTCCAAAGGCAACTTAAATAGAGCCAAATTCATCCAGTGTGAATATTATAAAGGATTTGGAGAAAGCATGGGAGAGGAGCGTAAGGAACTCTGTGCTGATCATGTTCTCAGAAGAATCAAAGATCCTCCTTCTTGTGTGAGCTTCATAAAAACTTGTTTCAAGTAACTGATGGTGCATTTAAGTTTTAAAGTAATAAATCTCCTTCTCCAAGTGTTCAGAGACACTAACATCAGAACTGTCCTTAACTAGAAAATGATCTCCAGAACATAAGATCTTTTCATATTACACATTAAGCAGGAAACTATACTGCTTTGCATGGTGAACAATTGATTATTGGTGAATATTCTCAGTATTACCAATGTAAACACTCAAAAAATAAGCATGAGAAACTGTCTTTTATTTTAAGCTAAACTATAGTCAAAGGAATATGTACCCACAGAACTAAAATACTTGAAACAATTATGCTAAGACTGTATTGGAGTCTTTCCAAAGACTCATATTATAATGAGAAACAAATTATGCTTGCTAAACAATTACAAAAGAAATACTGAGCCACTTGTATATGTGTACAAGTCCCCTTCTAGAGGGAACTGGGCAAATATTGCCTTTCTGACATGTATCCTTGTTGCTTTCTAAGACTACATCTCGGTTATAGATAATTAAAATACTAAGAAGTTAAAGTGACATTTTATATTGTGCTAGAACATTATAAACTACTGCATAAAATATTAATTCTGAAGTATATCAAATTGTACATGCATTCAGTTTTACAGGTCAACAAAGGATCAATAGGAAAAATAGCCTTCATTAATTTGTTTTGGGAAGGAAAACCCTTAGGCTTGGGCACACAAGGAAGAGTTATGCGTGTCAGTAGCATCACTAATGACCTCTCAGTCTCCTCATCTACACAATGGCAAGATCATCAATCTCCATCTTTACCATCATCCTCATCATACATCTGCATCTAGGGCTTCTTAAATGGTACAGAGAGCTCTGATGCTTGAAATCATCTGCTAACAAAAGGCCTTGTGACTCTGTACATTACAAACATTTTACATCCTAACGTTTTTCTCACCATGAATGGCATGATGCATCTTTTACTGTAGTTTGTGTTACAAAAATACGAAGGTGTGTGTGAATGGAACATTTGGCTCCTTGAAATTACCAGTGTACATGTGTTGTTTTTAAACTATGCTACAAAGAAAGAGACCAGCTTGAGTGTCTTGATGTTGACATTGATTAATCATTTCTATTTAGTATAAACTAATTCTAAGCTATTATCAGTTTTGTATTCTACATTTTCTGTTTAAGAAATCTTGAAAGATGGGAATTCTAGCAAGAGTTGCCCTGGGACTTATCATCATTGATGCTGTATTGGCTGCACCAACTACAGAGCTCTTTAACTATGACTCAGAAGTGTATGATGCCATCTTGGAGGACACAGGGACCTTTTATAACTATGAACACATTCCTGACAACCATGTAGAGGTAATGACATCTCATAGTTGAGGCTTTTAAATGCATTGAATGATCATAGATAAAAGCTGCTTTTTATTGTCAAATATTACATTTTTATTTTTTAAAATTTATTTATTTAATCACTTAATTTTTGGCAATAGTCTTTGCTGATAAACATATGTTGGACCTCAATTTCCTATATATATTTGGATACAACATGTGTAAGTTTTTCTATGGGAATGCTGGAACAGTCTTTTGGCTTCCAACAACAACAAAAATAGCATTGTGTGTGTGTGTGTGTGTGTGTGTGTGTGTAGTGAAAAGAAAATTTGAGAAATTTGGTTGTCTATCTCTACCACGTGGGTTTTAGTTACCAAAGTCAGGTAACAACCAAGAGCCTTCCTATGTCTAGCCATCTCGCCATCTCACTAGCCCAAGAAAGCAACAACATCTATTAATTACAACAGGTACATTTTGAAAAAGTAATTAGCAATGCTGAGGAGAATATGAAGAAACATATTTGAGGTAGAAACAAACAATAAGAAAAACAAAAGCCGTCAAAAAAGAGCATTCTTGTTTAGAACTCTGCTGCATACCAAAAGGGAATGTGCATTTGTGAATGGTTAATTTCCTCCCCAGCAGTAAAAGAGGCACTGGCAAGGTTACAGTCCGTTACATAAATCTAAGATGACATGTTTGTAATTAAATGCTGACCTTCCTTACGCTCTCACATAACTAAAGGATACAGGCTAATTCTCATGAGTCAGAAAGCAAACAGACCTTGAAGCATGATTAATATACAACACTGGCAAAAATGTAGATATAAATAAATAAGAGAGAAAATCAGATTAGCCTTAAAGGATCATTGTAAATTCTGAACTCTGTTTCAAGTGTAAATCTTTGAATTGCTACTTTTTATGGCCTTGACTACAAAATATCTAGACAAGATGATATGTTTAATTTGCATAAAACTTAAGATGCCAGAATGTTTGATACAACTCATGCTGCCCTATGAAATAAAAACCAGAGCTCAAAACAAAATATTCACACTTCTCTCCTTTACTCTTAAACCTGACTCTCCCCATATTTTAATCTCAACTTTCTTCTGTTTTTAATAAAGTTTTAGTCTCTTAGCAGTTATCTGCCAAGATAAACATTTTAGCTCAGATATATTTGATTCATTCCATATTTTAAAATAGAAATAAAAGAAGCCAGGGATTAAACATTTAATGATTATCACCAAAGAATTCTGTTTGAGTATTTCTGAGGAGTGGAATAAGAAATTAGTCCATTTCTTTCAGAAGACCCCAATGCACAGTGTAAGAAACACTGTTTAGTTCTGAGTCTTTCAGGTAAGACAGTGAATTTTTTTTCTTGAGATGACACCCTCTACATAAAATTTAAAGCCAGTTATCTCTGTTAGGATCCTGTACATTGTCCCAACTTCCCCAGATATTCTTGGAAGTGAGTGGAATATCTCATGCCGCCCAGTAGTTTAAGAATATGTCTGTATCAAGATGATTTACATACAATCTTTTCTCAATGAACAAACTCCCTTGTGCCCATCATGTAGGAAATGCCCCAGTGCTCGCCTCGTGCTAATATAATATCCCTCATTTGTGACAGGATTTTAGTTTAAAGCAGAACTCATGCTCACTTTATTCCTTGATTAAATTCTGAAAAGCTAGTACTATTTCCATTGAACAGACGCAATTCTAAAGCCAAAGCATTTAGATAACTTGCCAAAGATTTAATGTCAAGGCTACATCTACAAACAACATCATCTTAAAACTACAACACAAGTTCCATCTGAGTGCTAAGAGTTTGTATATTTTTCTCCTTGCTTCCTACACTTTTCTTAAGTATCTGCTCAACTTGATATTGTTTTTAACTGAACTGAATTCCAGATGCTCCAACACCCCTAATAGTACATGAAAAGGATTCACCTATGTTGGTATAAATATGAAGTAGAAGGAAGCTTTGTAGATAGCATTGGCTATAAACTAATTTTTCTACAGAACAATATCCCAGGACTATAAGGAATGACTGGACATAAATATACTACATTGTATGTTTCAGTTCTTGATAACAGCCTAAACACATAAACATATGCACATACTTACATGTGATAGCATATTATGTATACATCATATAGTTAACATATATCTCCTGTATTTAGTTCTTAGAAAAGGTTTTTGTACTTGCCTGGATGATTCGTCAAAAAGCATAGCTTTGAAACTGGTAGTCTTTGTGTGGTTTAACTATTAGATGTTTTCTGTTTCCAGGGTTTAGTTATTAGGTTGTGGGTAGTTCATCTCTCTTATGGTAAAGGGGACTCCAAACTGTCTTAAAGAGACTGCTAGACCACCTGTGAGTGGTATCATGTTCTAGGAATATATCCCATGACCACTGGTGCTGGTGGCATTTCCATTCTTCCTCTGCAGTCTATATGGCTTCACCCAAATAGATTACTTAGTCCTATGTATTTATCTTTTCTTAATTTGACCATGCATGAACCCCAGGTCTTCAATAAGCAGAAGCATTGTACTAGAGAATTCAAGAGAAGGAAGTTATTACAATAGTCGCTGTGAAATGGGGTAGAGAGTGTGTTAATGATGACATATGATGCTTTTATGAAGATATAAATCTTCATGGGTTCTTCATAGGAGGACAGTCTTTCCTGTCTCAGTTATAGGCATTACAACGTTTTTAAAAATTACATTTATTTTATTTTTTTGCAGTCCAGTCATTACCCCCCCCCCAGTCAAACTTCCCACAGTTCCACATCCCATTTCTTTTGCCCCTGTCTCCAAGAGGATGTCCTCAACCTGCATCCAACCTCTACAGGCCTCACCACTCCCTGGTGCCTCAAGTCTCTCCATGGTTTGGTGCATCTTCTCTCACTGAGGCCAGACCAGTCCTCTGCTTTATATGTGTCAGGGGGCTTGAACCTGCAACTGTATACTTCCTGGTTGATGGCTCAGTGTCTGAGAAATCTCAGGTGTCCAGGTTAGTTGAGACTGTTGGTCTTCCTATGGGGTTGCCCTCCCCATCAGCTTCTTCCAGCCTGTCCCTAATTCAACCACAGGGGTCCCCAACTTCAGTTCATTCAGTGGGTATAAGTATCTGCATCTGACTCTTTCAACTGCCTGTTGGGTCTCTAAGAGGACAGCCATGCTAGACTCCTGTCTGTAAGCACACCATAGCATCAGTGATAGAGTCAGGGTTGGAGTCTCCCCCGGTATGGATCCCAAGTTGGGCCAGTCACTGGATCTCCTTTCCTTCAGTCTCTTCTCCATTTTTTTTCCTGAAGTTCTTTTAGACAGGAAAAATTCTGGGTCAGAGTTTGTGACAGTAGGATGGCAGCCCCATCTCTCAACTTGATGCCCTAACTTTCTACTGGAGATGGACTCTACAAGTTCCCTACTTTCTTTACTGTTGGACATTTCATCTAAAGTCCCTCCCTTTGAGTCCTGAGACTCACTTACCTTTCAGGTCTCTGTTACATTGTAAAGGGTCCCCCCACCTCTCATGCCCTGAGGTTGAATATTTCTATTCATTCTGCTATACTTCAGGGCCTTTCTCTTGCCCCACCCACAATACATGATCTCGGTCCCGTTTTCCTCACCCCCTCCCCTCTCCCACTCAGGTCCCTCCCTCCCTCTGCCTCCCATGATTGCTTTCTTCTCCCTCCAAAGTGGGATTGAAACATCCTCACTTGGGCCCTTCTGCTTGTTAACCTTCTTGAGTTCTGTGGATTTTATCCTTGGAATTCTGTACAGTTTTTGCTAATATCTGCTTATTAGTGAGTTCAAATCATGCATGTCCTTTTGGGCTTGAGTTACCTCACTCAGGATATTTTCTAGTTTCATACATTTGCTTGAAAAACTCATGATGTCTTCATTCTTAATAGCCGAATGGTATTCCATTGTGTACATGAACCACATTTTCTGTACCCACTCTTCCCTTGTGGGACATCTGGGTTTTCAGCTTCTGGTTATCACAGATAAGGTTGCTATGAACACAGTGGAGTATGTGCCCCTGTGGTATGATGGGGCATCTTTTGGATATATGCTCAAGAGTCGTATAGCTGAGATCAAGTAGATCTATTTCCAGTTTTCTGAGGAAGCTTCAGATTGATTTCCAGAGGGGTTGTACCAGTTAGCAATCCCACCAACAATGGAGGAGTGCTCCTCTTTCTCCACATCCTTGACAACATGTGCTGTCAGCAGTTTTTGATTAGCCATTCTAATTGGTTCGACTTTGCTCCTTTGTTAAACTATATACCATTCAAATGAGTGTTCCTGTTAGTCTGTTTTGTATGCTTATAATTCTGGAACTAGTTGTTTTTTTTTGTTTTGTTTTGTTTTTGTTTGTTTTGGGGTTTTTGTTTTTGTTTTGTTTTTGTCTTCTTCTTCTTCCTTAGTTTCTCGTAACTTTCCAGCTGCCCTAAGTCCTTGTGTAGATTTTTTTGAAGCATCATTATATATTGCCTTAAAATTGCTGTTTGAATGTCTGAAATGTGAAATCATAAGTAAATACTAAGAACAAAACAACAACAACCAAAAAGAAATACAGGCAAAATTTCCTTCTTGGGAACGATTCCTTTGCTTTTCTTCTTCAGTGCTGAGGACAGTCTTTCTTGTCATAAATTTTTCAATGTGTATTTTGTTTAATGAGCATTTCATGTTTATTTAGCATATGCATTTACTAGATCAGTCTACCTAGTGTGTTTAAATAGAAATTACACATTATTTTTATTTTAATAAAAAGGCAGTGACTTTTCAAGACATAACTCATCTAGTGGTAACAATGACACTGTCTTGTGTCGTTGTAAGTTCCTTCAGTGTTTGGCCTAATAGAATATAGTTTCTCACTGTATCTGCTTTTGTCTTCAGTGTGTTAGGTTGTTTTGGTCAGACTCTGAAGAAATCTACACTGACATAAATATGCAGTACAAAGGGCAAAAAAAATTTAGTATCTGTTTAAAAGAGCTATGGATATTATTTATTGCTAGTCTAGAGCTTCACAGCATTTCTCACTGCAGATATTAATTTTGTTGTAGAATCTGAAACCTCATCAGACTTCCCTTACTCCTTACTATGAGATCCATTGTCTGTCTTGCAGTTGGATGCGTGACTTACTTATACATGGTTTGTTTCTGCCACACATTGGCTTTTTGAAAAGCACTGGTCCGTGAAGTTAGGTGGAACTTTCAAATGTTCATTTTTCCCATTATAGACAAACAAAACACAGTTGATAGCATTACTAAGCAACTCAGAAAAGTCATTAAAACATGGGCAAGCAATGCACAAAAGGAAAATATGCATCTGGATGATTTCGTTCGCACAAAAGCTGCTTCGATTTTTAAATAAATTAAGTCTGAGAATGACATTAAAACTAGTGGGTCTAAATACCACTAGAGATGATGAAACAGTTAGATTCTTTGAAGGAGTGAAATTATCACATTGATGCTGTGGGGATGGAGAAGGCCATGAAAGCAACTGCATTAGCTAACAATGAGAAGGAGAGTCTTCTTCTTCTGTCATTAGAATAGTGTGCCACTCAATGATCTAAGGACAGATGCTTAGGTGCTGAGACCCCAGACACAGCCTTTAGAAGAGTCAAAGTAATTATGGGCTCTTTATAGAAATGAAATTTCATTTTAGACAGCAAAAATACATTAGATTGTCAAAATAAAAATAGATCACAGCTTTCCTTTTTATCTAATATACTTTAATTGAGATACAATTACATCATTTCCCTCTTTCCCATCCTCTCTCCAACCACTGCAGAGTTGTTATTTCACAGTTTCTCCTCAAATTACACTTTTTCTTCTACTATTGTTGTTATAAACAGATGCACAAATATGTAAATGCAGCCTGCCAAGTCCTGTTTTTTTTTTGTTTTTTGTTTTTTTTTTTTGGTGTTTGTGTGGATATGGTTTCTGTGCATATAATTTCAGGGCTGATCACTTCATATTAGATAATGAGTTAGGTGGCTCAACCTTAGAAAGGGTGAATTTCAATCATCTCAACATTACTTGTCTGTAGCTCTTTGTCTAGGAATATTTTGTATTAAAATATTCTTAATCTTTTCTGAGAAAAATACTTAAATTATCATTATTATTACTATTCATTTCTTTGGGTAACAAAATATATGTTGTGACTTAATCTTTATGTTTCATTACTACTGCCACATTTGGGCCAAGTTTACAGTGCACGTGAACATTTCAAACATGAGGATTCCACATGCAATGTGTTTCTATTGAAAGAGAGATTCTAACACATCACCCTAAGTTAAACATTCTTTTGTAGGTTCCATGAAAAATACAAGTGAACCTGCCTCTTCCCTGAAGTGCCTCGAGTTGAAGGGGCAGGAGAGAGTTTTACTGATGAGTGTTCAGTGGGTTAATCTGATCAATTTCTCCAAAATTGTTTTATAGAGAGTTTTGAATCATCTAATTCTTATTTTTAAGATGTAACAAAACTGTAGACATGACATTTCAAGAAATACCATAATCCTGGTGTTTCCATGGGAAAATATATTGATAAACATTGTCAATCATTTCCTTGTGTTTATCTCACATTTTCATGAGGCTATACACATAAATTAATTCAGACTACTCATGAAAATAAGATATTATTGGGTTGACATAATAGTAGTAACTGAAGACGAGAGTTTCACTCAAAGTTATTTACCTAGTAAGTTTCAGAGTGACATTTAAGCTGGATTCTTTCCTTGCGCAGGCAAGAATACATTGGCAGTAACTACCTCTGTTACTTTTTAGCTTGATCTCTAATCTTGAGCTCTTTTAACTATGCCCAGATTGTGCTTTATTTTCTATGAAATTAAGTCATTAAAAAAATAACAGCTTTCAAGCGATTATGATTGGCACAGCATCACAATGTGAGTCTTAGCTGTCAATGTTGCTAAAAGCACAGCAGAGGAGAATATGTACCTTTCTGACTTGAAGTCAGCTCACGGAAATGCAAAGAAGGGATTGCCACACACTTCTGTCTGACTTGTTCCAAGGTACATAGAGGAAAGTGCAGTTTTTACTGTCAGGTATTCAGACTCACTAGTTTTAAATAATTAATATAGATTACTTGAATAAATTTGAGCACCATGCTCAGGTTTAAAGTAGAATTCCATAGTGCCAAACTTATCTGCACGCCAGAGTGTCAGGTTCATCTGAATACATCATTAACAGCCCAGGCTGAAAGCTCGGGGCCTTTTAACACTGAGGAATTCAGTTGTTGATATAACAGTTATTGAGTCTTGCCAAAAGTTATTTGCTCAACTAGGAGATATATTTTGGGAGACAGGTAAATTCAGGGATCCATTTTCATCAGTACAATCCTTAGTGTTTGAATAAATCTGCAAGTGACATTTATTTTTGAGCACTTTTTCTAAGACTGAGCAGAAGGGAAATCTGTAAAGTAAATTTGATCTGCTGAAGACCAAGGCTTACCGGTTAGGAACTGGTTGATAAAGTGGTAAGGCAATGTCAATAACTACATGGATACATGGTTTTGTTTTTGAATCTATTATTCCCAGGGAGGGTAAAGAGAAAATGTATACTTTAAAAGTGGCAGGAGATGCAATCCACTATGAACCCATTTCTGTACCAGGAGGCATTCTGTCACCATGTGCAACAACAGCAGTCAGATTGCCTAGCAACCGGGTGCATGCTTGCAGTACCAATTTTCTGACCTTAGTCAAGACTTTACATCTGTCTCAGTCTCTGTTTCTCGTATATCTTGTGATGACTGGGTAAAATGAACATGTTAATTGTTTAAGGAAGAGTCTTAGGCATAAAGGACATCTAATAAATGCAGTTATTATTCAAAGAAAATCTAATGAAGCTTCTAAGAACAAGGTCATGGTCATGACAAATTCCTCACAGGAAGGATGGGCCTTGAGTAACAGTGAGTGCTAAACTCCACTGTGCCTAGATTTATATCTGAGCAGATACTGATGAGATCACCTCTTTCTGTTCCTCGAGACTTAGAGTATAGTAGTCTTATAAATGTACAATTTAAATACTCCAGAGGAAAGGAAACTATATTGGTGTGTTGCAGTAGTGAAATACCAATTTTTATGATTCTATACACAAAATGCACATGCTGATAAATTTCCCATTCATTTAAGATCATCATGAATCTGATCAGCATCTCAGGTCATTTACATAAATAAATGTAATGAAAGATGTCTCAGCAGCGTAAGAGTGTGTGTCCTTCTTGCAGTAGCTCTGAGTTCCGTTCCCAGAACTCACTTCAGGAACCTCACAACCACCCGTAACTCCAGCTTCAGAGGTATGTGTTGTATCTGGTTTCCTGAGGCACCAGAACTCATACGAAAAGATCCACACAAAGACACACACTGAAACGACTGGAAAGACCTGTGTGCCCCCCAAAGAATCAAAAAACTGTGGTTAAGTTTCTAGTAACCCCATTCAAGGCCATTGTAATGAACTTTGGAAACTCATATCCCTGGTAGAGCAATTTCTCCTGTCTCCCTTCTTTGTGGCACACAGTGTGGCAGTCTCAAGCATCGGTATTTGTTTGAAGGTCATTTTACTTCCTGCAGATGCATCGAGTTTACATTCCCATTTTTCCACCCCAACCCTGTATTTATTATACTTGATGCTGGACTAAGTGTGTATTCTATCAAATGAAATACTCTTGGATGACATGAAGCCCTTTTCTAATAGGCTCTCAAGGATAAATACCCGTGAGGAACATGCCCAGTTCCTTCTCCCTTGCATCCTTCCATGAAACTTATGCAGTGTGGCTTCTGGGAGACTTTTCTAGTGACTTGCACTTCCTCTTGTCTTAGTTGAGGAACCAACCTTAGCACTTTCTTCAATGGAGGCTGCTATAGATATTCCATAAAACTTTTGTTGAGTAGTGAAAACCAAACTCTCTCCCTCAGCCTTTCAACTGCCCAGGATTGAATGAACCTTCCTGTCTGTTATACCCTGTTCCATACAAGAAAATGCTTCCCTGGTTCAGGGATTCTCTGGTTTTGTTAGGCATTTGAGATTTTGTCTCTGTCTCTGTCCCTGGTGTGTTTGTGTGTTTGTGTGTGTATGTGTGTGTGCGTTTGTGTGTGTGTGAACATGGATGCACACATGGGGAGGTCAGAGGACTAACTGGGGTATCAACTCTGACTTTCTACTTTGATTAAGACAGGGTCTCCTTTTTGTTTTTGCTTTTTCTACAGCAGATAATGGGCTTAGCTGGTTCCAGGACATCTCATAGTATAAGCTCTAAGATTAGAGATGCTCCGAAATATCTAGTTTTTATGTGGGCTTTTGAAATTCAAACTTGGATATCTGACTTGTATAGTAAGTGCTTTACTAACGAACCTATCTGGTCAGACCTGAGTTACTTTTATAGGTTTAAAATTGTCCAGCGTCAAATACACACTCACAATACTGAAATCAGTGTGTGTGTGTGTGTGTGTGTGTGTGTGTGTGTGTGTGTGTTGGCAAATGTATTCAGGTTACACGTTGAGGTACTTTTCCTGCCCCCCCCCAAGGCCATTTATTACATGTTATTTTCAAGTCTACTTACATTGTATTTTTAAATTATTTTCATATATAATCATTTTCTCCTTCGAGAGTGTAAATAGACTATAATCATATCCATCCCTTATTTTCCTCCCTCAAACTCCACCTCTATCCTTCCTCCAAACACATCCTCTTTCCTCCCTTTATGTCTTCGTTTGGATAATAAGTATATCTAATCTGTGATGTCCATATCGGTGGCCACACCCGAAAAGAAAAATGATTCTTCTCTCCCAGCAGCTAGCAACTGCTCACAACTGCCTATAAATGGTAGAGGTCAGAGATCAGTCACCTGTGTTGGGAAACACAACTTGGGCAAGGTCTGAAAGGTGGTAGCCATATCATGTCCAGAAGACAGCATATCACAACACTCCCATGCCCTAGATCTTTCCACTCCCTCACAACATTTCCTGAGCCTTAACTGAGGGGCAGTGATAAACAAGACTCATTTATAACTGAGCACGCAGTCTCCTGTTCTAAGTACTTTGACCATATATGCATCTTTCCATTACCTACTTCCCATCATAAAGGAAGCTTTTCTGATGAACTTCAACAGGATCCCACACCCGTTATAAATGTAAATATTTAGAACGTAAATTGACAGCATGAACACTTAGGTAACTTAAAAAAATAAACCAAATTTTACTCTAAACTCTATGACCTGCTTGGCACAGCCTTTCAAAAGAATTAACATACCAAATCATGAGACTTCCTGTGGAGCATTCTTCTACAAGAATACTGTTGGTTACCTCATAGTAGGTCTGCCACTACTGCATCAAAGGGCACATATTTTCCTGGCAGGTTTGATGTTGTGGTTTACTGGGTCCAGGACAAGGTGAAATTACAGCAGTCTTTCCCCCTCAGCAGCCTACGTAGCAGCTTTCTGTGCAATGAAAAGTAGCCAGGGGGGAGAACATTTTCCAAGCTGTCTTGGCAGATAGTGGGACAGGGGAGGATGTGTTTTGTTCTCAGCAAGTCAGCAAGCAGGCCTTCCTGTGTAGCTTTGGTGGGAAACTAAGGACCATAGGAATGGCCTCTGTTGTTTTGCAGACCTCTGGGGTCTTACTTGTGCAGGTAGGCTATGCTTTGCACTGTGGTTTTAATTTAGTGACCCATGTCTTCTGAAAGTGCAGCACCATGAATGTAGGACACCTCCATTCAAGCACTTCTTTATAAAACCTGGTATTCTGAAATGAATTTACTAATTAGTGGGCTTTCATAAGGCTCGTCTTACATCCCTGGTGTGCATTAGCCCACCAACTAAGTCTTTGACTTCTTATCTTTCTACCTCACCCTTAGTGAATTCTTTAAGCCTCAGTTTTATATCACAGGTAATATAGTGTCCCTAAAAATATATTTATATTGTCTCCGGTGGTAGGACACTTCATTATGGCATTTTCTTAATCCCGTCCCTTTGACACTCTTGTGTCCTCTTTGCCTCTTCAGTTCTCCTAGTATTATGTTGTAGAATGCAGAGCGAGACTTTCTTCTGTTTTTCATTACATCTTTTCAGATTTATTCTTTCACTTTTTATTCTATTTTCTTTTTTAATTCTCCCATGCATTACATCTCTACCCCGGTTTCCCCTCCCTCCATTCCTTTCAGTCCCTCTGTTCAGATGGTAGTTGTATCTTTAGTTTTTCTTTCTTTCTTTTTTGGTAATGCTTTAAAAGAAAGATGTCTGTATTGGAGGGACTCTATCCAGGAAAACAACCTAGGAGAAATGTGGGGTCCATTTCACAGAACATTCATTTTTCATATTATCCCCCATAATTAAACCAAATAAATCACACAGTTTTACAAATATTAATGCAATTGCATGAATCAGTCAGATATGTCTTCTCAAGATAAACCTATACTGGGTCCAAATAATTTTAGCAAAAGATTATCATTTACAATAGCACAGCCTCCTTTTATAACGAGGTTCTTCTATATAGAAACAGTATTGCTAATGACCAGAATTGCAAATCTTAAATATTTTCTAAGATTATTCTTATCAACATGAACAATTTGTACAAATCTCCACACTCTTTGATATAAAAATATGGTAATGCATTTAGCTTTTTGAGAAGTTTTCTTCAGGGAGCAGACACTTAGAAACTCCCATTAGTGTCTCATCGGTCCATCGCTCTGAGACAGCAGTGTCTGTTAAGGTGAACACCTAGCATCCAACCCAGCAGTGCAGGGTACTGACAGTGAACAACTCTGGCGATATCCTCATTTACCTGGGAGTTTCCTCTCCCCTCTCCCATGGCAATAGCGGCTGAGTTCTCCCAAACCCTTGATGTTGTGTCTTAGCTATGTCATATCTGGAATCTCCTCTTTTGTAGAAGTAAAATATACTCCTAAACACAGTCTACCATGACCAATATTGTAGTTCAAGGTTAGGAAACAAGGTATTAGGGAGATACAAGTTCCTGCAGAGCCAAAATTAAACAATTTAACAAAAACTGATATAGCTTGTGCTGCTGCTGTCCAGCACTGGGTTATTATCTTCACATGCAGTGATTATGTTTTAGAATATTTGTAAAGCTTGGAGAGATATAATGCACAAATTATAAAGTAAAGTCACAGAAAGCAAATCTGAATTAATAAAGAGGTAAAGGAAAAAGAATAGAGAACGAATATGAAATAATCAATAAATATTTACATCAAAGACTCAATTGTACTTTCCTGAGAGTGATACCAATTATAGCTGAAGAGTATTTGGGAGGTTCTGTCCGTAGATCCACAGTTAAGTTTCTGAAGCATAAGGAGACAAAGTCCATCATTCTGACAGACAGGTGTTCACAATTCCCTGGCTTCGCTTTTTAAAAATGAATTGCTTCTGACTTCATATTGCAGTTTGAAGACTGTTAGAAGAAGGGAAAAGATGAGAGCCCAAACAACTTTTATTTAGTCGTCAGAATAAATGTGTCTACTGTGCAGAGGATTCTCCAGGCACAGCATAATGGGGTTAGAGTTGTGCAGTTTTGCTGAAATGAGGACTCACTGCCTTTCCTTGCTTTAAAGGTTGCTCTTTTTATTTGCAAGCAAGCATGAACAAAGCACCAAAAAGCTGCTTGGCCTCATTACATCGGATGACAAACGAGACCTTACAGTTTTACATCAGATCAGTGGAAAAACAATTATCTGGGGGAGGGGGGGAGATGTGCAAACATTTTCCTACAGAGTTAAAGATTCAAGGCAATGTGTCTGGAATGTGTTCCTCCCTTCAAGAGGCCCCTCCATTCCATGAAACATCTGTCTCAATTTCCGCTCTTCCTGGAGCCCACTTTTCGTCTCTGCAAAGCCATTCCACCGAAGCTGCTTCACTATGACTGCACTGATGGGAACCGTGTGTCTTTCTGTAGATGCACCTCAGCTTCTCAGCTGGATATTTCTGGCCAGGATTTGAGCATCCTTGGATGCCTCCTGCAATATTAAGCAATCTGCTCTTAGATTTGTGTTTGAAAGCAGGCATCCACACATTCACAATGTCTTTGCACAAAATCCTTATGGTTATGTGCATATACGAATTAAATGCATCTTGGACAAGGATGTTTAAAGAATATATTCCATAAGTTTTATAAATTGCTTATGAGGCTTCAACCTAAAAGTACAAAGATAGAGGCATAATTCAGTTACTATCTAATAGGCCTGGGTATGAAATCAACATGTAGGGTAGAAAGGGGCTAAATGGAGAACCTAGGAAAACATTCTTTAAATTTATATTATTTTTATTAGTAATTAAATGTACTCAAGTCTATCAAAAGTGTAAAAATATGTCTCTTTAAAAATCACATAGTTATTATAAGACAAGCAGTAAATAACTAATCTAATTTATATCTCTGTTTTTGAAATTTCCATCCAGATAATAAGTAACAGAAATAATTTGCGCCGTTTTGCTTTTTTAATGAGTGTGAATTAATGCAGATGGGTGCACGCTGGTGTGATCAATCAAGAACATGAGGTTTCTCGTGATATCGTGGGAACCGCAGACAAGAGGAGTGGAGTCAGAGTGTTGCTGCTCCAAATGTTTTTATCAGATCTCCATCTGAGGCTTACAAGGTTATGGAGAAGAAATAGAAAGAATAGAAATAGAAAGGAATAAACCCTAGCATAAGGGAAGGGAACTGAAAATAAGTGATTTTAAAGCTCTTATAAATAATAACTCATACCAGAAAAGATGTAAGGCAAAAAGAAAGGGAAATTTGAGAAAGTATTCTGAAAAATTTCAGGTTTGTGTGTGTGTGTGTGTGTGTTTCCATTTTAAATGACTCCTATTGCCAGAGTTCTCAAAGATGACAATTTTAATATAATCAGATGTTGTTGCAGTATTTAGTATCCATGTGGAAATATCTATAACAAAATGCATCCATAATCAATTACATAGTTTTCACGCCACTATATATTTTGCCAAAGTTGGAAGATTAATTTCCAATAAAAGGCCATTGAGGGTACCACAAAACAGGAAGTAAAGATTTGATTTTCAGAAGTAAAAATCTAAAGGAAGAAAATATTAGTATCTCAATAGTTATCACCAAGGGATGGTGAGAGTGAACTGGGCTCACGTGTGAACGGGAATCTTGTGAATTTTGTTTTGCATAAGTTTGATTAAAATGAATCTAACAACTATGTTGTTATAAAGCTGTATCATTAAAAAAATAAGAGTGAGATTATTTACACCTGCCAAGTGAAAAAACTGTATGAAGCCCAAAGAAATAGCAACAAACGGGGGCATTGAAACCAGTTCCTAAGATTTAAGAAACAAACTTTAGAAAACAGTAATTGTATTTCTGAGAAACGTCGATGGGGTGAGGCCCACTGTGTTGATTGTAAGAACAGTAGTGACATCTTGTGGCCCAGATGGATACATTTTACATTTGTACTATGGGCATGGAGGGTGATTGAGGTTACCTTGAAATTCTGTTTGTTTTCAGACTGAGAAAGTGTCTGAGAGGCTTTCTGGGAACAGAGAGCTCCTGACCCCAGGCCCACAGCTAGGGGACAACCAGGATGAAGACAAGGATGAAGAATCTACTCCCAGGCTGATCGATGGTTCTTCCCCACAGGAGCCAGAATTCCCGGGGCTTCTGGGTCCACACACCAACGAAGGTCAAATAAGTTATTACTCAATTATAACCAAATACATATTGTCACTTCTCAAAACTATCAAGTTTTAAGTCACTCCTCGAGGAGTCTGTCTTGCATTGCAAAAGAAGTCATGAACTCTAAGGGAGAAATTAAGGGTGTTGCATTGCTAAGTAGTCATGTTGTCCATCAGTCTTGTAAATATGTATGCTTTTATCCATAGGTTGTTGCTGTTTCCAACCTTGGTCTGAGAAGTGTCTTATTAGAGTCTACTTCTGAGAGTAGACTCATTTTGTACAGAATGCTGATCATAAGCACCTGCGAGTGCTCAGCCATAGATGGGACATCTACACTAATGCTCACCCACCACACCAAAGGGCTCAGAAAAGATCTTGAAATAGGGAACTCAAAGCCATAGGTCTAGAAGGATGGGAGGGATGTTGCACCCGTAAACCTTACAACCATTCTAGTTACTAACACTAGATCAAGAGAGTTAAAACTCTAGCATGGGTGACAGAAGATCTCCAAAAACTCCACATCTACTAGGGAGGGAGCAATTAGCTTCCCAGTCCCTCAAGGGATACATTTGCAATTGTGTATGCATGGGTTGTACTAACTCAACTCAGTGGGTCAAAATAAATAAAAATAAATGAGGGCATATGAAGCTGGGGGGCAGATGAGATGGAAGATACTGAGGGAGTTATAGAGAGTAAGGGGTGTGCTTGATGAGGATACATGTATAAGTCTATGAAACCTTCAAAGAAGAAACAAACTTAAAATTAAACAATCTTGCCAATTTTCAACTCCACTCCAAAAGGGAAGTAAATAAGCCAAAGACAAAAGAGTCAAGAATGTTGGAATACACTTTGAGTCATGGAGTTACTCCTGCATTTTGTCCTCAGACATAAGACAGATTTTATTATAATGCATCTTTGTCCTGCTGGAAAGAATCAAATAACCAAAGACTCAGGATGGAATTACTTGCCTGGCATCATTACTTGGGCCGTGTATTTCCAGGGCCCAGCACTGGATGAACTGATGGAAAGTCATCCTCTGAGATCAGTGCAGCCCAGTGTAGACCTGTAAGACATAGTGGATGCTGATTAGAATAAGGGCAACATGTTGTGCTGACTGGGTATTGGCTGTCTGTGGGCCACCAGAACAGCACACTGCAGCCTTCTTTCACCCCTTATAGTCTTTCTAGGGTGTTAATAATACTTAATTTTGCCCTTCAATAAGGAAGTCTTAATTTGCAAAGGGTAGTGATTTGTGGTTGAAAACCAATTTATTAAGATTCTAGACTCTATTTGTAGGAAAATATTGCTCCTCTTCCCTACATCTCTCCATCCCAGAAGATAAGTCTCTAGAACTTACTTATCCTATATAAACACTTATTTATGTCAGTTCCCCTTCTACATTCCCCTGTGCCCTGGCAAACATTATCCAACTCACTATCTAAATTTTCAAGTATTACAATTGAATTGTAAAGTCTCATCCTTGCTATCCAGTCATTGACAGTGATTTATGTCAACTCTTGGCAAAACTACAAACCTTTAGAGTAGGAAACTCCTTGATAAACAAGAAAAAGAAATGCCAGTATAGTCTAAAGGTGTGCAAAATCATTGAAATGAATGAGTATAGAGTGCAGACGCACATACAAACTATTAAGTTAATTTCTTTAAGGAATACCTCATGTTTTTTCCATGTAGTTAAATTTCTATGTAATAGAAAGCCACAAACAGAACCAAGAAGACACATGGACAAGTTTATGAAATATCAGTTTCCCAGATAGAGAAGGCAGCCACATAGGAAAACGAAATGTACCTAAAGCAGTAAGAACAAGGAGGAATTTCAGTCATTTTCCTCTCTGTTTCATCCGTTCAAATCTACCTTTGCCCCCTTGCCTTCTCTCAAATCTGTGGCTTTCAGATGGGCCAGAAGAAACAAAAACATAATACTCAATCTTGTATTTATTTGCTTTTTAAAGAATTCTATTCATGATCACTATAGTTATATAATGTTCATGATTCACTCTCTTCTCTGCAACTCCTCCTACGTCTCCTCCCATTTATTTTTCTTTAAAAATTATTGACTAACATAAACACAAGTATGTATAACTGCTGGTATGTATGTATATATCTCCCTAAGTCCATCTAATGTTGCTCACTAGTGTTTGGAATTGACCACTTAGGGATGGTGAACCTGCCTGGGAGCTTGTCCCTGAAGGAAATTGTTTTCCCCTTTCTTGGCAGCCATTGACTAACTATAGTTCTTGTTCTAGGAGTAAGAGGTTACAACAGTTCTCACATCCACATTGATATGTCAGCTAGTGTTGTCATTATGCATGTCTTGATTGGATAACCCTGTTGTCGAGATTTCATAGCTATAGCTTCCCTGTCTTCTCTAAAAGAACTTCTATAGCAGCAGGTTTCTCACTCCTTTAGGTCTTATAAATCTTTTCATACTCTCTTTAATGTTACTGCTTGAGAAATAAATGTAGGAACTACATTGTAGATGTATCCATTGTAGCTGGGTATTTCACAGTCTATGCATTTTGACCAGTTGTGGATCGCCATAATATTCTTGGTCTATTATAAAGAGAATCTTCTTTGATGGTGAGACTTACTCTTATCTGTGGATACAAAAATAGGTACTTAGAAATATAGATAGAAATGTATTGCTTTAAGATATTAGCTTTAGTAGGCTCTCTTCTAGTGTCTTATCAGTTCCAGAGTCATGGATAGTTGGCTAGGTTCACTAGCCATCTGTCCTGTCTGTGCACAGGATCACGATCTTCCCCCTCCATGCCTTCTCCATTCTCCCAAGCCTAGCCCTGTTTGCATAACTTGGGCACAGTCCCTGTAGTATTTGTAATCAAGTCTGGGTTCAAAAAATTTTGAGAGAATAACAACAAATGGATATTTTCTTACTTTTATTACTAAGAGAAAACTGAGGGTATAATGAAGTGAAAATATAGATTACATTTTAATTTCCAGAAAAGAAGCATACATTCACAAATGTTTAACAGCTTGGAAAATGTTAGAGCATTAAAATTCAAAACTTTCTTTTACCAAATTAATCAAATTCAAATAGTCACAATCCATGAATACTAAAACCTAAATAAATCAGAGTCCAAGTGAATGTGTATAAATTATTCTGGGCAATTAATGCTAAAATATAAGATTAACACTATACAAAATCAAACATCCTCATTTAAAATTTATCATTGGAAATAGTGAAATTATAAATACTAGAGAACATATCAAAGATTAAATACCTTGCAGATTCCGTACTGCCAAGCCTCCCAACTCCCATCTTTCAATTTTAGTGAAAGGTCTTTGGTGAACGTTCCTGTATTTTTCTTGAAAATTTCACTTTTGTTATTTTTCTTATTCTCCATATGTATTACAAGTTGGCATTAGCGACCTCAGAGATTCCCTTTCATGATTCTCCATTGAAGCCAAATCCCATTGGACTTACATTAATATTATATATCAAGATATGTATCTGTGTGATTGCCACTCATCTTACATAGTAGATCACTAAACAAAGCTCTGCATATTTTGCCAATGTTTCAGTAGCCATTCTGTCATTCAGACCATCATGTCATTTATATGATATATATGTATCGAAGGAATAAATACTAATTTGTATGATCTCTTAAAACACATTTTTCAATGTAGTGTTTAAATATTGAGTCACACGTATAATGAATACGTGGTAATTTAACTTTATAAAAGATGTAATCTCAATATTTATGTTTTGAATTTATGTTACCTTTACATTAGCTGTAAAAGTGACAGTCATAATATATCCATGAAGATAATTTTACAAGCAATGTGGTAGAGGCTCTAAATTATTGACTTTAATGTACTACTACCTAAGACTGCTTTGAAAATATGTGAAATACCTCAGAAAGGTCTGAAAGATATTTTAGTCTTGTATATTAAACAATCAGAACCACATTTTCCTTAGAATTCTTTCAATGACACATAACCATTTTTCTGTTTCAGACTTTCCAACTTGTCTTCTGTGTACTTGTATAAGTACTACTGTATACTGTGATGACCATGAGCTGGACGCCATTCCTCCACTGCCCAAGAAGACTACATATTTCTATTCACGTTTTAACAGAATTAAAAAGATCAACAAAAATGACTTTGCAAGCTTAAGTATGGACATAAATATTTGTCTTTCCTTTTAGATCTCCCTGAATTTTTAATCATGTGAAATGTTGGTACTTAGAATGAAATTTTTATTCAAAAGAGCTAAAAATTACTTTCTTTTACATAAATAGTTGGAATTATGTTTTAATCATGGTAAGATGGAAGAACACATAGTAGCCAATGGGAAATTCTATAATTGTTATTTTCAAACTATTTTTACTAAGTTTAATTATAAATTGATTATTTTATAAGCTAAAACTAATTTTCATATTATAATTTTCAGTGCATTGCCATGGTATTAAATTAGCAAGTTTTCTGGGCTTCTTTGATGTGTTTGCATTGAAGCATAGTTGATTTATGACTGAAGCATATATACTTAAATTCTACTTTAGAACAGTTGCCTTCTTAGAAGAATTTTAGTAGTCATCTTGATGAAGCATTTCAACAATTTAAACATTTCTTTTTAATGTTTATGTCTTGGACCATCAGAAAAAAATGTAGCACTTTTTTTCCCCTGAGGAAACACTTTAAAGTGTAAATTACAGACAACGATTATGAAAACTGTAAAGAAAATAACAGCTATTCAAAATAAAATATCACTGTTGATGTAGTAAAATGGTAATTTGCTCTAGAAATATGAACACAGATCTCATTTGAAAAGCACTTTCATGAGCTAAGTATTTTATTACAGGTCCAATACAGGTTAATATTCATATTTATATTTGTGAAATGTACTTACTCATGTTTTGTTTGAGTCAACCATATTCAAGAATGTTTTGCTAATACCATATCCCTTTTCTTCTAGATGATTTAAAAAGGATCGATCTGACATCAAATTTAATATCAGAGATTGATGAAGATGCATTCCGAAAGCTGCCTCGCCTCCAAGAGCTGGTTCTGCGTGACAATAAGATAAAGCAGCTTCCAGAATTGCCAAACACTTTGACATTTATTGATATCAGCAGCAATAGACTTGGAAGAAAAGGCATTAAACAAGAAGCTTTTAAAGTAAGTTTTTCATGCCACATGCATATGGAAGCTCTCAGTTTCCCTTTGCTCTTGGTCATGGCCTAGCCCTTGCTCATCTCTAAAGAAAATTTCATGGAATGGCCTCTTTACCTTCTAAAACAAGCTCCTCTGCACTACCTATGGAAACTGAAAATAAGGTATATTTTGGTTCATTCTGAGAGTGGTCATGCCCTATGAACGTAAGGCAGGGCTCGAATTAGAAGTCGGTGGCCCTTAGACACATGTTTGCAAAAAGTTCCAGGAAGACAAGAAGGGAAATTTAGCTTTCCATAGAACTCTGCCCATGGGGAGATATCAAGTTAGGTGATTAGGGAGGAAGGAGGTATTGCTTTGAGGACAGAAGAACATAGAGTCTAGATTGAGTTATCCTTTGGGAATTTGTTTTGTAAGTGAAGAAAACAAGTCTGGATTTGTAAGCCCTGCTTAGAACAATGGCTGTTGCCAGAGAACAATAGCTAAATAGCTTTCTTATGCAACCCTCATCCCATACAAACTCTCTTCTAAATATGGGGTGAATGGTAAGTTTTTACTTGGTCTTTGAAAGGAAGAGTATTGTTCTCAGGGAGCTGGTGTTAGAAAGTGTGAACTTCTGAAGACTTAAATATCCTGTTAATGGTGGCTGAGTTTTGGGCATCTCATCCTACACACTGGCAAGTGTTGAAATGAGCGGACATCATGGAGATGAGTCACCCCTTCGCTGGGGAGTTTGGCTAGTGTACACCAGCTATTGTCTAAACGTTTTCTGTCTTGCCATACTCCAATTTTCCTCACTAAGCATTTCATCATTGGGTAAAAGAAATTTTCATTTTTTCCAAACGGATAAAATAAAAGAATGTATAAAGAATGAATATATATATATATATATATATACATATCCTCCAGGATCTAATTTTAAAACATATTCAGTGGAAAACAGCTGCCTCATATAAACTGAGAAATTATGTAGAACGCAAGAGGTTTTTTTCTATACAACTAAAACATAATTTTCGTTTCCATAAAACAATATGCTTACAGCCAAATATTCCAAAATTGGTAGAATTGTCTAGTAATTTAGAAACCAGGATCCTGATAGGGACATGTTAGTTTAAATTCACTGCATAGAGAAGAAAGTCAGTCTTCTATATGGTTGTTTACAGGATATGTATGATCTCCACCATCTCTATATCACTGATAACAGCTTGGACCACATCCCTCTACCACTCCCAGAAAGTCTGCGGGCTCTACACCTCCAGGTAGGTCTCATCCTAAACTGAGCCTGAAAATCCCAGGATGAAGGGAAATAGAAGCAAGCCAGGCCTAACAAATTCATCCATCATGACCTACTGATATATGTATCAATTTTCCTGCTTCTGTGTCTTTACCAGTCATTCCTTCAGCTAATAAAGCATTTGTATCTCCTAGGTACTAGCTCTTCTATTGCATTGATGGTAGCAATCAGGTGTTATTTTGATTCTTTTAGAAATAAAATTTAGATAGCAAAGATTTTTCTTTAAATTGAAAGTTTCATCCAGTGGAGACATACACAAGGTTCATAAAGGGATGGCAAAAATCTAGCTTGCTTTATAGTTCTAAGAAAAAAAACTTTTCAGGTTTAGTTTTATTTTTAATATCAGGTTTTATAATAAAGTTCAGTCCAAAGGCATCCACATGTCCTGACAAAATGACAAGTCATAATTTCTTCAGTCAAAGAAAATTCCATTTTTTCATTTTATCTTTTGTTAAAAACAAACAAAACTATTATAAATAAGGCTGCTATGAACATAGTGGAGCATGTGTCCTTCTTACCGGTTGGAACATCTTCTGGATATATGCCCAGGAGAGGTATTGCTGGATCCTCCGGTAGTTCTATGTCCAATTTTCTAAGGAACCGCCAGACTGATTTCCAGAGTGGTTGTACAAGCTTGCAATCCCACCAACAATGTAGGAGTGTTTCTCTTTCTCCACATCCTCGCCAGCATCTGCTGTCACCTGAATTTTTGATCTTAGCCATTCTGACTGGTGTGAGGTGGAATCTCAGGGTTGTTTTGATTTGCATTTCCCTGATGATTAAGGATGTTGAACATTTTTTCAGGTGCTTCTCAGCCATTCGGTATTCCTCGGGTGAGAATTCTTTGTTCAGTTCTGAGCCCCATTTTTAATGGGGTTATTTGATTTTCTGGAGTCCACCGTCTTGAGTTCTTTATATATATTGGATATTAGTCCCCTATCTGATTTAGGATAGGTAAAGATCCTTTCCCAATCTGTTGGTGGTCTTTTTGTCTTATTGACAGTGTCTTTTGCCTTGCAGAAGCTTTGGAGTTTCATGAGGTCCCATTTGTCAATTCTTGATCTTACCGTGCAAGCCATTGCTGTTCTGTTTAGGAATTTTTCCCCTGTGCCCATATCTTCTAGGCTTTTCCCCACTTTCTCTTCTATAAGTTTCCGTGTCTCTGGATTTATGTGAAATTCTTTGATCCATTTAGATTTGACCTTAGTACAAGGAGATAGGAATGGATCGATTCACATTCTTCTACATGATAACAACCAGTTGTGCCAGCACCATTTGTTGAAAATGCTGTCTTTCTTCCACTGGATGGTTTTAGCTCCCTTGTTGAAGATCAAGTGACCTTAGCTGTGTGGGTTCATTTCTGGGTCTTCAATTCTATTCCATTGGTCTACTTGTCTGTCACTGTACCAGTACCAGGCAGTTTTTATCACAATTGCTCTGTAGTAAAGCTGTAGGTCAGGCATGGTGATTCTACCAGAGGTTCTTTTATCCTTGAGAAGAGTTTTTGCTATCCTAGGTTTTTTGTTATTCCAGATGAATTTGCAGATTGCACTTTCTAATTCGTTGAAGAATTGATTTGGAATTTTGATGGGGATTGCATTGAATCTGTAGATTGCTTTTGGCAAGATAGCCATTTTTACAATGTTGATCCTGCCAATCCATGAGCATGGGAAATCTTTCCATCTTCTGAGATCTTCTATAATTTCTTTCTTCAGAGACTTGAAGTTTTTATTATACAGATCTTTCACTTCCTTAGTTAGAGTCACGCCAAGATATTTAATATTATTTGTGACTATTGAGAAGGGTGTTGTTTCCCTAATTTCTTTCTCAGCCTGTTTATTCTTTGTGTAGAGAAAGGCCATTGATTTGTTTGAGTTAATTTTATATCCAGCTACTTCACCTAAGCTGTTTATCAGGCTTAGGAGTTCTCTGGTGGAATTTTTAGGGTCACTTATATATACTATCATATCATCTGCAAAGAGTGATATTTTGACTTCATCTTTTCCAATTTGTATCCCTTTGATCTCCTTTTGTTGTCGAATTGCTCTGGCTAGGACTTCAAGTACAATGTTGAATAGGTATGGAGAAAGTGGACAGCCTTGTCTAGTCCCTGATTTTAGAGGGATTGCTTCAAGCTTCTCACCATTTACTTTGATGTTGGCTACTGGTTTGCTGTAGATTGCTTTTATCATGTTTAGGTATGGGCCTTGAATTCCTGATCTTTCCAAGACTTTTATCATGAATGGGTGTTGGATCTTGTCAAATGCTTTTTCCGCATCTAACGAG
This sequence comes from Mus caroli, assembly GCF_978045245.1. NCBI lineage: Eukaryota > Metazoa > Chordata > Mammalia > Rodentia > Muridae > Mus > Mus caroli. The sequence goes on from NW_028227264.1 coordinate 97,206,383, forward strand.
ATGACCATGTGGTTTTTGTCTTTGAGTTTGTTTATATACTGGATTACGTTGATGGATTTCCGTATATTGAACCATCCCTGCATCCCTGGGATGAAACCTACTTGGTCAGGATGGATGATTGTTTTGATGTGTTCTTGGATTCAGTTAGCAAGAACTTTATTGAGGATTTTTGCATCAATATTCATAAGGGATATTGGTCTGAAGTTTTCTATCTTTGTTGGGTCCTTTTGTGGTTTAGGTATCAGAGTAATTGTGGCTTCATAGAATGAGTTGGGTAGAGTACCTTCTGTTTCTATTTTGTGGAATAGTTTGTGAAGAACTGGGATTAGATCTTCTTTGAAGGTCTGATAGAACTCTGCACTAAACCCATCTGGTCCTGAGCTTTTTTTAGTTGGGAGACTATTAATGACTGCTTCTATTTCTTTGGGGGATATAGGGCTGTTTAGATCATTAACCTGATCTTGATTCAACTTTGGTACTTGGTATCTGTCTAGGAACTTCTCCATTTCATCCAGGTTCTCCAGTTTTCTTGAGTATAGCCTTTGGTGGAAGGATCTGATGGTGTTTTGGATGTCTTCAGGATCTGTTGTTATGTCTCCTTTTTCATTTCTGATTTTGTTAATTAGGATGCTTTCCCTGTGCCCTCTAGTGAGTCTGGCTAAGGGTTTATCTATCTTGTTGATTTTCTCAAAGAACCAGCTCCTTGATTGGTTGATTCTTTGAATAGTTTTTCTTGTTTCCACTTGGTTGATTTCGCCCCTGAGTTTGATTATTTCCTGCCGTCTACTCCTCTTGGGTGAATTTGCTTCCTTTTGTTCTAGTGCTTTTAGGTATGTTGTCAAGCTGCTAATGTGTGCTCTCTCTAGTTTCCTTTTGGAGGCACTCAGAGCTATGAGTTTTCCTCTTAGAAATGCTTTCATTGCGTCCCATAAGTTTGGGTATGTTGTGACTTCATTTTCATTGAACTCTAAAAAGTCCTTAATTTCTATCTTTATTCCTTCCTTGACCAAGGTATCATTGAGAAGAGTGTTGTTCAGTTTCCACGTGAAGGTTGGCTTTCTATTATTTATTTTGTTATTGAAGATCAGCCTTAGTCCATGGTGATCTGATAGGATGCATGGGACAATTTCAATATTTTTGTATCTGTTGAGGCCTGTTTTGTGACCAATTATGTGGTCAATTTTGGAGAAGGTACCATGAGGTGCTGAGATGAAGGTATATCCTTTTGTTTTAGGATAGAATGTTCTGTAGATATCTGCCAGATCCATTTGATTCATAATTTCTCTTAGTTTCTCTGTGTCCCTGTTTAGTTTCTGTTTCCATGATCTGTCCATTGGTGAAAGTGGTGTGTTGAAGTCTCCCACTATTATTGTATGAGGTGCAATGTGTGCTTTGAGATTTAATAAAGTTTCTTTAATGAATGTGGCTGCCTTTGTATTTGGAGCATAGATATTCAGGATTGATAGTTCCTCTTGGAGGATTTTACCTTTGATGAGTATGAAGTGTCCCTCCCTGTCTTTTTTAATGACTTTGGGTTGGAAATCAATCTTATCAGATATTAGAATGGCTACTCCAGCTTGTTTCTTCATACCATTTGCTTGGAAAATTGTTTTCCAGCCTTTCATTCTGAGGTAGTGTCTATCTTTTTCTCCGAGATGAGTTTCCTGTAAGCAGCAAAATGTTGGGTCTTGTTTGTGTAGCCAGTGTGTTAGTCTATGTCTTTTTATCGGGGAGTTGAGTCCATTGATATTAAGAGATATTAAGGAAAAGTAATTGTTGTTTCCTGTTATTTTTGTTGTTAAAGTTGGCATTCTGTTCTTGTGGCTGTCTTCTTTTAGGTTTGTTGAGGGATTACCTTCTTGTTGTTTCTAGGGCGTGGTTCCTGTCCTTGTATTGGTTTTTTCCTGTTATTATCCTTTGAAGGGCTGGATTCATGGAGAGATAATGTGTGAATTTGGTTTTGTCGTGGAATACTTTGGTTTCTCCATCTATGTTAATTGAGAGTTTGGCTGGGTATAGTAGCCTGGGCTGGAATTTGTGTTCTTTTAGTGTCTGTATAACATCTGTCCAGGATCTTCTGGCTTTCATAGTCTCTGGTGAAAAATCTGGTGTAATTCTGATAGGCTTGCCTTTATATGTTACTTGGCCTTTTTCTCTTACTGCTTTTAGTATTCTATCTTTATTTAGAGCATTTGTTGTTCTGATTATTATGTGTTGGGAGGTATTTCTTTTCTGGTCCAGTCTATTTGGAGTTCTGTAGGCTTCTTGTATGTTCATGGGCATCTCTTTCTTTAGATTTGGTAAGTTTTCTTCTATAATTTTGTTGAAGATGTTTGCTGGTCCTTTGAGTTGAAAATCTTCATTCTCATCCACTCCTATTATCCGTAGGTTTGTTCTTCTCATTGTGTCACAACATTTGCAGATTGCTCTTTCTAATTCATTGAAGAATTGAGTTGGAATTTTGATGGGGATTTCATTGAATCTGTAGATTGCTTTTGGCAAGATAGCCATCTTTACAATGTTGATCCTGCCAATCCATGAGCATGGGAGATCTTTCCATCTTCTGAGATCTTCTTTAATTTCCTTCTTCAGAGACTTGAAGTTTTTATCATAAAGATCTTTCACTTCCTTAGTTAGATTCATGCCAAGCTATTTTATATTATTTGTGACTATTGAGAAGGGTGTTGTTTCACTAATTTATAATAGCCAGAAGCTGGAAAGAACCCAGATGCCCCTCAACAGAGGAATGGATACAGAAAATGTGGTACATTTACACAATGGAGTACTACTCAGCTATTAAAAAGAATGAATTTATGAAATTCCTAGGCAAAAGGATAGACCATCTAGAGACTGCCATACCCAGGGATCCATCCCATAATCATCTTCCAAACGCTGAAACCATTGCATACACTAGCAAGATTTTGCTGAAAGGACCCTGATATAGCTGTCTCTTGTGAGACTATGCAGGGGCCTAGCAAACACCGAAGTGGATGCTCACAGTCAGTTAGTGGATGGATCACAGAGCTCCCAATGGAGGAGCTGGAGAAAGTACCCAAGGAGCTAAAGGGACCTGCAACCCTTTAGGTGGTACAACATTATGAACTAACCAGTACCCCGGAGCTCTTGACTCTAGCTGCATATGTATCAAAAGATGGCCTAGTCGGCCATCACTGGAAAGAGAGGCCCATTGGACACACAAACTTTATATGCCCCAGTACAGGGGAATGCCAGGGCCAAAAAAAAAAAAAAAAAAAAAAAAAAAAAAAAAAAAAAACGGGAATGGGTGGGTAGGGAAATGGGGGAGAGGGGGGAGGGTATGGGGGACTTTTGGGATAGCACTGGAAATGTAATTGAGGAAAATACGTAATAAAATATATTAAAAAAAAACAAAAAAAACAAAAAATAAAACCAAACAAAGCAAAATAAAAACAGTCGAAAGTTATTTCTACTCCCATTAAACAGAATTTTATTTGTGGAGAATAAAGAAAAACATTTTCACAAATGTTATACCTAACAGTTTCTAAGTACACTTCACTGTTTGCCATAGCACACTGTACTCTGTGAAACAGTTTTAGCTATTGAAACAGTGGTCGATAATTTACTACATACCCACATGACTGTAACTTGTTTAATAGCTATAATCAGGATTCTCCTGTATATTCTAATTTTTCATGGAAAAAATAAATAGAAAAACTATCCATTACTTGCTGAAGTACAAGCAAGAAGTAATTTTTGGTTTTTAATGATTTTTCTCTGTATATCATGTTACTATTTACATCGGAATTTTTCTTATTCCTGGTAGTGTTTATTTCTATACTTTTGTTGTATTTCTGTATATATCTGAAACATGGCTAACTTGTTTCTTGAATTTTCCTGACCAGCATAATTTCCTTCATATATTTTAATCCTTTACAGAGAATTCTAAATAATGGAAAGGAAGAGTATGCCCTGACAAAAGTTAATATTATCTCAGTAACAAAATTAGGCATAGACAAATTTATCAACAGAAGAGAAAACTATAGATCAATGCATCTTATAAACATAATACAACATGGCAAGCAGCATTCCAAATCCACTAACATGTAAAAATAATTATATACCATTAGCAAGTAGTAGTTATTTTAGGAATAAAAGTATAATTTAACCATTATCAGTGAAATGACATAAATGTGTCATAGTAACAGAATAGAAGATAAAACTGCCTTATTGTCTAAGTACATACAGAAATGCCTTTGACAAAATTTAATGCCTCTTTCTTACAAAATCTCTAAAGACACAAAGCTAGGAATAGAAGGACGTTCATTAACCCAATCATTCCAAATCCACACAGATATAATACATTCTTGCTAAGCTCAGAAGCAAGATGGGGACTCTTTAGTCTTAGTACCTTACTAAATATTGTGTTTGACTGTCGTGCTGAGAAAAACAGAAAAAGTAAATTAAATTAATAATTAACACACAGATGGCAAAGGAAGCAGGTTTTCTTCTTTCCCTTTCAGCTGACAAGATCTTATACACAGAAAACGCAAAAGAATCCATTAAAATATATTTGAACTTATGAGAGAGTTCAGCAATGTGACAAGCTGCAAGATCATTTGCAAATATGAATTATATTGGTATATATTAACAACAATCTGAGAACTATATTAGGAAAATATTTTATCTATCATCTCTTTATCATCCATCAACTTAACATCTGTCTATTGTCCCTATCTATCTATCTATCTATCTATCTATCTATCTATCTATCTATCTATCATCTATCATCTATCTATCTATCTATCTATCTATCTATCTATCTATCTATCTATCTATCTAGTCTTTAGCACAGAGTCTTAGTATGTAGCCTTAGCCAGCTTGGAATTTCCTATATATCACAGATATAACCAGAAACATGTCAGCGATCCTCTTGTCTTTGCCTCCTCGGGCTGGAAATTTTAAGTTCACACTATCACACACAAATCCTTTCTCTTTAATGAAGGCACTTATTTTTAAATATAAAAAACTAATTTAACAAAAGAGTAGTAAGCATCATACAATCAAAGAAGCAGTACAGAGGTAAACGGTCATAAGGTCTAGATAAAGTGAAACACCTTAATATTATGGATTAGAAAACTGTAATATTGAGATGTACACGCTCCTTAAATTCATCTGCAAGTTTTGCATGTAGCAAATTATAAGGAAGTAACTAATCTCTCAGCATAGCATTGGAGTTCAGCAGTCTATCAGGCTATAAGGCCAACGTATCTCTGCATTATTCCATGATATTTTGAGATCCATAATTCATAGTATAATATTCTATAATGGTGTAAGATCAACTGTATCCTCTGCACACTGGCAACGAACAAATATACAATGAGCTAATACACCCACAGCACACTTTCAGGTTTGAAGAAAGCATGTGTTCTGCTGTTTGGGGTATATAATGTTGTAGCTACTTTTGAAAATACTTCAAGAGTTCCTCTAAATTCAAAATAGAGAGTTATAACTCACCAATTTGGTATCTGCATATATGCATAAGAGAAAAATAGTTTTGTCTCCACATAAAACTTGCACACAAATATTCATGAAACCAGTTTTCATGAGAGCCATAAAGCCATTGTTGTATTGGGTAACAATATACTCTTGCATTAACAAATGAGTGGATAAGAAAGAATATATATACATTTAATGGAATCCTCAGAGGTAATAGAAAGAAGAAAACATCATCATATGCTGTAACCCACATGGATTTTTTAACACATGATACCAAGTGAACAACCCTCACTACTGCCTCTTAAACCAATTTGAAATGTTCACCTCTTCTTTCCTCCAGTATTAAATATTTTTGGAAACATACATTTCTTTCAAAAATGACATTTAATAATTCCACACATGTGAACTCACAACAGAGAGCTCTATAATAAACAAAAGGTAAGTCGGTAGCATCAAAGAATAGGGGAAGAAACATCTGCTGCCTCACTTGTTCACTTCATCTGAATTGACTTTAATTCTAGGTATGCAGAAGCAGCTTCACAGAGCTGCTCAGGACTTTATGATCACTTTCAATCTTCCCAGAATGCTGTTCCCTTGACTTTCTCCATGCCCATGTATTCTTGTATCACAGAGTAATCAAAATTTTAATCATCCTTAGAAACACTTCTTTCCATAATTCCCCTCACCTGCTTAAATTCCATTAACATATATCCCATTATGTGCCCCATACTGGTAAGAACGCGTTTACTTTGTTAACTAATTCTATACTTATGGCACAAACAGTACTTGGTATATAATAATAATCATTGAATAAATAGTTTTGACTGGGGGAATAAATAAAAGAATTAAAAGAGGTGACTCACAATATCCTACCGTTTCACTCGGTACCTTGGGGGCGCCATGTCTTGCAGTACCTTGGGGGCGCCATGTCTTGTCTTTTCACTCTTTTTTTTTTCTTTTTTAGAATAATGACATTCTGGAGATGCATGAAGATACTTTCTGTAATGTTAAAAATTTAACCTATGTTCGTAAGGCATTAGAGGATATTCGACTGGATGGAAACCCTATCAACCTCAGCAGAACTCCTCAAGCCTACATGTGTCTACCTCGTTTGCCCATTGGAAGTTTTATCTGATGTTAGGATGCTAGGCAAATATCAGAGTTGTGATGTTTTCTGTAGCCAAGAGAAGCAGATATCTCTTCAGAAACAAACTCAGTATATTTGAGATGCGTTTAAAAAGGATAAACAATAAGCTAAGGGTGTTACGATAAAATAAGAGTTCAATAATTTAATTAAGCATGATTAGGTATAAATTAACAAAATATATAGACAGTAAGTTAAATGAATATGTATTCCAACTAGTCATCAAATCTCATCGAGAATTGTAGGTGTTCATGTCAAGTTAAATATGTAAGAAATAAAATATTGGTAATGAATACTTTAGATACATTGCTAACATGTAGACATTTTAATTAAACTTCTCTAGTCTTTATTTTCACTCATGTATGTTTCCCGCCTGATTCAGTTAAGAGCAGAAAAAATATTAAATGTGTTTGAAAGATAAATGGTCTTGTGAAAAAGTATTTCTTATAATCATAGTATGCAAATAACTGTATGTAATAGCAGTACACATTCCTTCAGTTTCTTAATGACATCTATCATCTATAAGAACATCAACTCATTTTGCAAACTTGGTTAGTTGACAGCTACCTGTATTCCTCTACATACAAAAAATGAAATATGAGATATAGAGCATATTAAAGAGGCTGTGATCACTACACTTGGGAAAGCAAAGAAAAAAGTGTAAGGAGAGGGTGTCTTTTGAAATCTCTTGAAAAATGAATAACTGTAAGTAAATGGTTAAAAACTGACAGAATACAAAGTTATGCTTTCATATATAAGACCCCAAGTTCAACACAGTGATTTACTCTACAACTGTATTGAAAAACCTTCCTCAGAAACAAAAGTAAAAACAATTCCTCCTCTCACAGAAATATATATCTGACAAATGTGTTACATAAAACCATTACATATCTATATACATGATCATTTATCTTCAAGTGCAAAAATACTGAGTATACTGAAACTTGCTTGTATAATTTCCAAACATTCCCTGGGGACGTTTCCACATGAGAGCAGCTGCTGGCATTCTGAAGTCATTCCATTCCATGGAAATGTGAATATGGCCTTTACCAAAAACTGTCAGAATTCCCAATGTTTGAGATTAAATAACTTCATAAACTTGAGAGTACCTCTATGGATAATATCATAGAAATAGGATTCTGAGTAAAATACCATTTAAGTTTTTAATAAGTGTTATGACCGTTCGTTAACATACACTAAGTGAACTTCCTTCAGCCTTGGGAAGGGGCTGGAGTGTGAGAGAGATCCTGAGCTTAGGGCTGGGCGGCTTACCATTGCTTCTGCTCATTCGGACCAGTTGTGGATCTGTATTCATCTCTGTCTGCTGTAAGAAGAAGCTGCTCTTCTGAGGGCTGAGAAAGACACCAACCTATAGGCGTAAAGATAATCATGTAGAAGGTAATCTAGGAAGATGGATAACATTTGAAATGTAAACAAATAAAATGATCAACAAATTAAAACAAAATAGAAGGCAACTTAATATTCTGTGCATTTAACAAAATAATAATAGCAGGCTCTCATCCACACTCCTCAAATATATTCAATAACTAATTTTAGCCTTTCTCCATATCATTTGTAAAGCCTGTACCATAGGCATTATAAATATAATTCAAATTATAGATGGTTTTTCTAATGTGTCTCATCCTTTGCAACTATTGTCCTTAGCTAGAGTTAGTTCTCAACTTGACACAACATGTAGTCATCTGAGATAGTCACAATTGAGAAACGGCCCCCAGATCTGATTGGTCTAATGCTCTGTGACAGACTGTCTTGAAACTTATAATTGATGTGGGAGAATTCAGTTCATTTTAGGCAGCACCATTTCTAGGCTGGTGGGCATGGATTGCATAATAAAACTTGCTGAGCCCGAGACAGTGAGTCGACAAATAAGAAACCTTTTCCCACAGTTACAGCATCCAGCAGCCTCTCTTGAGATCCTGTAAAGCACATGTTTTACTGCTGTTATTACTACTGTTAACTTTCTTGAATTTTTGAAAACTTCGGAGCTGTTGCATAATTAATAGCACTTTCTTAAGGTGATAATGATACTATAAATATGACACAATTATAAATTCAAAGCCACCATGCTTGTCTTACACGTGATAGAAAAACTTTGTGCTTATCAGAAAATTTAGCCTTTCTTCATAATAGAAAATGACTTAATAGTTCCTAGATGAGACATCTCATACCTCACAAATTTTTTAAAATAGCTGTGCATCTTCCCAGGTTTCCCTCAAAAAATGCATAGCCTCTTTTCCATTATACACACACACATACACACCACAACCTACTGAGTCCATTTAGTGTTACTTATATTTATGTTTTTACAGCTGACTACTTGGTATTAGATAACCCAGTGTGGAGAATTATCCCTAGAGAAAGATTGATTCTCCCTCTCTCAGAAATTATGGCCTATAGTTCTCTATCTAGGATGGGGCCCCATGGGATTTACCTCATCTATGTTGGGAGATCCATTGGTGTTAGCATTACTCAGGTCTTTTTAAACATTCATGCTGTTGAGCTTTCATATGTAGAGCTCCCCTGTTTTAAGTCTGATATAATTCCTAGGCCCATGGGTCTTTTGATCTTTCCAACATATCTTCTTTAATGTTCTTTGACCTTTAGATATAAAGGTTGTGTTGTATATGAATCAAATCAGGCTGGATAGCCCTGAGTCAATTGTTCATTGCATTTTCAATCAACCAGACACCCCAGGGACTAAACCACCAACCAAAGAGTACCCATGGAGGGACTCATGGCTCCAGTTACATATGTAACAAGGGATGGCTTTATCTGGCATCAATTGGAGGGGAGTCCCTTGGTCCTGTGGTGGCTCAATGATCCAGCTTAGGGGAATGCTAGGGCACTGAGGCAGGCGTGGATGGATAGGTGGGGGAGCACCCTCATAGAAGCAGGGGGCAGGGGAGGGGATAAGGAATTTGTGGGAGGGAAATTGGAAGAGGATAACATTTGAAATGTAAATAAATAAAATAACCAATAAAACAGAAAACAAAATAGATAGGATCTGAAAATTTGCTATAAGCAATTGTACGAAATCACTCAAGAGTGATGGAATTGCTGATGGCTGATTGAATTGCTTAGTAAGTAAATTACTTGCTTTAAAACATTAATGACCTTAGTTTGAGTCCTGGAAACTGCATGAAGGCACATACATACAAACATACTACTACTAATAATGAATACATTGAATGATTGTCATTACAGGTTGATATCCACTTCTCATGTTCATCAAAAAGCCAGGCTTATAGTTATAAGCACAAATACAATGTCCTGATATAATCAAAACTGCATAAATGCCCCAAGGATGGTAGTTCTTGAATTTTGTCAATAATAAACACATTATAATTAAATGCACAGCCGTCTTATAAAGTTGAGCTATAGCTAATTATGATAAATAGAGTATTAAAATTATACTATTACTATTGCACTAATAACACAGAAATAAGAAAATTTCAATAAAATCTGCCTTGTACGTTTCCATGGTTTTTTATTTCATAGAAAAATAAAATGAAATAGTTTTCAGGAAAAAAAAAGAAAGCTGTAGCTATCTTTAAAGGCTTCTATCTGCTTTATAAAGTAATTTTTGATGAGGAGTGAGATTTATACTCATCTGTGAGTATAACAGTAAGGATTTAAAATGTGGTTACAAATTATACTGATGATAATTAAAAGTGGTGATAGTAAGATCTTCTCTAAGACCCAGGGCATCACTAGCCATGGTTAGTTGATTTCTTTCCAGCATCAGGCATTCTTCCCCTTCTGTTTAGTGGGTCCTATGTCCACTTAGATATATGTTGTTTACTGTCAGGTTCTAAATACCACTATCGCATTTTAAATATATTGTCATGCTGAACATTGTTGAGATTCGCAAGTGCCACAGATGGATAGTACTACTGATTGCTTTCCTGCCTTTGTACCTTCCAGAAATATGAAATTTCTTCTCACAGAAGAAGTTGGGTGGGTTAAACCCAACGTGAATCCTCTGAATCCTATGTCTGAAATAAGTGTCTTCAGAGTCTACATCGAACTTCTAGGAGGCATCCAAAAGCAGCAGCAGCAACAGCCTATGATGTTTTGCGAATCTCTTTGTCTCCTGTCTCCCTTAACTAACAATTTGAATAAAGATTTCATATGCCTGGTACTTGGATTTTTGTTAGTCTATAGATCCCGGAAGGAGTATTATCTTCCCAAGTGATTTAACGTGTGTGTATGTGATTTTTGGTATATAGAAAACTATACTTACATTTTTTCAAGTATCCTTAGGGTTATTTTTTCTTGCTTCTGTCTCCTTCTCTATTGTCCTCCCTCCCTCTTACAAATTAAAGCCAACCCTTCCTCAATTTTTCTGCCTCTTCCTTTATAATCACCTGTGTCTCAGCAATTAAAATGTATTTTATTAGTTTTTTTTGAGAGTCATACTTTTTTTTTTATCATTTCTACCCACCAGCCCTCCCCAAACTCTTTCCCAATTCCCTATGACCCCTTCTCTATCCGAATAACTATGTATATGTTTCAATCTTTCAAAACAAATTTGTGCTGCTCAAATATTCTTGGATGCATGGTCTGCCAATGAAGAGTGGTCAACTTACCAAGTGTTACACTCTACCCAGGGTTATACACTTACAAAATGCTGTTTGTTTGTTCCTCTCTGTGAAGCTCATCATTGCCAGTAACTCTATGGCCTGGGGAAGGATTCTTTTTCCAACTCTTCTCCCACTGGGATTTGGTCTGGCATGGGATTGCACAGGGTTTGAAGATGCTGTTAAAAAATACTGTGAGTTCTTATGTGCAGCTACCCTGCTGTGTGCAGAAGATAATGTTCCATTGCAGTTATTCATTACTTCAGGATATTACATTCCTTCTGCCTCCTCTTCTTCAGTGATCCTGAGCTTTAGGAAGGAGATTGGTTTTGCTTAGTTCAGATTGTGACTCTTTCCTGCTTTTTCCCTCTTGAAGTAACAAACTATTAAACCATTTTTTTTTATTTTGAAAGGAACCCACAGTTGAGAGATATTAAATTTTAACAGAGACTAAATATTTTAAAGGACTGAATTTTTAACTGTTTGAATTTTAAGACCATGGGACATTAAAATTTTGGAATGCTTTATAATAAGTGTTGCTATTAACATGTGATCATGGAAATAAACAGGGAACAGAGGTGGTGGGCTATGAATCATGTATTTGTTTGTCAAGTTGACAAAGGTCAGTTGTGCTGTCTGGTTTTATGTCAACTTGTCATAAACTAGGGACATCTCTGAGAAGGGAACCTCTAAGACTGGGCTGTAGGCAAGCGTGGGAGGCATTTTCTTTCTTCTATTTTTTTCCTTTTCTATAAGACATTTTCTTAATTAGTGATTGATATAGGAAGACCTACCCTATTGTGGATTTTGACATTCCTGAGCTTATGATTCTGGCATATATATATATATATATATATATATATATATATATATATTCCAAAATTTATAAGCCATGAGAGCAAGCCAGCAGTCAGCACTCTTTCAAGGCCTATATTCGAACTCCTGCCAAGGAGTTCCTACCCTGTACAAGTTCCTATCCTAACTTCCCAGAATGATGAGATGAGAGTTGATAATTTAATTCAAATAAACTTCCTCTGCAATTTGTTTTTGATCATGGCATTTTATCACAGCAATAGAAACCTTAACTAAGACAGGGACCCTAGAAAGAGAATCTATAACCACAACCTTGCTAGACTAGCATAATTTTTCCTACATGCTATATCTTACACACCACATCCACAGTGTACTTACAGATGACCATAGCTACCAGCCCTCATCAAAAAACTTCTCTTTAGAGCACATGGAGATTGTCTTTGTTAGGGTTTTACTGCTGTGAACAGACACCATGACCAAGGCAACTCTTATAAGGACATTTAGTTGGGACTGGCTTACAGGTTCCAAGGATCAGTCCATTATAGTCAAGGCAAGAACATGGTTTAGTCCAGGCAGGAATGATGCAGGAGGAGGTAAAAATTCTTCATCTAAAGGCTTCTAGCAGAATACTGGTTTTCAGGCAGTTGAGATGGGGGTCTTAAAGCTTACAGTGACACATCTAATCCAACAAGGCCACACCTCTAAACAGTGCCCCTCCATAGGCCAAGCATATACAAACCATCACAGAAATCATCAGAGAAAAATATTAACTGCACACTATGCAGAGATGGACAGATAGTGGGAGCACTGACACAATGGATACATCTATATCAAAGCTACTGTATCTATGGCTCTGGGAACATCAACGAAGAGGGGGTACAAAGACTGTAAGAGTCAGAACACCAGAAAGTCTACTGTGAAGTGGCTATCCAAAGAAGACGGGAATAATGTCAGTATCAGTAGTCATGGTAGTATGAAGAGGGGGTAGTTTAGTGGGGATCCACTCCTAAACATGGAAATACAGCCAACTAATGGATTCTGGCAGAAGGAGAAATGATGTATTCCAAGGTTGAGCCCTTTTATTGATCACCCAATGCAATATATCATTTTAATCCTGAAACCACACACACACACACACACACACACAGAGAGAGAGAGAGAGAGAGAGAGAGAGACAGACAGACAGACAGACAGACAGACAGAGGAAGACAGAGAGACAGGGACAGAGACAAAGACAGAGACAGAGACAAACACACACACAAAGTGGACTCAGCAGGTAGTATTTGTATATTTGTGCATATGTTTACATGCATGTACAACAATAATAATCAAATAAAAGGCTATCAATTTGTGTGGGTCATTGTAGAGTTGGAGGGTAGGTATATGTGAAGGGAAGAGGGAGAAAAGGGAAAGAGGAAAATTATATGATTCTATTGTAATTTAAAATGTATATATATTTTAAAAGAAGATTTGAGCCGGGCATGGTGGCGCATGCCTTTAATCCCAGCACTCGGGAGGCAGAGGCAGGCGGATTTCTGAGTTCGAGGCCAGCCTGGTCTACAAAGTGAGTTCCAGGACAGCCAGGGCTATACAGAGAAACCCTATCTCAAAAGAACAAAAACAAAAACAAAAAGAATACGAAGATTTGAGTCTCTGTTCATTCTGAATACAGACAAGTGCTGAAGGAGTTTTGGATGAACTACTACTGCCACCAAGTGTTAGGACTACAACACAGAGATATCTGTTTTTATTGAAAATATAGCATAGGGCGTATCAAGCTATTTCAATATATCACATCTGTTTGAATTTCAAAATGTCAGCAGTTTCATTAAAACTGTCTAAATAAAGTAAATGCTGGGGAATCGATATTTTCTGGGTTTCCTTAATATACTCAGTCAAAAATAAACTTAATACAATTAATAAGCAAAACTGTTGGTGATTTTATTTCCACTAATGCGATGGCCATTATTATGGCATACAGACAGACAGACAGACAGGCATATGCACATTCGTACACACACACACACACACACACACACACACACACAGTACAAAGGAAATTTTGCTAGAAAGAACTATAGTGATTGTCTTTGCTGGTTTAAGGAACTGAGAGACTGCACAAAAATAGTCCATGCCATGTAACATGGTTTCCAAGGTCTTGAGTTATGCAGGTGGCCTTTGCCCCATGAAGGTAGCTTCCAGTGAACAGAAAACTGTTAGTAAGCCCAGGCACAGTCATGAGGGAGCTAATACTTGCAATAACATAAATGATTTTCTGCTTGGTTTCTCAGGTGACAATCTAACACATTCCTTTCTGCACCGCTCGGGTCGATCCTTAGTGAAGAGACAGCTATGCTGTTCCTCAGATCCTAACCACTAGAAGCTGACATTTCAATGAATTCTGCCTTAAGCAACTTCATCTGTCATAATTTGATTATGCAAAGACAAAAAAATGACAATGTATATGGACATCATAAATGTATCGTTTGAAGCTTGAATCAGAGTGTTTCATTTCTCAACATGTAATGTACACAAATCAAGTACAAATGTCTTTTTAAAAACCTCTCATCATGCCCCCTGGTGGTAATGTTAACCGTGACAGTAAATTGCCTTAAGCCATAGCTGCATTGCTCTGCCAGTATACTAAAAAGCTTATATTACAATCCCAATGTTATATATATATATAAAAAAATCTGAAAACCCAGGAGCTAGAGAGCGGTTTCAGTGGTTAAAAGTGTGTGCTCACCCTCTCCCACTCATTCAGAGGAAAAGGGGAAGGATTGTGGTAGAGAGTGATTGGGAGGGGGCAGTGAGAGGGATACAAAGTGAATAAGTAAGATAGATAGATAGATAGATAGATAGATAGATAGATTGATAGATAGATAGATAGATAGATAGATAGATAGATAGATAGATAGATTGATTGATTGATAGATTGATAGATAGAATTTAAAACATAACAAAGAGTGTTTGATCTTCTTCCAGAGAACCAAAGTCCAGCGCCTAGCACCTAAATGGGATTGCGTACAGTAATCTGTCATTGTGACTCCAGATGATCCCACACCTTCTTCTGACTTAGGTGCCTCCTCACATGTGTTATATACTTGCACAGGAACACATAGAAAATAATTTAAAATTTTAAAAATTTAAAAATTTTAAAATAGAAAATAAAATAATTTAGAAAAATAATTTTTTTTTTTTGGTTTTTCGAGACAGGGTTTCTCTGTGTAGCCCTGGCTGTCCTGGCACTCACTTTGTAGACCAGGCTGGCCTCGAACTCAGAAATCCGCCTGCCTCTGCAGAAAAATAAATTTTTATAAATCGTGAATTACAAACCATTGCTTTCTTAAGAACAGGGCAAATACTACTGACTCAATATGCTTTAGTATTTACAACTAATAAAGACATGCTAATACCATTTTACTAAAAATCAACTGATCAAAAATAATCAATGTAAATTATTGGTAAGAAGATACACATCTTTTCTTAAAAATTAGAAAAAGGGAATTTCACCATAATAATGTCAACTATTGATCTCACCCTTAAAACCCATCCTGAGACCTTTAAGAAACGTCCCAGCTAGCACTGAGCTATATTGAGTTAGACTACAGTGCCTGCCAACCTTATAAATATGCCTCTAGAAGAGGATTCAGGAGAGCAAACGAGTCATTGCTCTGCATTTTGAGTTTAATAGGTTACTCTAAACAAGCCACTGAAAGAGCAACATCCAATAAGCCTGTGGAGTCTATATTCCTGCCGCAACTGGAGCCCTAACTCAAGAAGATTCATTCTGGTCTGAGTATGCAGAGAATCTACACTAGACCATAGGAGGTTTCAGGTCTTTGGAACATGTCGCTTCTCTAATATTTACTTGATTGATGTTCCCAATGGGGGATGTTCTGTTTTCTCTAATTCTGTTTACCACAAAAATGTGATAGTAATATTCTAAGATATTTTTCCCATCTATATATGAACAAACCTGTAAGTGTCCTTGTTCTACAAAAATGAGCTCAAGGCACAGGGGATGTCTATTGTTGCATAAGAATTAGTGTAAGGTGTTTTTTGTATATAGTATATGAGAAGTCAAAATGAAAATGATGGTTGGTACTGAATATTTAGGAGTACCTGTGTTTTGTTTTTTTTCCTTCAGTCCTCTTTCCAACCCTGGGGGCTGCACACTATATAAAACAGAACCATGCCTACAGAATGGATGAGGAACCACAGGCTTCCTAAGAGCTTCCTAAGGGAAATAAATCTGATTCATGGTCATTTTCCTAAGTCAAACACTTTGTCTTACTGTGAAAGTTAAAGGGACCTGGTGCATGCATTATAATATTCTTATAATATTCTGATTATCTTTGCTTTTGTTTTTTTCACTGAATATTCCTGTTCTCAAAATCAAGTCCAAGATAATGCCCAGTCAACAGACTAATTCTAGAGTACTAGAGTTAGTAAGCTGCTTTCTCCTGTAGGTTTATTATCACAAGGGATCTGTGAAAGAGGAGTCCATAGTACAGGGATGCTGTGAGCTCATCTCTTTTACAGTCAAGTATTTTTGGTTTAAAGACTAGCTAGCTATAAAGTCTATCAGTCCCTAGCACATTGAATAAACAGGAGAGAGAGAGAGAGAGAGAGAGAGAGAGAGAGAGAGAGAGAGAGAGAGAGAGAGAGAGAGAGAGAGAGAGAGAGAGACTCAAACTTCAGTTCCTGAATCTGTGAAACCTGGTAGCCATCTCTTAAAGAAGGCAGGGAGGGCAGTATATGTTTGGGATTGTACACACTGATGTCTGTGCTCCTGTTTCATGTACCGTGAATCTAGCTTTTGAACACAGACTGGGGAAGAAATTGGGGCCTGATTCCTGTTACTACAGCTGTCCACAGAGCTGTAGAGAATATAAATTCCACTCGGGTTGAGATGAAGGCCCTATCTTCCAACATCTTTCATCAGACTTAAGAGAGAAATTTCAAATACTCCCCATCCCCTAAAAGTTGCCAAGGTGTGAGCATTGCCCAGATTTCCCTCTGCCTTAAATCCTACGTCATAAGAACCCCTGCGAATGTTCATGGGATATCTAGTTCCGGGAGAAACACCTCCTCCTCACAGAGAGAGCCACGTCCACTCCAATTGGCTGTCGTCCTAGGCAACCAAGGACGCAAGGGGCACGCGGGGGCCCCCCAGCCAGTATTTAAAGGCCAACACTGCCCGTGCCTGCTCAGTCCGGCCAGGACGGCGACGGTGAAGCACCTGGGTTGAGAGGGAGGAGCAAGGTAACAAGCGACCACTGCCTCTCCCGTCCCCAGCCCTAGCCTCGGCGGAGGCGGGTGTGTGTGGGACCTGGGAGTGGCTCTCACATCTCATCGCCCACCAACACCTTCCTCCCCCACCATCCTTACCCCACCCAACCCACCTGGGCAAGACAACCCAGGTGCGAAAAACAGTGATTCTGACTGAAGAGCGAGCAAGTGGAGAAGAAAGAGGGGGATCCTCGTGAAGAGGGAAGGCTTGGTCACAGTCAAAGGCACGTGGCACTAGGGACTCCAACTGAGGAGGCGCTGACTATTGACCATCCGATAAGGCCAAAGTGCCTGCTCCTAGGACGCTACCACTGAGACCCAGTGGAGATCTCAACCATGACCCAGACGGTCAACGAAAGGGAGGACCCCCTCAATCTGGGCGGCGGTGGCTGGGCATCCTCCATTCCATTGCGCACCTGGTCCTCCTACCATCGAAGGCAGAGGGGCGCTCCGATGTCCAAGCGGCGATACCGCGATGGCCCCAAAATTGAGTATGAGGCTTCCAGGAAACAACCCAAGCAACAGCGCAACCCTGGCTCTTGGTTTCAACCATCCAGAGGGCCCTACTGGGCCCTGTACTCCAACTGGGAGCGCTGTGGAGGGCCCTGGCGCCCACCTCTTATAGCATTCCAGAGCCCTCTGTGCCCAGCACAGATGATCCGGGCCTATGGTCTGCACCCGCTCTGCGTCTGCTGCTGTTCCTGCTGGAGCGGGCCCTGGAACCCCGGCTGGGAGAGACCCCCGGGTAGAAAGAAGCGCTGGGGACGCAGGGGTCGTGGTCTGCGCCGCCACCCTCGTCGCTCCTTCCGGAGGAATCCACCAATAGACCTGAGCAAGATGCTGCGCCCGGTCAACCTGTCCGGGTGGCGGGCACCTGGGATGAGAGCGCCACGGAACACCACCCAGTTCATCATGAACCAGGTCTATGAAGACATGAGGCAGCAAGAGAAGCTGGAGCGCCAGCAGGCAGCATTGAGGGCACAGCAAGCCCAGGCGGGTGGCATCTCCCCAGGAGACTCCACTACCAACGATGCGCCCCACAGCGGCGTCGAAGAAGATTCGCAGTTGCCGGAAGATCTGTATGGCTTCATGCAGGATCCCTCTCTAACCTTTAGTCCTGCTCTAATGCAGCACAACCAGTCTCCCATCCCAGGGCTGGTAGAGGAAGAGGAGAAAAATGTTGATGAGTGTGACGTAGAGGTTTGTGATGAAAAAGAGGAGAGCGAGGAGGAGGAGGAAGTGGACAGAGAGTCAGAGGATGAAGATGTGGATGCGGAGGAAGTTGAAGCGACTGGCAATGGGGAGGAAGGGGAAGAGGACCAAGAAGAGGAGTATATGTTGGAAGAAGAGGGGCTGGAGGAGGGAGAACAGAGAGAGGAAGAAAAATTCTTGCCTCTGGGAATGCCTTTGTCAATCCTAGTAGGGGACGAAGAAGAAAGAGATAACTTTATGAACTATGATTACTTAAGCCAAGAACAAATAATCCCCAATGTGCCAGAGGCAGATTTGTTTATGGTACCGGACATTAGCCATTAGTCATCAGGAAGGGAACTGAGAAACGAAATGGAACCGATTTGAGGCTAATATGGATTAACAGCTTGTTAAAAACAAATTCAAAAGTGAGTTCCATTAATAAACATCAATGTAAAACACCTTGGTTGGCCACGATAAAAATATTTAAACATTGGTGTGTTTGTGTATGACTATGGGTGGGGGAGGGGAAGATTTCAGATATATTTTATTGAAAATGATTAAAGGCCAAATATTTTATTACTACAGTTTGAATATTTTTCATTTGCTGTCCCCCTTCAGACAACTGAGATTTTTGTAGTTCAAAAATTTTGCAATATTGAAAACCATTTAAATGCCACAGCAGGTTTCTGAGCTTGAAATCCACAGATGTTTGTCACATGCTCAAGGTGGATGTACGATGGCCACTGAATCTCTGTCACTGCTCTTGTAACTGAGGGTGGTTCAAAGCAGCGTTTTTCTACAGATATAGGTGTTCTACCCTCAGTTTATTTTTTTATTTTATTTTATTTTTTGAGGGCTGTATTTTGTTAACCCCGTTTGTAGTCTGTTGTGGCTTAGCTCATATATATTCCTTGTTCTACAGTGGTATGGATCTTCCTCAGAAGAACATGAAGTTGCTTCTGTAGAACTGGTTATCTGCCATGGCCTCAGCAATCCATAATCCATGCATGGAGAGGATGCCCCATGGTCAGAGGTCAACTTGCACATCTAGTTAAGATCCAAGGTAACTGCACACAGCAGCACGGCTTGGATTGTCAAGCCTTGTTCTTGCATTGATTCCTTGATTACGTTCAGAGGAAATAGAAACATAGTTTTGCAGAGTGGATTAAAGAACACAGTGTTGACCTTGGCAGGGACTGGGGGTGGGGGAATGGAATATCTAATTTTGTTTCCCAGTTTGTCTTCGTTAAAAAGGAGAGTAAAACCAATGTGTAAATATGAGCCTGCATGAATAATCTCTGATAATCTGTAAGCAATTACCCAAGGATGATACCTCATTCCAAATACCAACTGTGGTTCAAACATTTTAAGACATAAAAACACATTTTCTCCTGCTTGCTTAAGTTCCATTGACAGCATACACCTAGAGTCATCCTAGATGAAGGATTTGAATACAACTTCTTCTGAATTACACTCTGTCAGTCCCCCTTCTTATTGTGTTGATCTCCTTCTTGTATATTGGCATTTACTTTCAGGACTATAAGCTATTAAGTAATAAAAGAATTAAAGCTGTCCTCCTCATTTATATTTAAGTAATAGAAATCAAATCAGCTGTACTCTGGTGTCCAATAGGATGAAGATGAAAAAAATTGTATGATTCTAAAAATCATACCAAACAATTACAATTTACAAGAGTAAATCACAAACATTTCCATTTCATTGTAAGGAAGTTTCTCTTTCTGTATGATTCAGTTTCTAAATGCCCTATATTAGTTGACTATTAGCTGCCTTCTAACTGTATGTATATATAAGGAAAACAACCTTTTGCCCCTGATACCACTGGTCATCCCGTACACATCAAAACTCAATCATGCTTCACCCAAAACACGAAACGCAAATATCACTGTCAAATCTATGTAGGTTTCAAGATATCTATTTAGGTTTACATGTCTTTACAATCTCATACCTGGACAGTTCCCACTTTTCTTGTGAAAGATACTTTTATTTTTTATTTTTTTATTCATTGTGAATTTTATACATGTACACAATGTATTAGGATCATATTTACCCTATTGCATTTTTTCCCTGGGTCCCCCAACACATCATCTTATCGTCCCAAATTTGTGGATTCTAAAACATTAAATTCAGCACATTAAATGACTCTAAAGTTAAAACATTTTTTATCACTACAAGGGATTTCTTAGTCACAGTCCTATTGCTATGGAAAGACCATGACCAAAGCAACTCATAACAGTTTCAGAGGCCACCCCTTTATCATGACAAGGACCATGACAGGCAAGGTGCCAGAGAAATAGTTGAGAACTACATCTTGATACACAGGCAGAGAAACAGTGAGAGCAAGCCTGGGATTGCCATGAATTTTTGAACCCTCAAAGGCCATCCCCAGTGACCCACTTCCTTTAACAAAGCCATATCTGATAATCCTTACAATCCTTTCAAATAGTGCTATTCCTGGTGACTATTCAAATCTATGAGCTTATAGGGCCATTATTAACCAACTACCACAGAGATGTAAGCAAATGTTCAAATTACATTCTACTCTAGGGATTATCATTCAACAGTTCCTGGACCAGAATTTGTTACTATTCAACAAGCAATGTGAATGATAATAACATGACGATACTCCACCAAAACCCTTCTGTCTGAAGGAACACCATTAAAGAAAACACAAATCATAAGGAAACCTTAGAGTGAGGTTGGGATATTTCTTATGTGTCTGGGGGTGAGGAATACAGAGTCTAAGCTAACCAACAGCTGGGAGGAGCTTTGTGACACAGAGGAACCAAGGACTGACCAAGAAGTAGAATCTCAAGGAAGAAACAGTCAATAAGAAGCAAAGAGGTAAGCAAAAGTCAATATCTACCTAGTGCCTGTGCTTCTCTGTATCGTTTGAAAGACATAAACAAGTCTTAATAGTGGCTCATTACTTAAGATTGTTTTGTAACCAGACACTGTGATGATCCTGTAGAGTAAATGAAATAATGAAGCAACACTTGAGTTGGAGAGATCGGCACTAATATATACCCGCATTACACATTTCATATACTAGGCCACACGTTGTCACTCAATGAAGTGTGTTGAGTTTTGTTTTGCATGATTGTTGAACCTACTCCTTACCTTCCATCCAGGAACTGTACACAGCTTCATCAGAGAACTTGAAGAATGGATCAGAAATGTTGAGCATTAGTGTGGCTCAAAGTAGACCCAGTGTGTATGTTTGGAGGTTAAGGTACACTGGCAGGAAAAAACATGTCCCAAGAAAACTTATTCTTAATGCCATTTTAAAAGTAGATCAGTTGGTCATGGTTATCTACAGCTGACATTTATCCTTCACTTTCAGGAATAGAGACATTTTGTTAAATAATCAGAAAACATTTCGAAGGCCTAGTTTTGATAAGTGTCATCACTGTCTTTTAGAGATAAATAGACAGATATACATATGTTCGACGAATACTTGTTATTTAATATGCATTATATTATAGTAATTGGATAGAATATAGGTTCTAATGAACATTGTGAGAAAAATTACTCAAGGTAAAACGGGTCTTATTGTTAATTCTCATTAGTTATTTTTTATTAAAGGAAATCAAACCCAATTTAAAAAAATCATAAAAATTATAGACATTATATGTATTCTAGTATTTTCCTTTTCCAGCCATAGACTAATGGACACATAACGCTCTTTCTGTGGTAATGCTGACTTTCAGAGAATGAAAAAACACACTTGATAGTTACAAGTCAACTTTGAGCCCTGAATACAATTTCATAAAAATCTACACTTCTATATATAAAGAAGACGTTATTTCCAACAAATTCTGTTTCATCCAAGTTAAAAACAAAAACAAAAACCTGAATGTCTTTCCAGCTACATTAGCTAATGAAATCGAGGAAATGATGCAAACATCAATTGATAGGTATTCTTTGAGGGAGAGGCTTACTTAAAATGAAATCTGGAAATGTTCAGGATTCCACAGTGCAGTTACAGCTATGATGTAGCAGTCAGGTTTATACATTTACAGTTCTTATTTATATTTAATACATCCGAGTCACTGTATTGGGTTGTTAGTGTACACAAAACAAACTCAGGATGTGGCTGCGCCTTAGTTATTTCATTTTTAGCTGCTATGTATGTATTTAATGTATTGCAAAATTAATGAGGACATATTTAAAATTAAAGTTAGCTGATAGATGAAAAAGAAGTGGATACATGGTAAGAATTCCTGAATGAATGCTGCCCTGGGGCCATGACATGTGAGAGAACAACTTTGTTTTTGTTTTCCCAAGGATAGTGATAACACTCCATTATCACAGAGACTGTCTATGAAGAACAGATACCCAAGATTTAATAGTTTTCTTATGGATCATAAATCATTGTATATTAGTATATGTTGAACTAAATTTTATGGTGAAAATAATGACCCTTTAATTTTGAACATTACATCAGAATAGTTCATTAATGTCAGGAAATCTTGTTCTACCTCATGATACTAAAGTCAGTCTGACCTAACAATGAACAGGCTTAACCTTGATGTCTTCTTTAAGCAGTTGGTAAAATTTTACAAATAAAAGTGCCTAGTGCTTTGATGTTTAAAGTAAACTCCATGAACAAACAGAACTTGAAGAAAGCTTAGAAGAATTTCATATTTTTAAGCTTTAAAAAATTGTCATTTACTATTAGTGTGATCTCAGAGAGGCTACCACAATTTTGGCTTTTAGTTTTCCTTATCTATATTATTTACATGAAATCTAGTGAGATTAATCAAACTTAATGTTACTATTGATACATAGTATCCAAATAGTACTTGTCCCTTATTAAAACAAGTAATATGAAATTTCTCAATGAGCAGAATGGTTGGTTGACTCTTGTCTTATTTTCTCTGGTTTAACTTCAGACATATACATTGCTCAGAACTTCACACAGAAGAACCATTCATATTTCCATAATTGGATCCATTCCTCAAATATTTCCTGTTCTTTATTGTGCAATTTCCCCTTCCTCCTAGTCAATGATGAGTTTAGGACTGACATTGTATCATGACTGGTGATAAAAATTATGCTCTATAGTAAGCAAATGATATTAGTATGCTTTATTTATTTATTTATTTTGGTTTTTCGAGACAGAGTTTCTCTGAATAACCTTGGCTGTCCTGGAACTCACTCTGTAGACCAGGCTGGGCTCAAACTCAGAAATCCGCCTGCCTCTGCCTCCCAAGTGCTGGGATTAAAGGCGTGCGCCACCACTGCCTGGCTAAGTATGCTTTATTTTCAAAACCAAGATAGTTGAAGAAATACTTCAAATGCTGATATAATTGAAGAAATAATTTCATAATACTTGTTAAATGGTTTATACTAGTTATATAAAGATAATTGAACACATTAACAATATGTAGTTATATATAATATACAACAATATATGCTGTTAATATGCTTGTCTTGTTCATATTTAATATATATGTATATATATATATATATTTATGTATGTTTCAACAAATACATACATTTTGGGTAGAAAATATGCAAGTAAGATATTTCTCATTAATAATTAAAACAAAGTTACACTCAAATACTCATGAATTAATGGACAATCTTGGAATTTTGTAATATGACAACATCATTTGTAAGTTATTAGTTGAAAAAATGCATATGCTTCACTTTAAAAAATTCATTATAGATGAAGATACAATGACAATGCTGAAGAATAGCAACATCCAGGATAAAACTATAGGAAGATGCACTTTAGATTCCAAAGCACATTTGAGCATATGCAAGGTTCTTAGCATACTTTATCAATTTTAAATGTGCAGCTACTCTCACAACATACATTTTACTTACCAGTTACATAAATAGGGAAATTCTAATGAGAAAATAGTTTCCTTTCCCCAGTTTTATATTTTTAGTTCAGAATTGTAAGCATGCTTTCTTACTTGAACAAACTTCTCTGTAGTCAATTTAGAATATTATCAGAAATCCATGTAGTAAACTTCAGGCTGTGTGTGAGTGTGTGTGTGTTTGTGAGTATGCATGTGTGCATATGGCATTATGTATGTTTATATACACACATACATATGTCATATGTATGTTTGTATATACACATGCATACATATAATATATATATACACACACATACACACACACACATATATATATGGAGAGAGAGATATGGAGAGAGAGAGAGAGAGAGAGAGAGAGAGAGAGAGAGAGAGAGAGAGAGAGAGAGACTACATTAAAATATTAAAGATAAACAAGGAGGAAAAGAGAAGAAAGGAAGAAAAGAATAAAAGGGATGGAGGAGGTAAGGAAAAAATTTAGAAATGATCTAAGTTTGGTCTGAATTCTGATAGCAAAATGTGGCCTCTTCAGTATGAGACCAACAGCAAAGGACCTAAGGAAGGTGTACAAATGTCCCTGCCTTCTGCTCACATATACAAAAGTTGTATGGCATTCTTGCCTGGCTACTAGTCAGGGGTCAATTTTGCTAGAGTAGATATATTCCTCACACAGCCAAAATGAATTAAAGGAGATTTATTTGAAATCATGAGGACATAGGCAAAAATGTTAACCTATATTTCTCTACATGCATACCTACCTTGTGGTTTACAGATGTTTATTGTTGCTTTTGGGGGGAGATATCAACAATTAAGAGACAAATTTATTGCTGGAACAAACTACATTGAAATACTTTTCTGGGAACTTGTCTAACGAAACATGATTTCACTTCAAAATATATTCAATATTTAGCAGGTGGACATTCACTATTTTAGAACTATCACTTACATACAGCTACACGCATGAAGAGACTCATATAGTCAAGTTTGTCGAACAGAAAGAAGGAAGAAAAAACATTGAGAAGGTTGTCCAAGAGGAAGACCTGATCTTTAAGATAGTAAAGACCTACATGATGTTACAGAGTAGCAGTTTTCCAGGACTGTGAACACTATCTCCATTGACTTTGTAACTCGTCTCGTCTAAAGCTTTTCAGTAATGTGCAAGGTCGCTTTCTCCATGGTAGACGATTACCTTCCAAATGAGAAGCTGACCTCAAGTGTGTAGACCATGAATGCATTTATCACTTTGCTTTCCATTTATTCACCTGTAACTGTAGATTTTTAAAACACAGATAAAAGGCATATAGATACTTGAGTTGGGAAATCAGAGGCCCAAGATGCTTTCATCTTATTTTGCATAAATTGTGTCCAGATATTTTCCATGTGAGGAACACTTGCAGAGATAGGACTTACCTGTGGAAATGCCTAGTCTTATTTCCATTAAAGAGAAATCTCAGGGGTGGTGGATATGGTTCAAGCAGTAAAGCATTTGCCCCACAAACAAGAAGTTCTGAGTTCAGATCTACATGGTGCACTAGAGATAAAGGGAGGGAGAGACCCGGGAGGGAGAGAGTAGGGGGAGGAAAATAGGGGGTTGGGGGGGCAGGACCAGGTATGGGAAGAGACAGGAGAGAAGTACAGAGAGTCAGTAAATTGAACATCAATATGTAGCAGTGGGAGATGGGGAACTGGGAGTAGCAACTAGAAAGTCACAGATGCCAGGGGAGCCAGAGGTTCCCAGGAGCCACAGGGATGATATTAGACAAAATACCCAACAAAGGGGAGATAAAACCTGTAGAGACCATCTCCATTAAATGGGCACTGTTCCCGGTTGAGGGATGGGGCCACCCACCAATCTCAAAAAATTTAAGCCAGAATTGTTCCTATCTGAAGGAAATGCAGAGACAAAAATGGTGCAGAGACTGGAGGAAAGGCCATCCAGAGATCAACACACCCAGGAATCCATCCCACCTGCAGACACCAAACCCTGACACTATCTTTGATGCCAAGAAGTGCTTGCTGACAGAAGCCTGGTATAGCTGTCCCCTGAGAGGCTCTGCTAGCACCTGACCAATACAGATGCAAATACTCAAATCAATCATTGGAATGAGCCTGGGGATCCCAATGGAAGAGTTAGGGTAAGAACTAAAGGAGCAGAAGAAGGCAATTATAACCCTAGAGAAAGAAAAACAATATCAATTAACCAGACCCCCCCCCCAGGACTCCCAGGAAGTAAACTACCCACCAAAGAGTACACATGGAGGAACCTCCAGCTGCATATGTAGCAGAGAATGAACTTATCAGTGGGAGGGGAGGCCCTTGGTCCTGTGAAGGCTTGATACCCCAGCATAAGGGGGATGCTAGAGTAGTAAGGTAGGAATGGTGCTGTGAGGGAGCACCTGACATAAAGGCAAAGGGGAGGAGCATGGGATGGAGACATTGTGGAGGGGACAACATTTGAAATATAAATAAAATAAGCAATTAAAACAAAAAAAGCTGGGTGCATAGATATACACCTGAAACCCCATGGTTCAGGAGGTGAAGATAGGCCAATAACTGGATGTCATGGTCCAGCCAGCCAGCCATTGATGAGCTCCACGTCCCAAAGTGAATTGGTTTCTGTCTCTGTCTCTCTCTGTCTCTCTGTGTGTCTCTCTCTCTCTGTCACACACACTCACACACACACACACACACACACACACACACTAAATTCGATGGTCCCTTGTACACCAGTTTGTTCCAAGTTTTCTCTATCAGCAAATAAAACAAAAAGTATATGTTAAATAAGATGTGGGTGGGAAGGATTTATAACATCTTTTACAGGCACACCTTGAACTACCTAGACTCTTGCTTCTTTTACATGTGTCCCTATAAACCAGCCAGCCAGACTTCTGCATCCTGAAATCTTATGTTGCTTTTGAGTTCCAGGATATACGGTGCTACACAGAGAGTGTCTCAAACAAACAACTATAAAAAAAGATTGTTCCAGATTTAAGACACTGATTCCAGGCTACAGCAGCTACATCTCATAATCAGAATGCTGAGTTTTGAGTTGGTTTCATATTGCTATTTCACCCTAAATTGATGCTGTAGATATTCAATATTATAATTTTAAGAATTGTCATGTAGCATTTGTTTTATAAGAGAATTGAGAGGAATAGCTGTAACACAAGCTGGGTGATTGCTAACATGTACTTTTCTATTTGTTCAAATTCTATTGGATGGATTTAATATCCCAGGATAATTGATCGGAATACTTTTATAACATATATGATTCAAGCTTTATATTTTCTTACACATTTCAGACAGACATTAATTGTATGGAACAATTTATGCCATTGATGTTGTCATGCTTGGACAGTTCCACAATGCATTTGAAGTATTTATGACTGATAATTCTTACCTATAGATATATTTATACTTCTCATGTATATTTTTAGTACCATTAATTTAATGTTAGTCTATGTAATTTACTGCTTCTCAAGTTTTAATCACATTTTTTCATTTGACACTACCAAAATTCATTGAGTTGACTTTCCAACTCAACGCTCCATATGCAGTTAGGGGTTTTGTATTTTCTTAGCTTTTGATTGATGGTGAATTTCCTTGAACTGGGAAGGCAAAATGTAGACTGCCAAACTAAAGTCCAGATGAAGTCAAAATGGCTCTCTGCAGTCTTTCTGTATGTCTTGCAGCGTTTTAAAGCCTATATTTTCATTTTTAAAAATAACAGTAAAATGTTAATATTTCCACTCTTTAAAATGTTATGTGGTTCCAAACTACTTTCCGCACAAATATTTAAACAGAAAACAATGTTAATAGAACTAACTCTTCTTTCTCTCATTGAGTTGTATGCTCTGAAAAGCTTAAACTTGTTCCCTAGCTTAATATACAGATGCCACCTTGTGGCCATGGCATATATGTCCTATGGTTGATAGATGTTTTATTCACAGGAGCATTTTTGAAAGACATAGCACAGTTGAGAGTGGATGTGTTCCCTAAGCCTCAGAAAGTCACCACTAACTAGTTACACACACATAAAGATAATAAGAAACTGTCACAATGTAAACTTCTGAGAATTGTAGATCTGCTTATTTAATTTGATTTAATCAGCATCTCATTCAGAAAAAAAGGTAAAAAAGGAAAACAGTACATTAGTACATGTAAGAATAAAGGGAATGGGTTGGCAAAAAGCACTGTAATATTAAAATGTATTTGCTGGGCCTTTAATCCCAGCACTTGGGAGGCAGAGGCAGGTGGATTTCTGAGTTTGAGGCAAGCCTGGTCTACAGAGTGAGTTCCAGGACAGCAAGAGCTATACAAGCAAGAGCTATACAGAGAAACCCTGTCTCAAATATATATGTATGTATTTGCTATGATATATGCATATATATATATATATATAGCTATGTGATTCCCTGTGTTTTTTATACACAAGACTAAGATATAGAGGGAAAATAAAGGTTTAAGAATTCCTTAGATTCACGTGTATTTTAGAATTCTGTGCATTTTTATGTGCTTCCAGTAACTTTACCTATTTATGTTTTATCAAAAAGCATTCCCAATGGAGGAGCTAGAGAAAGTACCCAAGGAGCTAAAGGGGTCTGCAATCCTATAGGTGGAACAACAATAAACAACAAAAACAACAACAATAAACAACAACAAATTTTGAACTATCCCCGGAGCTTGTGCCTTTAGCTACATATGTAGCAAAAGATGGCCTAGTCGGCCATCATTGAGAAGGGAGGCCCCTTGGTCTTGCAAACTTTATATCTCAGTACGGGAGAACACCAGGGACAAGAAGAGGGAGTGGGTGGGTAGGAAAGTGGGGGCTGAGAGGGTCTGGAGGACTTTTGGGATAGCATTTGAAATGTAAATGAAGAAAATACCTAATTTTAAAAAAGATTTAAAGAAAGCATTCTCACAGTGAATCTGTTGAGTCCCTTTTAACATATATGGACCACTAATTATGGTTTTCACTAACTGTATTTGTTTTCTTTCAAAGGTGCCAGGAAAGAAGAAAGTTAACAAGTTTGTGATTCATATGTTTAAATATGAAATCCAAATTGTTAATGTAATTAACGTTTAATACCTTAATCCTGAGAAGTACAACCTAACAATATGTGTTCCTTTCTTGACCTACTTTTAAAAGTGTACATGCTGCTCCTGGGACATGAGCATCATTTAATTCATTAATAATCTCAGCCATCAGTTAGAGCAATAGATTTCTGAGGGAAGAAACAACCGGCTTGTTTGTTACTGGTCTGACAAACTGAGGGTAATTGACATTTTTATTACTGTCCTATTTTCAGCTCTTCGCAGCTGTTCAGATGGTGTTTGGAGAGCAAACATGCAGGCTGAGAATGCCTGCCTTTGCTAAAGATGGAGTCTCTGTGCATACAGCTTTGTTAGCAATGCATTCATGGGTAGCTCAGAGTCCCTGGAGGAAGAGCAGATACTATCGTTCTATGAGCCTCATATTCCACTGTATGGATATTCACTTCACTTTGCAAGCTGTGCTAAGTTGTCAGTGATTCTCTTCCTTCTAGAAAAGTACATAGGGTAAAAACTGCATCATTTATTTCTAGTGGAGAATCCTATAATGGTATCAGTGTTTATGGAAAATAGAGAAACTAAAATAGCTATATGAAATGAATGGTAATTATTACCTAGTTCATTTCTAACCGAGGAGCAAAATGACTTACTCCAGTATGAGCTAAATCCACTTCTGTGGGGTAGAAAAGCAGAGGAAAGTGTAGATAGGGTACAGGGCACCTCTCTGGCATTCCAAAGCCTCTTCTCTTAGTAGGGTCCTTGGAAGTGACTAACTTTCACCAGAAATACTACTACTACTAATAATAATAATAATGAGTTGTTAATGCAAAGATCAATTCTCAATTCCATAGTCTTGGTGACCTTTGACCATGGAATCATGAAAGTGACCCACTTGGAAAATACTCACCACAACATTATTGCTCATAATGCATTAAAAAATGCATGTTGATGGTTTAGATCCTTCAATCAACACTTCCTTCATTTCTATGTTCACTTTATCAGACACTTTCCCTAGGAGAAACTTTATACTATTTATATAGTCTAAGTTCACCAAAGAATAGGCCAAAGCTAGAAACTACTAAAAGATTTGGTCAGAACCATGTGGAAGCCACTGCTTGGTTGCTACTACCATTAGTTCCATTCTAGATTGGAGAGGCTGTGGATAAAATGTTGCAGTCACTTCAGATTATTCAAGGATGCAATTTTCATTCAATATTTAAAGCCATGGGTTTTAGTCATATTGTATATGGTAATGCTGTCTTTGCAAAGTGCTGAGTCTCAGTAATTGAAGTCCAAAGGTCTTGTGATAAATTATTCATAGGAGGAAATATTTTGAAGAGAGCAAAGAAATAAAAAAAGAGTGCCAAATTGTCCTAGCACATCATTAGAGAGGTTTCCCAGCCCCTTTCCCCTTTCTTCTAAGGTGAAAGCAGAGTGAACACTCGGGTTGTGCAGTCCTTAATTGCCTAAATTAAGAATCAGCCCTTGCTGACAAAAGTGGATAATTACTGACCACCAGAAGAAAGAAGTCTAAGGGCTGCCACATGTAGTCATTGCTGGAAAAAATAATATGCAACATTAAAAACATGTATGATTATAAGGAGGCCAGTAAAAAGGGTAACATGAAGGTGAAGAAATGTCAAAGTGTTTGAATGAAGAAGCTTGGCCTGTGGGAGGAATCAGCAGGAAGAATCAAAATTTCAAAAACAGATTCAACTTAGAAAATAATTTAGGAATAACAATGAATAATCCCCCTTTCTTTCTAGTTCATTCAGGTCACCAGTCAGACCAGACATAAGGATAAGACCAGAGACAGAGATTTAACTTATGGAAGACGTTAAAACTGTTCTTCAAAGTAGCTTTCGGTCAATGACATATCTATGTTCTGTCTTAAACATCTTGCCTTGAGTTTTGCTACTAAAAATATAGATTAAGATAAGGTTCCCTCTCTCTCTCTCTCTCTCTCTCTCTCTCTCTCTCTCTCTCTCTCTCTCTCTCTCCCTCCCTCCCTCCCTCCCTCTCTCTCTCTCTCTCCCTCTCCCTCTCCCTCTCCCTCTCCCTCTCTCTCTCTCTCTCTCTCTCTCTCTCTCTCTCTCTCTCGCTCTTACTCTCATGCACACACTGAGAAACAGGTTCACATGTATACTACAAGAAAGAGAAAAGAGTGCATATGCATATATATATATATACTATAGTATATGTAGTATATATATTGTATATAGTTATATAGTATATACAGAGTATGTATATATATATAGTTATATAGCTATATAGTATACATACATAGCATATTCAGAGAATGTATATAGTTATATATTAAATATATTGTTTTTGTATATGTATATACATACACATATACACACATCTCCATATTAAATTATAGGCATTACTTTATAATTTATGGGTCTAGGTAGGGATTGTGTCCAGAACATTTTACCACTAATTATATGAACAAAATTTGCTCAGAATGATGACTAAACAGTACCACAGAAATGGTTGCATTAATAAACATAGGCTGTGCCACCAGCTTACCATTTAGTAAGGAAGATATTTGAGCAGGATGAGGTTTCTTTACAGTATGGGGTGTGACCTAATGAGAATAAGCATGTCTTGTGTCCTACTCTTTTCAATAAGCCTTACACCTATGTTTCTCTTTAGACCTTAGTCTACTCGATAATTCTTTTTAAATAATATAATGAAAGTAAATACATTTACTAACTACCCATCAGAAGATATTTGCAGGAATTTTGTAAACACATAAGTAGAGAAAACACAAAACATATATTAAGATGTTTAAAAACAAGATTAAAGACCTTAGAAACATCAACCTACAAAATAATAAGACCCTGCTGTGTCTGTCTGGCTCTGAGATTTTCATATAATAACTCATGTCTTCTGGGAGCATCTCTGTCTACCCATCCAGGATATTCTGTTTAAACTCTTGTACACATTATATTTTATTGTATTAGGACCAAGTCAATTTCTGTAAAGTTTCTCATATATACTTACTTTAGGCCAACCCATCTTTATCTTCTCCTCCTAGTTCCACACACTCTCTCTCTTATACCTTTAGCCTTGGGTTAAAAGATCCTAGATTCCATACCACTTCTTTATCCAAGCTCTTCATTTTTCTAACCCCACCATGTTGGTAATGCTTTGTCCCTAGTGTTCCACTGTTGCATTTAGTTTTTTTTAAAAAAAATCTCTACCACCTTTTCCAGGTAGCTGAGCTTGCACTCCCAGCCCCTCCTGGCTTAGTTCTGGTTCAGCTGCCACTAGCACTGACCTAGCCTTGCCAGTGAGCTGCTACACTGCTCTGACCTCTCCCTGATTTCTTTTGTTCCAACTCCCCATCCGCCCCCCCACCCCTGCGCAGCTCCACCAACACTGACCCAGCTTATCTTTCCTAACTGCTTTTGCTCCTGGAGGGGTCTCACTACCAGCCCTGCCTGAGACCTTTGAATTCGCAGATAAACACACACATACACACACACTCGGCTTTATTACTTTAGAATTTACCTGGCTAACTCAATTGCTGGTCACAGAATCTCCTCCCCTAAACGCATCAGTTAGTGCCCCCCACCCCCACCCCAACCTCCTCAGCTCCTGCCCATGGAGGATGCTGCAGGTTCTAGCTCCTCAAGATCTTACATGATTGTAGCTTGCTTCTCCTTCCAAAACTTGCCTAGGAAAAGCCCCTTTTCTTTCGCTGCATCTCCTTCTCCTCTTGGGACCTGGAAGTCCCAAGAAGTTCCCAGCCTTCTTTATTGACCAAATCAAGAACCAATTAGGAAACCAGTATTGGTACCTCCCCCTATACTCTACTTCTCTACATTCATTTTGCTTAATTTTACTAACAACTCCTCCTTAATGACTAACTCTGTACTCATGGTGGCTCATGCCTAGTTTCATGACTTCAACTACTTCACTTCAAAAATACAAAGATTTGAAAATATGATTCACATACGAGAAAGACCATGATGTGCTTGTATTTAGGAACCTGGGTGATCTCAGTATAATTTTTTTGAGAACCATCATTTTTCTGAATTCCATGTTTCCTTACATCCAAGTGATATTCCATCTTCTACAGGTACATTTTTCTTATCTATTCATTCACTGATGGATATCTAGGTTGATTTCAATTTTTACCTGTTGGGAACTGAGTCACAATTAGCATGAAAGTGGAGCTATCTCTGTAGTGGGTGTCTTAGTTAGGATTTCATTGCTATGAGGAGACACCATGACCAAGGCAACTCTTATAAAGGACAACATTTACTTCAAGCTGGCTTACAGTTTCAGAGGTTCAGTCCATTACCATCATGGTAGGAAGCATGACAACAGGCAGACAGATATGGTGGCTGGAGGACCTGGGAGTTCTACATCTTAATCCTAAGGCTGCCAGGAGAAGAATGGCTTCCACAACTAGCCAGGGGAGTCTCTCTCTCTCTCTCTCTCTCTCTCTCTCTCTCTCTCTCTCTCTCTCTCTCTCCCCCCTTTCCCTCCCTCTCTCTCTTTTGTACTTGGCAGAGCTTGAGCACTAGGAACCCTCAACCCACCTACACATTGATACATGTCCTATAACAAGGCCACACCTATTCTAACAAGGCCACACCTCCTAATAGTGCTACTTCTCATGGGCCAAGCATGTTCAAACTACCACAGTGGGTTACAAAATCCTATGGTATATGCCCAGGGGTGATAGAGCTGTGTTGTATACACTATTATTCTTGAACTACTGAAAATTCACAATCCAAGGATGATGGAGAGGGCTCATTCTATAAAGTGCTTATGGCCCAAACACAAGAAAACTGAGCTCAGATTCCCAGGACCTATATCAAAGGCCACACGTCATGGTGTGTGTTCATAACCCTGTGGCTGAGCATACAAAGATAGGTGGATGCCCAGAGCTCCCTGGCCATCTAGTCTTTGCTAAATCAGTGAACTCTAGGTTCAATAAGATTTTCTGTGTCTCAGCTCCAAACTTTGTCTCTGTTAACTCCCTCCATGAGTATTGTGTTCCCCATTCTAAGAAGGAACAAAGTATCCACACTTTGGTCTTCCTTCTTCTTGAGTTTCATGTGTTTTACAAATTGTATCTTAGGTAGACTAAGTTTCTGGGTCAATATCCACTTATCAGTGAGTGCATATTATGTGTGTTCTTTTGTGATTGGGTTACCTCACTTAGGATGATACGCTCCAGATCCATCCATTTGCTTAAGAATTTCATAAATTCATTGTTTTTAATTGCTGAGTTGTGTAAATGTACCACATTTTCTGTATCCATTCCTCTGTTGAGGGACATCTGGGTTCTTTCCAGCTGCTGGCTATTATAAATAAGGCTGAGACAGAATAAAGGACCATCCAGAGACTGTCCCACCCGGGGATCCATCCCATATACAACCACCAAACTCAGACACTATTGCATATGCCAGCAAGATTTAGCTGACAGGACCCTGATATAGCTATCTCTTGAGAGGGTATGCCAGTGCCTGGCAAATACAGAAGTGGATACTCACAGTCATCTATTGGATGGAACACAGGGCCCCTAATGAAGGAGCTAGAGAAAGTACCCAAGGAGCTGAAGGGGTCTGCAACCCTAGAGGTGGAACAACAATATGAATTAACCAGTACCCCCCCCCAGAGCTGTGTCTCTAGTTGCATATGTAGCAGAGGATGGCCTAATCGGCCATCAATGGGAGGAGAGGCCCTTGGTCTTTCGAAGATCATATGCCCCAGTACAGAAGAATGCCAGGGCCAGGAAGCAGGAGTGGGTGGGTTGGGGAGTAGGGCCGGGGGTAGGGTATAGGGGACTTTCAGGATAGTATTTGAAACGTAAATGATGAAAATATCTAATCAAAATACAATAAAATAAAATAAAATAAAATAAAATAAAATAAAGATATTCTGTGTAAAAAACTGTCTTGGTGAGCAATTGAGACAGATATGCAAATCATAAAAGCTGGCATCTACATTCACATACTACACTCGCATGTACATGTGCACACAGTTGAACATGCATACATACATAAATAACACACAAAAATTTACAATCACATAATTGACCAAAAAAGTCTTACCTATAAGTCATATGATTTTAATGAAGAATTATCTTTAGGGTTTTGTAAAAAGAGTCAACTTTTAAGGTCAGCAACTTACTCAAACATGGCATTCAATCTTGATCTAGTCAGGTATCATTTAAGCTTCCCAATGTTTTGTTAATTTCTTTCAAAATATTTTACCTAAAAAGTGATGTTAATGTTAGAATATGAGTATGTTCAATATGCTTTCAGAAATTTTGTAATTCTCTAAAATGGTCATCAAAAAAAAAAAAACTAGAAAGAAAATTGAAGATATATAGCCTGATTTTAACATTTAAGTAAATTAGATTGCATTTTACTTGCTACTGTTTGGAGGCCTAGAGAAAGCCATTGTAGACACTGAGTTTAAGGAAGAGATAACTTCAAGCTTTCATTTACTCAAAAACAAACAAAACAAAACCCAACCACGTTAGCACCTTCAGACCTGTTTGGGTACCAATAACGTTATTTAAAGTTGCTCTCAAATAGCAAAAGTTTCCCCAGATAAGTTTTAGTCTTGTACCAATATATAACTCCTTTCTAAAACCTATTTATTTTTATCACTGTATTGATATTGAAGAGTGAATGGGGAATCCAATTCAAATGTGTAAACAAAAGCTATACTCAGGCCTGATGTGAGCAATAGAAATAAAGTGGTGCAAACAGAATCTTTCCAGACCCTATTGGTATTGCTTTCTAGATGAACTCACTGTCTGGAATGTGGTAATCATTTCCTTTTTTCTTTAACATCTGTCATTGGAATTTAGCGGCAAGGTGGTGCATTGCAGATATAATGCAGGCTCTGTCGGCTTCCCCTAGATGGCGCTGTTTTCTAAGAAGCTACAGTCGTATTTTGGGTTTTGTTTTTGTTTTTTAAATTGAGTTGGTGTTAGCACATAAACCTTACACTAACACTGCTTTATATCTTCATGTATGTGTGTGGGGGGGGAGAGGGCTCTGTGTGTATAAATACCGAGACACACTATGAACATGATTTTAAAGTCTTCTTTCCATTTTCTGAAACCATTAAAAAATGCATTTGATTTACCTTAAAAACCTCAAATATACATATAAGAAATGATATGTCAAAAGGATATACTCTGAGATTTTTGTTAATTGTGGAAAAGGCTGTGAAATTTTATACTTGGATGTTAGTTTCTGGGCTAAATGCGCAACAATCTTTTTAAAAAGCATGCAGTGATTAATACTTTCTTTAGATTTACAGTGGATTTTTCTTGTTGGCCTCTCAGCCTTCAAAAGTGTTTTATTACATTATTGTGTGTGTGTGTGTGTGTATGTGAGAGAGAGAGAGAGGGGGGGGAGGGGGCATCGCTTGTACGTGTACGTCAGAACATGACCTGTAGGAGTAGGTTCTTTCCTTCACCCACGTGGGTTTAAGGGGTTAGAACTGGGGTCACCTTATCAGCCAGCACATTTACCTTCCGAGCCATCTCACCAGGTCCTCTAGTGTTCTTCTGTGATTCTTCATTCACGTGCTCAATTTTCTGGTTGAGTAAGGAGAGACCCTGAGTTATGCTTAGTTAGATATTTTATATCGAAAGGAAGAAACAATAGTATATAAAACAGCCAAGCCACTTGGAAGTAGAAGTGATGCGGAATAAAAACCTGCATAGAATTCACAAAAAAAGAAAACATTTCTTTCCTTTTCATCCTCTTCTCCCTTCAAAGGCCCACATCTTTGATGTTGATCGCTCTCACCCAGTCTCTCTCCCACTTTGCTTTGTAAATTCTCCACTTCTGTTTGCCATGTTTTGAATTTCCCACTGCTCCACCTAAGTCTTTCAGGTTCAAGAGACATGGAACTGGCCTAGGGGATGCATGGCTGTAACTTCCTCTCTTAGACCTAGTACAGAGTGCTTTGATGCATCCTACAATCCCCTGAAATTTTGAATTACAGTATCAGCATTATCACAGTCATTTGCAAGGAAACTTAATATGTATTACGTCCTGAGCATCGAACCCCAAAACCCCATTTTCTAAATGAACCATAAAACTAATTAAGGTCTTACATCCCAGTTGAAAAGTTGGTAACTGACAATGGAGAGCTGAGAGCTATTTCCTTTGTTGCTGAAAACTCACAAGTATTTTGCAGTAACCAGCTTCACAGAATGAAAAGGCAGCCCTGTGTAATAACCTGTGTCTGTAATCTCAGCTCTAGAGAGGTAGAAACGGGAGAGTCAAAAGTTCAAGGCACCTCTCTGCCACACAGTGAACTCTAGGCTATTCTGGAATGGAAATGAAGGTTCTATCTAAAAGTCCTAAATAGTAAAACAAAAGCAGAATATACTAAAATGTGACCCAAGCACTTCACTGCCATGCTGTGGCTCCTTCTGCCTAGCTGTACCTTGATGTTTCCTCTGCATTCAACATAAGAGGCTGCTTCAGATTCAAAGCGAAGTTTCTATAAATAGACTCTTGAAAAGGATTTGCTGTACCAACTTATATGACCCTTGCAGTGTTTCTGTCTGGTACCCTCAGAGGGGCCTTCGTCAGGAAAGGGTTATCATCATCAGGTTCAGGGCAGTCATGAAAACTTTGTCCTGGTTCCATTTGGAATCTTGATGGGACACCCTCCCCGTCTCTCACAAATGCTACCTTGGCAACTGCTCAGAATGTAAAGTGCCTCAGCCCCTGCAGCCTCAAGGATGGTTCCTCATCCATCCTCCCTATCTCCTTGATGGGCCGCCTCACTGCTCACTGGCACCACTGTTCCTAGCTCTTCTCTGTGAGGTATGAATCCTTCCTATCAGGGTCCAGACCCAGAGTCTGTGAGGGACAGCACAAAGCTCTTGTGTTCCATATAAAGGAACAGGGGAGAGAGCTTTTTATTTCTTCTGTGATTTATCTCTTAAATTAATACACACACAGACACACACACCACATATGCACACACACATATACACACACATGTGCACAAACACATACACACACACAGAGACACACGCACTCACAGACACAGACATGCACACACAGACACACATGGATTTTAATGGTGAATGCTGTGTTATATGAATGAACACAGGCAGGCAAATGCAAAGTTCTCACAGATGCCTGTGTTTGGCCCACAACTCCAGTTATCCTCACCACACGCACTCATGCAGAGAGGGAAACACATACACACACACACACACACACACACACACACACACACACACACACACACGAGAGAGAGAGAGAGAGAGAGACAGAGAGAGAGAGAGTTTATGTCCAGGCATGTAGTGAAAGTTGGAATAGCCTTTGTGCCTTTGTTCAGGGGCTGAGGAGGCAGTGGCTCATGGAAGTGGAGGTAAGAAGGCACAGGATGGGGCAAGCTTCGATGACCTAGGCCATTCTCTAGGGCTTTACCAGATGACACTTTCAACACAAATTAAAAGATAAGATTGTCAGGCATTTCCAGAGAAGGTTCACAGAGCATGAATCCGCAGGTTCAGAGTCCAGTTTCTGAGAACAATGAGGCTGTGTTTAGGGAGGATAAGTTTAAGGGGACTGGGAATAGTTATAAGCCAGGCCAGCCCCTTTCAAGATGCTCCCCTGGCACTCACAGCCTCTGCTCTGCTCAGCTCTCTGTATTCCTTGATAATAATGCTTCTCTGAAAACCTTGCCAGCCTTGGAAGATTCCCAAGTATGCAGTATGTGCTGTTATACTCATGAGAACAATACCCCCCTCCCCAAAGCCTGATGCTAACCCTCTTGTGAATAAGCTGTATTCCATGCTGGGTCCTTGTGTTGCTAGCCTATTGATCTTTAACTCTAATCAATAATTCTGTGATCATATACTGAGCCTTCCTGGAACAAGGATCCTTTATTTCCATGGTTCTCAACTTTCCTAATTTTGTGACCTTTTAGTACAGTTCACCACAGGTTGTGGTGGCCTCCCAACCATAAAGATATTTTTGTTGATTCCTGACAGCCTCCCCCATCTTACATCTCTGGGACTTCCTAAAGATCCCCC
This sequence comes from Mus caroli, assembly GCF_978045245.1. Lineage (NCBI taxonomy): Eukaryota > Metazoa > Chordata > Mammalia > Rodentia > Muridae > Mus > Mus caroli. Next base: position 97,245,857 of record NW_028227264.1, read on the forward strand.
CCAATCCCTACCCTCATGCATAATGCTAACAGTGTGGCCATGGAACCTGAAAAGCCCCACCCCCTCCTGTAGCCAGTTAGAATCTCCAGTGGAGGGATAAACCAACCAACACACAAAACTTTGACCCAATTTTGTCCTATCTAAAAGAAATTCAGCAACAGGAACTGACAAACGGCCAACCAATAACCAGCTCAACTTGAAACCCATCCCATGGACAAGCACCAATCCATGACATCGTTATCGATACTCTGTTATGCTTGTAAACAGGAAGCTACCATAACTGTCCTCTAACGGGCTCTTCCTGTTGCCTGTGCTCTGCACTACTTGTCACCTGACCCCACCTGCCCTTGGGTGCTGGGGTTGTGATGGTGCAGAGTCAACGACACAGACTCTGGGAACAGGTGAGAAATGCCTCAGCATTTTTATTCCTTTTGAAAATTAAATTGCCACAGATCATACCTGGTTTCATATACATCACAGTTTTATAGTCTTGTAGTCGTTTCTTCTGTTTCCAATAGTATTATTGTGACCCAAAATTCTTAAACACATACATTGATATGTACACACACACACACACACACACACACACACACACACACACACTAACTCTTATCTCTGTGTTGCTGTGTCTCTGTCTGTCTGTCTCCTCTCTGTCTTTCTCTCTGTCTCTGTCTCTGTCTCTGTCTCTCTCTCTCTCACATACACACACACACACACACACACACACACACACACACACACACACACACTTCCATTCCCAAATGGGTAATGTTGCCTCACTAAACCTTTTCTTTGATTTTACAGAAACTTCATACCCTTTCCTTTGGTTTTTCATGCTGTCTGCTCTTTTCCTTCACTGTTACAAGTACCAGATCTGAACTTCATGTTATATCATTGAAACAGCTTTTTTTGTAAATACTTTCCTGTGTCTTCAAAACATTCCAGAAAAAAATTACAAATGCTGGGTCAAACAAAAATAGTGATTCAAAACTTTATGTATTTCACCTAGTTTTTTTTTTTAAAAACATGATCTTCAAAATATGACCCAGTGATATGAATGTAAGTCCACATAATTTGCATACAAGCAAAGCAAAAGATAATAATTTGTTATTTGTTCATGCTTTCTCCTATATTCAGTTATGTTATCTCCCATGACTTTTGAATTTTCTTTGTAAAAAAAAATTGAATTCAAAGATCTGAAAGTGAGATTTCTGGGTCCTACCCAGAAGGTGGGAGGGTTCACATATGGCAAAGGAAACTGTATTTTAAAGCAACTCTGCAGAGGATTGTGAAGGGAACATTTAGTAAAGTTTTCTGGAATTTTAATATTCTTGTTCCAACATTGCCTGATTTAGGGAAGAGTGTCTAGAAAGACAGGACTGGGTGGAAGAATCTATATTCCATTTTAGGGGTCCCAGTAGTCCTGTTAACGTTGTCATATTTATGGAAAAGTAAGATTGGAATTATCTGTGGTCTAAAACCACACTGGCCTTGAAAGGTAAATTGTACAATTAATAAATGCCAGGTGTTATATTAAAAAAATGTTTTAGCCGGGCGTGGTGGCACACGCCTTTAATCCCAGCACTCGGGAGGCAGAGGCAGGCGGATTTCTGAGTTCGAGGCCAGCCTGGGCTACAGAGTGAGTTCCAGGACAGCCACGACTACACAGAGAAACCCTGTCTCGAAAAAAACCAAAAAAAAAAAAACAAAAAACAAAAAAATGTTTTATTTACTTTACCAAACCAATTTGAAAACTATGTTAGTTATTAGTCGGTTTGATGCTTTTTCCTTCTTTCAAAACTTTGGACCACTCTGAATTTACCTCAAATGTTCAAGTGAAAACAGTATAAACTGTTGTAATACATTCGACTTTTTTCTTGCACACGTGATACTCATGCGCGCACCACCCTATATAACACACAGGCACTGTAACAGAGACCTCCCCAACATTGCAAATTCTCACAACACCTTCTTACCAATACTTTATCCATAACTGAAACAACTCACTGTTTGTTTTACTTTAATAACCCATGATTTTTCTGGCTTCCTACTTATGTGTTGTAAATAGTTTTGCACCTAGAAGTCGGGAATCCCGCGCACATCGGTAGGGGCTCTCATTTTCCCATAATTCCCATTTTCCTGTTAGCCAGCATCAACTGCATTCATATGGCCAAGTCCTCAGTGTGTGTGGGGCACTTCTGAAATGCTACATTCCATTTCTTTTTTACTCCCTTCTGTCAGTGGTTGCTTTATTAGACATAGACAGCTGGGAGAGCATATGTTTCTCTAAAGGAAACCTTTAAAATTCAGAGAGCACATTTTCAAAACCCACCCGGGTACGTTTCAGTTCTTATATCTGGAAGGATTCAAAAGTCAACCAGTTAGAACCTTCATTCTGAAGTTGAAGACACCATCACATTAGAAATAAATTCGAGGGCTCTGCATTAACTTTCAATAGACCTTCTCATAAATCATTGCAATTAATTAAAGACTCTGTACTTTCCTCTTTAAAACAAAAGAAAAATTAATTTCATTTGCCAGTTTGCATTTGACTTGCAGGGATACCTTTTGACAGAGCGTTGTCTTCAACCAATGTGTTGAGCGTGTTTGTAGATATTCTGAGATATATTCAGCCTATAGTCTACAAGTTAGACATACTGGTAAGAGTGAATATGTGCTTTCATACAAAAGATACAAAGGAGTCAAAAAACATACTGATAAAGGTTGAAGGCATCTTATTGGAGCCAAGCACTGTTTGCTTGGCATCCTGATGTCTGCACCTCATTCACACTTCTCATTTATCCTTCACAGCCTGTTCAGTAGAATGTAGATAGTGTCCTTAAATTGAACAAATTATACTAAGACTCTGAGAAACTTAATGCTCTGATTACATTGCAATAATACATTACATACATAAAAGTAAATTGATAAGGCTTGCCAGCAAGTTCCATTGATTCTACTTTCCAGTGAACCCAGGGTGTAACCACTCCACCTGAATGGCACCCGTTATTGCCTGGACTGTTTTGGTAATTTAACTCTTATCCTATTTTTGCCTTTGGTCTCCTTAGAGCCTGTTCTTAACACAGAGAGGAGCCTGGGACATTTGCCAGCTAATTCACACCTCTCCCCAAAAGTCTCAAATACTTTTCTAACTCATTGAGAATAAATGTCAAACTGCTTAATGTGTTATAGATCCCATGGAGCGTCTGGCTTCCTAGCTGTTAGCATGTCTTTGGCTTCTCTGTCTTGTCATTTTGTCCTTTGCATGCTATGATCTAGCCACACTGCCCAGCTCCCTGCCCTGATTCTCTGCAACACCTCCAACATTCCATGCATGTTTTTCAGAATTCTGGGGGTGAATCTATTTCTTCACAGTAAAATTACCTGGATCATCATCTCATCTATTTCAGATGCTTGGGTAAAAGCCTCCTTCTCAGTGAGTCTTTGCATAAATTGTTCCACATCCAGCCATTATGCTTGGATCTCTCTCTCTCTCTCTCTCTCTCTCTCTCTCTCTCTCTCTCTCTCTCTCTCTCTCTCTCTCTCTCTCTCTCCTCTCTCTCTCTTCTCCTTATTCGTGTTACTATCTATTATTGTAAAGAGGTAAATTTTAACAGCTTCTATTTCTTCAGCATTAAGAAAGCACAAGGCTAGGTATTTACACATTGGTGTGCATCACTGCATTTGGGCTGTGGCCCACAGTTGAATCTCTTCCACATATGGGTTATCTGTCTCATCAAGTTAGTTACTATTCCTGTGTATCAGGTAATGCTGCCCCAGTCTAGTACAACTCTGAAGAAGTCCTGCGCACCTTGGATATTCACATTCAGACACAGGCTGATGAGATTTTCTCATCTGCTACTGACTCAATTCAGTATATATAATCTCCCCATAATCTTTTTCCAAGAGCATTTCAAAACAGGCTTCTTGTAAGCAAATCATACTTACTCCCCATGAAACTCAACTGGGCCTCAGCACCATGGAAGAACATGCCATTCAATAGGCATGAAAATCAATAGCTTTTGAAAAAAATATCAGCTATCTAGATAAATGCAGTAGAATAATTTAAAAATCTGTAAGTAAGAAGAAATGTTCCTGAATCCCCATTTTTTCTCTTACTTCCTATAAGTTCCAGTGAGCAGCAACGGTGTGCGTCTGTGAAAAAAAATGCCAATAAAGAATAAAAGAGGTATATGTTATAAAACATTTAAAAACACCATCCTCGGAATTTAGGTTAAAAATTGGTTCTAGGAACTTGTTAGTGCTACTGTTTGTTCAAGAAATGGAATCAATCTATATCTAATTTTTTTTGGTATCTCAGTTTAAATCTCCATCAGGCAAAATCTCATAAAACATGTAAGTGGACACACTTGTTTCTGTGTGGAGGCAAAAGTTAGAAATATAAAAATGATTATGATGTGCAAAGTTTAAACTGTTTAAACAAAACAGTAGCTGATGTCAGAATCAATAAGCATTGAAAATCTGAGTAAGAAGTCAAGAATGACAAGCAACCCAGGTATCCCTGGGTAGGCTGCACTGCATTCATACAGCTCAAAGAACCATCTTTTCTAACTGTCTCCAATAAGAATGTATGCAACTCATGTTCTATTGCTGAAGTTTGTTATAGTATTTTATCATTCGCAAGAGCCAGGAGACTCTTTTTAAATCACCCCAAATGTATTTCTAGAACTTTAATTTATTTCATGCAGCTTTGGCCAGTGAACTAATAATGTATGACTATTAGTCTCTGGCCTTTAAGCAATAATTTAAGTACTTTAATTAATCAAGTGATGTTTTATTGAAGCTTGTGCCAAGTATTGGGCTGAGATCTGTGACAACTTTTAATCCATGGTCCTCTTTGGTGCCCTCTGACCCCCACAGAGTCCCAGAGTCCCTTTCATCTTTCTGTAGTCTCATTTTCATTTTGTTGCTCTTCCTTGAATGGAATCCAAATTCTCTACAACTTTCATAAATACTTCAGCAAAGACTTGATTATTGCCAAATATGGAAGCAAGATTATTATGATAAACTAGACCAGCTTCTATTAATATATTCTAGCATGATTTTAGCTTTTAAAATAATCGTGTTATGCTTGCTGAATCATCTAACTTTCACTACATGAAAAGTTTAAGCATGGCTTCCCTAACATTTGTGCACATAGAAGCTTTTCTTTCTTAAATAAGTCAATTCTGGACTTTATTTTTTATTGTAACTTCTCACTAGTCGTATTAGACTCTAGTTTGTTCAAGCTCTTTGCATTTCCTGTTTGAGTTAAATATTCTTCTTCAAGTTTGAAATGAATTTCTTGCCCACATTTTATTTTGGCCCACCTCATTTGTCTATTTGACAGGCTAGAAATTGTGCTAGATACTGAAGATGGCAAATATATATATATATATATATATATATATATGTATTATTATTATTTTAGAAAGGACAAATACATGCTAAATTCCAAGGACCAAGATAGAAGAATGAGCTAAACAAAAGGGAGGTTGTTGAATGAGGACTAGAGGATAGGTTAGCAGATAGACAGAATGCTAAATTGAGCTTATTTAGGTTAAGTGTGAATTAATGCAGAACACTGGAGTGTTGCTTTTCAGAGAGACAAAAGTATACAATTAGAAGTTTAGAGTGCACAATAGTAATTATATATGGCAATACTAAAAATTTTTAAAAAAAATATTTTATAGGCAAGTATTTTGTCTGCATTTGTCTGTGCATACCATGTGTGTAGGTCTGGTGCTTGTAGAAACCAAAAGTGGAATGTTGGTTCCCCTGAAACTGGAATTGGAGATGGTGTCATCCAATATTTGGTTGCTGGAAGCCAAGCCAGGATACTATGTAAGAACAGTAAATTCTTTTACACACTGAGCCACCTCCTGGCACTGTTAAAAAGTTTGTTTCTTACCACTAATAAAAAAATGCAAGTGGATGGAATAATGAGGAAATTAATAAACAAAATTTAACGTCATGAAATAGCTAATATGATGTATTATGTTTGACTCCGGTGGAATTTCTAGCATAACCAAAAAAAAATCATTATTACATACATGTTTCAACAATATACACCACCGATTCCATATCTGTTGTTTTCCTTTCATTGACAATACTTGTCATCAAGATAGATTTTTTTCACATAATAAATATATTCTGATTGTTAGTCCATCTACATGTTAAATAATAATTTTAGAAATGACAATGGCAGCACTTGTGTGATGACTCCAGAAATTCACAGAATGGTAATGAGCTTGACTCTCCAACCTGTACATTCCCAGGAAAGGCCAGTTCAAAACTATATTTCTGAAATGATGTTTAGTGACCTATACACAAGATGATAGTGATATACGTGCTTCGAAGAAAACACTAATGCTAGATATATTTTCTCAGGCAAGGGTTACCATCCCGCAGGTTCCACGTTAACAAGGCAGGCATACATATGAGACAAGATATGTTTAAACACGTACATCCAGCTTTAGATCTCCACCAGTTGTCCAACATCCTGTGATGGGTAATTAACAGGAATGACTAGCAGCAGTGGCTCACCATTCACTCATTCAGCATTTTCAGTTATTTCTTGAACATAACTACCACGAATAATGAAAACCAACTGTGCATTGTGCAATATGCCAGCTGGTAAAGAGGAAAGCAATTAAAAATGCCAATGTAACCAGAAGTAAGATGCATTCCCAAACAAAACCATGGCAGTACCTATACTTGCAAATTATATCAATATGCGGGAAGGGAAGGACATCATCTCCAGATTTTATGTCTGTTGCCAGCATTGCCAAGTAAGTCTTAATTTTTGTCACTGCAACCAGTGACATTCAGTAAATGTTACTATCAGCATTAAAATACACTCATCTGCTATGTGGAACCTGCCTGGCATTTGTAAGATTCAGTCAAACCCTATGGCTGATGGATGCAGTGCTGAAGATGCTGATGAGTACAGGCATAAAGGAGCATGAGCAAGAGATGCTGGCTCATCTCTAAGAAAGCATATGCAGTCCAGTCTGGGAAAGGACAGGCCTTTAGGCTAAATCCAAACCAGTTAGATGAAGGTGATCATCACTGAAGTGACAATGCGTACATCACTCTGAGCTACGATAAGTTATGCACAGCACCACCTCTCTTGACAAATTTACAGTCTCCTGAATTTTGAGGTTAAAACAATTCTTAACCATGATGTAAATTAAAATGAAAAGAACAATACAAAGGGATTCAAATACAGTGAGGGGGAAAAATCACTGGTGATTGAGATGATGCATACTAATATCAATTAAAATGAACAGAGATGGAGAGATCAGTTTGATGGGACTCGGACTCACCATAGTAGTAAGCCTCTGGGCAAGTCTGTGAGAGTTTCTAGATTGAGTTAACTGAGATGAGAAGACTCTCTATGTGTGGGAGAGTACAAATTCTGTGAGCTGACATCCTGGATGGTATAAGGAGAAGGTGAGCTGAACATACCATTCAGCTGTTTCCTGATGGGGATCTATTGTGAGCAACTGCCTGAAGCCCCACTTGCTGCTCATCTCCAACCAAGAGGGATGCTACTATTGAGCTGTGAGCCAAAACAAACTTGTACTCCTTAAATTTAATGTGCAGACACATTCTGTATTGTATCACTGAAGCTCACTATTGTCAACTTCTGTCGTGTTCCTTCTTTAGTCTGTTTATCTCATTAGTGTCATACACAAAACTCCCAGTTTCCATAGGTCTACATGGCTTCAACAGGCATGGCACATGACTGAAAGCAATTATTTCATGATATGTGATGATCACTTTGTTTATACTCAGCATGTGTATCACAGATGACCTTCAATTCAATGTTTCCACTTAGACATACTCAGCTCTAGAAGGCAATACATAACTAAAACATTTAGACTTATTCAGTAACTATTCTCTGCCACCAGAAGCCCTCATGTCTAAACTTTTGTATCAGTTCACTTCCGCAAAGTTAATGGGCTCAGCTTCTTGAGGACTCCTAAGCTCTGCCAATTCCGAGATAAGAATTCTGAACAATGAGCCATTGCTTTCACTTTCATAACAAATTTAAGGATGCTCTAGAAAACTAAAGGGGGAATGGTCTAAATAACAAAGATTTATGTCTCTAATTCTATTGTCTGGGAAGTTCAACTTCAAAGCCTGGTATAGTTGGATTTTAGGAAATACCATATCCCTATTGAGAAGATGGTGATCTTCCTTGGCATGCCGAAACATGATGGAGAAAAGGAAGATGAGATCAATAACTCCATTCTATTTTATTCCTCTCTTTTTAAAGATAGCTTTGTATTTTTTAAATGCATATTTTTGAGATTATAATATTGTTTTAACATTTCCCCCTCCCTTTCCTAATTCCTCCAGTAAACTTCTCCTTGCTCATTTTCAAATCTGTGGTCTCTTCTTTCATTAATTGGTGTGTGTGTTTAGGAATATAATATTAAATTCTTAACGACATAAACACTACTGTTTATGACAGTAGTGACTTATATGGCAGTATACATGAAGGGACTTTAGCTGGTCCAGGACTAGTAAACATGATTTGGCAGCTTTCCTTTCTCTCCAATTTCCTCTGTCTTGGTTAAAAAAAAAGCCAATTAGATTGCATTCCTAAAGCTAGCCACCAACTATTTCCTTATTTGGCCACTCTGTCCTCCTGAGACTGCCTACCAAGGTCCAGCTAAAAAAAGCTATTGAAGTCCTGCAGTGAAAAGACATCATTTTCTTCCTTCACTAAAAGGCCCAACCAAAATTAACGACCTCATCTTAACACAAGGTTTCCTCCTTTCAATTTATAACCTGACAATTGCCTATGAGCCATGCCTGTTTTCTCTCAATTCAATGGTTGTCCTTTATCCCTCCTGGATAATATTTCCTTTCCTTTGTCCTTTGTTCCTTTCCCCTTTCTTTGTCACTTATTCCTTGCCTTTTGTCTCTCTGGTGTAAAAAAAAAATTCTCTTTTGGGCTGAGTACTTGGTGTTGGGATGTGTTTAGCCAATACTGGTCCCTTCAGTATACAAACAAATGCAAGCACCTCTTTTTTTTTTTTTTTTTTTGCTGTGCAATTGTTGCATCATTTTTTTTATTACGTATTTTTCTCAATTAAATTTCCAATGCTATCCCAAAAGTCCCCCATACCCCTCCCCCACTTCCCTACCCACCCATTCCCATTTTTTTTGGCCCTGGTATTCCCCTGTACTTGGGCATATAAAGTTTGTGTGTCCAATGGGCCTCTCTTTCCAGTGATGGCCGACTAGGCCATCTTTTGATACATATGTAGCTAGAGTCTAGAGCTCCGGGGTACTGGTTAGTTCATAATGTTGTTCCACCTATGGGGTTGCAGATCCCTTTAGCTCCTTGGGTACTTTCTCTAGCTCCTCCATTGGGAGCCCTGTGATCCATCCAATAGCTGACTGTGAGCATCCACTTCTGTGTTTGCTAGGCCCCGGCCTTGTCTCACAAGAGACAGCTATATCTGGGTCCTTTCAGCAAAATCTTGCTAGTATATGCAATGGTGTCAGCATTTGGAAGCTGATTATGGGGTGGATCCCTGGATATGGCTGTCTCTAGATGGTCCATCCTTTTGTCACAGCTCAAAACTTTGTCTCTGTAACTCCTTCCATGGGTGTTTTGTTCCCAATTCTAAGAAGGGGCACAGTGTCCACACTTTGGTCTTCATTCTTCTTGAGTTTCATACGTTTAGCAAATTGTATCTTATATCTTCAAAACAACCCTGAGATTCCACCTCACACCAGTCAGAATGGTTAAGATCAAAAATTCAGGTGACAGCAGATGCTGGCAAGAATGTGGAGAAAGAGGAACACTCCTCCATTGTTGGTGGGATTGCAAGCTTGTACAACCACTCTGGAAATCAGTCTGGAGGTTCCTCAGAAAATTGGACATAGTACTACCGGAGGATCCCGCAATACCTCTCCTGGGCATATATCCAGAAGATGTCCCAACCTAGAAGGACACATGCTCCACTATGTTCATAGCAGCCTTATGTATAATAGCCAGAAGCTGGAAAGAACCCAGATGCCCCTCAACAGAGGAATGGATACAGAAAATGTGGTACATTTACACAATGGAGTACTACTCAGCTATTAAAAAGAATGAATTTATGAAATTCCTAGGCAAATAGATGGACCTGGAGGGCATCATCCTGAGTGAGGTAACACAATCACAAAGGAACTCACACAATATGTACTCACTGATAAGTGGATATTAGCCCCAAAACTTAGGATACCCAAGATATAAGATACAATTTGCAAGTACCTCTTAAGATCCGAAAGGGGCACCAGATCCCTTGGAGCTGTGGTTACAGGTGATTCTAAGTTGTAAATGCAAGTGCTGGGAACCAAGCTCAGATCCTCTAGAAGAGCAAAAAGTACTTTCATTTCAGCTTCAGAACCTCACTGAGCCATTTCTTCAGTACTTCCATAGTCTCTTAGAGAGATACAAGTCCCATTATGACATTTCCAACTTCAAAAGCCAACTACATCATGAAATCCCAGGCTCTTGAAGCCATGGGCATTCAGGATTTCAGCAAATGAATTCTGAAAACACAAGCATGCAGTCTGTACCAAAGGCAATAAATTGACGGAGTCAGTGCATGTTGAAGGATGAGGCACTTAACACATTCTAGCTTTCCCTTTTTAAGCCCCCATTATGACTGACTGGTTCTTTGGTTTGCTTGTTTCAGTCACAACCTAGTAAGTTTTCTATATTTGTCATTCAGTGGCTTCTGAAGGGCCACTGGAAGTTCTTATATTAGAGATCATGCTGATCCTTACACCTGACAACTCTATCTTCGTCACAGAGTGGAGATCTTTCAGCATTTGATATCAGTAATGAATGACAGTGTGATACTGTATAACATAAAGAGAACATGAGGTTGGAAAAGGTCCTACTGGAAGAGTTTAACAGAGGACCCCAGTGTAGCTTCCCTTGGTCAAGACTGGAGGCCAAACCATACAGGAAATAAAACAAAACAAGCAAAATCTTCAGAACCTTCGGCTTAGGGAGGAAGGCTGTAGATATATCTGTAGGTGTCAGTACAAAAAAAATAGAACATGAACTAGGCCTGTCTTGATGGACTTTGTAAGAATATTGCATATTCTGGTTTTTTTTTTAAGTTTATTTCATTTGTTAGGTGGTTTGGAGATTTTGAAACACTGTCTCACTATATAGTCTCTCTCTCTCTGTATGTATATATATATATATATATATATATATATATATATATGTATATATGTATATATATATGAATATATATATTCACACACACACACACACACACACACATATATATATATATATATATATATATATATATATATATATATATATACTTCTTTGTCATCTTGTTCTTCCTGCCTGTGGCCTTTTGCCTGCTAGACTAACACTTTACCACTGAGCTACATCCTCAGTTTTGTAAGAATCTTAATACTCGAGTCCAGAGAAGAGAAAAATAGGCTTAAGCCTATGGGAAGTGAGCCAAGAAAAATAAGTGTTATTACAGAAAGTCATTCCAGAGAGAAAACTATATTATTAAACACAGCCTGAGCAGGAGATAAGAAAAAGGATCATGTTGATACCAAATAGTCTTTTGGGAGTAGCAACCTAGAACTAATCCCGTTCCAGGTGAAGGGAGGTTAACTAGATCCAGAGAGAGAATAGAAATAGTCCTGTGGTGGGAGCCAATAGAGATAATAAGATGAAGAAGTAGAGACAGTGGAACAAGGCTGTACCTTTTCACACATACATACATTTATTCTGCTCCGTGTGTCTTCCAACTTCCCTCACAGATACTAGAGAAATGATCTTGTATAGCAAAGGCTTTTAAGAGTACTTTGTAGAAAGAGGTTTTGGTTTTAAAAACATCTAAGGCAGCTTCTTGAAATATTTTGCAGACTCAAGAGCTGATCCCTGATCCGACTCAAGCTCCATCAGCTCTTCCTCCTGCTCTGTAACTTGAGAGTCATCTCAAGCTCCTTCAGCTCTTCCTCCTGCTCTGTAACTTGAGAGTCATCTCAAGCTCCTTCAGCTCTTCCTCCTGCTCTGTAACTTGAGAGTCATATAATAGAGAGGAAGACAACTGAGCATCACATGAGGCAGTCATTGAGTCACTCTGCTGACTTGGAAGTGAAAGTAGAACTCACTTTAGACTCACTGAGAACTACTCTGCAGAGCAGAAACAGGAGAGTCTCCCATGAAGTCTTTTTTATTATCATTATTAAATATATTCTTTATTGACATTTAAAATGTTATCCCCTTTTCTGGTTTCCCTTCTGAAAACCCCAGTTCACATCCCTGTCCCCCTTCTCAACAACCCACCCACTCCTGCTTCCCTGTCCTGGCATTCCCCTATACTGGGGCATTGAGCCTTCTCAGGACCAAGGATCTCTCCTCCCATTGATGTCCAACAAGGCCATCCTCTGCTACATATATGGCTGGAGCCATCGGTCCCTCCATGAGTAGTCTTTGGTTAGTGGTTTAGAGTAAGGTAACCCAATCACAAAAAAAAAAAAAAAAAAAAAAAAAAAAAAAAAAAAAAAACCACACACACACACACACATGGTATACACTCACTACTACATGGATTTTAGCCTAGAAGCTCAGAATATGCAAGATACAATTCACAGACCAAATGAAGCTCAAGAAGAAGGAAAACCAAAGTATGGATACTTCAGTCCTTCTTAGAAGGGGGAGCAAAATACCCATTGGAGGAGATAAAGAGACAAAGTGTGGAGCAGACTGAAGGAAAGGCCATCCAGAGACTGCCCCACCTGGGAATCCATCACATATAGAGTCATCAAACCCAGACACTATTGTGGATGCCAACATGTGCTTGCTGACAGGAGCTTGATATAGCTGTCTCCTGAGAGGCTCTGCCAATGCCTGACAAATACAGAGATGAATGCTCTCAGCCAACCACTGGTGTGAGCACCATGATGTCTTTTGTTTGCTTTTTATTACCTTACTATTCACTTGGATTAGAATATCAAAATAACTTGGAGAGAGATTTTCTACAACAGAATCAACAGTGAGAAAAGATGTCAGTAAAACAATGCTATTTTTTTTCTAACATCGGAGGCCTAGCATATATTACCAATTAGTTCTTTACTTACATATCCCAAATGATTAATAAAAGTAAAAGCCATTTCATGTAGGTTATAACCCATACCTGAGTGTACAGCACTCTCATATGGCCTACCACCTTTCTGCCTTTAATTTCTTCCCTCCTTGTTCTTCCAAAATATAAAATAAAATTATTTTCCATCTTGATATTGCTGCTCTATAAATATGGTTCTGCTTTTCTTCCAAAGCTGTTAGACCAAGTGTATGAAGTCATTAGAGCAGCTTAGGAGAACAAGTTTCTCACTGGGACCACAATGTTTACATTGTAGCATCCCAGTGAATGAGGACTCTTTGCTAACCACCTTTTGAAACAATTTATAAAACTGAAAGTTACAGGAGATAATCATTTTAGTTTTACAAGTTAAATAATCATTTGGGATATATTATATGCTTGAATCATACAGACATTGTGTCATTTTGTTCTGATTTTCTAACTAAAATTAAGTCATACTATATGAATTAATTTTTTTTAGGAAATTGTACACACTTCTGAAGGTATGTGCAGTGTAGTACCACTGTACTAACATAACCGTGTTCAATACGTGTAGCCTTTGAGAATAGTCAGTAATGTGTGCTCTAAACTTAATTCTGAGTTCAATTTACTGGACAGAATAAGCATGGAAACATGTTTCTGAGCAACATGTATTCATTAAATACTAAGTAGCAAATATGACTCTTAGCCTATCTTAGCCCTGGTTGGATACCCAGGGCTCCAAGAATTTTAGTAACTTGTTCACAGTATACAGAAAATTTACCTCTTTTCTGATGATTTATTCATTTATTCTTTTTGTTTGTTTTTTGGTTTTTCAAGACAACAGAGTTTCTCTCTGTAGCCCTGTCTGTCCTGGAACTCACTTTGTACACCAGGCTGGCCTTGAACTCAGAAATATGCATTTATTGCTTTAAAATGTGCTTTATTTCACCACACATTAGGATATTACACATCTGCCCACCTCCTACTTTGCTCTTCATTTATATACTGTAGTATTACATGCTTACAGCAGCAAAGATGATGACTGGCTGCCCCTAAGTTAAAATATAAACTCCCCTCCCCCTTCCAGGAAAGCCCCTAAAGGGGATGTGGTCATCTCTGTCTAATCCCTATGACTGAAATTTGAGTTAGTAGGTTCCTACCCATGATGAATATTATCAGTGATCAATGTTACTAAATCTACTTTGAGGGCATCATTAGGGCATATTGGAATTCCAATATGACAGCTGTCTTTGACATAGGATATCAATTGTAATAAGTGGTATTAGGGGCACAGAGAAGTTAATCATTGAATTATTCATTGGATCCTTAATCTTTGTTTTCTCTATTTATCATCTATCTATCTATCTATCTATCTATCATCTATCTATCTATCTATCATCTATTTAATCTACCTATCTATCTATCATCTATTTTTCTTTTACTTATTCACTTTACAACTCTGACCCTCTCCTGGTAACCCCTTCCACAATTTTCCCCCATCACAACCTCCCCCTGTCCTCTGAGCACACCTGACACCCCCAGGATGTGGAAGAACATATCCCATGTACAGGTAACAGCTTTTGGGATAGCCCCCTCTTCCCCAACTCTAGTTGAAAACCACGCTGCATATCTGTTACATATGTGCAGGGAGGCCTAGGTTCTGCCCCTATATTTGTTGGTTGATGGTTCAGTCTCTGAGAATCCCAAGGGTCCAGATAATCTGGCTCTGTTGGTCTTCCTGTGGGGTTCCTATCCTCTTCAGGGCTACGATCCTTTTTCTGTTCTCCCATAAGGGTCCCTGTGGTGTTGAATAAGCTTGGCCCAAGGAGTATCATTATTTGGAGTTCCAGGCTTATTGGAATAGTGTCTTAGTCAGTGTTTCTATTCCTGGACAAAACACCATGACCAAGAAGCAAGTTGGGGAGGAAAGGGTTTATTCAGCTTATATATCCCCATTGCTGTTCATCACTAAAGGAAGTCAGGCCTGGAACTTAAGCTGGTAAGGAAGCAGCAGCTGATGCAGAGGCCATGGGGGGATGTTTCTTACTGGCTTGCTTCCTCTGAATTGCTCACCTTGCTCTCTTATAAAACCCAGGACTACCAGCCCAGGGATGGCACCACCCACAATGGGCCCTCCCCCCTCAACCACCAGCTGAGAAAATGTTCCACAGCTGGATCTAATGGAGGCATTTCTTCAAGGACGGCTCCTTTCTCTGTGATAACTCCAGCCTGTGTAAAGTTGACACATAAAACCAGTACAACTGACCCCTTTTCAACTTGACACACAAACACATCACTATTAAGCCTCAACCATTACTTTCTTAGTCATCCCCAAGATCTAAATAACTTTAAAAGTCCCATGGCCTCTACATCTTAAAAGTCTAATCCTTTTAAAATATACAATATATTTTAAAATTCAAAGTTTTTTAAAAATTCAAAGTCTCTTAACTGTGGGCTCCAATAAAATACCTGGCTTCAAGAGGGAAAAATATTAGGGCACAGTCACAATGAAAAGCAAAATGAAACTCTAACTGTCCAATGTCTGGGCTCCTTCAAAGGCTTGGGTCATTCCTCCAGCTCTGCCCTTTTTACCACACACCTTGTCTTCTAGGCTCCAGATATCTGTATTCCACTGCTGCTGCTGTTCTTGCCAGTCATCTCATGGTACTGACATCTTCAAAACACTGCTGTCTTCTGTTTCAATCAGGCTTCACCAATAACCTCTCATAGGCTCTTTTCATGGTACCAAGCCTCAACTCCTTTGCATGACCCCTTCAGTCCTGGACCATCAATTGCAAATCAGGCCGCACCTTCACCAATGGCCTTCCACAATGCTAAGCCTCAGCTGTTCTTCATGCCCTTCATGCCTTCAAAACCAGTTCCACATAGGTGCCTCTTACACATTACCATGTCCAACCACAGCACAAGGTACGACCTTGGCTATCTCTGGAACACAGCCTCTGTGCTCTCAGAAATCACTTCCCAGAAGATTTCACCTCAATGATGCTGGTCTCTTCCTAATAACCACTAATTTCTCAGTTCCAGCTAACCGGCATCAATAGTCCCAGCAATGCAAAAATTTCACTGTAGTAGTTCTGGTATCTTGTTAATCACAGCTGATTCTTCAGCACCAGCTAACCAAAACTACAGAATCTTCATAATCAAAATATCAATAGACCTCATAAGAGTCGTTAATCTTTCCTCTGAAATTTCACAAGCCAGGCCTCTATCTTCTGCACTGTTTGCAACATTATCTTCCAAGCTCCTATACAACATCTCACAGAGCTCTTAACACCAAATGGATCTTCTAGCCCAAAGTTCCAAAGTCCTTCTACAGTTCTCCCCAAAACATGGTCAGATTGTCACAGGAATGCCCCATATGCTGGTACCAATTTGTCTTAGTTAGGGTTTCTAATCTTGGACAACACATCATGATCAAGAAGCAAGCTGGGAAGGAAATCATTTCTTCAGCTTACATTTCCACATTGCTATTCATCACTAAAGCAAGTCAGGACTGGAACTCAAGCAGGCTAGGAATCAGGAGCCGATGCAGAGGCCATGGAGGGATGTTTCTTACTGGCTTACTTCCCCTGACTTGCTCAGCTTGCTCTTTTATAGAACCCCAAACTACCAGCCCATGGATGGCACCACCCACTGGGGAAGGGTCAATGGGCCCTTCCCCATTGACCACCAACTGAGAAAACAACCCTCAGCTGTATCTCATCAAGGTATTACCCCAACTGAAGCTCCTTTCTCTTTGATAACTCTAGCTTGTATCAAGTTGACACACAAAACCAGCCAGTACAATTGATCCCTTGTCAACTTGACACCCAAACTCATCACTGTTAAACCTCAACCCTTATACAAAATCAGCCAGAACAAACATGTATGGTATTCTTGGAGGAAGAGTGTCAAGGTGGGCATGGGGTTTAAGATGCTCATGCTAGCTGCCTGGAAGTCAGTGTTCAAGTATCCTTCAGATGAAGATGTAGAACTCTCAGCTCCTCTTGCATCATGCCTTCGGGGACACTGCCATGCTTTGAAGATAATGGACTGAACCTCTGAACCTGAAAGCCCGCCCAATTAAATGTTGTTCTTACAAGAGTTGACTTGGTCATGGAGTTTGTTCAGAACAGTAAAATCCTAAGACAATCTCTAAGCTCCATTTAATGTTTGACTGTGGGTGTCTGCATCTGTTTCAGTCAGTTATTAGGTGGAGCCTCCCATAGGAGAGCCTGTCTAAACTCCTGTCTGTAAGTGTAACAGTGTATCACTAATAGTGTCAGGGATTGGTGCTTGCCTATGGGATGGGTCTCAAGTTGGGCTGGGTATTGGTTGGCCATTTCTTTAGCCACTGCTCCGTCCCTTGTCCCTGCATTTCTTGTAGACAGGATACATTTGTGTTTGAAAGTTTTGTAGGTGGCTTGATATCACTAACTCCCTATCTCCCCACTGAGGTTCCTGCCTGACTACAGGAGGTTGCCTCTTCAGGTTTCATATTCCCAATGTTGTGAGTCACAGCTAAGGACACTCCCATTGATTCCTAGGTACCTCCCTTATTCCAGGGTTCTGTCACATCTTAAAGCTTTCCATTCCTGTCAGTTGCAGATTTCTATTCATTCTCATGTCCATCTAGCCATCTTTCCTGCTCCCCCACACACCTGATCCCAACCCACATTTTCCTTCCCATCTCTCAGACTCAATTCCCTCCTTTAATTTCCCACTTATGACTATTTTATTCCCCCTTCTAAGTGATATTCAAGCTTCCTTGCTTGGGCCTTTTTTCTTGTTTATTTTCTTCGGGTCTGTGGAATGTAACCTGAATATCCTATATTTTATGACTAATATCCTCTTATCAATGAGTACATACAATGCACGTCCTTCTGGGACTGGGTTACATCATTCAGGAAGATATTCTCAAGATCCATCCATTTGCCAGAAAAATTCATGTCTTTGTTTTTTATGGCTGAAATGTATTGTGTACCCAAATTTATGCAACACAGTGAAAGTGGTGCTAAGGGGAATGTTCATAGTGATAAGTGCTTCCATAAAAATATTAGAAAGTTCTCATACCAGCAATTTAAAAGTACAACTGAAAGTTCTAGAAAAAGAAGAATAATTAGGAGGAGGAAAAGGAGGAGGAGGAGAAGGAGAAGAAAGAGAAGAAGGAGAAGTAGGAGAAGAAGTGGCATACCAAAGAAAGTAGAAGGCAGGAAATAATTAAAATCAGTGCTGAAATCAATTAGTTAGAAACAAAGAAAACAATAGGCAGAATCAATGAAAAGAGCTGATTCTTTGAGAAAATCAACAAGATAGACAAACCCTTAGCCAATCTAACCAAAGGACAGAGACAGTATCCAAATAAATAAAATCATAATAAATTAAAAAGGAGACATAACAAGAGACACAAAGGAAATTCAAAGAATCTTAGGTTTTACTTCAAAAGCCTATATTCCACAAAATAGGAAAAACTTAATATTTGTTTTTTAGTGAATGCTAATAAATCCCCAATTATAAGTATAAAAAAATTCTAGTCATACTCCTCGAGCTTTTGGTTAACAAAACTTCCCTAAGCTCCATAGTCTGGGTCTGTAATTCTTAGTTTGGTGTTTTTTGGAAGGACAGAGGAATTTTTTTTTTATATGCTTTGTGAGTTATTTGCATCTTTAACTATTTTGAAAATGCAAAAGTATATAAAGTTATACATTCCATCAAGGTAGTCTTTGAATAGCTAAAAAACAGACAATATATATTTTAGCCTTTAAACAGTTTGTACCTATACTATGCAGGTTACTAAATTATCTTTGTTCAAGAATACTGCCTTATTGAGTAAGGAAATTTAGAATGTAATGATCTAGAATGTAAGAAAGAAGTGTGTTCTATAATTTACTTCATTTTGCAATGAGAAGTTTGTGAACATCACATCTTTATTACTAAAGTGTTAAAAAATATTAAGACCATTATAAATAAAGGGACCTGGTTCTGAGTTTTCTGAGACGAGAACATGAGTATTATGTATGAACTTAAAAGTTGAATTTGTCGATGTTCACTACACATCTACTGAATCAAGACTCTGGGGACAAGGTCCAGCCATCTGTGCGATAATGACCCTCTCTGTATTGGATGCACTGTCAATGCACGCTGGCCTTAAGAGCCATTGACATTAAAACTCTTTCCATCCAGATCTTCTTAACATAGCCAGGGGAATAATGAATGGCAATCCTTACTAATTACTATCAGGACAGAAATTTAAGTCAGTGATTTAGCATAATCAACCCCATGTGGCATTCTTTCCATATATAGAATATATTATTGACTTCTCAACTCAAGAGTTGGAGAAGTATTTCTCAACTTTGCTATTTTGTGCTTGCTAATGACATTCTAATTTGACATGGATGCCATTTTCCCCATGTTTTGACCATGGTACAGTATGTGTATCCTTGTGCAGAATGTTGAGTTTTCCTCCAGTGACTAATCTGTAAACTCAATGAGATATTTTTATGGTTTGATTTTTCATTGACTGAAATTCAATTCTCTCCCAACTGCTCAACAAAAGATAAAACCCTAAAATCATAAACCAGATCACTGAGAAAGTTATTTTTAGCAAATACCAGTAGTCAGTGTTCAGCATGCCTTACAGAGATACTAGCTAGACACTATCACTTTTTTCTGACAGATATTTCCAGCATATTATTCACAAATGTTATATGCTTGACCTAGAAATCCAAAAGATGGAGGTAGTCTCTGATTTTTGGTACCATTTAGCTGGGTCATGACTCAGAGAAATTCAAATATACTCTTCTATTAACAGAGTATATTCTGCTTAAAATATTTAATCCTAAATATATAACTGCCATGTACTCAGTCCATATGATGTTGTTTATACATATATGATTTCATATCTGACCACTTGGCATTGTCTAACCAATTGGAAGGTACTTAATGACACATTACTGTCTTATTACCAAAACCGGGGCAGCAGAATTCAACCTTACCTGAGATAACTGCTTACTACCCTCATTGTTAGCTATGTGGCTTTGATAAAGCTTTAACAATGGCTTAGTCTAGAAAGGTTTCCAAAGGGTTGAAGAAGATGTTGGATAATAGGCATCTGATGGGATATGGTAGTTACCAACTTGGAGAACATATAAGCTGGAGTGTTTTGTTTTGTTTTGTTTTGTTTTGTTTTGTTTTGTTTTGTTTTGTTTTGTTTGTTCCTCACAGAGACTAGTATATAAATAACAGAAGCCATGAGTGGTCCAGGTAGACTTTTAAAGGCACCTGAGTGGATGAGATTTAAACTTCAACCACTATGACACATAGCAACTAGGAGCAGCACCTTTCCTTATTGTGTTTAAAGTCATTTTAACTGAACACTGAAGAGTTGGTTGTGTGTTGGACATTCGTCCTTTCCCTTTTCTTCAAGATTTATCCAGTATGGTCAGTGGTCCAAGAAAAGGATAAGACTGGTAACAGCCAGGGTGTGCCATGCTAAATATAAGTGGAAGTACACAATTAAATAGAAAATAGTGCACATGATTAGTCCAAGTTCAGGTCAGTGATTAATTGGGAAAGCCATTAGAAATCAATTCATTAACACAAATGTAAAAAAAATATCTTTGGACCATCTGCAAGTCTGCATTCTAGGATTTCCTTCTTTGGCAGCAAATTATTTAGTAAGTTCGTATCCATGGTAATTCAATCGCTTTATGATTCATTTTTCTGCAAGTGACATTTCATTTACTATCATGGTGTCTTTTTTTCCTTTTTTAAATGTAACTATGGATAAAGTTAAATCAATTTTTCCAATAATAAATAAATAAATACATCCTACTATATTTTTTTCTTTTTCAATCAAAACTAGTTTAAATGCTTATAACCTGTAGGCCGTTTCCACCAGTTCTCTTGAAAATGGGGAGCTCATTATATTTACATAGTTTAAGCTAGCTCTCTGTTTTGTTCATTAGCATTGCATCAAGTTCTTCCCCTTAGCTTATGTGTGTGCCCTAGTGGCAGCCCTTTTATTAGTAGATTATAACAGCCGAAAACCCTTTTCTTAGTTTACTCATCAGAGTCTCAGTGTACATGTGCATTGCTCACATATGCTAAAATGGATGGCGCACAAGAGCTTTTAATTTAGGGACTAAGCAGGGTCTGGGTTGTTCTGGCCTGTTCCCTCTTACTTTAGGATTTTGACTTTTCAGCATATACTACAGCTAGTCTTTGAGATTACAAGTTATAAAGGAGAAGGAGATGAAACAGAGTTTGGTGTAATGCCACCAAAGGTAAAGTCTTGTAATTCTGATCTTTAACCCTGTCATCCTATTTCAGGGCATGTGGGTTTTGTTGTTTGTTTGTGTCCTTGCTTGCTTTTGTTTTGTTTTGTTTTGTTTTGTTTTGTTTCTTTTCTATAAATTCTGTTCTAGCATCTCTACTTCTGCCATTGACCCATGAAATTTGTTCTTTGTATCTGGAGAGATATTTTACATTATAAAATCAAAAAATGCAACACTACTCTTACAAAGAATTCATTTCCTTTGTAGATCCTTAGAACAAATTCTAGCACCTTTACCAGTATATATAATGCATTTCACTTTATGATCTAGCAATAGTCCTCATTTAATGTTTCACTGGACTATATTATATATATATTTTTTAAACTTTCAGGGACCTTTCTTAAGATAATGACAAAAATATCAAAGATTAAGTCATTTAATTTAGCTTCACCCATATGGGTTGTTAACTTGAAGCTAGAAGATGTCACAAAAATAACTAGAGGTTATATATGCCTCAAGGAACACTTTATTTCTTTTTAAAAGTTAGATTACATGTATTTAGTGTGTGTGTGTGTGTATGTGTGTGTGTTTGCAGCACAAATGTATGAACAGGAAAAAAAATCACACATACAGTCATTTTAAAAAGTGAAGGTTAAATCTTGGGAGATACCAGTTCCCCTCCCCCCTCCAGCATTTCTGTTGAGGTTAAGCGTCTACTGACCTAGCATTTAAAAGGAAAAAACTGCAAAAATAAATCAACAAAACCAAAAACAACAAAAACAAACCAACAGCATAAAGGAAAGGAACATTTTCCTGCTTGGATGGAGTCTTCCTTCCCAGCATCCAATTAGGAGGCGTGCTGTGCAGTGGAGAAGCACTTGTGTGTGTGTGTGTGTGTGTGTGTGTGTGTGTGTGTGAGAGAGAGAGAGAGAGAGAGAGAGAGAGAGAGAGAGAGAGAGAGAGAGAGAGAGAAAAGACAATTTGTGGGACTGGGTTCATTGTTTCAATTGTGTAGGTCCCATAAAACAGATACAGGTCTTCAGGCTGGACTGCATATTCCGCATATTCCTTTACCTGCTGAGTCAGCTCACTCCAATTCTGTTTCTCTTTCTTCTGCTATTGATTAAGTACTAGCACCCTGATGTTCACAATCACAGTACAGTCCTGGATATTTCCGGTATACTGGAATACTACTTGTTCAAATATTTCCCTTGATGTAAAACCATCTCAACTGATTCTGCAACAATGTATCACAGCCTTCCTGCCACTACAAGTCAACATTATTCCAGGCACTGTACCAAATGATGGACAATATTCTATCCAGCATTTTAATTTGATTTTAAACAAGACATCGTGTTCATTTATGATGCAGGGTCCCATGGCAGGAATAAAATGTTGTGTTAATCATTCTTTCTATAAACTGATATGAATATCAGCTATGCTACACTGGTTTGATATTGGATGCTGGCAACTTACAGTATGTAATATAATGAGATATAAATTTTATAGCTTGTTGTTACTAAGTCCTTATGAACACTCTTCAAGCTAAATAAATGGCTAATGTATAAAATAGATATGATTATAGGTATTGCTGATACACTCATATGTTTGTGCATTGTATCAATATTTGTTGAGCACTTAAGCTATTGACAATTTGTTTTGAAAGATGTAAAGCATAAGATGGTAGACAAAACATCCCACTCCTTTATAGTCTTCATTAATTTTAAAAATACACACAGTGAATATATATGTAAATTTTAACAGGACTTGCTTGGTACATTTGGCAGCATCACACTTTAGTTAATGTCCTTGGAGAATTAGTGTAAGGAGGTAACACTTGAAATCAGGACTAGATTAGTTAGGGAAGCAGAAAACCGGCCTGAGTAGGGCCACAAGCCTCTTCAGGTCTGACCAGCACCTGGGTAGCTAGAGCGCAGGGTTGGCTGACACCCGCCAGCTACCCACGACACCCGCCACAGGATTTTGAGACTTCTGGTGAGTGGTACACAGCTTCTGCTCCAGTCCAATCGCGCGGGTCCTGAGACTGCTTTGGTTGGGAGGCAGAAATCCGGCCTGAGTGGGGCCACAAGCCTCTTCCAGTCAGACCAGCACCGGGATAGCTAGGGCGCAGGGTCAGCAACACTCACCAGCTACCCAAAATACCCACCACAGGATTTTGGAACTTCTGGTGAGTGGAACACAGCTTCTGCTCCGGTCCAGTTGCGCGCTGGACCTGAGACTGCATTGGTTAGGGAAGCAGAAGACCGGCCTGAGTGGGGCCACAAGCCTCTTCCAGTCAGACCAGCACCTGGGTAGCTGGAGCTCAGGGTCGGCTGACACCCGCCAGCTACCCAAAACACTACCACAGGATTTTGAGACTTCTGGTGAGTGGTACACAGCTTCTGCTCCGGTCCAGTTGTGCGCGGGACCTGAGACTGCTTTGATTGGGGAGGCAGAAATCCGGCCTGAGTAGGGCCACAAGCCTCTTTGGGTCTGAACAGCACTGGGGTAGCTAGAGCGCAGGGTCTGCTGACACCCACCAGCTACCCACCATACCCGCCACAGGATTTTGAGACTTCTGGTGAGTGGAACACAGTGTCTGCTCCAATCTTTAAACAGTGACAACAATAACAACTAATGCCAGAGATTACCAGATGGCAAAAGGTAAACGTAAGAATCTTTCTAACAGAAACCAAGACCACTCACCATCATCAGAACCCAGCACTCCAACTTCGCCCAGTCCAGGGCACCCCAACACACCGGAAAAGCTAGACCTGGTTATAAAAGAATATCTCACGATGATGGTAGAGGACATCAAGAAAGACTTTAATAACACACTTAAAGAAATACAAAAGAACACTGGTAAACAGGTAGAAAACATTAAAGAGGAAGCACAAAAATCCCTTAAAGAATTGCAGGAGAACACTGCTAAACAGGTAGAAGACATTAAAGAGGAAGTACAAAAATCCCTTAAAGAATTGTAGGAGAACACTGCTAAACAGGTAGAAGACATTAAAGAGGAAGCACAAAAATCCCTTAAAGAATTGCAGGAGAACACTGCTAAACAGGTAGAAGACATTAAAGAGGAAGCACAAAAATCCCTTAAAGAATTGCAGGAGAACACTGCTAAACAGAAGACATTAAAGAGGAAGCACAAAAATCCATTAAAGAATTGCAGGAAAACCAGACCAAACAGGTGATGGAATTGAATAAAACCATCCAAGACCTAAAAAGGGAAGTAGAAACAATGAAGAAAACCCAAATTGAGGCAACACTGGAGATAGAAACACTAGGAAAGAAATCTGGAACCATAGATACGAGCATCAGCAACAGAATACAAGAGATGGAAGAGAGAATCCAGTTTCAGAAGACTCCATAGAGAACATCGGCACGACAATCAAAGAAAATACAAAATCCAAAAAGATCCTAACTCAAAATATCCAGGAAATCCAGGACAAAATTAGAAGACCAAACTTACGGATAATAGGAGTAGATGAGAATGAAGATTTTCAACTCAAAGGACCAGCAAATATATTCAACAAAATTATAGAAGAAAACTTCCCAAACCTAAAGAAAGAGATACCCATGAACATACAAGAAGCTTACAGAACTCCAAATAGACTGGACCAGAAAAGAAATTCCTCCCGACACATAATAATCAGAACAACAAATGCGCTAAATAAAGATAGAATACTAAAAGCAGTAAGGGAAAAAGGTCAAGTAACATATAAAGGCAAACCTATCAGAATTACACCGGATTTTTCACTAGAGACTATGAAAGCCAGAAGGGCCTGGACAGATGTTATACAGAAACTAAGAGAACACAATTTCCAGCCCAGGCTACTATACCCAGCCAAACTCTCAGTTACCATAAATGGAGAAACCAAAGTATTCCACGATAAAACCAAATTCACACATTATCTTTCCACGAATCTAGCACTTCAAAGGATAATAACAGAAAAAAACCAATACAAGGACGGAAACCACGTCATAGAAAAAGCAAGAAGGTAATCCCTCAACAAACCTAAAAGAAGACAGCCACAAAAACAGAACACCAACTCTAACAACAAAAATAAAAGAAAGCAACAATTACTTCTCCCTAATATCTCTTAATATCAATGGACTCAACTCCCCAATAAAAAGACATAGACTAACAGACTGGCTACAGAAACAGGACCCAACATTTTGCTGCTTACAGGAAACTCATCTCAGAGAAAAAGATAGACACTACCTCAGAATGAAAGGCTGGAAAACAATTTTCCAAGCAAATGGTAGGAAGAAACAAGCTGGAGTAGCCATTATAATATCTGATAAGATTGACTTCCAACCCAAAGACATCAAAAAAGACAAGGAAGGGCACTTCATTCTCATCAAAGGTAAAATCCTCCAAGAGGAACTATCAATTCTGAATATCTATGCTCCAAATACAAGGGCAGCCTCATTCATTAAAGATACTTTAGTAAAGCTCAAAGCACACATTGCACCTCACACAATAATAGTGGGAGACTTCAACACATCACTTTCACCAATGGACAGATCATGGAAACATAAACTAAACATGGACACAGTGAAACTAACAGAGGTTATGAAACAAATGGATCTGACAGATATCTACAGAACATTTTATCCTAAAACGAAAGGATATACCTTCTTCTCAGCACCTCACGGTACCTTCTCCAAAATTGACCACATAATTGGTCACAAAACAAGCCTCAATATATACAAAAATATTGAAATTGTCCCATGCACCCTATCAGATCACCATGGACTAAGGCTGATCTTCAATAACAAAATAAATAATAAAATGCCAACACACACGTGGAAACTAAACAACACTCTTCTCAATGATACCTTGGTCAAGGAAGGAATAAAGAAAGAAATTAAGGACTTTCTGGAGTTTAATGAAAATGAAGCCACAACATACCCAAACTTATGGGACACACTGAAAGCATTTCTAAGAGGAAAACTCATAGCTCTGAGTGCCTCCAAAAAGAAACTAGAGAGAGCACACATTAGCAGCTTGACAACACACCTAAATGCTCTAGAACGAAAGGAAGCAAATTCACCCAAGAGGAGTAAACGGCAAGAAATAATCAAACTCAGGGGTGAAATCAACCAAGTGGGAACAAGAAGAACAATTCAAAGAATCAACCAATCGAGGAGCTGGTTCTTTGAGAAAATCAACAAGATAGATAAACCCTTAGCCAGACTCACTAGAGGGCATAGGGAAAGTACTCTAATTAACAAAATCAGAAATGAAAAGGGCGACATAACAACAGACCCTGAAGAAATCCAAAACACCATCAGATCATTCTACAAAAGGCTATACTCAACAAAACTGGAGAACCTGGATGAAATGGACAAGTTTCTAGACAGATACCAGGTACCAAAGTTAAATCAAGATCAGGTTAATGATCTAAACAGTCCCATATCCCCTAAAGAAATAGAAGCAGTCATTAATAGTCTCCCAACCAAGAAAAGCCCAGGACCAGATGGGTTTAGTGCAGAGTTCTATCAAACCTTCAAAGAAAAACTAATCCCAGTTCTTCACAAACTATTCCACAAAATAGAATCAGAAGGTGTGGCCTCCCTTCCCCCAGCCTGGAACCTGCTTGCTCAAGGGTGGAGCTACTGGCTCATTCGTCCTGCCACGCCTACTGCTGGAACCTGCCTTTGCTGCCTGGAGGCACACACGTGTTCGTCCTGCTACTGGACCCTGAGTTACTTGGCGGGATATTGGGTTCCCTCCCCCTTCCTTTATAACTGAGTGTCTGGAAATAGTAAAATTGAGCTTTGATCAGGATGTTGTCTTAGCTCCATTCTTTCTTCCTCCCCGTCTAGATTCCTCTCTTTTCAGCGAACTGCCATTCTCAGTTGAACTGTTCGTGTTGTGGACTGCGGGCAGGCCGCAACAGTTGGCGCCAGAACTGGGACCTGAAGAATGGCAGAGGGATGCTAAGAGAAACGACTGCTGTGTGGAGCTCCACAAGAAAGGAAAGGATCTTCGTATAGGAGGAGCATCGGAGCAATGGACAGGTACACATGCTAGCGCTAGCCTAAAATTTCAGTTTTGTAAAGTGTTGCTGAGGATGCGGTAGGATACGAATCAAGTTTGAATCAGTGCTGACCCAACACTGTTTCTGCTTGGGGTCAGTAGTTCGTTAATCGGAACTAGATATGGAGACAGGCGGTGTGCCGCAGCTTTTTAGAAAGCTGTTTAGGTGGAAGAAGGAAGGGTTTAAAGTCATGGATCAGGCGGTTGTTTTTAGCTTTCAGGAGTTGCTTCAGGCCAAAGGAGTAAGGCTTGAAGTACAATTAGTAAGAAATTTTTTAGATAAGATAGTTAGCTGTTGTCCATGGTTCAAAGAAGAAGAAACGATAGATTGTGGAACCTGGGAGAAAGTTGGTGAGGCCTTGAATATCGCTCAGACAGATAATTTTACCCTAGGTCTCTGGGCACTTGTAAATGATGCTATAAAAGATGCAACTTTTCCAGGGCTAAATCGCCCTCAGGCGGAGCTTGTGGTATCTCAGGAGGAGTGCCTATCAGAGAAGGCCTCCTCAGAAAAAGATCTTCTTAACTCAAAAATTGATTAATGTGGTTCCTATCCTAAATAGTAAAATTTAAGATAAGATATAAAGCAATGCCTCTTTATTAAAGCGTTAAAGCTTGCTTTAATAGGTATTCATAGGTATTAATTGATATCCAAACTTCGTAATATGATAGTAATGCTTCTAATATTGATTTTAACAGTGATAAATTGTTTTAAACATAGGTTTTGCTTTCCCAAAGTTGTAGGTATTATCCTAACCTTGCACAAAAACTTAAAAATTATGGTTAAAACTTCCATTGTTCCATTGACTGCAGCTTGCAGTTTGATTGCAAATTTAAGATTAATGCTCAGATTAAAAAGTATTTTACCTTTGAGTCAATACAGGGCTCTGGGCAGTCCCAGAGCGGCTTGTGGCCCTTTCTTTTGTTTTGCAAACAATGCCTAAAAAAGTTTTTCCCTGTGTTCAAGAAAATTTCTTTTTAACAGTGTTACAGATCTATTCAGATGTTTAAAATAATGCTTAAATTCAAAGATTTTTTGCTTCTAGTAAACTGGTAATCACTAGAAAATTTTGCCTCTATGTATGGCTAATATAGCTTTACATTATGTAAGAAAAATGTTTATTGTTTCTGCTTCTTTACAAGAAGCCAAAAGTTTTAATCTTTCAGTATATATTGTTTCCTAAGTGGAAAGTATTTTATTAACTAATGCTTCTCAAGGGAAGTTTACCTTAAATCCTTGCTTGTCATTTTTCCAGTTTAGACTAGCTTCTAGCCTTTTAACTTTACGGCAATAGTACATCAGAGACTGTATATTCAGACTTAGTAAAATTAGTCATTTAATAGAGTCATAATGATTTTTCACTCTTCTTCAGTGTGACCAGCCATTCTAACTCAATCTTAGACTGGTCTAATATTCAGTTCAATTATTAGAGATTCCTATATTCTAAATTACCTAGCAAAGTTAATTCAGAGCATTTCCCCCTAGGTCACCAAAAGCTCATCTTGCCTTCACCTTATTTGTCCTAAACTTTTTGCAAACTGACATTAAAGGTCAGTCTGCAGCGAAACGCCACTGGCACCCAGTTACTTCTAATTTGAGATTAACTTTAGTTTTACAATTTGCATCTAAATAAAGTACCTTGACTTCTCCAAACAGAAAATTTACATTGCTACACTCTCATTGTTTAGATTTCTTCCTTTTCTCAAGCAGGTCAATCTACATTCTCCGGTTCTCCGCCCCTAAGAGCAAGCAGGTGGTACTGCTAATCTCCCTTCCAAGGACATCCCAGCATGTGGCTTTTCAGTCTAAGATAAGATTTAGATTTACCAGGAGAGCTAGGGAAGTAGAAATTTCATATATATTTACAGAGATTAGTTCTTATTTTGATAGAGATGGGCTTAGTCCCTTAGCTGGCCTCTGGCTTTTCACCCTTGCTGTTACTGCAAGGTGTCCTTAGTTCCTCAGGCTATTGGGAATAACAGGTATGAAGAGGAAAGACTTTCAGCTCCTATTTTAACCAAAATTAATGGTGTTAATACTGACATAATTCTTGTCTAGGCCTTGCTAAATCTGAGGTTGACAAGTCTCATATAGAGACCTCGCATAACTCAGAACTGCGATACTGATTCATAATCATATGAATACAGTATGGGTACCGCTTGGCGCAGGAGATTACTGCGGAGGGAAGGTCCAGCTTGACCGTTTCTGAGTTCCCTGTGCGACACACCTGATTTGAAAGAGGTTGGTATCTGATTCCAGCTAAAAACCAAAAATACTTAAGGCTCTGCCTCCCCTCCCCAAAAGATACCAAGAGCCACAGATGTGAGTTGTTATAATGCTCACGGGAGGAATCAGTTCAATGTCCACTCAAGTCAAGGTTAAAGGCCCACTCATCTATGGATGAAAAGAATCATTTGATCACCTCTGTTAAGCATTGCCTATTTAATCTTAATTAATAGGGGGGAGAGAGGTTGGAGACCTTGCTGTCATAAGGGCAGGCCCTTCACTGCCTCCCACCCAAATAAAAAATCCAACTGGCCTTGTACTAAAGAGCTGGTCTTACCCCCTTCTCACTGTTTCCCCTGCCTGTCACCCAAAATTGCTGAGGATTATCAGCTCAGTGTTATTCTAAATTTGTTTAGTTAAACTCAGCCAGGGTTCCAACGCCCTACTTAAAATGCAAACAGGTAGCTACCTATTCAGCACTAATTAGCATTATAAAGTCAGAGCCTATTCTGTTAAGTGGTTTACTAGGATAATAAAGACAGTCTTAGCCAAATACAGTTTACCATTAGAAAAGTTAGGGAATCCCACGGAAACAGGTTTTTTCTTTAGCCCTAAGAACTCAGGCAGAACTATTGAACATAGATAATTTTTCTGCCTCAGGCCACCCCCTTTTTTATTTTTGTTTTGTTAACTAATGGGAGGAAATGTGGCCTCCCTTCCCCCAGCCTGGAACCTGCTTGCTCAAGGGTGGAGCTACCGGCTCATTCGTCCTGCCACGCCTACTGCTGGAACCTGCCTTTGCCGCCTGGAGGCATACACGTGTTCGTCCTGCTACTGGACCCTGAGTTACTTGGCGGGATATTGGGTTCCCTCCCCCTTCCTTTATAACTGAGTGTCTGGAAATAGTAAAATTGAGCTTTGATCAGGATGTTGTCTTAGCTCCATTCTTTCTTCCGCCCCGTCTAGATTCCTCTCTTTTCAGCCAACTGCCATTCTCAGTTGAACCATTCGTGTTGTGGACTGCGGGCAGGCCGCAACAAGAAGGTACTCTACCCAACTCATTCTATGAAGCCACAATTACTCTGATACCTAAACCACAAAAAGACCCAACAAAGATAGAAAACTTCAGACCAATATCCATTATGAATATTGATGCAAAAATCCTCAATAAAGTTCTTGCTAACTGAATTCAAGAACACATCAAAACAATCATCCATCCTCACCAAGTAGGATTCATCCCAGGGATGCAAGGATGGTTCAATATACGAAAATCCATCAATGTAATCCATTATAAAAACAAACTCAAAGACAAAAACCACATGATCATCTCGTTAGATGCTGAAAAAGCATTTGACAAAATCCAACACCCATTCATGATAAAAGTCTTGGAAAGATCAGGAATTCAAGGCCCATACCTAACCATGATAAAAGCAATATATAGCAAACCAGTAGCCAACATCAAAGTAAATGGTGAGAAGCTGGAAGCAATCCCACTAAAATCAGGGACTAGACAAGGCTGCCCACTCTCTCCATACCTATTCAACATTGTACTTGAAGTCCTAGCCAGAGCAATTCGACAACAAAAGGAGATCAAAGGGATACAAATCAGAAAAGATGAAGTCAAAATATCGCTTTTTGCAGATGATATGATAGTATACATAAGTGATTCTAAAAATTCCACCAGAGAACTCCTAAGCCTGATAAATAGCTTCGGTGAAGTAGCTGGATATAAAATTAACTCAAGCAAGTCAATGGCCTTTCTGTACACAAAGGATAAACAAGCAGAGAAGGAAATTAGGGAAACAACACCCTTCTCAATAGTCACAAACAATATAAAATGCCTTGGCGTGACTCTAACTAAGCAAGTGAAAGATCTGTATGACTTTGTAAAAATGTAACTAAAACATTGTAAAAATGACTATCTTGCCAAAAGCAATCTACAGATTCAATGCAATCCCCATCAAAATTCCAACTCAATTCTTCAACGAATTGGAAAGGGCAATCTGCAAATTCATCTCGAACAACAAAAACCTAGGATAGCAAAAACTCTTCTCAAGGATAAAAGAACCTCTGGAGGAATCACCATGCCTGACCTAAAGCTGTACTACAGAGCAATTGTGATAAAAACTGCATGGTACAGGTATAACGAAAGACAAGTAGACCAATGGAACAGAATTGAAGACCCTGAGATCAACCCACATACCTGTGGTCACTTGATCTTTGACAAGGGAGCAAAAACCATCCAGTGGAAAAAAGACAGCATTTTCAACAAATGGTGCTGGCACAACTGGCGGTTATCATGTAGAAGTATGCGAATTGATCCATTCCTATCTCCTTGTACCAAGGTCAAATCTAAGTGGATTAAGGAACTCCACATAAAACCAGAGACACTGAAACTTATAGAGGAGAAAGTAGGGAAAAGCCTGGAAGATATGGGTACAGGGGGAAAATTCCTGAATAGAACAGCAAAGGCTTGCGCTGTAAGATCGAGAATCGATAAATGGGACCTCATAAAGTTGCAAAGCTTCTGCAAGGCGAAAGACACCATCAATAAGACAAAAAGACCATCAACAGATTGGGAAAGGATCTTTACCTATCCTAAATCAGACAGGGGACTAATATCCAATATATATAAGGAACTCAAGAAGGTGGACTCCAGGAAATCAAATAACCCCATTAAAAAATGGGGCTCAGGACGCGGGACCTGAGACTGCTCTGGTTGGGGAGAGAGAAATCCGGCCTACATAGGGCCACAAGCCTCTTCCTGTCAGAAAAGCACCGGGGCAGCTGGGGCGCAGGGTCGGCTGACACTCGCCAGCTACCCACAACACCCGCCACAGGATCTTAAGACTTCTGGAGAGTGAAACACAGCTTCTGCTCCAATCCAATTGCACGCGGGACCAGAGACTGCATTAGTTAGAGAAGCAGAAAACCGGCCTGAGTAGGACCACAGGCCTCTTCCGGCTGGACCAGCACCGGGGTACTGTCAGCTACCCACGACCCCCGCCGCAGGATTTAGAGACTGCTGGTGAGTGGAACAGAGCTTCTGCTCCAATCTTTAAACAGTGACAACGATAACAACTAACCCCAGTGATTACCAGATGGCGAAAGGTAAACGTAATAATCTTACTAACAGAAACCAAGACCACTCACCATCATCAGAACCCAGCACCCCCACTTCGCCCAGTCCAGGGCACCCCAACACACCTGAAAAGCTAGACACGGATCTAAAAGCATATCTCCTGATGATGGTAGAGGACTTCAAGAAGGACTTTAATAACACACTTAAAGAAATACAGGAGAACACTGCTAAACAGGCAGAAGACACTAAAGAGGAAGCACAAAAATCCCTTAAAGAATTGCAGGAGAACACTGCTAAAGAGTTACAAATCCTTAAAGAAAAACAGGATAACATAATCAAACAGGTAGAAGTCCTTACAGAAAAACAGGAAAACACATCCAAACAGATGATGGAAATGAACAAAACCATACTAGACCTAAAAAGGGAAGTAGACACAATAAAGAAAAGCCAAAATGAGGCAACACTGGAGATAGAAACCCTAGGAAAGAAATCTGGAACCATAGATACGAGCATCAGCAACAGAATACAAGAGATGGAAGAGAGAATCTCAGGTGCAGAAGATTCCATAGAGAACATCGGCACAACAATCAAGGAAAATGTAAAATGCAAAAAGATCCTAACTCAAAACATCCAAGAAATACAGGACACAATGAGAAGACCAAACCTACGGATAATAGGAGTGGATGAGAATGAAGATTTTCAACTCAAAGGACCAGCAAACATCTTCAACAAAATTATAGAAGAAAACTTCCCAAATCTAAAGAAAGAGATGCCCATGAACATACAAGAAGCCTACAGAACTCCAAATAGACTGGACCAGAAAAGAAATACCTCCCGACACATAATAATCAGAACAACAAATGCTCTAAATAAAGATAGAATACTAAAAGCAGTAAGAGAAAAAGGCCAAGTAACATATAAAGGCAAGCCTATCAGAATTACACCAGATTTTTCACCAGAGACTATGAAAGCCAGAAGATCCTGGACGGATGTTATACAGACACTAAAAGAACACAAATTCCAGCCCAGGCTACTATACCCAGCCAAACTCTCAATTAACATAGATGGAGAAACCAAAGTATTCCACGACAAAACCAAATTCACACATTATCTCTCCAGGAATCCAGCCCTTCAAAGGATAATAACAGGAAAAAACCAATACAAGGACAGGAACCACGCCCTAGAAACAACAAGAAGGTAATCCCTCAACAAACCTAAAAGAAGACAGCCACAAGAACAAAATGCCAACTTTAACAACAAAAATAACAGGAAACAACAATTACTTTTCCTTAATATCTCTTAATACCAATGGACTCAACTCCCCGATAAAAAGACATAGACTAACAAACTGGCTACACAAACAAGACCCAACATTTTGCTGCTTACAGGAAACTCATCTCAGAGAAAAGGATAGACACTACCTCAGAATGAAAGGCTGGAAAACAATTTTCCAAGCAAATGGCATGAAGAAACAAGCTGGAGTAGCCATTCTAATATCTGATAAGATTGACTTCCAACCCAAAGTCATTAAAAAAGACAGGGAGGGACACTTCATACTCATCAAAGGTAAAATCCTCCAAGAGGAACTATCAATCCTGAATATCTATGCTCCAAATACAAAGGCAGCCACATTCATTAAAGAAACTTTAGTAAATCTCAAAGCACACATTGCACCTCATACAATAATAGTGGGAGACTTCAATACACCACTTTCACCAATGGACAGATCATGGAAACAGAAACTAAACAGGGACACAGAGAAACTAAGAGAAATTATGAATCAAATGGATCTGGCAGATATCTACAGAACATTCTATCCTAAAACAAAAGGATATACCTTCTTCTCAGCACCTCATGGTACCTTCTCCAAAATTGACCACATAATTGGTCACAAAACAGGCCTCAACAGATACAAAAATATTGAAATTGTCCCATGCATCCTATCAGATCACCATGGACTAAGGCTGATCTTCAATAACAAAATAAATATTAGAAAGCCAACCTTCACGTGGAAACTGAACAACACTCTTCTCAATGATACCTTGGTCAAGGAAGGAATAAAGAAAGAAATTAAGGACTTTTTAGAGTTCAATGAAAATGAAGCCACAACATACCCAAACTTATGGGATGCAATGAAAGCATTTCTAAGAGGAAAACTCATAGCTCTGAGTGCCTCCAAAAGGAAACTAGAGAGAGCACACATTAGCAGCTTGACAACACACCTAAAAGCTCTAGAACAAAAGGAAGCAAATTCACCCAAGAGGAGTAGACGGCAGGAAATAATCAAACTCAGGGGTGAAATCAACCAAGTGGAAACAAGAAAAACTATTCAAAGAATCAACCAATCAAGGAGCTGGTTCTTTGAGAAAATCAACAAGATAGATAAACCCTTAGCCAGACTCACTAGAGGGCACAGGGAAAGCATCCTAATTAACAAAATCAGAAACGAAAAAGGAGACATAACAACAGATCCTGAAGACATCCAAAACACCATCAGATCCTTCTACCAAAGGCTATACTCAACAAAACTGGAGAACCTGGATGAAATGGAGAAGTTCCTAGACAGATACCAGGTACCAAAGTTGAATCAAGATCAGGTTAATGATCTAAACAGCCCTATATCCCCCAAAGAAATAGAAGCAGTCATTAATAGTCTCCCAACTAAAAAAAGCCCAGGACTAGATGGGTTTACTGCAGATTTCTATCAGACCTTCAAAGAAGATCTAATCCCAGTTCTTTACAAACTATACCACAAAATAGAAACAGAAGGTACTCTACCCAACTCATTCTATGAAGCCACAATTACTCTGATACCTAAACCACAAAAAGACCCAACAAAGATAGAAAACTTCAGACCAATATCCCTTATGAATATTGATGCAAAAATCCTCAATAAAGTTCTTGCTAACCGAATCCAAGAACACATCAAAACAATCATCCATCCTGACCAAGTAGGTTTCATCCCAGGGATGCAGGGATGGTTCAATATACGGAAATCCATCAACGTAATCCAATATATAAACAAACTCAAAGACAAAAACCACATGGTCATCTCGTTAGATGCGGAGAAAACATTTGACAAGATCCAACACCCATTCATGATAAAAGTCTTGGAAAGATCAGGAATTCAAGGCCCATACCTAAACATGATAAAAGCAATCTACAGCAAACCAGTAGCCAACATCAAAGTAAATGGTCAGAAGCTTGAAGCAATCCCTCTAAAATCAGGGACTAGACAAGGCTGTCCACTTTCTCCATACCTATTCAACATTGTACTTGAAGTCCTAGCCAGAGCAATTCGACAACAAAAGGAGATCAAAGGGATACAAATTGGAAAAGATGAAGTCAAAATATCACTTTTTGCAGATGATATGGTAGTATATATAAGTGACCCTAAAAATTCCACCAGAGAACTCCTAAACCTGATAAACAGCTTTGGTGAAGTAGCTGGATATAAAATTAACTCAAGCAAGTCAATGGCCTTTCTGTACACAAAGGATAAACAAGCAGAGAAGGAAATTAGGGAAACAACACCCTTCTCAATAGTCACAAACAATATAAAATGCCTTGGCGTGACTCTAACTAAGCAAGTGAAAGATCTGTATGACTTTGTAAAAATGTAACTAAAACATTGTAAAAATGACTATCTTGCCAAAAGCAATCTACAGATTCAATGCAATCCCCATCAAAATTCCAACTCAATTCTTCAACGAATTGGAAAGGGCAATCTGCAAATTCATCTCGAACAACAAAAACCTAGGATAGCAAAAACTCTTCTCAAGGATAAAAGAACCTCTGGAGGAATCACCATGCCTGACCTAAAGCTGTACTACAGAGCAATTGTGATAAAAACTGCATGGTACAGGTATAACGAAAGACAAGTAGACCAATGGAACAGAATTGAAGACCCTGAGATCAACCCACATACCTGTGGTCACTTGATCTTTGACAAGGGAGCAAAAACCATCCAGTGGAAAAAAGACAGCATTTTCAACAAATGGTGCTGGCACAACTGGCGGTTATCATGTAGAAGTATGCGAATTGATCCATTCCTATCTCCTTGTACCAAGGTCAAATCTAAGTGGATTAAGGAACTCCACATAAAACCAGAGACACTGAAACTTATAGAGGAGAAAGTAGGGAAAAGCCTGGAAGATATGGGTACAGGGGGAAAATTCCTGAATAGAACAGCAAAGGCTTGCGCTGTAAGATCGAGAATCGATAAATGGGACCTCATAAAGTTGCAAAGCTTCTGCAAGGCGAAAGACACCATCAATAAGACAAAAAGACCATCAACAGATTGGGAAAGGATCTTTACCTATCCTAAATCAGACAGGGGACTAATATCCAATATATATAAGGAACTCAAGAAGGTGGACTCCAGGAAATCAAATAACCCCATTAAAAAATGGGGCTCAGGACGCGGGACCTGAGACTGCTCTGGTTGGGGAGAGAGAAATCCGGCCTACATAGGGCCACAAGCCTCTTCCTGTCAGAAAAGCACCGGGGCAGCTGGGGCGCAGGGTCGGCTGACACTCGCCAGCTACCCACAACACCCGCCACAGGATCTTAAGACTTCTGGAGAGTGAAACACAGCTTCTGCTCCAATCCAATTGCACGCGGGACCAGAGACTGCATTAGTTAGAGAAGCAGAAAACCGGCCTGAGTAGGACCACAGGCCTCTTCCGGCTGGACCAGCACCGGGGTACTGTCAGCTACCCACGACCCCCGCCGCAGGATTTAGAGACTGCTGGTGAGTGGAACAGAGCTTCTGCTCCAATCTTTAAACAGTGACAACGATAACAACTAACCCCAGTGATTACCAGATGGCGAAAGGTAAACGTAATAATCTTACTAACAGAAACCAAGACCACTCACCATCATCAGAACCCAGCACCCCCACTTCGCCCAGTCCAGGGCACCCCAACACACCTGAAAAGCTAGACACGGATCTAAAAGCATATCTCCTGATGATGGTAGAGGACTTCAAGAAGGACTTTAATAACACACTTAAAGAAATACAGGAGAACACTGCTAAACAGGCAGAAGACACTAAAGAGGAAGCACAAAAATCCCTTAAAGAATTGCAGGAGAACACTGCTAAAGAGTTACAAATCCTTAAAGAAAAACAGGATAACATAATCAAACAGGTAGAAGTCCTTACAGAAAAACAGGAAAACACATCCAAACAGATGATGGAAATGAACAAAACCATACTAGACCTAAAAAGGGAAGTAGACACAATAAAGAAAAGCCAAAATGAGGCAACACTGGAGATAGAAACCCTAGGAAAGAAATCTGGAACCATAGATACGAGCATCAGCAACAGAATACAAGAGATGGAAGAGAGAATCTCAGGTGCAGAAGATTCCATAGAGAACATCGGCACAACAATCAAGGAAAATGTAAAATGCAAAAAGATCCTAACTCAAAACATCCAAGAAATACAGGACACAATGAGAAGACCAAACCTACGGATAATAGGAGTGGATGAGAATGAAGATTTTCAACTCAAAGGACCAGCAAACATCTTCAACAAAATTATAGAAGAAAACTTCCCAAATCTAAAGAAAGAGATGCCCATGAACATACAAGAAGCCTACAGAACTCCAAATAGACTGGACCAGAAAAGAAATACCTCCCGACACATAATAATCAGAACAACAAATGCTCTAAATAAAGATAGAATACTAAAAGCAGTAAGAGAAAAAGGCCAAGTAACATATAAAGGCAAGCCTATCAGAATTACACCAGATTTTTCACCAGAGACTATGAAAGCCAGAAGATCCTGGACGGATGTTATACAGACACTAAAAGAACACAAATTCCAGCCCAGGCTACTATACCCAGCCAAACTCTCAATTAACATAGATGGAGAAACCAAAGTATTCCACGACAAAACCAAATTCACACATTATCTCTCCAGGAATCCAGCCCTTCAAAGGATAATAACAGGAAAAAACCAATACAAGGACAGGAACCACGCCCTAGAAACAACAAGAAGGTAATCCCTCAACAAACCTAAAAGAAGACAGCCACAAGAACAAAATGCCAACTTTAACAACAAAAATAACAGGAAACAACAATTACTTTTCCTTAATATCTCTTAATACCAATGGACTCAACTCCCCGATAAAAAGACATAGACTAACAAACTGGCTACACAAACAAGACCCAACATTTTGCTGCTTACAGGAAACTCATCTCAGAGAAAAGGATAGACACTACCTCAGAATGAAAGGCTGGAAAACAATTTTCCAAGCAAATGGCATGAAGAAACAAGCTGGAGTAGCCATTCTAATATCTGATAAGATTGACTTCCAACCCAAAGTCATTAAAAAAGACAGGGAGGGACACTTCATACTCATCAAAGGTAAAATCCTCCAAGAGGAACTATCAATCCTGAATATCTATGCTCCAAATACAAAGGCAGCCACATTCATTAAAGAAACTTTAGTAAATCTCAAAGCACACATTGCACCTCATACAATAATAGTGGGAGACTTCAATACACCACTTTCACCAATGGACAGATCATGGAAACAGAAACTAAACAGGGACACAGAGAAACTAAGAGAAATTATGAATCAAATGGATCTGGCAGATATCTACAGAACATTCTATCCTAAAACAAAAGGATATACCTTCTTCTCAGCACCTCATGGTACCTTCTCCAAAATTGACCACATAATTGGTCACAAAACAGGCCTCAACAGATACAAAAATATTGAAATTGTCCCATGCATCCTATCAGATCACCATGGACTAAGGCTGATCTTCAATAACAAAATAAATATTAGAAAGCCAACCTTCACGTGGAAACTGAACAACACTCTTCTCAATGATACCTTGGTCAAGGAAGGAATAAAGAAAGAAATTAAGGACTTTTTAGAGTTCAATGAAAATGAAGCCACAACATACCCAAACTTATGGGATGCAATGAAAGCATTTCTAAGAGGAAAACTCATAGCTCTGAGTGCCTCCAAAAGGAAACTAGAGAGAGCACACATTAGCAGCTTGACAACACACCTAAAAGCTCTAGAACAAAAGGAAGCAAATTCACCCAAGAGGAGTAGACGGCAGGAAATAATCAAACTCAGGGGTGAAATCAACCAAGTGGAAACAAGAAAAACTATTCAAAGAATCAACCAATCAAGGAGCTGGTTCTTTGAGAAAATCAACAAGATAGATAAACCCTTAGCCAGACTCACTAGAGGGCACAGGGAAAGCATCCTAATTAACAAAATCAGAAACGAAAAAGGAGACATAACAACAGATCCTGAAGACATCCAAAACACCATCAGATCCTTCTACCAAAGGCTATACTCAACAAAACTGGAGAACCTGGATGAAATGGAGAAGTTCCTAGACAGATACCAGGTACCAAAGTTGAATCAAGATCAGGTTAATGATCTAAACAGCCCTATATCCCCCAAAGAAATAGAAGCAGTCATTAATAGTCTCCCAACTAAAAAAAGCCCAGGACTAGATGGGTTTACTGCAGATTTCTATCAGACCTTCAAAGAAGATCTAATCCCAGTTCTTTACAAACTATACCACAAAATAGAAACAGAAGGTACTCTACCCAACTCATTCTATGAAGCCACAATTA
The DNA here is from genome assembly GCF_978045245.1 of Mus caroli. Lineage (NCBI taxonomy): Eukaryota > Metazoa > Chordata > Mammalia > Rodentia > Muridae > Mus > Mus caroli. The sequence continues at coordinate 97,286,227 of NW_028227264.1, forward strand.
CTCTGATACCTAAACCACAAAAAGACCCAACAAAGATAGAAAACTTCAGACCAATATCCCTTATGAATATTGATGCAAAAATCCTCAATAAAGTTCTTGCTAACCGAATCCAAGAACACATCAAAACAATCATCCATCCTGACCAAGTAGGTTTCATCCCAGGGATGCAGGGATGGTTCAATATACGGAAATCCATCAACGTAATCCAATATATAAACAAACTCAAAGACAAAAACCACATGGTCATCTCGTTAGATGCGGAGAAAACATTTGACAAGATCCAACACCCATTCATGATAAAAGTCTTGGAAAGATCAGGAATTCAAGGCCCATACCTAAACATGATAAAAGCAATCTACAGCAAACCAGTAGCCAACATCAAAGTAAATGGTCAGAAGCTTGAAGCAATCCCTCTAAAATCAGGGACTAGACAAGGCTGTCCACTTTCTCCATACCTATTCAACATTGTACTTGAAGTCCTAGCCAGAGCAATTCGACAACAAAAGGAGATCAAAGGGATACAAATTGGAAAAGATGAAGTCAAAATATCACTTTTTGCAGATGATATGGTAGTATATATAAGTGACCCTAAAAATTCCACCAGAGAACTCCTAAACCTGATAAACAGCTTTGGTGAAGTAGCTGGATATAAAATTAACTCAAGCAAGTCAATGGCCTTTCTGTACACAAAGGATAAACAAGCAGAGAAGGAAATTAGGGAAACAACACCCTTCTCAATAGTCACAAACAATATAAAATGCCTTGGCGTGACTCTAACTAAGCAAGTGAAAGATCTGTATGACTTTGTAAAAATGTAACTAAAACATTGTAAAAATGACTATCTTGCCAAAAGCAATCTACAGATTCAATGCAATCCCCATCAAAATTCCAACTCAATTCTTCAACGAATTGGAAAGGGCAATCTGCAAATTCATCTCGAACAACAAAAACCTAGGATAGCAAAAACTCTTCTCAAGGATAAAAGAACCTCTGGAGGAATCACCATGCCTGACCTAAAGCTGTACTACAGAGCAATTGTGATAAAAACTGCATGGTACAGGTATAACGAAAGACAAGTAGACCAATGGAACAGAATTGAAGACCCTGAGATCAACCCACATACCTGTGGTCACTTGATCTTTGACAAGGGAGCAAAAACCATCCAGTGGAAAAAAGACAGCATTTTCAACAAATGGTGCTGGCACAACTGGCGGTTATCATGTAGAAGTATGCGAATTGATCCATTCCTATCTCCTTGTACCAAGGTCAAATCTAAGTGGATTAAGGAACTCCACATAAAACCAGAGACACTGAAACTTATAGAGGAGAAAGTAGGGAAAAGCCTGGAAGATATGGGTACAGGGGGAAAATTCCTGAATAGAACAGCAAAGGCTTGCGCTGTAAGATCGAGAATCGATAAATGGGACCTCATAAAGTTGCAAAGCTTCTGCAAGGCGAAAGACACCATCAATAAGACAAAAAGACCATCAACAGATTGGGAAAGGATCTTTACCTATCCTAAATCAGACAGGGGACTAATATCCAATATATATAAGGAACTCAAGAAGGTGGACTCCAGGAAATCAAATAACCCCATTAAAAAATGGGGCTCAGGACGCGGGACCTGAGACTGCTCTGGTTGGGGAGAGAGAAATCCGGCCTACATAGGGCCACAAGCCTCTTCCTGTCAGAAAAGCACCGGGGCAGCTGGGGCGCAGGGTCGGCTGACACTCGCCAGCTACCCACAACACCCGCCACAGGATCTTAAGACTTCTGGAGAGTGAAACACAGCTTCTGCTCCAATCCAATTGCACGCGGGACCAGAGACTGCATTAGTTAGAGAAGCAGAAAACCGGCCTGAGTAGGACCACAGGCCTCTTCCGGCTGGACCAGCACCGGGGTACTGTCAGCTACCCACGACCCCCGCCGCAGGATTTAGAGACTGCTGGTGAGTGGAACAGAGCTTCTGCTCCAATCTTTAAACAGTGACAACGATAACAACTAACCCCAGTGATTACCAGATGGCGAAAGGTAAACGTAATAATCTTACTAACAGAAACCAAGACCACTCACCATCATCAGAACCCAGCACCCCCACTTCGCCCAGTCCAGGGCACCCCAACACACCTGAAAAGCTAGACACGGATCTAAAAGCATATCTCCTGATGATGGTAGAGGACTTCAAGAAGGACTTTAATAACACACTTAAAGAAATACAGGAGAACACTGCTAAACAGGCAGAAGACACTAAAGAGGAAGCACAAAAATCCCTTAAAGAATTGCAGGAGAACACTGCTAAAGAGTTACAAATCCTTAAAGAAAAACAGGATAACATAATCAAACAGGTAGAAGTCCTTACAGAAAAACAGGAAAACACATCCAAACAGATGATGGAAATGAACAAAACCATACTAGACCTAAAAAGGGAAGTAGACACAATAAAGAAAAGCCAAAATGAGGCAACACTGGAGATAGAAACCCTAGGAAAGAAATCTGGAACCATAGATACGAGCATCAGCAACAGAATACAAGAGATGGAAGAGAGAATCTCAGGTGCAGAAGATTCCATAGAGAACATCGGCACAACAATCAAGGAAAATGTAAAATGCAAAAAGATCCTAACTCAAAACATCCAAGAAATACAGGACACAATGAGAAGACCAAACCTACGGATAATAGGAGTGGATGAGAATGAAGATTTTCAACTCAAAGGACCAGCAAACATCTTCAACAAAATTATAGAAGAAAACTTCCCAAATCTAAAGAAAGAGATGCCCATGAACATACAAGAAGCCTACAGAACTCCAAATAGACTGGACCAGAAAAGAAATACCTCCCGACACATAATAATCAGAACAACAAATGCTCTAAATAAAGATAGAATACTAAAAGCAGTAAGAGAAAAAGGCCAAGTAACATATAAAGGCAAGCCTATCAGAATTACACCAGATTTTTCACCAGAGACTATGAAAGCCAGAAGATCCTGGACGGATGTTATACAGACACTAAAAGAACACAAATTCCAGCCCAGGCTACTATACCCAGCCAAACTCTCAATTAACATAGATGGAGAAACCAAAGTATTCCACGACAAAACCAAATTCACACATTATCTCTCCAGGAATCCAGCCCTTCAAAGGATAATAACAGGAAAAAACCAATACAAGGACAGGAACCACGCCCTAGAAACAACAAGAAGGTAATCCCTCAACAAACCTAAAAGAAGACAGCCACAAGAACAAAATGCCAACTTTAACAACAAAAATAACAGGAAACAACAATTACTTTTCCTTAATATCTCTTAATACCAATGGACTCAACTCCCCGATAAAAAGACATAGACTAACAAACTGGCTACACAAACAAGACCCAACATTTTGCTGCTTACAGGAAACTCATCTCAGAGAAAAGGATAGACACTACCTCAGAATGAAAGGCTGGAAAACAATTTTCCAAGCAAATGGCATGAAGAAACAAGCTGGAGTAGCCATTCTAATATCTGATAAGATTGACTTCCAACCCAAAGTCATTAAAAAAGACAGGGAGGGACACTTCATACTCATCAAAGGTAAAATCCTCCAAGAGGAACTATCAATCCTGAATATCTATGCTCCAAATACAAAGGCAGCCACATTCATTAAAGAAACTTTAGTAAATCTCAAAGCACACATTGCACCTCATACAATAATAGTGGGAGACTTCAATACACCACTTTCACCAATGGACAGATCATGGAAACAGAAACTAAACAGGGACACAGAGAAACTAAGAGAAATTATGAATCAAATGGATCTGGCAGATATCTACAGAACATTCTATCCTAAAACAAAAGGATATACCTTCTTCTCAGCACCTCATGGTACCTTCTCCAAAATTGACCACATAATTGGTCACAAAACAGGCCTCAACAGATACAAAAATATTGAAATTGTCCCATGCATCCTATCAGATCACCATGGACTAAGGCTGATCTTCAATAACAAAATAAATATTAGAAAGCCAACCTTCACGTGGAAACTGAACAACACTCTTCTCAATGATACCTTGGTCAAGGAAGGAATAAAGAAAGAAATTAAGGACTTTTTAGAGTTCAATGAAAATGAAGCCACAACATACCCAAACTTATGGGATGCAATGAAAGCATTTCTAAGAGGAAAACTCATAGCTCTGAGTGCCTCCAAAAGGAAACTAGAGAGAGCACACATTAGCAGCTTGACAACACACCTAAAAGCTCTAGAACAAAAGGAAGCAAATTCACCCAAGAGGAGTAGACGGCAGGAAATAATCAAACTCAGGGGTGAAATCAACCAAGTGGAAACAAGAAAAACTATTCAAAGAATCAACCAATCAAGGAGCTGGTTCTTTGAGAAAATCAACAAGATAGATAAACCCTTAGCCAGACTCACTAGAGGGCACAGGGAAAGCATCCTAATTAACAAAATCAGAAACGAAAAAGGAGACATAACAACAGATCCTGAAGACATCCAAAACACCATCAGATCCTTCTACCAAAGGCTATACTCAACAAAACTGGAGAACCTGGATGAAATGGAGAAGTTCCTAGACAGATACCAGGTACCAAAGTTGAATCAAGATCAGGTTAATGATCTAAACAGCCCTATATCCCCCAAAGAAATAGAAGCAGTCATTAATAGTCTCCCAACTAAAAAAAGCCCAGGACTAGATGGGTTTACTGCAGATTTCTATCAGACCTTCAAAGAAGATCTAATCCCAGTTCTTTACAAACTATACCACAAAATAGAAACAGAAGGTACTCTACCCAACTCATTCTATGAAGCCACAATTACTCTGATACCTAAACCACAAAAAGACCCAACAAAGATAGAAAACTTCAGACCAATATCCCTTATGAATATTGATGCAAAAATCCTCAATAAAGTTCTTGCTAACCGAATCCAAGAACACATCAAAACAATCATCCATCCTGACCAAGTAGGTTTCATCCCAGGGATGCAGGGATGGTTCAATATACGGAAATCCATCAACGTAATCCAATATATAAACAAACTCAAAGACAAAAACCACATGGTCATCTCGTTAGATGCGGAGAAAACATTTGACAAGATCCAACACCCATTCATGATAAAAGTCTTGGAAAGATCAGGAATTCAAGGCCCATACCTAAACATGATAAAAGCAATCTACAGCAAACCAGTAGCCAACATCAAAGTAAATGGTCAGAAGCTTGAAGCAATCCCTCTAAAATCAGGGACTAGACAAGGCTGTCCACTTTCTCCATACCTATTCAACATTGTACTTGAAGTCCTAGCCAGAGCAATTCGACAACAAAAGGAGATCAAAGGGATACAAATTGGAAAAGATGAAGTCAAAATATCACTTTTTGCAGATGATATGGTAGTATATATAAGTGACCCTAAAAATTCCACCAGAGAACTCCTAAACCTGATAAACAGCTTTGGTGAAGTAGCTGGATATAAAATTAACTCAAGCAAGTCAATGGCCTTTCTGTACACAAAGGATAAACAAGCAGAGAAGGAAATTAGGGAAACAACACCCTTCTCAATAGTCACAAACAATATAAAATGCCTTGGCGTGACTCTAACTAAGCAAGTGAAAGATCTGTATGACTTTGTAAAAATGTAACTAAAACATTGTAAAAATGACTATCTTGCCAAAAGCAATCTACAGATTCAATGCAATCCCCATCAAAATTCCAACTCAATTCTTCAACGAATTGGAAAGGGCAATCTGCAAATTCATCTCGAACAACAAAAACCTAGGATAGCAAAAACTCTTCTCAAGGATAAAAGAACCTCTGGAGGAATCACCATGCCTGACCTAAAGCTGTACTACAGAGCAATTGTGATAAAAACTGCATGGTACAGGTATAACGAAAGACAAGTAGACCAATGGAACAGAATTGAAGACCCTGAGATCAACCCACATACCTGTGGTCACTTGATCTTTGACAAGGGAGCAAAAACCATCCAGTGGAAAAAAGACAGCATTTTCAACAAATGGTGCTGGCACAACTGGCGGTTATCATGTAGAAGTATGCGAATTGATCCATTCCTATCTCCTTGTACCAAGGTCAAATCTAAGTGGATTAAGGAACTCCACATAAAACCAGAGACACTGAAACTTATAGAGGAGAAAGTAGGGAAAAGCCTGGAAGATATGGGTACAGGGGGAAAATTCCTGAATAGAACAGCAAAGGCTTGCGCTGTAAGATCGAGAATCGATAAATGGGACCTCATAAAGTTGCAAAGCTTCTGCAAGGCGAAAGACACCATCAATAAGACAAAAAGACCATCAACAGATTGGGAAAGGATCTTTACCTATCCTAAATCAGACAGGGGACTAATATCCAATATATATAAGGAACTCAAGAAGGTGGACTCCAGGAAATCAAATAACCCCATTAAAAAATGGGGCTCAGGACGCGGGACCTGAGACTGCTCTGGTTGGGGAGAGAGAAATCCGGCCTACATAGGGCCACAAGCCTCTTCCTGTCAGAAAAGCACCGGGGCAGCTGGGGCGCAGGGTCGGCTGACACTCGCCAGCTACCCACAACACCCGCCACAGGATCTTAAGACTTCTGGAGAGTGAAACACAGCTTCTGCTCCAATCCAATTGCACGCGGGACCAGAGACTGCATTAGTTAGAGAAGCAGAAAACCGGCCTGAGTAGGACCACAGGCCTCTTCCGGCTGGACCAGCACCGGGGTACTGTCAGCTACCCACGACCCCCGCCGCAGGATTTAGAGACTGCTGGTGAGTGGAACAGAGCTTCTGCTCCAATCTTTAAACAGTGACAACGATAACAACTAACCCCAGTGATTACCAGATGGCGAAAGGTAAACGTAATAATCTTACTAACAGAAACCAAGACCACTCACCATCATCAGAACCCAGCACCCCCACTTCGCCCAGTCCAGGGCACCCCAACACACCTGAAAAGCTAGACACGGATCTAAAAGCATATCTCCTGATGATGGTAGAGGACTTCAAGAAGGACTTTAATAACACACTTAAAGAAATACAGGAGAACACTGCTAAACAGGCAGAAGACACTAAAGAGGAAGCACAAAAATCCCTTAAAGAATTGCAGGAGAACACTGCTAAAGAGTTACAAATCCTTAAAGAAAAACAGGATAACATAATCAAACAGGTAGAAGTCCTTACAGAAAAACAGGAAAACACATCCAAACAGATGATGGAAATGAACAAAACCATACTAGACCTAAAAAGGGAAGTAGACACAATAAAGAAAAGCCAAAATGAGGCAACACTGGAGATAGAAACCCTAGGAAAGAAATCTGGAACCATAGATACGAGCATCAGCAACAGAATACAAGAGATGGAAGAGAGAATCTCAGGTGCAGAAGATTCCATAGAGAACATCGGCACAACAATCAAGGAAAATGTAAAATGCAAAAAGATCCTAACTCAAAACATCCAAGAAATACAGGACACAATGAGAAGACCAAACCTACGGATAATAGGAGTGGATGAGAATGAAGATTTTCAACTCAAAGGACCAGCAAACATCTTCAACAAAATTATAGAAGAAAACTTCCCAAATCTAAAGAAAGAGATGCCCATGAACATACAAGAAGCCTACAGAACTCCAAATAGACTGGACCAGAAAAGAAATACCTCCCGACACATAATAATCAGAACAACAAATGCTCTAAATAAAGATAGAATACTAAAAGCAGTAAGAGAAAAAGGCCAAGTAACATATAAAGGCAAGCCTATCAGAATTACACCAGATTTTTCACCAGAGACTATGAAAGCCAGAAGATCCTGGACGGATGTTATACAGACACTAAAAGAACACAAATTCCAGCCCAGGCTACTATACCCAGCCAAACTCTCAATTAACATAGATGGAGAAACCAAAGTATTCCACGACAAAACCAAATTCACACATTATCTCTCCAGGAATCCAGCCCTTCAAAGGATAATAACAGGAAAAAACCAATACAAGGACAGGAACCACGCCCTAGAAACAACAAGAAGGTAATCCCTCAACAAACCTAAAAGAAGACAGCCACAAGAACAAAATGCCAACTTTAACAACAAAAATAACAGGAAACAACAATTACTTTTCCTTAATATCTCTTAATACCAATGGACTCAACTCCCCGATAAAAAGACATAGACTAACAAACTGGCTACACAAACAAGACCCAACATTTTGCTGCTTACAGGAAACTCATCTCAGAGAAAAGGATAGACACTACCTCAGAATGAAAGGCTGGAAAACAATTTTCCAAGCAAATGGCATGAAGAAACAAGCTGGAGTAGCCATTCTAATATCTGATAAGATTGACTTCCAACCCAAAGTCATTAAAAAAGACAGGGAGGGACACTTCATACTCATCAAAGGTAAAATCCTCCAAGAGGAACTATCAATCCTGAATATCTATGCTCCAAATACAAAGGCAGCCACATTCATTAAAGAAACTTTAGTAAATCTCAAAGCACACATTGCACCTCATACAATAATAGTGGGAGACTTCAATACACCACTTTCACCAATGGACAGATCATGGAAACAGAAACTAAACAGGGACACAGAGAAACTAAGAGAAATTATGAATCAAATGGATCTGGCAGATATCTACAGAACATTCTATCCTAAAACAAAAGGATATACCTTCTTCTCAGCACCTCATGGTACCTTCTCCAAAATTGACCACATAATTGGTCACAAAACAGGCCTCAACAGATACAAAAATATTGAAATTGTCCCATGCATCCTATCAGATCACCATGGACTAAGGCTGATCTTCAATAACAAAATAAATATTAGAAAGCCAACCTTCACGTGGAAACTGAACAACACTCTTCTCAATGATACCTTGGTCAAGGAAGGAATAAAGAAAGAAATTAAGGACTTTTTAGAGTTCAATGAAAATGAAGCCACAACATACCCAAACTTATGGGATGCAATGAAAGCATTTCTAAGAGGAAAACTCATAGCTCTGAGTGCCTCCAAAAGGAAACTAGAGAGAGCACACATTAGCAGCTTGACAACACACCTAAAAGCTCTAGAACAAAAGGAAGCAAATTCACCCAAGAGGAGTAGACGGCAGGAAATAATCAAACTCAGGGGTGAAATCAACCAAGTGGAAACAAGAAAAACTATTCAAAGAATCAACCAATCAAGGAGCTGGTTCTTTGAGAAAATCAACAAGATAGATAAACCCTTAGCCAGACTCACTAGAGGGCACAGGGAAAGCATCCTAATTAACAAAATCAGAAACGAAAAAGGAGACATAACAACAGATCCTGAAGACATCCAAAACACCATCAGATCCTTCTACCAAAGGCTATACTCAACAAAACTGGAGAACCTGGATGAAATGGAGAAGTTCCTAGACAGATACCAGGTACCAAAGTTGAATCAAGATCAGGTTAATGATCTAAACAGCCCTATATCCCCCAAAGAAATAGAAGCAGTCATTAATAGTCTCCCAACTAAAAAAAGCCCAGGACTAGATGGGTTTACTGCAGATTTCTATCAGACCTTCAAAGAAGATCTAATCCCAGTTCTTTACAAACTATACCACAAAATAGAAACAGAAGGTACTCTACCCAACTCATTCTATGAAGCCACAATTACTCTGATACCTAAACCACAAAAAGACCCAACAAAGATAGAAAACTTCAGACCAATATCCCTTATGAATATTGATGCAAAAATCCTCAATAAAGTTCTTGCTAACCGAATCCAAGAACACATCAAAACAATCATCCATCCTGACCAAGTAGGTTTCATCCCAGGGATGCAGGGATGGTTCAATATACGGAAATCCATCAACGTAATCCAATATATAAACAAACTCAAAGACAAAAACCACATGGTCATCTCGTTAGATGCGGAGAAAACATTTGACAAGATCCAACACCCATTCATGATAAAAGTCTTGGAAAGATCAGGAATTCAAGGCCCATACCTAAACATGATAAAAGCAATCTACAGCAAACCAGTAGCCAACATCAAAGTAAATGGTCAGAAGCTTGAAGCAATCCCTCTAAAATCAGGGACTAGACAAGGCTGTCCACTTTCTCCATACCTATTCAACATTGTACTTGAAGTCCTAGCCAGAGCAATTCGACAACAAAAGGAGATCAAAGGGATACAAATTGGAAAAGATGAAGTCAAAATATCACTTTTTGCAGATGATATGGTAGTATATATAAGTGACCCTAAAAATTCCACCAGAGAACTCCTAAACCTGATAAACAGCTTTGGTGAAGTAGCTGGATATAAAATTAACTCAAGCAAGTCAATGGCCTTTCTGTACACAAAGGATAAACAAGCAGAGAAGGAAATTAGGGAAACAACACCCTTCTCAATAGTCACAAACAATATAAAATGCCTTGGCGTGACTCTAACTAAGCAAGTGAAAGATCTGTATGACTTTGTAAAAATGTAACTAAAACATTGTAAAAATGACTATCTTGCCAAAAGCAATCTACAGATTCAATGCAATCCCCATCAAAATTCCAACTCAATTCTTCAACGAATTGGAAAGGGCAATCTGCAAATTCATCTCGAACAACAAAAACCTAGGATAGCAAAAACTCTTCTCAAGGATAAAAGAACCTCTGGAGGAATCACCATGCCTGACCTAAAGCTGTACTACAGAGCAATTGTGATAAAAACTGCATGGTACAGGTATAACGAAAGACAAGTAGACCAATGGAACAGAATTGAAGACCCTGAGATCAACCCACATACCTGTGGTCACTTGATCTTTGACAAGGGAGCAAAAACCATCCAGTGGAAAAAAGACAGCATTTTCAACAAATGGTGCTGGCACAACTGGCGGTTATCATGTAGAAGTATGCGAATTGATCCATTCCTATCTCCTTGTACCAAGGTCAAATCTAAGTGGATTAAGGAACTCCACATAAAACCAGAGACACTGAAACTTATAGAGGAGAAAGTAGGGAAAAGCCTGGAAGATATGGGTACAGGGGGAAAATTCCTGAATAGAACAGCAAAGGCTTGCGCTGTAAGATCGAGAATCGATAAATGGGACCTCATAAAGTTGCAAAGCTTCTGCAAGGCGAAAGACACCATCAATAAGACAAAAAGACCATCAACAGATTGGGAAAGGATCTTTACCTATCCTAAATCAGACAGGGGACTAATATCCAATATATATAAGGAACTCAAGAAGGTGGACTCCAGGAAATCAAATAACCCCATTAAAAAATGGGGCTCAGGACGCGGGACCTGAGACTGCTCTGGTTGGGGAGAGAGAAATCCGGCCTACATAGGGCCACAAGCCTCTTCCTGTCAGAAAAGCACCGGGGCAGCTGGGGCGCAGGGTCGGCTGACACTCGCCAGCTACCCACAACACCCGCCACAGGATCTTAAGACTTCTGGAGAGTGAAACACAGCTTCTGCTCCAATCCAATTGCACGCGGGACCAGAGACTGCATTAGTTAGAGAAGCAGAAAACCGGCCTGAGTAGGACCACAGGCCTCTTCCGGCTGGACCAGCACCGGGGTACTGTCAGCTACCCACGACCCCCGCCGCAGGATTTAGAGACTGCTGGTGAGTGGAACAGAGCTTCTGCTCCAATCTTTAAACAGTGACAACGATAACAACTAACCCCAGTGATTACCAGATGGCGAAAGGTAAACGTAATAATCTTACTAACAGAAACCAAGACCACTCACCATCATCAGAACCCAGCACCCCCACTTCGCCCAGTCCAGGGCACCCCAACACACCTGAAAAGCTAGACACGGATCTAAAAGCATATCTCCTGATGATGGTAGAGGACTTCAAGAAGGACTTTAATAACACACTTAAAGAAATACAGGAGAACACTGCTAAACAGGCAGAAGACACTAAAGAGGAAGCACAAAAATCCCTTAAAGAATTGCAGGAGAACACTGCTAAAGAGTTACAAATCCTTAAAGAAAAACAGGATAACATAATCAAACAGGTAGAAGTCCTTACAGAAAAACAGGAAAACACATCCAAACAGATGATGGAAATGAACAAAACCATACTAGACCTAAAAAGGGAAGTAGACACAATAAAGAAAAGCCAAAATGAGGCAACACTGGAGATAGAAACCCTAGGAAAGAAATCTGGAACCATAGATACGAGCATCAGCAACAGAATACAAGAGATGGAAGAGAGAATCTCAGGTGCAGAAGATTCCATAGAGAACATCGGCACAACAATCAAGGAAAATGTAAAATGCAAAAAGATCCTAACTCAAAACATCCAAGAAATACAGGACACAATGAGAAGACCAAACCTACGGATAATAGGAGTGGATGAGAATGAAGATTTTCAACTCAAAGGACCAGCAAACATCTTCAACAAAATTATAGAAGAAAACTTCCCAAATCTAAAGAAAGAGATGCCCATGAACATACAAGAAGCCTACAGAACTCCAAATAGACTGGACCAGAAAAGAAATACCTCCCGACACATAATAATCAGAACAACAAATGCTCTAAATAAAGATAGAATACTAAAAGCAGTAAGAGAAAAAGGCCAAGTAACATATAAAGGCAAGCCTATCAGAATTACACCAGATTTTTCACCAGAGACTATGAAAGCCAGAAGATCCTGGACGGATGTTATACAGACACTAAAAGAACACAAATTCCAGCCCAGGCTACTATACCCAGCCAAACTCTCAATTAACATAGATGGAGAAACCAAAGTATTCCACGACAAAACCAAATTCACACATTATCTCTCCAGGAATCCAGCCCTTCAAAGGATAATAACAGGAAAAAACCAATACAAGGACAGGAACCACGCCCTAGAAACAACAAGAAGGTAATCCCTCAACAAACCTAAAAGAAGACAGCCACAAGAACAAAATGCCAACTTTAACAACAAAAATAACAGGAAACAACAATTACTTTTCCTTAATATCTCTTAATACCAATGGACTCAACTCCCCGATAAAAAGACATAGACTAACAAACTGGCTACACAAACAAGACCCAACATTTTGCTGCTTACAGGAAACTCATCTCAGAGAAAAGGATAGACACTACCTCAGAATGAAAGGCTGGAAAACAATTTTCCAAGCAAATGGCATGAAGAAACAAGCTGGAGTAGCCATTCTAATATCTGATAAGATTGACTTCCAACCCAAAGTCATTAAAAAAGACAGGGAGGGACACTTCATACTCATCAAAGGTAAAATCCTCCAAGAGGAACTATCAATCCTGAATATCTATGCTCCAAATACAAAGGCAGCCACATTCATTAAAGAAACTTTAGTAAATCTCAAAGCACACATTGCACCTCATACAATAATAGTGGGAGACTTCAATACACCACTTTCACCAATGGACAGATCATGGAAACAGAAACTAAACAGGGACACAGAGAAACTAAGAGAAATTATGAATCAAATGGATCTGGCAGATATCTACAGAACATTCTATCCTAAAACAAAAGGATATACCTTCTTCTCAGCACCTCATGGTACCTTCTCCAAAATTGACCACATAATTGGTCACAAAACAGGCCTCAACAGATACAAAAATATTGAAATTGTCCCATGCATCCTATCAGATCACCATGGACTAAGGCTGATCTTCAATAACAAAATAAATATTAGAAAGCCAACCTTCACGTGGAAACTGAACAACACTCTTCTCAATGATACCTTGGTCAAGGAAGGAATAAAGAAAGAAATTAAGGACTTTTTAGAGTTCAATGAAAATGAAGCCACAACATACCCAAACTTATGGGATGCAATGAAAGCATTTCTAAGAGGAAAACTCATAGCTCTGAGTGCCTCCAAAAGGAAACTAGAGAGAGCACACATTAGCAGCTTGACAACACACCTAAAAGCTCTAGAACAAAAGGAAGCAAATTCACCCAAGAGGAGTAGACGGCAGGAAATAATCAAACTCAGGGGTGAAATCAACCAAGTGGAAACAAGAAAAACTATTCAAAGAATCAACCAATCAAGGAGCTGGTTCTTTGAGAAAATCAACAAGATAGATAAACCCTTAGCCAGACTCACTAGAGGGCACAGGGAAAGCATCCTAATTAACAAAATCAGAAACGAAAAAGGAGACATAACAACAGATCCTGAAGACATCCAAAACACCATCAGATCCTTCTACCAAAGGCTATACTCAACAAAACTGGAGAACCTGGATGAAATGGAGAAGTTCCTAGACAGATACCAGGTACCAAAGTTGAATCAAGATCAGGTTAATGATCTAAACAGCCCTATATCCCCCAAAGAAATAGAAGCAGTCATTAATAGTCTCCCAACTAAAAAAAGCCCAGGACTAGATGGGTTTACTGCAGATTTCTATCAGACCTTCAAAGAAGATCTAATCCCAGTTCTTTACAAACTATACCACAAAATAGAAACAGAAGGTACTCTACCCAACTCATTCTATGAAGCCACAATTACTCTGATACCTAAACCACAAAAAGACCCAACAAAGATAGAAAACTTCAGACCAATATCCCTTATGAATATTGATGCAAAAATCCTCAATAAAGTTCTTGCTAACCGAATCCAAGAACACATCAAAACAATCATCCATCCTGACCAAGTAGGTTTCATCCCAGGGATGCAGGGATGGTTCAATATACGGAAATCCATCAACGTAATCCAATATATAAACAAACTCAAAGACAAAAACCACATGGTCATCTCGTTAGATGCGGAGAAAACATTTGACAAGATCCAACACCCATTCATGATAAAAGTCTTGGAAAGATCAGGAATTCAAGGCCCATACCTAAACATGATAAAAGCAATCTACAGCAAACCAGTAGCCAACATCAAAGTAAATGGTCAGAAGCTTGAAGCAATCCCTCTAAAATCAGGGACTAGACAAGGCTGTCCACTTTCTCCATACCTATTCAACATTGTACTTGAAGTCCTAGCCAGAGCAATTCGACAACAAAAGGAGATCAAAGGGATACAAATTGGAAAAGATGAAGTCAAAATATCACTTTTTGCAGATGATATGGTAGTATATATAAGTGACCCTAAAAATTCCACCAGAGAACTCCTAAACCTGATAAACAGCTTTGGTGAAGTAGCTGGATATAAAATTAACTCAAACAAATCAATGGCCTTTCTCTACACAAAGAATAAACAGGCTGAGAAAGAAATTAGGGAAACAACACCCTTCTCAATAGTCACAAATAATATAAAATATCTTGGCGTGACTCTAACTAAGGAAGTGAAAGATCTGTATAATAAAAACTTCAAGTCTCTGAGGAAAGAAATTATAGAAGATCTCAGAAGATGGAAAGATCTCCCATGCTCATGGATTGGCAGGATCAACATTGTAATAATGGCTATCTTGCCAAAAGCAATCTACAGATTCAATGCAATCCCCATCAAAATTCCAAATCAATTCTTCAACGAATTAGAAAGTGCAATCTGCAAATTCATCTGGAATAACAAAAAACCTAGGATAGCAAAAACTCTTCTCAAGGATAAAAGAACCTCTGGTGGAATCACCATACCGGACCTAAAGCTCTACTACAGAGCAATTGTGATAAAAACTGCATGGTACTGGTATAGTGACAGACAAATAGACCAATGGAATAGAATTGAAGACCCAGAAATGAACCCACACACCTATGGTCACTTGATCTTCGACAAGGGAGCTAAAAACATCCAGTGGAAGAAAGACAGCATTTTCAACAAATGGTGCTGGCACAACTGGTTGTTAACATGTAGAAGAATGCGAATCGATCCATTCCTATCTCCTTGTACTAAGGTCAAGTCTAAGTGGATCAAGGAACTTCACATAAAACCAGAGACACTGAAACTTATAGAGGAGAAAGTGGGGAAAAGCCTTGAAGATATGGGCACAGGGGAAAAATTCCTGAATAGAACAGTAATGGCTTGTGCTGTAAGATCGAGAATTGACAAGTGGGACCTCATGAAACTACAAAGCTTCTGCAAGGCTAAAGACACCATCAATAAGACAAAAAAACCACCAACAGATTGGGAAAGGATCTTCACCTATCCTAAATCAGATAAGGGACTAATATCCAATATATATAAAGAACTCAAGAAGGTGGACTCCAGAAAGTCAAATAACCCCATTAAAAAATGGGGCTCAGAACTGAACAAAGAATTCTCACCTGAGGAATACCGAATGGCAGAGAAACACCTGAAAAAATGTTCAACATCCTTAATCATCAGGGAAATGCAAATCAAAACAACCCTGAGATTCCACCTCACACCAGTCAGAATGGTTAAGATCAAAAATTCAGGTGACAGCAGATGCTGGCGAGGATGTGGAGAAAGAGGAACACTCCTCCATTGTTGGTGGAATTGCAAGCTTGTACAACCACTCTGGAAATCAGTCTGGCGGATCCTCAGAAAATTGGACATAGTACTACCGGAGGATCCAGCAATACCTCTCCTGGGCATATATCCAGAAGATGTCCCAATCGGTAAAAAGGACACATGCTCCACTATGTTCATAGCAGCCCTATTTATAATAGCCAGAAGCTGGAAAGAACCCAGATGTCCCTCAACAGAGGAATGGATACAGAAATTATGGTACATTTACACAATGGAGTACTACTCAGCTATTAAAAAGAATGAATTTATGAAATTCCTAGCCAAATGGATGGACCTGGAGGGCATCATCTTGAGTGAAGTAACACAATCACAAAAGAACTCACACAATATGTATTCATTGATAAGTGGATATTAGCCCAAAACTTAGGATACCCAAGATATAAGATACAATTTGATAAACGCATGAAACTCAAGAAGAATGAAGACCAAAGTGTGGACACTGTGCACCTTCTTAGAATTGGGAACAAAACACCCAGGGAAGGAGTTACAGAGACAAAGTTCATAGCTGTGATGAAAGGATGGACCATTTAGAGACTGCCGTATCCAGGGATCTGTCCCATAATCAGCTTCTAAACGCTGACACCATTGCATACACTAGCAAGATTTTGCTGAAAGGACCCAAATATAGCTGTCTCTTGTGAGATGATGCCGGGGCCTAGCAAACACAGGAGTAGATGTTCACAGTCAGCTATTGGATGTATCACAGGGCTCCCAATGGAGAAGCTAGAGAAAGTACCCAAGGAGCTAAAGGGATCTGCAACCCTATTGTTGGAACAACATGATGTACTAACCAGAACCCTGGAGCTCTTGTTTCTAGCTGCATATGTATCGAAAGATGACCTAGTTGGCCATCAATGGAAAGAGAGGCCCATTGGACTTGCAAACTTTATATGCCCCAATATAGGGGAATGCCAGGGCCAAAAGAATGGGAATGGGTGGGTAGGGAAGTGGGGGGCGCTATGGGGGACTTTTGGGATAGCATTGGAAATGTAATTGAGGAAAATATGTAATAAAAATATTAAAAATCAAAAAAAAAAAAAAGAGCGAGTTCCGGTTCTCATATGAGTGTTAGGAACCAAACCAGGTCCTCTGCAAGAGTCATGGCTCCAGTCCCAACTTAAGGGTTCTTTAGTTAAGAGGTTTGGGGTTTTCTGTTTTGTTTGTTTGTTTTGTTTTGTTTTGATTTTCCTGTACTTAATGAGAATATCTATTCATTCAAAACATATCCTTTGCTTTCTTCAAAAAAGAAAAGACTTTCTACAAAACCCACACGGAAGTTTAACAACACAGTCAAAACGACCATCAAAAAGCAAGAAACTAATCTCCAAGATGAATATGCTTTTTCACCTGGATCATTCATCCACTTGCTGCTTGGCAAGGCCAGTTCCTATTTTCACCAGCACAATCAGTAAATTTGTTTATCATTAAGGTAAAAAAAAAAATGGGGCTCAGAACTGAACAAAGAATTCTCACCTGAGGAATACCAAATGACAGAGAAGCACCTGAAAAAATGTTCAACATCCTTAATCATCAGGGAAATGCAAATCAAAACAACCCTGAGATTCCACCTCACACCAGTCAGAATGGCTAAGATCAAAAATTCAGGTGACAGCAGATGCTGGCGAGGATGTGGAGAAAGAGGAACACTCCTTCATTGTTGTTGGGATAGCAAGCTGGTACAACCACTCTGGAAATCAGTTTGGCAGTTCCTCAGAAAATTGGACATAATACTACCAGAGGATCCAGCAATACCTCTCCTGGGCATATATCCAGAAGATGCTCCAACTGGTAAGAAGGACACCTGCTCCACTATGTTCATAGCAGCCTTATTTATAATAGCCAGAAGCTGGAAAGAACCCAGATGCCCCTCAACAGAGGAATGGATACAGAAAATGTGGTACATTTACACAATGGAGTACTACTCAGCTATTAAAAGGAATGAATTTATGAAATTCCTAGGCAAATGGATGGATCTGGAGGGCATCATTCTGAGTGAGGTAACATATTCACAAAGGAACTCACACAATATGTACTCACTGATAAGTGGATATTAGCCCAAAAACTTAGGATAACCAAGATATAAGATACAATTTGTTAAACGCATGAAACTCAAAAAGAACGAAGACCAAAGTGTGGACACTGTGCCCCTTCTTGGAATTGGGAACAAAAAACCCATGGAAAGAGTTACAGAGATAAAGTTTGGAGCTGTGAAGAAAGGATGGACCATCTAAAGACTGCCATATCCAGGGATCCATCCCATAATCAGCTCCAAACGCTGACACCATTGCATACACTAGCAAGATTTTGCTGAAAGGACCCAGATATAGCTGTCTCTTGTGAGACAATGCCGGGGCCTAGCAAACACAGAAGTGGATGCTCACAGTCAGCTATTGGATGGATCACAGGGCCCCCAATGGAGGAGCTAGAGAAAATACCCAAGGAGCTAAAGGGAACTGCAACCCCATAGGTGGATCATTATTATGAACTAACCAGTTCCCCAGATCTCTTGACTCTAGCTGCATTTGTATCAAAAGATGGCCTAGTAGGCCATCACTGGAAAGAGAGGCCCATTGGACTTGCCAACTTTATATGCCCCAGTACAGGGGAATGCCAGGGCCAAGGGGTGGGGGTGGGTGGGCGGGGGACTGGGGGGGAGTGTATTGGGGACTTTTTGGATAGCATTGGAAATGTAATTGAGGAAATTACCTAATTAAAAAAAAATAGAAATCAGGACTATATGTTGGAAAGGATTCAGCCATATGAACATCTTAGGAGAGAATTATTTCCAAATAGAGCTAAACGATGTAGAATACACTAACAAAAATATTCCACTGAGGAATGCTTAAAGGCTGCACTGCTTTCAGAGTCCTTACAAAAACATACACTGTCAACGTTTACCCTAATTCTGTCTTCAAGAAAATAATATAAAGTATAATTTAAAATTCCCAGTAACAACCTATGCTCTAAATTTTCTTTCGGAAATTTGAAGTAGACATACCTTGAGATATGTCAATGGTAGTAGCTCTTACCACCTATCATCAACATCTCAAGAGCTCCCCATGAAATGCAGCACTAGCCAATAAAATGTCAAAGGGAGCAAACTGGACATAACTCTTTGTATGCCTGCTTTGCTTCTGTGGTGAACCAACCACTGTCTTCTACCTTGTGGTCTTTAGGCAAATTGATAGCTGCAGGGTCCACAGTATGGAGAACATAGGTGATGGCAAGAGCATTCTACTTACTCTCTCTCTCTCTCTCTCTCTCTCTCTCTCTCTCTCTCTCTCCTCTCTCTCTCTCTCTCTCTCTCTCTCTCTCTCTCTCTCTCTCTCTCTCTCTCTCTCTCTCATGTGTGTGTGTGTTGGTTATTCTTCTCATTACCTCAAAAGATACCTGGAAAACACAACTTGGAGATTGAATAGCTGGTTGGGTGAGAGTTCATGGGCACATGTATGTCCATCATGGTGAGGAACTCATGGCAATAAACACCTAAGGTAGCTGGTTACCTTGCACACACAGGAATCAGAACCAAAAACTGGGGTGCTTTGCTAACATATATCTTTCTATTTGCTCAGTTCCCTGACATATGCAAAGGTGTTGTTCATAGCTAGGATGAGTTTTCTCACACTTACTAATTCATCCTAGAACCACACTCACAGGCATGCCCAGATGTTTGCGTCCTAAGTGAATCTAGAACATGTCACTCTGCAAAAATTAACCATCATCATGCTGCTAGTTTAGGGTACTCACACCCATACTTCACGACCTTCATACCCCATGATATGCATAGAATTGAAAGCATTATTTCAGCTAGCATTGTTTAGATGTTTAATTCCTTTCAGTTTGAAACATTTCTGACTACAAAATATGGGATTACTCTTCTGAATTCTATCATCTGCTTGCTTACATCCTTCATCAAATCATTTTTAAATATAACAAAACAGTTAAACATTGTAATAAATAACTTTATAATTATTGTGAATATTCAATTTTGGTGATTGTTACCATTTTTAAAATAAGTTTAAGGGGAACATGTGGAGGGTTTGGAAGGAGGGAATTTGAGGGAGAATGATATAATTATAATCCCCCAAATGTGCACAGATTCAAAAGAAAGATAGAACTATGTGGAAAAAAAAAACATAGTTCTAAGAATGTTTTACTTAGGTTCTCTTATTTTCTACAGAGAACAAACAAGTATGTTAATTTCATTTTCCCCATAGACATGTACTAGACAGCTACCAGAACTGATAAAAACACATTACCCTCTGGAAATGTTTTACAGATTATGAGATTGGAAATGAGATTCTCTTGAGACTATTCCTCTTTGTGTAGAACCAGCATCCCCACAGCTATTCTCTTTAATACCTTTAAGCCTCTCCTTCTAAACCATCTTTATTTCTTTGTGATTTTCGAATCACCCACAGAACTGCTTTCTTCTAGGGACTCCACATCATATTTAGCTAGAACCCTGTACTGGCTAGTTTGTGTGAACTTGACACAGCTGGAGTTATCACAGAGAAAGGAGCTTCAGTTGAGGAAATGCCTCCATGAGATCCAGCTGTAAGGCATTTTCTCAATTAGTGATCAAGGGGGAAAGGCCCCTTGTGGGTGGGACCCTCTCTGGGCTGGTAGTCTTGGGTTCTATAACAGAGCAGGCTGAGAAATCCAGGGGAAGCAAGCCAGTAAAGAACATCCCTCCATGGCCTCTGCATCAGCTCCTGCTTCATGACCTGCTTGAGTTCCAGTCCTGACTTCCTTTGGTGATGAACAGCAGTATGGAAGTGTAAGCTGAATAAACCCTTTCCTCCCCAACTTGTTTCTTGGTCATGATGTTTGTGCAGGAATAGAAATCCTGACTAAGACAAACCCAGACCCAGAGTGGGCAGCAACAACCAAATAACAAACACAAAACTCAAGCAAGGTAAAACTGGGTACTTATACAAAGAAACACAACAAAGGATCACCATTCCAGATAATTAGATATCTTAACAAGGGAGCACAAACATGAACAATCAAGACAACATGCCTATTTCAGATGCTAGCAACTCTATTGGATTAGGCTCTGAAAAAGGGCAATCTAGTTAAAGCAAAAAGACATGGACTAAAAAAATAACAATATTAAATATGTTCCAGGACTTCAAAGAGGATATGAATAAACCAGTTAATGAAAACTATGAGATAATAAAATAATAAAATAATTCAGGTATGAAAGTAGAATTTAGAAAAGAAATAGAACCACTAAAAACCCTAATCTGAACTGAAATTGGAAATAAAAAATTTAGAAAGTCATTAAAAAAATCTCAGAGAGAAGACTCACTAATGGATGAAAAGACATCGGAAATAGAAAGACAAAGAAAATCACTGAAGAATTAGGAAAATTGAATAGCATCTGGCATGTTCTCTTAATACCTTGAGTTGAAGCTAGATATCAACAAGAAGAGAATTGGCATGAAACATACAAACTCATGGAAGTTAAACCGAAAACAAAAAGGAAATTTCCACCTTTTTAGAGTAGAATGAACATGAAAGCATCGCATACCCAAAACTATGGGACTTGAAGCAATAATAAGAGGCAAGGTCATAACCCTACATACCAATATCAAAGAAACTAACAGATTCCTTAATCATAACATTACATTTGAAATCTTCAGATGAACAAGAAGAAATAATATCTAACAGGAGATGCAGAAAGACATAATTAAATTCTGCTAAATGAATGAAATGCAAACAAACAAGGGAATCACAAAATGAAGAGTTGTTTCATTGTAAGAAATTCAATAAAGTTAATAAGCCTTTATCCATAAAAACAAAATCCCAGAAAGGATCCAAATTAACAAAATTAGAACTATCTTGACCTTTCTCAAGAAATGGTAGAAAGTAAATGGCTCCTCTCAGAAGGCTTGAAGTTACTGGACTTTTCAGATTTTCAGGGGTGAACATTCAGATGCTTCAGTCTTTCAGTAGCAAAAAAACATGGAGTCTTAAACTGTCAGACCTTGTGACATTTATTCTCAACGTACATTAATATGAAAATAAATTAAAAAAATAAAAATAGAACTAAAAGGAGGGACATTAAAAGAGATACTGAGGAAATTCAAATAAAATTAAGAACATAATTTAAAATATATATGTATATATATTCTACAAAACTCAAAAAATCAAAGTGGATTTATTGATAAATGTGACCTACCTTATTAAAATCAAAATGAAACAAACATTTTAATCAACCCTATAACACCTATTGATATAGTAATTAAAACCAGCAAAAGTCTATGGCCAGATAGACTCAATTCAGACTTGTATTGAACCTTGAAAGAAGAAACAACACCAATATTCCTTAAAGTATTCCAGGGAATAGAAATGAGAGTAACATCTTCTATTTCCTTTATTAAGCAAATATGACCTTGACCCAACAGAAAAGAAAATTATAGAACAACATTCCTTTTGAATACAGATGGAAAAATTCTCAAATCCTCACAAACCATACTCAAAAAAGTTATCCATTATGATCAGGCTGACTTCATGTCAGAGATAAGAGAATGGTTCAACATATATAAATCAGCAAATATAGTCTAACTCATAAACAGAATACAACAGGTGTGTCCACATTCTCATACCTATAATACCTAAATATAGTATTTGACATCTTTGCTACAGCAATAAGACAACTGTATGAGAATAAAACCATACAAATAGAAAAGAAAGATGTAAAAATATCTTTAATTTGCAGATATTATTTTACACATAAAAGACCCATAAGTAAATTATAGTTGATAATTACTTCAAGCAAAGTAGCAGGATACAAAACTAATACACAAAACTTTTTTTTTTTTTTTTTTTTTGGTTTTTCGAGACAGGGTTTCTCTGTGTAGCCCTGGCTGTCCTGGAACTCACTTTGTAGACCAGGCTGGCCTCGAACTCGGAAATCCGCCTGCCTCTGCCTCCCGAGTGCTGGGATTAAAGGCGTGCGCCACCACGCCCGGCTCAAAACTTTTGTATTACAAGAGTCATATATACAAGTGACAGTCATACTGTGAAAGAAATCAAGAAAATGGTACCATTCAGAGTAGCCTCAAAAATATGCATTGACATAACTCTAGCTAAGCAAGTGATGAATTGTATAATGAAAACTTCAAAGAATTGAAGAAATTGAGAAGATACCAGAAGAGAGAAGGACCTACCAAGCACATGGTTTATAGGATTAATAATGCAATGTTGTGCATCATACCAAAAACAATCTACATATACAATGCAATTCTCATAAAACTCCAGAAAAATTCACAGAAATTGATTTTAAAAGTCTTTAATTTATATAGATGCACTAAAATTCCAGGTATCTGAAGTCATAATGTAAAAAATTAGAAATATATGAAGCAAGGATTTAATAATTTAACAAAATATTTTTAAGTGGGTGGTAAGAATTTGGGGTTAGTTAGAATATCCATTTAGGAGCTAAGCTTTAGTTCCTAAAAGAACTATAACAGCAATTTTGTAAGTACAATGTAGCCCAGAGAAGGAGTGGTTTGGGGTGAAAGGTATGAAATATACTTCATTTGTGTTAGACATTTAGTGCTATTCACAGAAAAGAGCAATAACTTAAGATAAAGATTTAGGAAACATTTCAATAATTATGGTACCTAAAACCATGAGATTAAATGATATCCTTTGTAGCTGAAGGCTTTAGAATTTTTTGCTGAGTGGTCCTTAAAATATCCCATATATTGATGTTGTTAGATGGTCTACTAACAAAGCAAGGGAAGCATAATTTAACTCACTTGGCTATTCAGCCAAAGCATAGCCATATAAGTTAAAAGAAGCAACACAACCTTCTTGCCACTCCATATATAGACTGTAGATGGCCACTTCACTCAGCTTGTTTCTTAGCTGTAATTATACCAGTAACTGGTATCTGGTGATCTGAAAGGAAGGCATTCTGTCAACATTTTAGATCATTGCAATCTTTCATCTCAGTTTAGGTCAAGCTTGACCCCCTAAAAGAGTGTTTCCTCTTCTCTTCATCAACATAATTTCTTTTTGTTTCCTGAAGATAGAGCATTCTGATTTGCCACATTGTTTTGCAAGCTGAGAGCACTGTTAAGACGCTATTTGGAATTAACCGCACAGAGATGTGTTTTGCTGAGAGTGTGACACTTTCTTTAATAGAGAGCCTATACTCTTCTATCTTTCAAGAGATGTATTTTCAGAGACCAAAATGACACAATGCACTGGGAAGAACTGCAGTTCTAATACATACCACAGTGGTAACTGAAGTAGTTCATGGATTTCAGCAGAGATGAAAGGAAAATTGGATGCTATGCAGTAAAAGAGATGCAGAAGCTGGCAGCTTGAGGAGAGTCAACTACCAAGAAGTTTGGGTTGGGTTCTGTACAGGGAACATAAGCCTCTGTGCTTATAGTTGGGCTGTAAAGAGAACAGTATGCCAGGAGGTGAGACAGAATGGTGAGAATGAAAGTGCAACGCTGTGTTTCTGTGATGTAGGAGAGATACCTGTTATCTTAGACCCCATGGCCCAAGTCTCTGAAATAGCAACCTAATATCACCCTCCTCAGGGGTTCTTCAAGGATGCAATTACGTAATATTATCCTGGAACACTATACATACTAAATGAAATATTTTCATCCTCTTTTTTTTTTCCATTTCTGGATATAAGGACAATTTTATAGTTAAGGAGAGCAAATCCTACCGAAAGCAGAAGACATATAATACAGAACTCCAAAGTTTTTACATTTTGCTCAAGAGATGCTGTGAATTTGCACTGTAGCAATCTACTGAAAGAGAGATGACTGATATTCTGAATATAAACTACTCTCCAACATTAATATTATCACCTGTCTCTTATGTATTCTTCAGTGGGAAATAAGACAGCCAGATGGAGGAAGAACATTCTACCCATGTGTTGAAAGGTCAATCGTATTGATTTTCCTGCCCCACTGTCTCTATCATTCTGCTCTTTAGCCTTGAAGGACTTTGAAAGCATGCTCCTGACCTAGAATGTTTACTCAAACTCCTTTGGCCATTCTCAGATGAATCTGAGCTTGCCCCTTGCCTTAGTTTAGTAACTCCTCTCTGAATCTCTTCAGTCTATATCCCTCCATTGGTAGAGCTCTACTGCCTAGGCACTGTGCGGGGCCTGCTTTCCTGAAAGCAGGCAAGGGGTCCCAGACAGCTCTCCTGTTCTCATGTCCCCAGGGCCATCTTTCCCACAATGCCCAGGTGAAGGGTGGAGCCCTGAGACCTCAACATGTCTCTGGATAACAGCCCAGACCAGGGATGCTTGGTGGTAACAGAGTCCTGCTGCTGCATGGCCATGTAGCCAGATGTTGCCCCTGAGAGCAGCATAGGCCATCAACTCACCATGGTCCCAGTGGGTACCAATGAGCTATTCACATCAAGCTGTCCTTTACTCCCCTCAAGTCTCCAGCTGTGCCTCTCTTCTTTTTTTTTTTTGTTTTTTTTTTTGTTTTTTTTGGGGGGGGTTGTTTTTTTTTGAGGTTTTTTTTTTTTTTTTGAGTTTTTTTTATATACTTTTTATTAGGTATTTTCCTCATTTACATTTCCAATGCTATACCAAAAATCCCCCATACCCTCCCACCCACTCCCCTACCCACACACTCCCACTTTTTGGCCCTGGCATTTCCCTGTACTGGGGCATATAAAGTTTTGTGCTTCTCTTCATTGTGTTGGCATCCTTCAGTTTCTTTCTCTTCTATTTCTCCACCACTTACCTGGGTTCTCTGAGTGTCTGAGTCTCAGGTCCTCCGAGCCAGCGACGGTAGGAACGACACAGACACCAAGTCGGGTTCATCTAGCACCTTTACTTCGGGCTTTTTCTTTTTTCTTTTTTTAAAAATATATTTATTAGGTATTTTCCTCATTTACATTTCCAATGCGATCCTAAAAGTCCCCCATACCGTCCCCCCACTCCCCTACTCACCCACCCCCACTTTTGGCCCTGGCATTCCCCTGCACTGAGGCATATAAAGTTTGCATGACCAATGGGCCTCACTTTCCACTGATGGCCGACTAGGCCATCTTTTGATACATATGCAGCTAGAGTCAAGAGCTCCAGAGTACTGGTTAGTTCATATTGTTGTTCCACCTATAGGGTTGCAGATACCTTTAGCTCCTTGGGTATTTTCTCTAGCTCCTCCATTGGGGGCCCTGGGAGCCATCCAATAGCTGACTGTGAGCATCCACTTTTGTGTTTGCTAGGCCTCGGCATAGTCTCACAAGAGACAGCTATATCAGGGTCCTTTCAGCAAAATCTTGCTAGTGTATGCAAAGGTGTCAGCGTTTGGAGGCTAATTATGAGATGGATCCCTGGATATGGCAGTCTCTAGATGGTCCATCCATTTGTCTCTGCTCCAAACTTTGTTTCTGGAACTCCTTCCATGGGTGTTTTGGTCCCAATTCTAAGAAGAGGCAAAGTGTCCACACTTTGGTCTTCGTTCTTTTTGAGTTTCATGTGTTTCATAAATTGTATCTTGTATCTTGGGTATTCTAAGTTTCTGGGCTAATATCCACTTATCAGTGAGTACATATAATTTGAGTTCTTTTGTGATTGGGTTACCTCACTAAGGATGATGCCCTCCAAGTCCAACCATTTGCCTAGCAATTTCATAAATTCATTGTTTTTAATAGCTGAGTAGTACTCCATTGTGTATATGTACCACATTTTTTGTATCCATTCCTCTTTTCAGGGGCATCTGGGTTCTTTCCAGCTTCTGGCTATTATAAATAAGGCTGCTATGAACCTAGTGGAGCATGTGTCTTTACTAGTTGGAACATCTTCTGGATATATGCCCAGAAGAGGTATTGCTGGATCCTTCCGGTAGTACTATGTCCAATTTTCTGAGGAACCGCCAGACTGATTTCCAGAGTGGTTGTACAAGCTTGAAATCCCACCAACAATGGAGGAGTGTTCCTCTTTCTCCACATCCTCGCCAGCATCTGCTGTCACCTGAATTTTTGATCTTAGCCATTCTGACTGGTGTGAGGTGGAATCTCAGGGTTGTTTTGATTTGCATTTCCCTGATGATTAAGGATGTTGAACATTTTTTTCAGGTGCTTCTCAGCCATTAGGTATTCCTCAGGTGAGAATTCTTTGTTTAGCTCTGAGCTCCATTTTTTAATGGGGTTATTTGATTTTCTGGAGTCCACCTTCTTGAGTTCTTTATATATATTGTATATTAGTCCCCTATCTGATTTAGGATAGGTAAAGATCCTTTCCCAACCTGTTGGTGACCTTTTTGTCTTATTGATGGTGTCTTTTGCCTTACAGAAGCTTTGCAGTTTTATGAGGTCCCATTTGTCAATTCTCAATCTTCCAGCACAAACCATTGCTGTTCTATTCAGGAAATTTTCCCCTGTGCCTATATCTTTGAGGCTTTTCCCCACTTTCTCCTCTATAAGTTTCAGTGCCTCTGGTTTTATGTAGCCTTCCTTGATCCACTTAGATTTGACCTTGGTACAAGGATATAGGAATGGATCAATTCACATTCTTCTACATGATAACCACCAGTTGTGTCGGCTTTTTCTTTTACAGCTCTCTTCCCCAGCAGCTTCTCCTTCTACCATCCTTCTTTCTTGCAGCTTTACTTACAGCAACTACTACAACAGCTTCTCTTACGAATACTAGCTTCTACTTCTACTCCTTCTTGCAGCTTTCCCTCTTACAACACTCTCCATACTAGTTCTGGCTTCTTTTACAACAGTTAGCTTCTATCACTTACAACAGCAGCTTTTACTACTCCATCCTTCTAGCAGCAAGGGCTAAACTCTTCCTATTACAACAGCTTTTCTTACTCTACTTCTACTCACAGCAAGGTCTAAAACAACTCCTTTCAGTACTCCCGCTGACTCACCTCCTTCTAGCTCTACCCCACCTCATCCAATCAGAACTCACACAGGCCCCAGGCATGAGTTCAGGTCGTTCACAGATAGGCTGACAGGTCCCGATCACAAGGAACAGTCCAGCCTGGCACGCAGCCTATGCATGCAGCCTCACTGTGCATGCTTGGGCAAGGCAGTAAACAAATGGGTTTCACTGGGCTTGCGGCCATACCTGCTTCCCAAATTTCTGGGGTCACGTCAGGTGTGATATGCTCCACTCATGCATTATGACACCGGGCAGGGTCCATTTCAGGCCGACCTGCTCCTCATTGCTGCTGGTCAAGTCAGCCCTTGCATGTCCCATGGCACCGATCTGGTGGCCACATGGTGGGTTGTATGTCTGGAGGCTCCTAGCTGTCTCTTTGTCCTGCCCACCTGAGTGGTCACATGATAGGTTATGTTCTGGGGGCTCACTCCTGTCTATGGCCTCTGGTCCCACTACTCTTTGCCCCCAACCCTGCCTTGGGAGCCCATCCTGGCTTGGTGGTTGTCTCAGATTAGCTCCCTGACAGGGACACCTGGCAGCAGCTTGCTTTTGTTAGGGAATGGTAGGCTATTAGCCATCAGATGTTCATAAGTCAGAACACTGTGCATAGTCTCCTCTATGGCACCTATTGACAAACATGTGACACAGTAACCCAGTAACCATACCTGTAATGCCTCTAGGGTCTACTTTACTTTGTTTGTTTTGCTCCAGGGTTTTTCACTTGAACCTCAAAGCTGATAGATTAGTTTATTAGGATATATTGGGTAGGTAGATTATTAGGAAGATGGTGAGAATGTCCTGATAGAATCCCCCTGTCTCTGTCTTCCCAGCATAGAGATTGTAGACACATAGTGCTGTAGCAGCTTGTTAATATGGGACCTGGAAAACAAACTCAGGTCTTCATGTTTCCATAACAAGTGTTTGACCAAAGAAGCCATTCCCATCTCTCAGATTTTTATTCTGATTTTTATTCTGGTTTTGACAATCTTGATTATTTTGAAACAAAGAATTTTGCATTGCAAACCTAAAATGGCATTTAAAAAGTAATGCTCCCATGAACAGTGGTGGGAGAGAATAATTTACATTTTTATATACATTTTTATCCTCTCATGTACACCTATTACATGGCTTTTGACTACTGACTGATGTTGTTTTTGTCTAGCTGCACTCCTTCCCATACTGTACTTGGAATGAAGTAATCTACTCGACCCAGATATAGAAAGGGATGAGTTATGCACAATTTTCTTTTTGGCAGGGTACCTATGTGACTTTTTCAAGTTCTTATCATAAAGATTTATCTTCTCTCCTGTTTATTATTTGAATAATTTAGATCACTATGCACTAATGTACATACTTATTCTATGCTCTGTTCTATAACCCAGGACTATCTCAGTTATTTTATTGATAAAATTATATTCTCTTTGGCTGTAGGACAAATGTTTAGATATCTTCTATGACCCACTGCTGTTCTTTATCAACACTGTGTACTGGCTGGTTTTGTGTGTGAACTTGGCAAAAGCTGGAGTTATCAGAGAGAAAGAAGCCTCTCCCTTGATGAAATGCCCCATGAGATTGAGCTGTAAGGCATTTTCTCAATTAGCAACGGGGGGGGGGGGCAGAGGCAGTCCACTATGAGTGGAGTCGTTCCTGGGCTTGTGGTCCTGGGTTCTATAAGAAAGCAAGGTGAAGAAATCCTGTAAGCAGCAGCCTCCATGGCCTCTGCATCAGCTCCTACCTCCAGGTTCCTATCCTGTGTGAGTTCCAGTCCTGCCTTCCTTTCGTGATGAACAGCAATGTGGATATATAAGCTGAATAAATGCTTTCATCTCCAGCTTGCTCCATGGTCATGATGTTTCATTGGAGCAATAGAAACCCTGACTAAGATGCATGGTAAATACCTTCCTACTTTCCAGCAATGCAAGATACCTTCCCTACACTTTTACTGAGCCCACTTCTAGATCCCATTGTTTCTCTGGTTCTTTCAGTTGATAATAAGATTACACATTTGAGAGCCTCTGCTAGGATGTACTTGCTACTATTAGTGTGTGTGTGTGTGTGTATATATATATATATATATATATATATATATATATACATATATATATATTATATACATACTATTAGTATACTTATGTTAACATGTTTCTAAATAGCTAGCTATACATTTTTTACTCAATGCATCTGCATTCAACTAAGCATGAAATTTCACTGACACCTTCAAACCTAATCCATCACCACTAGGCTCATTCTAGCCTTTTCTCATATTTAAATTTATCTCTCACTGATGTGAAACTTGGCTCTCACCATCCTATCAATTTATATAATAGTTACAGTATATAAGCCTGTCAGTTTGTCTTTCTATTCATTCTTAGCTAGCTTCTTTAGTCCTTGTTGCATACATCAAAACAGCATAGGGGGACATTTTCCCAGAAAAACAACTGCACAATCTAATTATACTTATGTTCCCCATTTTTATGAGATAAAATATGTGCTTTGGAAATTGGCCCACATTTTGACACATATTTTGTTCTGTAAATGATCGTGAAACATTGAAACTAAATGGCAGTTTGTGCTAACATTGAGACATATCAATAGTAAGGAACAAGTAAACAATAGTAAGGCTAATCTCAATAATTTTGCATTTCCTACCTGGCTTCATATCAAGTTCCTTCTTTTGAATATTATCAGGTGAATCTATGACTCTGCAGGCTTGGTAGATGGGTAATACTAGTTTCAGTATACTAGGAAATGTAAAACCATGAGCTGATAATTACCTGACTAGAAGTAACTAGAGATTGAATTAACTGTGACCTGACTAGATCACTTCAGAGAGACAAGAGGGACAGAGGTGGGTTAGAATAGAGGTATCTAATGGAAATGGGAGGGAGGGACAACTGAAATGGATTGACTTTTGCTTTCACATGTCGGCTGGTTTGTGTGTTTTATATGTAGCTTTACTTTTCTCTCTTAGCATCGCTGAGTTGCACAGCTGACCGAGGAATGCCATCACATACTTCCCATCTATACCCCAAATGCAGGCCTTTTCCATGCAATTTGTTCCTAGCTGGAGATGTTCATAGGCCTCAGACCACATCCAGCCATACTATAGGAAAGCAGGTACACACTGATGATGAAGAACACACTGCCTATGCTGATCACCATGGGATCCGTGAGAAACAGACCATGGATGAGCCTGGAATGTATCTCCCAAAGTATTGGATACACATCTCCTGGCCCAGAGAACATCAGTCTCCCCACTCATAGCATGTATTTCTGCCTACTTCTGTGGCTGATTTCTAACTCCTGGTGTTAGCCTACTGTATGAGTCACTTTCTGTTACTTTATTCAATGTTTCTTATGTAACATCTTTAGCATTGCATTGCTTTCAAAAATAAACTATTTTAAAAGAAGTTTGGGGTTCACTGAGCAGCTAAGGGGAGATTTTTCTTATTCTTGAGTCCTGCTTCTGTTACAAGAATGAAGCAACAACATTCACATAACGTTATTCCTGCTAAGGTCTTGGTTTTATGCATCCCCTTGGCAGATGTACAGAAAAACATATCCACCCTAATGATATGAAAATAGTTCCAGGACCTCAACCCATTATGTTCCACCTGTGCATCTGTTTTTCCTTATATCCCAGAAAAGCTGGTTCTTTTTGTCACATCCACAGTTTGCCTGATCGGAAATGCTATTGCCCTGAATAAACATCAAGGATTCCCTCCACTTCTCAGAGCTTCTATTTTCAATTTCTGAATATTTCCTGGTAGTGAGATGACTCTAATTCCTCAGAGATGCAGAAAGCCCAGCTCAATTCTGCAAATATCTGAAAGGAATGAAGGTCGGCATAGATACAGCCTAGCTCCTCTGCAAACACATCTCCAAATTACTTTTCTCACTTGAGGCAATCATTCATAATTACATCTCTCAAGAGAAAGAATCTTCCTGACTGGTTTACAAGTTACAGTGTACACTTCAGAAGTTACTGAAAGGTGAAGAGCACCTATAATTTTCTACAAAGTAATTAAAAGCAACCTTATATTGTCCCTTCAAAAGATAATGGAAACTTATCATATCTCCCCCTTGACTCAAAAAGAAAAAAAAAAGAACAAAAGAAACAGAAAAACAAATGGAGTGCTCTGGAAATTGTACAACATAGCCTTATATTCAAAGACTGGCTCTGCTTTTCACCACCCTTTCTTTCTTTAATTTCCAGTTAGCAAGGAAGTGAGATGAGACATTTGCTAGCCAGCAACAAAGCAAGGGGTATTGATTCACAAACACTGACTTCCTGCATTAGATGCAGCAGAGCATCATCTGCTCACTGATAGCACTTCAATTGTAAATTGTTCAACTGAGGAGGCGTCTCTTGTCACGCTATTCTTATTGATTTTGTTCAGTTAGTGTCAAGACCATTATCAAATCTATAGTTCATCTTCAAGAGGAAGGCTCCCCCAAGATGACAACCCCTTGAGACAATATGTGAGACGTATTGTAACCACTGCTTCAGAAAACTAATGCTACCTTGATTTGTATTCTAATCAGAGATATGGTTCACAGACACTATATGATTTCTTTCCTGAAATAAGAGTTAACATTTTGCATAGTTGCACATGAGACCTCTCAGAGCCATTGATATATGTAAACACATGAGTCATAAGGATAGCTTTCCTTATAGCAAACTCATATAGATTTAAAACAGAAAATATGTGCTAAAGACTGGGCCCTGGAGGAACACTATGATAACCCCATAAAGAACCTAGCCATAGGCATGTTACAATGAGACACCAAAAGCAGTGTTATTATCTTTGATTAATATTTACTGACTAATCATATTTTATACATTTCTCATGAAAGCCAAGCTAAGTATACAAGTAGAAAGTCAATTCGTTCTATCGGTAACTGTATTTATAGGGATCCTAGGTATTGCAAAAATAGAAGGATGGGTGAACAGTGGGACAATCTTTATTTTAGGCATATATAAATCTGTTACGTAACACTTACTGCACTCAAATTTTTAATTTGCATATAGTTACTTGCCAAAAGCAGATATTTTATGCATAGCCACAGATGGAAAACATTACTCCGGATTTTTTCCTTTATTTTTTTTTTCATTAAACTTTAATTGGAATAGATTGGCCCTACCTACAGGCTCTTACAAGGACAAGAAGGAAAAAAAAGTCAATGTGAAAAATCATAGCTCCATTGCATACAAGAATATCCT
Organism: Mus caroli; assembly: GCF_978045245.1. Classification (NCBI taxonomy): domain Eukaryota; kingdom Metazoa; phylum Chordata; class Mammalia; order Rodentia; family Muridae; genus Mus; species Mus caroli. The sequence goes on from NW_028227264.1 coordinate 97,319,695, forward strand.
AGAAGGTGGGAAAAATATTTGACACACACTGTTTAAAATGCGATATGTTATATTTGATGAATTTGAGTGTTTAAAAGAGAAACTCCTGTCAGGATCAGGGCACAGATGTAGAGACCACTATCCACATGTGGAGGCCTGGAGTTAGCAATACTAGCAATACTGAAGACCTATCAATATGGAGTCAAAAGCAACACTTTCCTGAAACAGGTAAACAGAGTTCCATTGAATTTTACCATGTTTTAAACATTAGTATTAGAAATAAATAGTAAATATTATTTAACAAGGAATTGTTTACAATTTGTGTGTAATATTTTTATTCATTTTATTTATATGATTGAGGTCCAACGTTTATTGAAGGCTGCCTTATGTTTGAAATTTTATTTTCAGTGAGATTATTTCTTATTACTTATTATATTTAATTTAGCCCCAGTGAATTGAGAGCTAAAATTAAGAACAACAATAATTTTAAAGGCAATTTGGTTGCAAAAAAGAAAGATAGCTAGATGTACTACAATTCCTTGCCTTCTGGCTTTGTACAGTTGTATCACGGAATATTCCAGAGCAGCCCGAACTCTGGTCTGTGCATCATCACTCTGGGTCATCCCTCCATACAGTTCCTTCATGTCGACATTCCAGTGCTAAAGGATGTATTTTACAAGTGTGGCAAGGTGTTAAAATAAGACTCTGTACCCTGAAGACTTTCAAACTGCACTGAAGAAACATTGTTCTCAGCGATTCGTGTCAGAATAAGATCAGATACAGAAGACACAGAAAGAAAAGTCTACACTAATTGATGCGAGGTGAAACCACACATACATCTTGGCAGTGCCAGTTGCTTCTAATAATCCTTCTATGTCTTCTTATACACAGAGATTATCTGAAAACGAATACGTTAAATAGAATTTTTGTATTTCTCGAGGAAGTAGACCTTATAGAGGAGAGCTGTGGAAGAATGGAGGAGTTCCAAGCACATGAAGTTATCACTGCTGTTCTTTGCAACCTTGGTAGTTTCTGTTTTCCTAGTTCTTGGAAGTGGCCTTCTCTTGCTCAACCTGATAAACAGAGGCTCTCAAAACCAGAAAACACTGGCCACACCATGAGGTCAAGGGAAATAGAGCAATGTGCACTTCAGCAAAAAGCAACACCAGAGCCTGAACCATATCAGATAGTCACACTGCCCCAAGTATAACATTAACATCCCATACCTGGCAAAAGTGCTTTGTTTCCTCCACAAAACTGGAAATACATGATAAGCCTGGTCCCATGGCCTTATTGCCTCCTTCCCTTTCCCTCAAGAACTACTGTTTCTTATGTAAATCAAGATCTCCTAAAAAGTACCAACTTTTTCTTTCCTTTGTGGAATTTGAGGACTTAGGTTAGGATTTTGATTATTGCAGTTCAGTAAATCTTTTCTTATGAACACTCTGTCTCAGGGTTTCGCATGACATGCCACTCAGTCAAGGACTGAGAATCAATGGCTGAGCAGGGAGTATGGATCTCTGATCTCTACCAAGCTGCTCTGTGCTCATGCCTGCCCTTGGGCAAAAAACAAGAGTAGGCTTTTCCAATTCTGTACACTTCTTACATACTAGTTCCACAGTAAAGAAGTGGCTTCCTTGCCAAAATATCCACCATCTCTAATTGTTTCCCAAGGTTAAACCTTTGAACACTGAGTTTATAAGTTTATTTTATTAAATTCATTGTATCAACCATATTATCTATCTATCTATCTATCTATCTATCTATCTATCTATCTATCTATGTCTGTCTATCTATCTATCTATCTATCTATCTATCTATCTATCTATCTATCTATCTATTCTATGTAAATTGCATGTAATATTTATGATGTGTTTGGTCAAAAGAAAGCTTAGGGTAATTAGGTTTAATTTCCTCCTTCCTCATATAGGTTCCAAGGATTTGGCTCAGGTCCTAAGGCTTGATGACAAGTGTTCCTTACTAACTAAGCCATCCTGTCAATCAATCCTCAAGTATATATTCTCATTCTTTCAATTTTACTCCCAAACTTAGAGATGTTTGGAGACTAAATAGAAGTCTTCCCTTGAAGAATTCATAATTAGGAATAACAAACAAGACATACATAAAAAACAATAAAGAGAAAGCCACACAGGGGTATGTGTGTATATTTTCAAGCACTGATTTATATAATGGTATTTTGAAATCAGAAATTTAAAAAATATATACAAAGGGAAACAGTATAGTCACATAGTAGATTGACTGTGTGGGAAATTAAAAATTGTTTACTAGACTCCAGCTCTATAAACAAAGTTACTTCATGTTCATAATGTGTTGGATATTAGAACTGATACCAGACCTGAAAGCCCATTCTTAACATGTTAGACCCCATGTATTGAGCAAAGCGTGGCTTTGGTAATGAAGAGCAGGTATCTTTAGCTGATAAGAGGAATGAGTGTTTCAGACAAGCAGTGGGTAGACTTTGACAGGAGCAGCTAGTTTCAGGATCTTACTATGATCTGTAGCATCAATACATCTACTGTGCATGTCATCTTCCTGATTCATGGTGAAATCAGAGGAAGAAACATGAAAGAGCAAAACAATAGGTAAACACTGGCTGAGTGAAAAGTATATTCAAAGGAATCTATTTCCTACTTTACAGTCCTAAAAAGTGATAGAAGAGCTGGGCGGTGTACAGAGTGAGTTCCAGGACAGCCAGGGCTACACAGAGAAACCCTGTCTTGAAAAACTAAAAAAAAAAAAAAAAAAAAAAAGTGATAGAAGTAATACTTACAGCTTGTGTCTGACTAGGAAAGAAGCAAAAGATGTATATTATATATTTTGAGTTTGAATTTCCAGGTAAATGTCCATGATAATTAGGTTTTCACTTTTATACTCTCACCTGAAAGGGACAATAAGCAGACTATTTAGATATCACTGTATTTTATTTTATTTTATTTTTGTTAGATTATATATATTTTGTTCTTCTAAATGCTCTTCTGTCGTTGTCAGAGGTGCAGTAGCTAATTTATAACTTCTCCTTTGAGGGAATCCAGATGAAAGGTCCAGACTGCTCTTCAATAACAAGCTTGCATTGGTTGTAAATATCTTCTAAGGTATCTCCTTGGACAATAGCTGTAAAATATTCTCCAAATTCTTGTTCTAGTTTAATTGCCCGGTCATAAGTTTTCTTGGCTTGTTCCTCTGTCAGAAGCTTATTCATCTCCATCAGAGGTTCCAGAGACTTGGGCTTTATGAAGATGGCAATGGGATAGAGCTGGGTGACTTGTAACCGTTTAATAGCATTTCCTGATACATCAAGTATACAGTGCTTGCCCCTTTCTGCTACAAATCTCACAGACTGCACACTGGTTCCGTATAAATTGTCATTGTACTGGCCAGCTTCTATGAATTTGTGCTCTTGGATATCTTTCTCCATTTGTTCTCTAGAAATGACAAAGTGATAGTCTCTGCCGTCGACTTCGTAGTCACGCTTTGGCCTCGTAGTATGAGGCACACAGGAGCCAAATTTATCAGGAAATTCAGATATCAAGTCATCATTGATTCGATCCTTCATGGGGCCCAGGATAATCACTGGCCGGGTGTAGTTTTTTTCCTGCCTCGTGACAGGTTCATAGGAAAGAATGAGATCGTCTTGTCCTCCTGAGAAGAAAAGAAAGGAAAATTACAGTTGACAAATGACCAGCCACCGTGACAGCTACAGTTCCTGCTTCAAAACACAGGAAATGCACAGTTGAGGGTTAAGTTTTCTTGTGCTCTCTCCTTGAACCATTCAAAATTCCCTCCATCTTCATAAAACTCTGGTGTCTAGTTATCGCACAGTTGTAACTGTGTGATAACGGGCTGCTAGCCCTCTGCAGTGAGGCAATGAAGAGAGTGCTTTTTATCTGACATTAGAAATGGAGTGCAATGCCTCCACACCAAGTATTATGAATAAAGCCACTTAGCAATGGGTCCATCCAATAATTTTCAAGCTACTTTGTTAGAATTTCTGATTCTTTTAATTAATCTCCTATTTTATTTTTCTAAGCATGTGGTCCAAAAGCAAGTGTCTATTTCATTTAAGACATAGAAACTTTGTCAGAGTATTATTACAGGATGCTATAGGTTTAGTCTAACACGGAGTCACCAGCAAGCTGTCCTAGGTCAGTTAAATTAGATTCAAACAGAGGACACTGAGGCTATAGCTGTGGGGCAGAGCATGAGCTTAGCAAGTGGGAGACCCTGCTTCCAGTCCTGGTCTTTGCTCCAACTTGAGAAGTGTGTCCTAGACTGTTAGGATCACTGCTACTTGTCTTGAAGCTTCAGGATGGGAACTAAGGGCAGCAATGCTTTTCTAGGATTCCTTGCATGTCCTGTGCTTCAGGGTTGACCTTGAGTCAACTTTGGCAATATCACTGTATTTTATGAATAAATATCTGTCAGGGGATTTTTTTTGTTTGAACAAATATTAATACAGTTTTAAATATTTATTTTTTACATCGTGATTGTTTTTTCACTGATTTCTAATCATATAAAACTAGTTCCACTGATTTTTTTCTGTTCAGTCAGTAAAATATTAATTTATGATATACTTTGGGTTAAACACAATAATCAGTAAGGAAAATAAGGAAGTGAAAGGTTGTCACATTCTTCAACAAGGAGATAATTGATTAGTAGGCCAAGGCAGGAGAAGATTCATACGTTGGAGACCAGTCTAAGAAACACGCTGAATTTCAGGACAGCATGTGGCACAATCTGAGCCTCCCAACACACACACACACACACACACACACACACACACACAGTGAAAAAAAAGAAGGAAGACAGAAATAATGTTAAATGAAGATAGCACAAAACAATAAGACATTTAAAAATATAAAATACAATATAATGTCATGTAACTTAATGATCCTAAGTACATATTTAAGAAACCATATATAGAAATGAAATTTAACTAAGGCCAAATAATAAGCAAAAAAGAATGTATAACATCCTATTTAAAACAAATAGAAGATGGTGCTAAATTTTATAAACCTTATTTGAAAAAATTATTTTTATTTCTGTACCTTTGATGATGAACACTTAACATTTACAAATTAAATTTTACAATTTCAGAAACTATTCATTGAAAACGTGCCACATACTGAAGCATTTACAGTTAGTTAAATGAGTATCTGTAAATAGCAAAGTGAATTTCACATATTGTGATGATTATATTTGGAGAGAATTCTGCCTGGAGAACTGATTGAGCATGTGAACATCAATGAAGACCTGAAGACTGTTCATTGACCTTCCTAAAAGCACACACGAGAGGACAGTGACTTCAAGTTCAATCGGCACAGAAAAGTTAGCCATTGGTCCTGTGTCCTGATTGCCACGTGGCTCTGATGGGCAAAGAGTCATCCCTTTGGCCCTTTTACAAATCCCTCTTTTATTGAATGATGAGTACTCTCCATTATGAATCAGCTGTTCTATCTATGTGGCAAACTCAGTGGAAAGATAAGATGCTACTGACCCAAGAGGCAGACATCAAAGGATAATGGAGATATGATGTGAGGTCAGGGGGGAAACTGTTTGTAGTCATTGTAGTACTAAGATTCTGTATGGAAGCATAGAAGCCTAAGCTTCCATTGGTAAATGAGGTTTTTATAAGCAGGCTGAACCATTCCCGGTTTTACAAAGTATCTGCAGGTAACTTGGTCAGCAGATGGCTTGCACCTGTGATCACATTAATACCTGTTGAAGGATGGCGAGATGGTTCAGTGAGTAAAGGTGCTTGCTGCCAAGTTTAATGACTTGGTTTCAATATCTGGGACCCATATGCTGAAAAGAGAGAGAACCAACTCTGGCAAGCTGTCTCTGATTTCGAGATGTATCTGTTTGTGGTGTGTGTGTGTGTGTGTGTGTGTGTGTGTGTGTGTGTGTGTGTGCTTTATAAATGAGTGTATGGGCAAACGAGTTTGTGTTTGAGTTTGTGTGAATGTCTGTGTGTGAATAGTTTGGGTGTGAGTAGTATATGTGGCTGTGTGTGAATAAGTGTAGTGTGTGTGATTCTATGTGTTTCTGTAAGTGCATGTGTGTGTGTTCAAATGAGTATGTGTATGAGTCTGTGAGTATATGTGTGGATACATTTGAATAGTTTGTGTGTGAATAGTGTACATGGCAATATGTGAATAATTGTGGGGTGTATGAGTCAGTACTTGTGTGTGAGTTTATGTTTTTCCATGAGTAAGCACACACACATGCGTGAGCGTGTGTGTGTGTGTGTGTGTGTGTGTGTGTCAGTGTGAGTGTATGCATGCTGTGCTTGCATATCAAGAGTGAGCCCATGGAGCCATATTCCTACTCCACACACCACATAACCACTTCCTCTCTATTGAACAATCCAAGAATGCAAATGGCACTGATGAACACAAGTGTGAATCAGTTGAATGTTAGGTTTTACCGTCAGGGCTTCTCCATGTGTCTCTTATCCATCTTCTATGACCATCTATGAACATGTTCTCTCTAGGACATGGTAGAGGAGTCAAAAGGAAGGTGGAAAGGTGCAAACTCTTATAAAAATTGACTATTGTGCAACTGATCAAATCAAATCACACAAAGCTGTTGATCCTCCACAGAAGAATGGAAGCTTTATGGAAGCAACTCGAGAGTCACATAGCAAAAATGAATTCACAGAGAAGGAGCATGGACTAAAACTGCAGACAGAACTTCACCCTTCATGTGTAATGGATGAAAAGTCCTAGCCACTAACCCTTTCAGAATCATTTTATGATTTTTTTTCTGCTTTTTAAAAGAATTAAATATGCCTTCCCATGGATGGGTTTGGAGCCTTCATGTATATCTTTTTTCCATTGCAATCAGTGCCCACAGAGGCAGGAGGGGGAGCATTTAACTCTTTGGGAGTGGAGTTACAGAGGACTGTGAGTTACCACATGGGTACTGGGAATTCAACCTGGGTCTCCCGAAAGAGTAAGCAAAGGTTTTAGCATCTGAACCGTCTTGTCTCTGCAGCTCCCCATTTGTCTGTGTTTTTCCACTCAAATGTGTTTGTCTAGCTACTAGTGGACACATTTACCTTCTGACTAGATCAAATAAATCTAACACCACTTTGGATTCAAAGTTTCTAAAATTCTCAATTTGTGGTAAGTTCTATTATTGTAAAATGTTAAACTCTTTCCACAAAGGGAAACACTTTAAATACAAGAGAAGGATGATAATTTAAAACATGTCTTTTACTTGCCAACTGTATTGAAGTCTCTGACACAGTTACCATTTCAAATTGGGAATTGTTTTAATGTAACTTCAGACAATTTAGTGTGTGCAGACATAGATAGTAATGCATAACAGCTCTGTTTATAGAAAATGTGGTGTGTATTTGTCTTTCTCTGATGTAGGTTTCCATTGTCTGTGTGCAAAAATTGTTAATTATTATGAAAGGATTAGAGGAATTAAAATAATTATTAGAAGAATAAGTAATAAATAGACTCTGCTGATGACATTTTTACAGATCCACAAATGATTCATTCACTAAATTCATTTTTAAATAATAATTTTAATCATTTACATTTCAAATGATATTATCCTTCCCAGTTGTTTACCCCTCCACAAGCCCCACATCCCATCCCTCTTCTCTTCCCTTCCTTTTGCCTCTATAAGGGTGTTTTTCCAACCACTCAGTCACTCCTCTCTCATCAATCTAGAATGCCCCTGTGCTGGGACATCAAGCCTCCACAGGACCAAAGGCCTCTCCTCCCATTGATGGCAGAGAAGGCAACCTTCTGCTACATCTCTGGAGACATGGATCCCTTCATGTATACTCTTTGGTTGATGGTTTAGTCTCTGGGTGCTCTGAGTGGTCCAGTTAGTTGATATTGTTCTTCCTATGTGGTTGCAACCCCCTTCAGCTCTTTCAGTCCTTCTCCTAACTTTTCCCTTGGGGTTCCTGGGCTCAGTCCAATGGTTGGCTGTGAGTTGGCATCTGTATTGGTCAGGTGCTGGTAGAATTAAATTCTTAAAAACATTTAGGTAGGAAGATCTACCACGTAGCTCCGCTAATTCATGTAGAACCTTTAGATTGCTATCAGTTTCACTCAATTCTCAACTAGTTCGTTTGGGTATAATTTTAGTTTCAAAAACTGTTATTAACTGATTTTCATGTAACTATTTTAATGAAAGTGACATTGCAAGCAGCCACTTCATGCATCTTCTGTTTGTTAGGTTATGGCCTTGATCCTTATGGTTCATGTTTTTTCCTCCAGACCTGAGAGTCCTCCTAAAGATGGCTCACCTTGAGAATGATTATATGATTTTAATTACATTCACCTTTGCTTAGTTTATCCTGAAATGTTCTCAATTACTGAATCTCCTGTGTTGGTCAAAATAACGGGAAACATGATGCTGAGACTTGAATACAGGTTTGCAGAATCTCAAGTTTCTATTGAGCTCATTCCCTGTGAATGTGGAGAACATCATGGAATACTGCACAGCATTGCATGTCTCTGATTTCTGAAATAGAGGAGTCAGGAGCTACCTTAAAATCAATCCATGATAGGGTGTATTCAGATTGCAGTCTGATGAAAAAAAATAAAACAAAGAGTCAGGATGGTGCATCTTCATCTTTATGTCTTTTCCACAAAGACATTTTGCTTTATTTTAAAAGCTGGTAATTATAATTCATTTTTCAAACATCTTTTTGACATTCTTATCCAAGCGTATGAAACTGTGAAAATTTTAATTTCTCATCAATCATTTATCTATATTTATACTTATGATAAAACTTCTTTAGAGAATAAAACTAATTTTATCCATGAATCAAACAAATGTTATCATCTGTGACCCAAAATGGTCAAAAATAAAATGAGGAATTAATTCATCATTCCATGCACTTAATTTGTCAAGAAAACCATTCATAATGTAAATAATCATTGGCTTGCCCTCTTTTCTCATGGCCTTTCCCCTTCCTACTCTCCTTTGTACCACACTCCATCATGTCCAGACTCATTCTTCCTTTGTATAAATCACGGCAGTAACAGCAGTAATAATAATCATTAGCCCTCAGTTATAATGTACATCCTTCTGTCAGGAAGAACTTGGCATATTCTGTCTCCTCTAATAATTTGGATAGTTGTCAGTCATTGTTCTAGTGTTCAACAAATGAGTCAGTCACTATTGCCTAAAAAGCAATGCTGGGATTTGAATACAACTTTACAGTTGGGTAAATTGATTCACAGACACATAGTATTTGGAATAAGGGAACTAAGATACTGTGTAACAATGCAAAGAGTCTATTGATGTAAGTTTGACTCTCCCACCTTAGCCAGTAACAACCATGACCCTGTAAGACATTCTTGGAAACTTGCAAGCCAAAGTAGTAGAATGTTAGATTAAAATGTTCACTTAAAATTTCATATTGAAGCACAATGAATTACTGTCCTTTTAAAATGTTTTATGCACCAGTAAGATTGTGTTTATCTAGAAAATTGTACATTTCATCCAGATTTTCCAGTTCTGCTGAGTAGAGGCATTTTTGATGAAATTTTGAATTTCCTCAGTTTCTGTTGTCATATCTCCCTTTTTATTTCTGATTTTGTTAATTTAGATACTGTCTCTGTGCCCTCTTGTTAGTATGGCTAAGGGTTTATCTATTTTGTTGATATTCTCAAAAAAAAAAAAAACAACCTCTTGGTTTTGTTGATTCTTCCTATAGTTCTTTTTGTTTCCACTTGGTTGATTTCAGCCCTGAGTTTGATTATTTCCTGTTGTCTATTCTTCTTGGGTGAATTTGCTTCGTTTTGTTCTAGAACTTTCAGGTATGCTGTCAAGCTGCTAGTGTATGCTCTCCCCAATTACTTTTTGGAGGCACTCAGAGCTATGAATTTTCTTCCTAGCACTACTTTCAAGGTGTCCCATCAATTTGGGTAGGATGTGCCTTCATTTTCACTAAATTCTAAAAAGTCTTCAATTTCTTACTTTATTTCTTTCTATAACAAGTTATTATTGAGTAGAGCTTCCATGTGTATGTGGGGTTTCTGGGTTTTTTGGGGGGGTTGTTTTGTTATTTTTTTCTGTTTTTTGTTTGTTTGTTTGTTTTGTTTGTTTGTTTGGTTGGTTTTTTTGTTGTTGTTATTGAAGACCAGCATTATTCCATGGTGATCTGATTGGATGCATGAGATTACTTCAATCTTCTTGTATCTGTTGAGGCCTGTTTTGTGACTGATTATATGGTCAGTTTTGGAGAAGGTGCCATGATGTGCTGAGAAAAAGGTATGTTGTTTTGTTTTAGGATGAAATGTACTCTCTCTCTCTCTCTCTGTCTCGTATATATATATATATATGTATATATATATATATACATATATATATATATACTTATATATATTATTAGATATATACATATATATGTATGTATGCTAAATCCATTTGGTTCAGTTCAAAACTTCTGTTAGTTTCAATGTGTCTCTCTTAATTTCTGTTTCCATGATGTATCCATTGGGAAAAGACCTTCACCAATGTTACATCCCATAGAGGGCTAATATCCAATATATACAAAGAACTCAAGTTAGACCTCAGAGAACCAAATAACCATATTAAAATTGGGTACAGAGCTAAACAAAGAATTCCCAACTGAGAAATATCAAATGGCTGAGAAGCACCTAAAGAAATGTTTAACATTCTTAGTTATCAGGGAAATGCAAATGAGAACAACCCTGAGATTCCACCTCACACCAGTCAGAATGGCTAAGATCAAAAACTCAGATGACAACAGATGCTGGTAAAGATGTGGAGAAAGAAGAACACTCCTCCAGTGCTAGTGGGATTGCAAGCTGGTACAACCCCTCTGGAAATCAATCTGTCGCTTCCTCAGAAAATTGGACATACTACTACCTGAGGACCCAGCTATACCCCTACTAAGCATATACCCAGAAGATGCTCCATATAATTAGGACACATGCTCCACTATGTTCATAGCAGCCTTATTTATAATAGTCAGAAGGTGGAAAGAATCCAGATGTTCTTCAACAGAGGAATGAATACAGAAAATGTGGTACATTTACACAATGGAGTATTACTTAGCTATTAAAAACAATAACTTCATGAAATTCTTAGGCAAATGGATGGAACTAGAAAAATATCCTAAGTGAGGGAACTCAGTCACAAAAGAACATACATAGTATACACTCACTGACAAGTGGATATTAGCCCAAAAGCTCTGAATACCCAAGATAAAACTCACAGAATATGAAGCTCAAGAAGAAGGAAGACCAAAATGTGGATGCTTCAGTCCTCCTAAGAAGGGGGAAGAAAATACTCATGGGAGGCAATGGGTGGGAGGGACTTGGGAGTAAAAGAGGAGGGGGAGGGGGCAAGGGGGACAATGGGGCAAGATCGGGTATGAGAGGAGATGGGGATGATATACAGAGGGTCAGGAATTTGAACAGCTGTGTGTAGCAATGGGGGATGGGGAACTGGGTGTAGCCATCAGCAAGTCACAGATGGCAGGAAAGCAAGAGGCAACCAGGACCCAACAGGGATGAGACTAGCTGAAATGCCTAGCAAAAGGAAGGGTGAACCTGAAAAGACCATACCCAGAGGTTAGGCAAGGCCCCTGGTTGGAGGATGGGGGCACTCTCTCATCTCCAAATTCTTACCCCAAAAGGGCTCCTGTCTAAAGGAAATATACAGAGACTGCCCCACCTGGGGATCCACTCCATTTACAAACACTAAACCCAGACACTATTGCAGATGCCAAGAAGTGCTTGCTGACAGGAGCCTGATGTATCTGTCTCCTGAGAGGCTATGCCAGACCCTGAAATTTACAGAGGTGAATGCATGTATCCAACCATTGAACTTAGACCTGGCTCCCCAATGGTGGAGTTAGTGAAAGGACTGAAGGGGCTGAAGGAATTTGCAACCCCATAGGAAGAATAACAATATCAACCAACCAGACTCCCTAGAGCTCCCAGGGACTATACCCAACCAAAGAGTACACATGGAGGGAGACATGGTTCCAGCTATATATGTAGCAGAGGATGGCATTATCTGGCATCAATAGGAGGAGAAGCCCTTGGTCCTGTGAAGGCTAGATTCCCCACTGTAGGGGAATGCTAGGGCAGTGAGCTGGGAGTGGGTGGATGTAAAGGGGAGCATCCTTATAGAAGCAGGGGGAGAGGGATGGGTGAGAGGGAATTCTGGAGGGGAAACCTGGAAATAGAGAAGATTTGAAATGTAAATTCATAAAATATCCAATAAAAAAGATTTCTAAGACAAAGAAAGTATATAAAAAAAAAGATTGTGTTTAATCATAGCCCTGAATAGATACATAGATAGTTGACATTGATGATTTTAATAAGTATTTAGAGGGCTAGTATAATTTTTATAGCATAGTTATATTACATTGTAAAAGAGAAACATTTTAAAGAGCTCTTAGTTAGCTTTTTAAATATAATATAGTTTGTATTTTTCATTTCTCTCTTTTCAAAATTAGTAATATTTCTAGATTATATAAGTACTGGGGAAATATTAGTACTGTGAACTTAAATTATATATGGCTGTTTGAATATGCCTATGTATATAAATAACATATATATGCATTTGTGATTTTTATATGTTGCATGCATGTGCACGTCATATATTCCTTAAATTTTCTGAGGTCAAGAGACCATAAATATTATAAAACCAGAACTTTCAGCACATACCTAAACATTTGAGTTTGCACAGACAAGTACCTGAAAAACAGACTAAATGAAATGTAAGGACCAATCCTCTATCACTATGACTATACAGTGAGACTAGTTCATCTACAAGTGTCAAATGACATTTAGTTTTATAATGATACATAATAATTACCATGGCTTTTCAGTGTATTTACACAATATCAGAAATGTCCTTGCAATAATTACATGGTAGGGTATTTGAGTTTTACAACTCTGTGGATCTTTAATGTTGACAATCAATCTATATGTTTCTTCATAAAAAATAAAAGGAAAAGGGAAAATATATACTTTAGTATCTCTAAATTAATGGAAAGAAATATTCTTTACTTAAGGGTAATATTGCATATGAAAAGACAAGATAAAAGCCAGAAAAGTCAACACCTTCCTTTCCTCTGTCTATACCCTCTCTCCCTCCTTTTCTCCCTCTTCCCTCTCCCCACTTCTTCCTTTACATACATTGTTCATTGTGAGCCAATGATGCCCTGGTTGGGAGACAGTGCATCAGAGAAGACATGTGCTAACTCTCTCCTTTCCCATTCATCTTCTACCAGAGTGTATTCAGGTCTCCCAAGTAATCATTTAGTTACATATCTAATTGATTAAATATTATTTTCCATTAGCATAATATCATAGGTTGCTCTTTTAGAGAATAAATTATTTAGATTTTAGTATTGTTTTTAAAACAATAGTTTAAAATTCTTATGAATGTTCATGATTCATTAGGGGATGATTGGGCACCAGCTCATGAAAATTAGCTCAAGATGCACATTAGCACCAGAGAGTTACCAGAGAGTCCACCCCTTGTGCTGTCTTCTTTCTTAAGGCATCTTCTTTGGAAAATACTGTTTTCTGTGAGTTATAACTGATAAACAGTAGGCTCTGTGGAATGTATTTTTTTTTATAATTGCACTTAATGTTGGGTCTAGGAGGATTTCCTCACTAACAAAGGGAAATAAAAGCTTGCTAAGCAGGGGTAATGTCAAAGGGACATATAAACACACTTTAGTGTGAAACTTCATTGAATTCAGTATATCTCTGTACCAGCACCTTTGAAAAAGACATCAGAGCTCCAGGAAAAAGGGTTTGTTGAAGAGGGGGCTCCATCCAAAATTAAGGTGCAGTAGCAAGCTACATAGCAAGGCTTGCAGAACTTCATGCTATGAGTCATCTGCAACCTTTTGCAAAATCCAACGTGGCAAAAGTACTGAGTTATTATGATGTACCATGTGCGATCCCAATTTGTCATCTTCCTTTGACATATCTTTTATTGAGGGGTACAAGAAGAAACCCCACATTGGCTGAGGAAAATTCTACTTGCTTCCCACACGGAGATTTAAAAATATATTTCTGGAGTTTGGCATTTACAGGAAAATGTTTCACTTTAGTGCTTCTGAAATAAAATTCCTTTTTATACCCTCAGAGAGCAGGAATCTATAATCTGGACCATCACCGCTAGGGGGCCAGTGGAGCTCAGCTATCTCAGTAAATGGTGGATACAGTAGGGGAAAGGAGCAAACATTAGGGTCTGCTTTGCATTATGCATTTATCAGTATTGACTGCTTTACTATTAAAATGATATTTTGCATTGTGTCTGCATTTTTTATTATATTGAAAGTTTTCACTTTTTAACCATAGCATCTTATTCTACCAAGATTGTTATTTCATTACTCACTCAAAGTCTCATTATGTTCCTTTATAGTTATAAAAATTATCTCAAGCAACAGTCGCTCTAATGGAACTTGATGTGTGAAGCTGAATAAGAAAAATATTCTCAAGGTAAAAAAGGAGTGCAGAAAGGAATCACATTCTTACTCTTTTTTTTCCTTTTCATGTTTCAATTGATAGATTTGCATCACTTCCTCCCTATTTTCCTTTCTCCAACCTCTCCCAGTTAGTCTCCCTTGAACCTCCTCCATTCCTCATTCTCAAGTTAATGGTCTCTGTTTCTTTAATTATTATCACTACACACACAATCTGTATGTATATTCATTGTATACTATATACAAATATACATAAAATACCCTGCTGATATCCTTCTTTGTTGTTGGCGTGTATATGGTTTCAAGACTGACCATTCTGTACAGCATAATAATAAGGACTTTATCCATGAGACACTTAATTTTCTTTTATTCATGTGGTCATTGACTTGTTTATCTAAATCTGTGATACCACAGCACACCCCCCCTTTCATGTTAATATGACCATTGATATCAGAATTGTTGCAGTCTTGTTTACATAGCCATTTCTGGAAAGACTGTTTCACATCAGACTCCTTGGTATTCTCATCAGACTCTTAACAATCTTTCAATCCTCTGCTGTGTTGCTCTCTGAGACATAGATGCAAGTGCGGTGTTGTAGATGTATTTACTGGGGCTTGGCTTCCTGGAATCTGTTGATCTCTAAATTGTATTCTGGTGTGTGTGTGTGTGTGTGTGTGTGTTTTCTTTCTTTCTATGATAGTCTTAATTCTCTGTAAAGAAAGGTTTGTCAAATGAAGGGTAGTAGCAGCTATAAGGTCGACTTAGAATGTTGTTGTGTTACTCAGGAGCGCACAGGACATAGAAGCAGCAGAGCAGCTGGGACAGGGTCTTACAGGCCTATATCTGCAGCCAGAATGTGGGGCTGTTCCACAGCTCTCTGTGCACTGGTCTTGTTAGGAGATGGCTGGTCTACCAGGAATGCTTACCCAGGCTTACAGACTCACAGAAGGAACAAGCTCCAGCCAGAGACAGCAAGAACATCTAACTCCAGAGATTACCAGATGGCGAAAGGCAAATGCAAGAATCTTACTAAGAGAAACCAAGACCACTCACCATCACCAGAACCCAGCACTCCAACCACAGTGAGTCCTGGATATGCCAACACACCGGAAAATCAAAATTTGGATTTAAAACCATATCTCATGATGCTGGTAGAGGATTTTAAGATGAACATTAATAAATCGTTTAAAGAACTACAGGAGAACTCAGGTAAACAGGTAGAAGCTCTTACTGAAGAAACACAAAAGTCCCTTAACGAATTACAGGAAAATACAACCAAACAGGTGAAGGAATTGAACAAAAACATCCAGGATCTAAAAATGGAAGTAGAAATAATAAAGAAATCACAAAGAGAGACAACTCTGGAAATAGAAATCCTAGGAAAGAAATCAGGAGCCATAGAAACCAAAGAAAATGAAAATGCAAAAATGCAAAAAGATCCTAAGTCAAAACATTCAGGAAATCCAGGACACAATGAGAAGACCAAAACTAAGGATAATAGATGTGAATAAAGATTTTCAAATTAAAGGGCCAGTATGTATCTTCAGAAAAATTATAGAAGAAAAACTTCCCAAACCTAAACAACGAGATGCCCATGAACATACAAGAAGCCTATAGAACACCAAATAGACTGGACCAGAAAAAAAATTTCTCCAGACACATAATAATCAAAACACCAAATGCACTAAACAAAGAATATTAAAAGCAGTAAGGGGAAAAGTCAATTAACATATAAAGACAGGCCTATTAGAATTACACCAGACTTCTCACCAGAGACTATGAAAGCCAGAAGATCCTGGACAGATGTCATACAGACTCTAAGAAAACACAAATGCCAGCCCAGGCTACTATGACCAGCAACACTCTCAATTACCATAGATGGAGAAGTATTCCAAGACAAACCAAATTTACACAATATCTTTCCACAATCCAGCCCTTCAAAAGATAATAAATGGAAAATTCCAACACACGGACAGAAATTATGCCCTAGGAAAAGCAAGAAAATAATCTTTCAACAAACCTAAAAGAAGATAGTCATACGAATAGAATCCCAACTCTAACAACAAAAATAACAGGAAGTGACCATTTCTTTTCCTTAAAAACTCTTAATATCAATGGACTCAATTCCCCAATAAAAAGACATTGACTAACAGACTGGCTATGTAAACAGGACCCAGCATTTTGCTGCATATGGAAAACCCACCTCAGGGACAAAGACAGACACTACCTAGGAGTAAAAGGCTGGAAATCAATTTTCCAAGCAAATGGTCCCAAAAAACAAGCTGGAGCAGCCATTCTAATATCAAATAAAAACAATTTTCATCTTTAAGTTATCCAAAAAGACAAGGAGGGATACTTCATAGTCATCAAAGGTAAAGTTTACCAAGATGAATTCGTGTGGAAACTGAACAACACTCTTCTTAATGATATCTTGGTCAAATAAGAAAGAAAGAAAGAAAGAAAGAAAGAAAGAAAGAAAGAAAGAAAGAAAGAAAGAAAGAAAGAAAGAAAGAAAGGAAAGAAAGAAAGAAAGAAAGAAAGAAAGAAAGAAAGAAAGAAAGAAAGAAAGAAAGAAAGAAAGAAAGAAAGAAATTAAAAACTTTAAGAGAGTTTAAAGAGTTTAATGAAAATGAAGCCACAACATACCCAAAATTATGGGACACTATGAAGGCAGTCCTAAAAGCAAAATTCATAGTTCTGAGTGCCTTCAGATAGAAACTGGAGAGAGCATACACTATTAACAGCACACCTAAAAGTTGTAGAACAAAAGGAAGCAAATTTACCCAAGAGGAGTAGATGGCAATAGTCACAAATAATATAAAATACCTTAATGTGACTCTAACTAAGGAAGTAAAGGATCTGTATAATAAGAACTTCAAGTCTCTGAAGAAAGACATCAAAGAAAATCTCAGAAGATGGAAAGATCTCCCATGTTCATGGATTGGCAGGATCAATATAGTCAAAATGGCTATCTTGAGAAAGCAATCTACAGATTCAATGCAATCCCCATCAAAATTCCAACTCAATTCTTCACAGAGTTAGAAAGGGCAATTTGCAAATTCATCTGGAATAACAAAAAGCCTAGGATAGCAAAAACTATTCTCAACAATAAAAGAACCTCTCGTGGAATCACCATCCCTGACCTCAAGCTGTACTACAGAGCAATTGTGATCAAAACTGCATGTTACTAGTACAGCAGCAGACAGGTGGATCAATGAAATAGAATTGAAGACCCAGAAATGAACCCATATATCTATGGTCACTTGATCTTTGACAAAGGTGCTAAAACCATCCAGTGGAAAAAAGACAGCATTTTCAAAAATTGGTGATGGCTCAACTGCCAATTATATGTAGAAGAATGTGAATTGGTGCATCCCTTCCTCCTTGTACAAAGCTCAAGTCCAAGTGGATTAAGGAACTCCACATAAAAGCAGAGATATTGAAACTTATAAAGGAGGAGTTGGGAAAGAGTCTCAAACATATGGGCACATGGAAAAAATCCTGAACAGTACATCAATGGCTTGTGCTTTAAGATCAAGAATCAACAAATGGGACCTCATAAAACTGCAGTTTCTGTAAGGCAGAGAACACCGTCAATAAGACAAAAAGGCAACCAACATATTGGGAAAAGATCTTTACCAACCCTAAATCCCATAGAGGGCTAATATACAATATATACAAAAACTCAAGAAGTTAGACTCCAGAAAACCAAGTAAACCTTTTAAACTTGGGGTACAGAGCTAAACAAAGAGTTCTCAACTGAGAAATACCAAATGGCTGAGAAGCAACTAAAAGAATGTTCAACATCCTTAGTCATCAGGGAAATGCAAATCAAAACAACCCTGAGATTCTACCTTACACCAGTCAGAATGGCTAATATCAAAAACTCAGGTGACAGCAGATGCTGGTAAAGATGTGGAGAAAGAGTAACTCTCCTCCATTGCTGCTGTGATTGCAAGTTGGTACAACTACTCTGGAAATCAGCCTGTTTGTTCCTCAGAAAATTGGACATAGTATTACCTGAGCACCCAGCTATACCACTACTGGGCATATACCCAGAAGATGCTCCAACATGTAATAAGGACACATGCTCCACTATGTTCATAGCAGCCTTATTTATAATAGCCAGAAGCTGGAAAGAACTGAGATTCCTCAACAGAGGAATGGATACAGAATATGTGGTAAATTTACACAGTGGAGAACTACACAGCTATTAAAAATAATGAATTTATTAAATTCTTAGACAAATGGATGGATCTGGAGAATATCATCCTGATTGAGGTAGCCCAATCACAAAAGAACACACATGATATACACTCACTGATAAGTGGATATTAGCCCAGAAGCTTGAAATATCAAAGATACAATTTGCAAATCCTGAGAATCTCAAGAAGAAGGAAGACCAAAGTGTGATATTTCAATGCTTCTTAGAAGGGGGAACACATGGACGGAGTTACAGAGACAAGATTTGGAGCAGAGATTGACAGGATGACCAACCAGAGACTGCCCCACCTGGGGATCCATCCACAAAGAACCACCAAACCCAGACACTATTACAGATGCTAGCAAGAGCTTGCTGACAGGAGCCTGAAAAACTGTCTCCTGAGAGGTTCTTGCCAGGGCCTGACAAATACAGAAGTGGATGCTCACAGTCATCCATCAGGCCAAGTACAGGGTTTCCAGTGAAAGAGCTAGAGAAATTACCCAGGGAGCTAGCTGAAGGGGTTTGTATCCCCATAGGAGGAGCAACAATATGAACTAACCAATACTCTCTAGAGCTCCCTGGGTGTAAATCACCAATCAAAGAAAACACATGGTGTGACTCATGGCTCTAGGTACATATGGAGCAGAGGGTGGCTTAGTTGGTCATCAATGGGAGGAAAGGCCCTTGGTCTTATGAAGGTTCTATGCCCCAGTGTAGGGGAATGCCTGGAAGCTGGAGTGGGTGAGTTGGTGATCAGGGGGAGGGGGAGGAGGTAGGGGATTTTCAGAGGGGAAATTAGGAAAGGGAGTAACATTTGAAATGTAAATAAAGAAAATATCTAATAAAAATATAAAATAAATATTAAAATATTGTTATTCTAATTTACTTTCTTTTCTAAGGTCTATAGACTCTATAACCTCAATGGTCATGGGAAGCTGGCTTACTTTCTAGGATCAGGTGACATTTCTTTCCTATGGAATGGGCTTTACATCCAAATTATAAAGCTGTTGGTCCCACATTTATGCAAGTGTGACTTACTATGCCTTTACGCATGTCTTGCTATGCTGCAGTTTTTGTGGTTCACAGGAACTGCATCTGGGTATAGGTGGCTAATTGCTTTCCTGCCTTAGTAGCTTGTATAGCATTTTCTGGAATTAGGGAAGCTAGACTGCAGGAAAGTGGCTTTCAGATCGTATTAAGCTCAACTCAGTGGATATGTGTCCTAAGTGTGCAGTGTCTTTATCAATAGGAGCCAACCCTTAACCCGAGAGGCAATCAAGGACAGTATGAATAATGCACATTGTCTTGGTAGTAACTTGGATTACCCTAGGCAACCATTTGAAAGACAGGTTCCTCTGCTTGTTACTGGGGTTTTTCTTAAGTCTGTTAAATTCTTGTAGTGATAACTGTCAGTCCAAATGGTTTAGCTTCCTTTAGGATGTATGTTTATACACAGTCACATCTTAGGTATAATTTTAGGTAAATATAAAATAATATTACTTCTTGAGTCTTTATCGTATAATCTTAGAATCAGTAATACACAACAAACCTATTAAAGACACACCACTTGGGATTCAAGAACATCATCAATTATATTCAGAGGACTGCTTATATACGATGTTGTTTTAGTTTATTATTGATCTGTTGCTTTCCAGAAACAACTTTTTACATAGACACCTTTGTATTTAGACCATATTGAAACATTATTTTAGTGCTAGTCTATGGACACATATAATTTATTTACTTATGTCAATTTCTTTTATTTTTACTTGCTATTTCTAAGGCATACAATTGTATATCTTTACGGAGTCTAGGTCACATTTGAATACTTCCATAGAATGTGTAACTACAGCATATTACTGTAGCAGAGCCCCCCTCCCCCTATTAATTTAATTGTTAGTGCAACAGAAAGCCTGTAATTGGACAGGGAAAAAGAAGGTGGAGCTAGAAGTTTCAGAGACAGAGGCAGAGAGAGGACAGAGGAGGGAAGGAAGATAGACAAAGAACAAGATGACCCAGATTCCACATGACTTTAAATAGCCACAGGTAGTTATGAATATCTTATAAGGGATGGATAATTACAGGACAATTTGTCTTATCTAGGTGGGCAGTTTATATCAATATCAATTGGCTCTGAGTAAATTGTGTGGACGGTTTGAGGGGTGAGAATTTACTGATATAAATCTGACTTAAAAATGACAAGCCATCTAGAGTTTTGATTTTACCGGGTTACTGGGATTTGGAACCACTGCCCACAAATATCTGGGAATGAGAGCAGAATCCGCAGCAGCAGAAGAACTATGATCTGTCACTGCAGGGCTAGCCTAGAGGCAGAGGTGGTGAGACCATGGGCAGAGAGTAGCTAAGTATAACACAGGGTGGTGCCACTTTTTAAAAATATTTCCTGCAACATATTACCATCTACTTTGAAAAAAATTTTAAATTCCTATTGACTAACCATATTAAAACAGTCATCATTAATTTTTGATAAACTGAAGTAATTTTAATGGATCATAGGATATTAGAAGGTTTTCCTCCTATATCAATCACTGCATCTCTGAACCATTTAACCACCTTATAAACATTCGAACTTTAATTAATAAATAATAATCTATGCATATATGGGGTATAATATGATGCTTTCATATACTTGTAAGAAAGAATGACCAAATACAGTTAATTTAAAATGTTTTACTTTCTAGACTAATATAATTTAGTGGTAGAATATGTGTCTAGCATTTGTGAAATTCTAGATTCTGTTCTCAACACTGTTACTACTAATAATTAATAATTAGTAGTAATTAATATAATTACTTTTTCAAATGACAGTTCTTTTATATTTTTCTATTAGGTTTAAAATCATGGGCAATAGATTTTCTCCCTCTGCTACTGTTTCCCATGGTGTAAGTGTTTGATCTTTCTATCTTGTAGGGCTTTTTAATATCCAAGAAGACGTTTGAAAGTCATGCTGCTTTTTCTTTACTCACCTAAGAAAAATGTCATTACACAAAATATTATTAAAATTAGAATCTTCCCTTAAATGTGGTTCACAAAAATGAACTAATTTTCCACCTATACCTTAAGAAATATGTACTTGGTCTTTTCACAATCATTTTCAAAAGGGTTTTGGATATTACTTTTAATGTGTGATTCAAAATAGTTTGTAAGAGTTTTTGTTATTTCTCTTCAACTTGGCATGCCATCTAATAAGCTTGCTTCCCACTATGCTCTTTAAATATCATGCTTGGGTTAACGTGTTTATTTATGAAGTTTTTATATCCGTATCAATCCTTTGGGGCACAGGGTGATGGGTTCACGGAGGATCCTAGAGGAGAGAGGCAACACTTGCCTATGGCCATGCTGGAAGCAATCCCAGTGGTTAATATCTTGAGTTGACTTCACATGCTGTCTGCAGGTTCCCATAGCAAGCATTCTATTTTCCTACCATTTTTGTCTTCTAGGAGTTTTGCCTATACCTTGATTCCCTCTCATGGCTGCACACAGTCTGTTTTGGGAGAATGCAGTGAGTACTCCAACCTTTTAGTAAGTGCAATCGCTAGGCTAGCCTCTCACAGATACCTTTGAACTCTCAATAGAAGTTTCCATGACCCAATAATTCTTACATTTTGCAAGCCTGCAAAAGCCATATCCCTTAAATATTGCCAATGTCTTTCACACAATTAAATGTGCCAGAATCTTCTTAAACTCTGACTCCACTTTACCTTAGGACCATGAGAGCTTATGCTACCTTAAAGGAGCAGGACACCCAGGGATCTCTTTTCAGAAATCTATAGTTTTGGTTTTCCTTGAAACAAACTTGCAATTTAGAATTTCTAAATTTCTGAGTTCATTAAAAATAGTGTTGATTATTGTAACACCTGCTAAGCATACCAGCTATAGTAGGATGATAAACAATTTGTCATTTCTTTAGCAATTGTGACCTACTTGACTGCACCTTTAAACACTCCTTTTAATCCTGAATCAGATATTTTATTTTTACTTTGCATGCTTTTTCTGCAAATTGCCATGGTATGTCTGCATACAAGCAGTCATAAGACATGTGTTTGTGCATGAAGATGTATATAAATGGCATGCCCTTTATCATGAAAACTACAAACCTCTTGCAGCTTAGGCTACTTATAAGTCTTCTGTCAAGCATAATATTTATGCAAAACTTTGCTCAATATAATGAAGGTATCCTATAGGCCAGTTTTTTTTTTATAGAATCTTCCTTTCTGTCTAAAACTCACACCAATAACACTTTAATTTCCCTAACTCCACCATCATCCTGGTTTTCTTAGTACCCACCCCAATCACCCATCAAGCTTATAGGCAGAGTGTTGTAGGTTTATGTGAGCTTGACTCACTAAGATTTTTCTACAGTCTCTTTACCAGTCCGTAAGACAAAATTCCTCACAGCAGTCAGAGAGAAGGAGAATTATATTTCCTGTACTTTTAACATGGCATTCCTAAGTTAGGAAGATGACTGATAGCTTAGTGGATTAAAGTACATAGCACCAACACTGACAGCCTCAGTTTGATCCCTGGAACCCACGTGGCAGAAAAGAAGAATTCATTCTCCAGGTATTCTAACCTAGCCATGCTCATCAGGGTGAACACCATCAGCAAATAAATAAAGTAAATAGATGTTTAATTTCATAAATTATAATAAAGTTTAAGGCTTTTATTTCTTGGTGCTTTAATCTTTGATCAATTGATTATTTTTTAAATAGCTTGTTTAATGACCAAGAATTTGGAGATTCCCCTACTGCTTTTCTGAAAGTGGTTCTTAATATAGTTTCATTGTGTTCAGCTACTATTTTGAATGAATTTCAAGTTTTAAAATTGTGATTACTATTGTTTTATGGTATAGCCTTATATATCATACAAACCTATATAAAACATCTCCCCCATTCTATCAATATGTGAATCCAATTTTGGATATTACATGTGTAATATGCATGCATATATATATATATATATATATAGTCATATATATATATATATATATATATATATATATATATATATATATATAAGTCTTAGGGTCTTACTGCTGTGAACAGACACCATGACCAAGGAATCTCTTATAAAGGATAACATTTAATTGGGCTGACTTACAGGTTTAGAGGTTCAGTCCATTATCATCAAGGTGGGAGCATGGCAGCATCCAGGCAGGCATGGTGCAGGAGGAGTTCTACATCTTCATCTGAAGGCTGCTAGTGGAAGACTGATTTCTAGGAAGCTAGGACAAGGGTCTTAAAGCCCAAGCCCACAGTGACACACCTACTCCAACAAGGTCACATCTATTCCAAAAAGGCCACACCTCCAAATAATGCCACTCCTTGCTCTCCCTGGGATAAGAATATACAAACCATATATATATGATATGGTTTGTATATGCATACATATGTATGATATGATATTATATATATATAATATATATATATATTATAAATAAAGTAAATAGATGTTTAATTTCATAAATTATAATAAAGTTTAAGGCTTTTATTTCTTGGTGCTTTAATCTTTGATCAATTGATTATTTTTTAAATAGCTTGTTTAATGACCAAGAATTTGGAGATTCCTCTACTGCTTTTCTGAAAGTGGTTCTTAATATAGTTTCATTATGTATTATGTATATAATTATTATATATATATATTCAGAATGTGTTAGCTTATTGTAGAAGTTCCTTTTGTAGTAGCTATATGATAGAAAACGAATTAATCAAACATTTTAGTCTGCTGAGGTGTCTAAGATAGTAAAGCCACTTTTCTTCCAGGACTGACAGCGTGAGCTGGAGCTTCAGAATCCCTAATAAGGGGGAAGAAAAACAAGAGAGCCCATAAAGTTGTCCTCTAACACCCATACATGTGCTATGTCATAAGCATGACTACAACTGTATACGGCACAGAGAGAACCAAAATAATAATAATAATAAAAGATAATGTTTGAAGTTATATCGCTCCCCATAAGCTACCTATTTATAGCTTTCATTTTTTTGATGCTTGAGTGTTGTTTTTATGTTTTATTGAAAATAATCAATACTTTTAAAAATTAATTAATTTATTTGTATATTTTACACCCCATATTTTATTCCTGCCCCCATCCACCCTCCTACTGATCCACATCCCATACCTCCTCCCCAACCCCCTGTCTCCTCTATGTGGATGTCCCTACATTCTCCTCACCTAACATCTAAACTCCCTGTTGTCTCCAGTCTCTTGAAGGTTAGGTGTATCAACTCTGAATGAACACATATCCAGCAGTCTTTTACTGTGTGTGTGTTGGTGGTCTCATATCAGCTGGTGTATGCTGCCTGTTTGGTGGTCCAGTGTTTGAGAGATCTCCAGGGACCAAATTAATTGAGACTGCTGGTCCTCTTACACGGTCACCCTCCTCCTCAGCTTCTTTCAGCCTTTCGCTAATTCAACTACGTGGGTCAGTTGCTTCTGTCCATTGGTTGGGTGCAACTATCGGCCTCTGATACTTTCAGGTGCTTGTTGGGGCTTCAGGGGTGCAGTCATGCTAGGTCCCTTTCTGTGAGAGCTCCATAGCCTCAGTGACAGTGTCAGACCCTTTGAGCTGGACCCCACTTTTGGCCTGTCGCTGGACCTTCTTTTCCTCAGGCTCCTCTCTATTTCCATCCCTGTAATTCTTTCAGACAGGAACAATTATGGGTCAGAGTTGTGACTGTGAGATGCCCCCTCTCATTTGATGCTCTATCTTCCTGCTGGAGGTGGGCTCTATAAGTTCCCTCTCTCTACTGTTGGGCCTTTCCTCTAAGGTCCCTCCCTGTGAATCCTGAGAGTCTCTTACCTCCCAGGTCTCTGGTGCATCCTGGAGGGTACCTTCAACCTCCTACCTCCTGCAGTTGCCTGTTTCCATTCTTTCTGCTGGTCCTTAGAGCTTCAGTTATTTTCCATCACCCAATACCAAATGAGGTTCCCCTCTTGCCTCCACATCCACTTTCCCTCCCAGGTCCCTCCCTCCCTCCCCACTTGTGATTGCTTTCTCCCAAGTGGGACTGAGTCATCTTCACTTCAGCTGGTTGAAGATATATCTCTTCCCACAACCTACCTGTTTTTATTTGTCATTTTTATATCTATCTATCTATCTATCTATCTATCTATCTATCTATCTATCTTTCTATCTATCATAAAACTATATCTATCTTGCTAAGATATCCAAGATACAACTCATTGATATATTCATCAAGAAAATATCAAATGACAATTACTGAATTTTCATGTGAGGAGTATCACTCAGAATTGCCAATTATGTGAATGTAGTTAACACCATAAATAGTAGAAAATACATGAAAAACTCTAGCAGGCACATACATAGACAGAAACCCTGTTCTGAGACTGAATATGAAAAAGATTGTTAACCTAGCCAGAAAAGTTTTACTAAGCAATGTCTAAGATGTAAGTAGTAAGTCATTTTGCTGTAACTAAATGGACAGGAAGTATCTATTCTTAAAGCATACTGGCAAGTGTTCCTGATTAGAAATACAGGAGTTTGGGAGGCAGTGGAAGCAAAACTGTAATGAATTAATTTAATGTTAGTCTCTCTATGATGTTGGTTTCATCTGCTGCTGGTCAAATTCCCTCATACCAATATCTAGTAAGTGCTCTCTTCCTGCCTCTCCTGTTTGACCAAGAGTTAGCTCACATCCTGATGGTATGTTATTCTGGAGTACATTTCAGAAGGCTAAGTATCTCATGAATATTTCTGATGACTTGTGTACTTATCTAAGCTCTACATTTTGAACAAAATAAATGTGAGTGCCTTGGAAAAGGATGAGCTTTATGTAATTTGGGGGTGATGTATGAAGCCACAAAAAACTGATATTTATCATAGAGGGAAAAGGAAACTTACAGGGTTGATGATATCTTTACTGGAAGGTGGATAGGAGATGTGATCAGAAATTATAATCAACAAAGAAGGCACATGTGCAGAGATAGAGATCATTAGATAGAATCTCTGCTCCTCTCAGCTTTCTCATTCCTCAATATGTAATGGCCATGGTTTCCTGCCAGCAATGCATTAGACACATCCATACATCAACCTCAGGCAAGGATTTCCCAAAATGGTTTTTGTTTTTAAAATCACAAATGATTTATGCCAGCTTTAAGACTTTGATGTCAAACTGGAAGAGCTTTCTCTCAAAAGCAATAAGGATTCTCATGGCAGTTTCCATATCTTGGGGAAGATATTCCATATTCCAGCAACATATTCAACATATTCCAAGAAATAGGTTGAAATTGAGAGATTAGAACCTTGATGTATAAAATTGTTAGTTTTAGGTTTCACATACTGTCCCTACCATTTCTTCCCCAACTCCCCATCTTTAAGAGTAAAATTAGTAGGATTGGTTTTTTTTTTTTTTTTTTTTTTTTAGTTATAGTTAGAAATATAAACTCCCCACTTAACAATTGTTCTAAACTTTGTTTGCACTGATTTAGTTCAAAGGAGATTAAAAACTTCACCCTTGGCTGTTGCACAAGAGAAAAGAAAAATCAAGCCAAGTTTAAAGAAATCTTACACAATATAAAGCTTGAAGCATAACAAATTATTTATTAAATTATATCCAAATATATTATGTATATCCACAGATAAAAATAGGACCGTGCACAGAGAACATTGTAACTTTGTTTACTTTGAGCAAATAATCTTTGGTTACTTGCTATGTATAAAGTACTTAACACCCAGATGGAAAACAAGAGATGAATGAGATTTATTCTGTGTCACAAAGGCAGAGTCTAAAATGGGAATGTGAGTTTATAGTGCAAGGAGGGCTGTAAACAGCATTCCTGTAGTCTTCAGAGAAAGAATAGGCATCAGTCAGTCTGAAGCTTCCCTTTGTACACTCTGTTCCAAACAGCCATTATCAACTCTTTGGATCAGAACAGTAGTTCCTGGACTAGCCACTGTTATTTCTCCCTGGTTTCCTTTAGCCTATTTTCCCCATGTGCCCAGGCTGAGTTTAAACATGACTATCTAGTAAAATGATGCCACTGCACTTTTGAAAACTTAAGTTCAATTTGTTTTTATTACAATATTATTATACCATCTCTGCCTCCCTTATCAGAAACACACACACACACACACACACACACACACACACACACACACACACACATATATGCACTGCTGGAAAACCTCAGGTTCCATGTGTACGTTGAGTGGTTTCTATGTTCATATAACAACAGTGATTAAAGAAGAGGAGCATTGAACTTGGGAAGGAAGGGGGTCACATCTGGGTCCAGCAGTGCCTATATATAGGTGTGTGTTTCTAGGGATGATCCCTTTTTATTGCCTAATCTACCAGGGGCTCATCACTTTCAAACCCTTGCTCTGATTCCCATGGCCCTTCCACTGCACTCTAGACTGCCCACTACTCCCGCAAAAATTCCTGTGTGATCCTGTCTTACCATGATCTTTTGGTTTCTCAAATGTGACCAGATCTTCCACGCCACTTCTTATGCTGGAAATACTTTTTCCAAAAGAATGACTTGACTAATTCCTCGCGTAAGTCATGCACTGGATCAAATATTTTTGTAGAACAGTTGTTCTCAACCCGTGGGTCATGAGACCTTTGGGGGTTTGAAGGACCCTTTCTCAGGGGATCACATAAGACCATTAGGAAAAAAAATAGATATTTATATTACAACTCATAGCAGTAGCAAAGTAACAGTTATGAAGTAGCAATGAAAGTAATTTAATGGTTGGGGCTCACCACAACCTGAGGAACTGTATTAATAGGGGTCACAGCACTAGGAAGGAGAAGAACCATTGCATAGCAATGCTGTTGTATTGTTAGCTTCAAAGAAATGACTGTTGGAACTACATCACTTGTCAGAGCCCCTCTACTGTTTTCTGGAATGTCACTTGGCATTATCTCCAATACATAATATTTTATAATACACACTATATAGTACATATTTTTATTTACTTTCTTGTTTACTGTGTTCATTTCAATCACAGGGCTCCCAATGGAGAAGCTAGAGAAAGTACCCAAGGAGCTAAAGGGATCTGCAACCCTATAGTTGGAACAACATGATGAACTAACCAGTACCCCGGAGCTCTTGTCTCTAGCTGCATATGTATCGAAAGATGGCCTAGTCGGCCATCACTGGAAAGAGAGGCCCATTGGACTTGCAAACTTTATATGCCCCAATATAGGGGAATGCCAGGGCCAAAAGAATGGGAATGAGTGGGTAGGGAAGTGGGGGGCGCTATGGGGGATTTTTGGGATAGCATTGGAAATGTAATTGAGGAAAATATGTAATAAAAATATTAAAAATTAAAAAAAATACTAAGTGGGAGCAAAAGATAGCTCAGAATTGCTTTCAGTTGAGTTTCCTGGGCCTACAACAGTGCCTTTTATATATGTTGTTGAAAAAAAAAAAGGTCTATTAAATAACTTTTTTTATTAACTAAAGTTTGTCGCTTGCATTGTTTCAGCTTGCTTTAAAATTAGTAGTGACCCGGAGGCAGAATCCTCTATCTGCTACATGTGCTTTGCTATATAGTCATTTGTGCAAAATAAAAATCTATTTCTTGTCTGGTCTGTTGAGGACACACCAGTACCTCGGTGAAGACTGCCAGCAGCCTCAGAAACTTTCATTGTATTACCCTTTCACTTTCAAACAGTTGGTCAATATCACAGCATGGATGAGGTAGGCTCACATGACCCCACATGTACTTGACATGCTACACACAATCAACAACTGTTATAAGAGAAAGTAAGATTTTTTGTGTGTGTTTTGTTAGGTTTGTTTGTTTTTTTTTTTTTTTTTTTTTTTTTTTTTGCTTGTGCCTTTGTTAAGTCACCCAACCTACAGTGGACAGCACAGTACTCACATGCATGTGTAAAACATTAAGTGGACTCAGTAAGGTATGTGTGTACACACAAAGCTGGAAGGGGAAAGAGAGAGGTGGGCATAATGATTATATATCTATATATAAAAGAAGCACATGTCAAAAGTATTATATGCCTACTGATTTGGGGAAGGTTTGGACCTTAATTATTATAAGCTTAAGGAGACAAAAGATATTAATTCTCATATAGGCCATAAAGCTGATTTTCAGAATGTAGAGCGATGCCAGGCATATGGGAGGATCTCAACAGATATGGCTGGAATGACAAAAGCCACTGCTATTAATACCTAGATAAAATATAGCCTAGATGAAATGTTAATGCTTATGTGAAATGTTAAGACCTACATAACTGTTACCTGGATATTTCTGCTGTTACTAATGTAATAGGGAAATTTTCTTATATGTTATTATTGCTATTATTAAGAAACATTCTCATGTTCAAGTTTATTGCATATTCTGTGATCTTCAAAACTAGTCACAACAGAAATCAGTTAGAACTACTTTGCATAGTTAGCCATAGGATGCTTGGACCCAAACCACACAGCAGCACTTCTGATACCTGTGTGTGAGCTTTTTTACAGTATTTATGTTTATAAGCTGCTGCTGGGATGGACCCCAGCATAAGAGAAACACCTGTATCTATTTAGAATAAGACTTCTGTTTTGAATAGGGGAGTAGAGTTTATGTTCCCAGGACGCCCCCAGGGGGAGAACTGACATCCTACTTGGCAGAAAGAGACATGTATGTGCCAACCAGAACTGAAATCTTGGTTGGCAAGTTAAGACATCAATGATAGACAAGTCCCATCCTGATTGACAAGTTAGGACATGAAAATTAGACAAAACAAGTCCCCTGCCACAGTTGAATATCGCAACCAAATGGAGCAGGATGAATGTACGACAAAGACATTTTTCTAAGGCAGTCCCTGTACCTAAATCCCAACTGGTGGAATAACTTGGCGCAGTTGCTTGTAGATCTCAAGCTTAAAAAGCCCTATAGGATCTTGATTCAATGTCACAGTTGGTTCCAAAGTCTGACTTGTGGCCCTGATCAATTGGTCTATGGTAAAGTGTTCTATAAACCATCCTTCTTTGACTACGGTTGGTGTCTGAGTGGTTTGTGTGGTGACTCCCAGACCTCAACACTACCAATTTGAAGGATTCCAACAGCTGATACGTAATTAAGAGATGGACTTCTTGTCAGGCTAATGTAATGGATACATTTCTTCTTAGAAAAAATAAGCTGTTAAATGCCACAGACTAGAAATACACCCACAAACTTGAATGACTGATAGGACCTTAGGTTAATTTTTGACACTGAGGGCATATGGGGAAAACTAATAATTCCATATATTAATATATTTCCAAAATTTCTACAATGTAGTCTTGATTTGTCCAGCAGGCAAACCACATAGAAGTACCATGAAAACCCAGAAACCCACTTATAAGGCCCCATTCTTCATGTTATAATTACCCCATGCATTCAATTTATCCATAAATCAAGCAAAATTATTAGTTTTTACTTTTGGTGGTACTGCTTAAAATAAATTAAATGAAAAAAGTGATTTTGTGTTTATTCAGATACTTGCTATATCTGTTACAATTTGGTCTTCCAGAAGAATATAGAAATCACTTTGCTGTTGTGCTGTGCCCTTCATGCAAACTCCGAAGGCATTTCTTGTAGTGCCAATCTGCTCATGATAAGTTCTCCATATTTCTATCATGGAAAAATACCTTTGCACTGTCTTCATTGTTTTTGTGGCTGAATCTGTGAGTCCCCATAAACTATGATGCTGCTCTCATGACTTCTAACATGGCCATATTATGAGAAAATAAGTAAATCATGTAAACACAAGCACAGTAGTAACAGTATGGTCTTGATCCAATTAGATTTGTATTCTTAAACAAGAAACACCACCAAATCTCTGAAGCAAATAAGTGTGTGCACAGTGAGAAGGAAGCTGCCCACAGTTCCAGCTGAGTGCCCCAACCAACACTGTTTACTCACCGATCTTGAGTGTCTAGCTTCCAGAATGATGAAAAATAAATTTCTATTGTTTATGTGTCCAATGTGTGGTATAAAGTTATGGCATCTTGAGAAGAAGTAATAACATTTTAAAGAATATTTCCATTGGATGTATAGATTTCTTGATCCAAACCATTATCCTGAAATATGTTGGGTTCTTTTTCTCTTTTGCATTCTATAGTTTAATCCCTGGGGAAAAATCAGTAGTCATTATGGTTGCTGTTGTTTATACAATTCCTTCTGTGATTTCCTTCTGGAGGCCCTCTGAAATAACTTCTCAAATCCATGAATATTCAGTTTTCTTTGGGATATTTTTCCTTGTTTATGTTTAATTATTTTATTCACAAATTGTGTCTATAGAGGTTTTCACCTAATAAGCCATCTAGGAATTGTTCCTGAGGTTTGTCCATGGTATCATTATGTCCTTGAATTCTCATTTACTTTTCTTTCATAGCTTCATGTCTCATGCTGAAATCCTTGCCTTTTTCCTTCATTGGGAAAAGATCCAACTTTCCCCAGTTGAGCTCTGTTAGAGCATCATTTATAACTCTCTTTGTATACTCAGTAAGACATCTGGGATCTTTCATGGTTGATACCTGGTGAGTATTACTTTGCCGAGAATGAGTTGGATTGTTCCTGTTTGGATAAGTTTAGGTTACCGTCTATAAATAATATTATAGACCAATTCTATTTCCCTGGGAGTACTAATTTACTTCATTTATTTTAAAAGACGATGAACTATAAGGTATAATATCTGTGAACTATTTTTTTTTTCAAGAAAGATGATCAAATTTGGTTGTTTTATCCAAGGCTAGTATTTGTCCCCATCTTTATTGAGTCTGTTGAAATTTCATGGCAGATTTTATTCATGAAATTGAAATTGTCTTAGGTAGTCCCATAAAATATCACTAAAACAGTTGTCATCCAATATTTCTAAAATGATACTAAGAACATGTAGTTGTCAGATTGTGGCAACGATGCTATCCAAAAAAAAAGTATTTTATAACCAATTAAAATGCCAAATCAATCATTTGTGTCATTAGTCTTTTCTTCTTTTCTCTGGACCCTTTTTCTTCTACATGCAGCTACTCTAACAAATGCTATACTTTTAAACCAAGACCTTATAAAGGCACTTAAAGGAGTACCACTCCTGGGAACTTTATTATCTTTTTGAAATTCCAGGTAATTGAGTGTTTGAAGAAACAATGGGTCAAATTTTTGATACATGCGGTTGTAAAGTAAAGGGCTGAATATCTTAATGTTAAAATCTACTTCTGAATGTATCAAACAGAAGACCTGGAGATGACACATCAAACACATCTTTAACTCTAGAGAACTCTTTGTTGGGGTCCAGTATTGATAGTATAAGGCGATAGTACTTACTCTCAGATTTACCTGTTGGAATAAGTAAACTGAATGGTTAAAGCAATACCAAACCTGGCATATAGCTCTAATCTCCAAGTAGAAAAACTTAAATATAAAGACATATACTTTTATGATAAATTAAGTATTAAAGCAGAGGTGCAGGGGCCTAGATATGCCAGAAGCACTTGCCATTTCACGTAGTGATTTGGCAAAATCATAAGACCGAATCCCATCATTATGGTAAGTCCTGGTCACTGTAATTCTACAGGTTAATAGGTTACAGAACTCTCTTGTCAAATCATTTAGCATTGGCTGCCAATATTTGAGAACAGGTACATTTTTTATTATTACTAAGATTATAAACCTTAGGTAAAAAGTTATATATATATTTTTCACAAATAGTCATGAACTGCTTCTCCCTGAGGAGCTTTGTGGAGCTTTCCACTTTGTAATCTTTTGTTTTTTTCTTTTTTGAGACAGAGTCTCACTATGTAGCTCCAGACCTCACTATATCTAAGTCAGGCTGGCCTTAACAGTCCCAGAGATTTTCCCCTGCATCTGCCTCCCACTTTCTGGAAATGAAGGAGTAGGCCACTTCAGTGGAGGCGGAGCTCTCCACTTATTATTATCTCAAAGTGATTCACAGCATAGAACTGAAGCAGCAAAAGTCAACCATAGCAAAGAGAAATTTATAAAATGCTAAGACATTTATGTTGACTTCACTCCCTCATTATTGCCTGGGCTCTTTACTGGCACCGTCTCGGTTTCTTTAGAAGATTACCCAGAATGCACCAATGTTCCTGTTTCGTAAGAACCTTAAACATTTAACAAGAACATAAAAAAACAAAAACAACAACAAACCAATTATTTAATAATGCCCAAGAGGGATACTTCACGATGAGAGGCAGAGGTTTAGAGGTTTAGGTTTCTCTCTGACTCTTGCAATATTTCCATTTGAAGCCTTCACATTTTCATAAGAAGGTTAGAGACACTTGGCTTGAGAACACAGTTGGTCACTCTGAGACCACGTGGGAAAAAAAAAGGATAAAGGGGGCCCTTCTTTCTACCTATTTTCAATATTAAAGTTGAGGAGTCACACTTCCTGCAGACAAAAGCACACATAACAAGAAACAAAACTCTACGTGGCCTCCTATGGCATCCAAGAGCCATCCAGGCCTATGGAGAGACACGAATAATTGGCCACAGTGGCTGCTCTTGCAATAAGGTAGGTACAGCACATAAGAAACATGTGGAATTTTGCTGAGAGTAAATATTGTATTCCTATTTATTCATTCACTCATTCATTCATTTACTCATTTATTCATTTATTCATTCATTCATTTATTCATTCATTCACTCATTCATTAAAAGGCAGGGTTCTTTCCATGCTTCCAAAGCTGGTCCTAAATGAGCTATGTTGTCCAGGATGGTCAGTGTTATATTTATGACCCACATTTATGTCATGTGAAAATTCAACCTTGGCCACTGTGCATGCAAGGCAAGCCCCTCAGCACCCATGCTTTCAATGTCTGTACATCTTTTCTATAGAGAAAACCTTAGAGAAATGCTAAGAAAGGTTAGGGAATCCACAAGCAATTCAGAAACTCTGTCATATTTTGTTTAATTAGGTGTCAGTTTTTCTTGTTTCTTTCTTCCAATTATTTTATTTTTTTATTATTTTATTGTGTTTACTACTGAATGGAACTGCGGAGACACAAGCTGCAGGGATCAAGGCCAATGCTGTAACGTTTCTTAGGATGATGAGTGTAGCAACCACAGTAAATGTTGAATTTCTTATTATCAAGCCAGGCAGGTTATATTTTTGGAAAAGGTCATTTTCCAGTAAATACTGTCAAGCAGCACATTGAGGAAGCAGTCAGGTTGATGTTGGACAGATCTTCTTTTGCTGGTGTAGTACAGTGCTTACATTCTGTCTTCAGATCACATGCTTGTTGGCAGGCTTAAAGTAATACACAGTGTGCCTCTCACCTTGCCGATCTAAAGCTTTCATGATAAAACAGAATTCTGTACACTCTAACTCGGGGGATTCTCTATTCTGTTGTCTACTCTGATGCTCCGGGTTATGACAGACTCTTTATTGGTAATGTGCACAGATTGGGGATCAGTTTGGGGATAATGAACCAAGGATATCAAGAGTCATATCTTCACTGAGCGAACTATCTCTGTGGTTTTGGAAAAATTACTGAATCTATTTTATCCCCAGTTTCTCTCACTATATAATGGGTACCATGATAATTGAGTAAAAGACACAGAGTTGAAGTAGGTTGTTCTGCAAGTAAGCACTTTATAGAAAGAAAGTTGACAAGCAATTTCATTTTCAGTCTCCTAAACTCCTTCCCCCTTTAGTGTTATCCATAATAATGTCAGCAGTGCTTTCAAAAAGTCATTCTCAAATATAATTGCATATTTTAATAAATAGAATGTCTGAAATAATTACGAAATAATTCCCTCTGCTGCTAAATGCTCATCTGGATGGCACTGCTTGCTTTTCAATTGTGCGAGCATCTGCCGAAGTGAGGGAAGAGCATTTTGTTCTTGCAAATGAAGAATCTCAGTTCTTTTCAGAGCTATTCAGCAGTTTAAAAATCCATTTAAATACTCACTAAGTAAAGTAAGTATAATCAAATGTTCATACTACTTCATTAAAGTACCTTTAACTCAAACTCACAAAAATCATGGTTCAGTTGTAAGCATTTTTATTAAGCCTTTAACATAGATTTTAAGCCCCCAAATGCAGCATAATAGACTGAATGTAAGTAGAGGAAACATGCTTTTATTATATTTTATGCCAGAATATAAGGTGTGGGCTATTAATGAGCAATAGACTAGGAACTACATGGCTTACTTTCCCCTCAAGTATTCTTCAGTATGATAATTTCACAAGTCAAGCTACATAGTTTATTATGTTAAGTGGGTGTGTTTATAATTTGAAGCCTTTGGTGAATATTTACTATAATTTTGCTTAAAATAACATTTTGTTGACAAGTCCACCTACCCTACTCACACAAATTCATGTTCTCTCTCTTTTTGTCTCTCTCTTTCTTTCTCTCTTCCTCCTTCCCTCTCTGTCTCTCTCTGTCTCTCTCTCTCTCACATACATACATACATACATACATACATACATACATACATATATACATACATACTAACACACACACAAACACACACACACACATACACACATAGACACACACACACACATTTGCCCACCCAAAAAAACTAAAATCAAAATAAAGAAATGCAAACCAATGAGACAAAAAAAATTCAAAACAAAACAAAACCATAACCAAAATCTCACCAAAGATGTGGAGTATGGGCCCACGGATGTAAACTGGAATGTGGTTGATATGCCCAGTCACACTGTTGGGAAAAACAGATTTTCCTCTTACCAGATACTATCCATTGAAAATAGCTTCTTACCTGGCATGGTGGCGCACGCCTCTAATCCCAGCATTTGGGATGCCTAGGCACACGAATTTTTTGAGTTCTAGCCAGCCTGATCTACAGAATGAGTTTCAGGACAGCCAGGGCTACACAGAGAAACCCTGTCTTGAGAAAAGAAAGAAAGAAAGAAAGAAAGAAAGAAAGAAAGAAAGAAAGAAAGAAAGAAAGAAAGAAAGAAAGAAAGAAAGAAACAAAGAAACAAAGAAACAAAGAAACAAAGAAACAAAGAAACAAAGAAACAAAGAAAGAGAAAGAAACAAAGAAAGAGAAAAAAAGAAAATAGCTTCTTGGTTAGGAATAGGACTTTGTGTCAATTTCTTGTCTATGTTGGGATTTTGTCTGGTTTGAACTCTTACAGGACTTGTGCATGCTGTCACAATCTCTGTGAATTTATATACTATATACATAGGAATGGATGCTTGAAACTTAAGGGAAGAGATTTGATAAAGACACCCTAGGTAGGGCTAAGGGCTTCATAGTCCCTCATTCTCTACATATTGTCTACTGCTCAGTTGCCAACCATCTACTGAAAGAAGTTTCTCTGATGAAGGCTGAATGATGATCTGATTCATGAATATAGCCATACTGTCATTAGAGTCATTATATTGCTTATGTTACTTTAGCAGAAAAATGGCAGTCAGTTTGCACTTAGAACTATCTATTTTTAGGTTATTGGCCACCTTAGCAAGTCAGATACAGGTTCTATATCATGGAATAGGCCTTATAGACAATCCAAAGTGGCTGATTACTACAATAAAATTTGTGTATATTATGCAAGCATATCATTGTTGTAGGTCTCAGGGTTTGTAGCTGGTGGGGTTGATAATGATTTTCTCCTCCAGTAGTATACTTTTCATATCACGAATGCAAGTACATAGAGGTTATCCTTGTATTTTGGCACCAGCTCCACTCCTGCATGGACAACATTATAAGTATTCAGTGTTTTCTGCAACAGCCTCTTACATTGGGGTTGTTGAAAGTAAAGGATAGCCTCAGAAATAACCTGTGTATATAAGGCTGCTTCGGCCAATGATTCTACAAAATACACCCACTTCCTGGCAACAGGGAGCTTTATTTGGTGGCATAAAATGTCTAGCTATTATGTGGCTCTATTTAATATCCATTGACATGCGCATACAGTTTAGGAAGCTCTCACAGTAGCAGATTTCCATATAGCTTGTTAAAGAGGCTTTATTGTAAATTTTCTCTCTCCATACTCCCTTCGTTAAACTTCTCTATGCTCCCTAGTTAAGAGTCCTATTGTAGCTTCCCATCCATCTCTTTATAACACGATATTTTGACTAACTTTCATTTCTTGAATGATCCCTCACCAATTCCTGGTCCCTTACTAGTTACCTAACATCTGTGGTGATACAGATTGATCCATGTATATCTAACTTCTACTTCTAAGAGAAAATATGTAACATTTGCATTTGGGGCTCTGTGTTAACTGAGGATGATTGTCTCTTGCTCTACTTCCTTACATAAAATTTTACTTCATTTTTTAAAAATTTTTATTGGATACTTTATTTACATTTCAACTGTTATCTCCTTTCCCAGTCTCCCCTCCTCAAACCCTCTGCCACCCCCTCCTCCTGCTTCTATGAGGGTGCTCCCCCATACACCCACCCACACTTCATTTCTTTTAACAGCTGAATAATATCCCATTGTGTAATCGTGCCACGTTTCCATTATACATTTAAACAGTTTAGACATATAGGTTATTTCCAATTTCTGATTATCATGAATAGAGCAGTAAAGTACATGGATGATCAATTATTTCTGTATTAAGACCTAGATTCCTTAGGGTATAAAAGGAGGATAGCTGGGTCTTGTGGTAGATCCATTTTCATCTCTTTGAAGAACCTCCACATTGATTTTCATAGTTACTATAGAAGGTTGCCTTCTAAACAATAAGTTTTCCCCTTGCCCCATGTCCCTGCCAACTTCTGCTGTCATTTGTTTTATTTGTCTTGGTCATCGTTACTCCGGTAAGATGAAATCATAAAATAATTTTGATCTTCATTTTAATGATGCCTAGGGATATTAAACATTTTAAAGTATTTCTTGGTTATACATACTTTTTCTTTTGGGAATACTGTTTAATTTTATATCTGACTTTATGATTGAGTGCTTTCTTAACATTCAGATTTTTTTTAGGTCTTTGTGTATTCTAGATACAAGTTCTCTGATATATAATTGGTAAAGTTTATTTCTAATTTTGTAGGTATCCACTTTACTCACGCGAAGTTTTCCTTTGGCTATACAGAAGGTTTTGACCTCCAGGAATTTCTATATACTAGTTGTTGATCTTAGTGTCTCTGCTATCTATATCCACTTCAGAAAGTTCCTTTCATATACCAATAAGTTCAAGCCTATTCTCTACTTTATTCCTATCTATCTGGTTCAGGGTATCTGGTCTTATTCCAAAGTCTTCATCCTTTTGGAGTTGAGTTTTTTATAGAATAATAAATATGGATCCAATTTTATTATTCTACATGCAGCCAGCCAGTTTGATTGGTTCCATTTGTTGAAGAAAATATTTTTTCATACATTATATTCTGATTATGATTTTTTTCCCTCCCAGCCTTTCCTAGATTTTCTCCCCTCTCTCCTTCAGTAAATGCAGAAAAATACAGAGACCCAAATTGTACAATGTGTAGAGATCATGGAACACTCACTCTTAAATGGGATGTCTACATCAAATCCCTCTCTTTAGAGCTCATGGAATCCTGCAGAAAAAAGAATCAGAGGACATTGAGGATACCAAGGAAACAAGGCTTTATAAGCACAGCAGAACC
This sequence comes from Mus caroli, assembly GCF_978045245.1. NCBI lineage: Eukaryota > Metazoa > Chordata > Mammalia > Rodentia > Muridae > Mus > Mus caroli. The sequence continues at coordinate 97,358,898 of NW_028227264.1, forward strand.
AGCATATGCATACTCACAGAGACTGTGGCAGCATGCATAGAGGTAGCACAGAGTTTGGGCAGATGGGGTCCCAGCATTGAGAGTGGAAGTAGACACCCCATCACTGATTCAGAAGCTATCTCTAGTTGATAACCATTCACAAATGACAAATTGGGTTTTTCCAAGGAATTTTCTTGAAGTATACAAACCACTCTTAAGCAATAAATGGCCAACACAAAATGTGCTGAATAACATTTTGGAGGCACTTTATCTTATAATGATTTTTTCCGGGACATTTGTGGTTTGTTGTGTGTGTATTTGTTTGTTTGTTTTAATCTCACAGATTCTTTACTTGGATGTTGTGGTTTTGTGTTTATATGGAATTTCTGTGTGTGTGAATGTGTGTTCTTGTGATTTATTTTGGCTCTTTGTCCTCTGTGTTTGTTTTTTGTTTCATTTCGTTTTTGTTTTGTTTTGCTTTGCTTTTGTTTTATTTTGGTTTGTTTGTTTCTATTTTATCTTATTTTGATGCCTATTTGTATTCTAATGAGAAACAAAGTTAATACATATATTTTAAAGTGCAGATAATTAATGTGTGTTGCCTTTCTCATTCAGGTTTTTATGAAAGAGAGGAAAATGACATGTCACTTGTAGAATTATGAAAGCAACAAAAAAACCTCCATAAATACAGATTAAAAAATAATGCATATCATCTTGGAAATGTAGCTTGGAACAAGTGCTTCTTAAATGTCCTCACTGATGTTTGTTTTCCTTGATGAGATATCTGAGCAAAAACTCTGGTATGTAAAAGGTACAGCCTTCAAGGCAGTATTTTTACTTAAAAATATCAGCTATTTTTGCCAATTTATCTGCTATGCTCACCAGACTCTTATGTTTTTGTGCAAATGAAATTGAAGAGACAAGTCCAAAGATTTGAATTAGAATTATCCAGGGACTGAAGTCTAGACGAAATGTTTATGAGACTGAAGCAAAATCATCCCTCCCATAAAACAAGCTTAGAATCTTGTATGAGGCAAGCCTGTGACAGTGGAGATATTTCTACTTTTACACATTCTATTGCTTTCCCATTTCTTTCCAAATTCAAGAAGGTGTTTGATTTGTTGAAAACCTAGTGGCAAAGATATTTGTGTGAAATTGTTTGCAATATCTTTGTCACTGGAAGGACTGATAGGAGCCCTTTGGGTTACTGAAGAAATGAGTCTGCATGAAACATTACTGCTCAACCTCAGCCCTGATTCCATATTCATTGGTCACACTCTGGATGGACCTCATGCTCCAGTGTAGTCCATCAACACAGAATGTACTTTATAGTTTGGTTGATTTTTTGCTCTCTTGTTTTGATTGGTGAGCTTTTTTTTTTTTTTTTTTTAAAGATTTATTTATTATATGTAAGTACACTGTAGCTGTCTTCAGACACTCCAGAAGAGGGCGCCAGATCTCGTTGCGGATGGTTGTGAGCCACCATGTGGTTGCTGGGATTTGAACTCTGGACCTTCGGAAGAGCAGTCGGGTGCTCTTACCCACTGAGCCATCTCACCAGCCCCATATTGGTGAGCTTTAGTAGAGGTTGTTTTGTTTTCTCTTTAATGAGAAAAAAATTATGCACTTGGGTGTTTGGGGGATATTGGGAGGTTCTGGGAAAATTATGATAAAATTACATTTTAGAAGTATAAAATTTCAAAACAACAATTTAAAATGAAATAAAAATGTACCATATAAAAACTCAAGAGGAGCAAAAAGTCTACCACCATTGAGGAAATATAAAAACAATACTATTAAGTTTTCATTGAATCAGTGTTTTTCTTTCACTCATATTTCATTCTGAAGATATATATTTTATTGGGAGTAATGGCATAAAATAGTGTTATTGTATACATGTAAATACATATACATATATAAATTAACAGAGTGGTTTTTAAAATACTCAGATAATAAATCAATTTCAGAAATATTAAGCACATTTAACTCTTTTTTAATTTTTAATATTTTTTATTACATATTTTCCTCAATTACATTTGCAATGCTATCCCGAAAGTCCCCCATACCCTCCTCCCAACTTCCCTACCCACCCATTCCCATTTTTTTGGCCCTGGCGTTCCCCTGTACTGGGGCATATAAAGTCCAATGGGCCTCTCTTTCCAGTGATGGCCTACTAGGCCATCTTTTGATACATATGCAGCTAGAGTCAAGAGCTCAGGGGTACTGGTTAGTTCATAATGTTGTTCCACCTATAGGGTTGCAGATCCCTTTAGCTCCTTGGGTACTTTCTCTAGCTCCTCCATTGGGAGCCCTGTGATCCATCCAATAGTTGACTGTGAACATCTACTTCTGTGTTTGCTAGGCCCCGGCATAGTCTCACAAGAGACAGCTATATCTGGGTCCTTTCAGCAAAATCTTGCTAGTGTATTGTGCTCCTTCTTAGAATTGGGAACAAAACACCCATGGAAGGAGTTACAGAGACAAAGTTTGGAGCTGTGATGAAAGGATGGACCATCTAGAGACTGCCATATCCAGGGATCCATCCCATAATCAGTTTCCAAGCACATTTAACTCTTTCTGAGCTGCTGTAATTTAGTTTGTGCCACATGAAATCACTAAAAGAAAACCATTTATTTTAGGAATTATATACTCTGCTTCATAAAATTGGTCACAAAACAATAGTGAAAAGTAACAAAATAATGAAGTAAGAAAACATAAATAGCACAAAGCAGGCAAACTTACAAAGTCCTTAAGCTCTGCATTATTTCCTGGGCTTCCAAGGGTGTCATTGAGTGTGGGACTTATCTACAGATCAAAATTCCATGTCTCTGACATGGTAGACAAACTACTACTTGCTTTGATCATTCTTGGCCAGTATTCAAGCATCCCTGACTCAATGTCTCAAAAGAAAGGAGGATAAGTACCTCTCTTTACATCCCACGACACTGATCTTCTGCATTCCAAATCTTTAATCACTGACTGACTTTAAATTCATATGTCGTTTGTCAATGCCCCCTGCTTATATATGTTTTTATGGAAAATTGAGCTGTCCTACAAGGAAATTGATTTGTTTCAATGAAATGAAAGTTCCCCTATCCCTCCCACAGCAAGTCACTAAAAAGAACTGAAGTTCCTCTCTGTTGGAAGCTGGTGGCTTGAAACAATAGCTTCTGCTTTTTGCTAACAACTTGTTCATCTGAAGCATGTTGCTCTTGGTTCATGTTGCCATACCTCCTACCTGATTGACCCAACAGACTCTCTATAAAGCCTTCTATTCTGTTTAGCTTAGTCTTATTTACTCAAGTTCCCAGTATAATTGTATTTGTTCTCACTGAAACATCTCATCTGCCAGCCCACTGCATTCTCATTATTCATTACCCTCCACCTTCTTAACTTCCTTCATTGTCTGCCATAGATATTTATAACCCATGGCAACATGAAAGCAATGATGATGATTGCTAATTGGGTGTTTCTTGATTACCAGGGAAACTGAAGCATTTCTAATGCTTTACTGTCAAGTTACAGGCTTGCAAACTAGGACTAGAACTTCTCTCATTTCAAAAAGGAATACAAGTCATATCGTTGCATTTATTTTTCTTACTTTGTGAGTGATTCTCTACTTCTCCATGCCTTTTTTCTAAACTTGCGTAATCCTGATTTGCTGCAAACTACTTGTGCCTTTTTGTTTGCCCTGTACAAGTGAACATTGCTAGAATAATCAACACAGTGTTTAGGATAATTATATATTAAATTAATATACTCAAGTGGCTACTCATACCTCTAAAATGCTCTATTACTCAATTATAATTTTCTGTGTGGGTTACCTATTTTCCATTGTTTAATACAATGAACAATTTTACTTGTGTGTGTATGTTTGTGTGTGTGTGTGTATGCGTGTGTGTGTGTGTGTTCAAATGCTCTTTGTTCTTGCCCTAGAGGAATTTTCATGGTGATCATATTTATGGTAATTACTCTGATTCAGTACTATACTGACTCTGAGTCATATTTACATTATGACTCACAAATGTATGTCAATCAAATCGGTTATGCGTCAGAACAAACAGAAGGTAGGAAGTCATGTGGTGATATTGGCTTGCATTTCTTACAGTAGAAAGTATACAAGGAGAATTGCTATTGGAGCTATGCTAAAAGAGCCTCTCCTGAGCATCAGCTCAGGAGAAAGTTGTTGAATAAACCGGTGGGAGGAATTGGAGCATAAAACAGGAGAGGAAGAGGTAGAAGTCACAGACTATTGTTCTCATGTATGTTCTTTAATACATAAGGAGGGAAAATTCACACCTCAGCATGTGAGCAAAGGAAATGATGATAATGAGGAGATATTCACCCAGCTGTTTTAAATGGCAAAGGCTTTATACAAGCATTAGGAAAGTCTCCCATGAGCTGGATTCAGAGGCTACAGGGCATAGGGCAGGGGTATTCAGTCTGAGTTGCATAAAAACTGAGCCATATCATCTCATCTGTCATTGGGACAATGGCTGTGTAACTTGAGACTATTCAGGAAACGGAGTCCAAATAATGTTTTGGACAATCTATGGGAAATAGTTGGCTATTATTGGATTGGGCTTTAAGACAGCATGGGAAGGGCAAGCACTACTAGGGATTTAGGCATTGACAAGTGGTGCTGATGCCATATTCACCAGGTCAGGTAGAACTGTGTTCACAGAAAGCCTACAGGCAAGGTTAATTCAGCAGGGATCTCTATACTGGTATGGGATTTTGATGTGTTTGGTGATTTTCATGGTGAGGAAGGATCTTTATGAGGGAGAGGAGAAGCTGAAAGATATGAATAGCAGTGATTAACATGTAAATTTTGTCTGCAAATGAAATCAAGAGAGGATGAAAATGAAAACAACAACAACAACAACAATCTAGTTTATCCCTGTCACTTGAAAACAAATGTGCAAGGATTCACGTAGAGCTGGAGTTCCTAGGGTGAAAAGCAAATATCAGAAATCTAGATTCTATGCTACTGAACTTCACGAAGGCTTTACAGACTGAGCAATAGTTTTCAGAAGACCTAAATAATAAGATATCAAAGTTACAAAACAGATTAATATGATCCTAGGGGTGATGTATTATCCTGCCCTAAACATATTGCATGTGTTTTCCCCCTGTAAGTAAGTATATACAGGCTGTTTACTTAACCCAGGGTCCTTTCAGCAGCCAGATGTGACCAATGGACAGGTTGAAGCTTCAGTCCTGATCCCAAAGCTATTCAGTGGCAAGTATGATTGGCAAAGTAGTGCCACACGCCACCCTACACCTGAGACAGGCAGATTATGACAGGCAAGAATCCCAGAGACCATTTAAGGTGGAGATATGTGCAGTGGTCTCTTACCAGCAACAACATTCCATAATGAGAATGGTTGATGGTTCCTGAAAGGTTACAGTTTACAGTACATCATGTAAGGCTAAATAAGGTAGTGTCTATCATTCATGTCAGTATATAAAACATTGCTCTTTGTTGGAGCAATTGATAAAAGTAAAGGGATCATGTCATACTTATTAGATCTTTTAAAATATCTGCTCTTCCTTACAACATGAAATGGCACTATTAGTATGGATAATACTTGGCTTTCAGAGATTCTGCCCACCACCTTAAAAGGCTTCATTAGGTAATGCTAACTATTGAATGTCCTGTACATTTTGAAAGCACATAGGGCAGACAGGGTTTTTGTTATATAAGTTAGATTTATTAGACTGAAAGAATGGATTTACCAGCAAAGTGAGAGCAAGCAGGCCAAGAGAAGAGCAATATATATATATATATATATATATATATATATATATATATATATATCCCCAGCAGAAGGCTTGGTCCAGATTATATCTAGATTAATGATCTGGATTAAAGGTGTGTCTTCCTATATCAAAGATCTGTATGAAGAACTAGGTTTTTCTACTTTGAGAAAAAATACCTCATAGCTGTTGCCTTGACTTTTGGATTTTAGTTAATTATAGATATAATCACTTTGAGGACCAAGAATAGCCATCATAGGTCCCATAAAGTTGTTTGGAAATAATTCCAATACCAGTGTTGGAATATTTAACCATAAGTCATTGTTTTTGGTTGCCAACAGCTATTGTGACTACTGTTTGGTTTATGCCAGAACCAGATGATGAAACAGGATTGCTGAGGCCTGCCCACTTTGACTATGGGGCTTGGAATGAGCTGAGGACTCACTGCTCCTGGCTAAAGTTGTCATTCAGGCCACTGGTAGAAAATTGTCAGCTGAAGTCCTGATAATTATGGACCCTGACTTGTAGAGTAACAATAGTGTAAGGAATATGTACACACTGTGTACAATAGTAGTTTTAACGGCACAGGTGCAACCAACTGCTTTCTATTTTGTTCCTTTCAAATTAGACAACTGTCAACTGACTATTAGTTCAAATGGCTACGTATGGGCAGGTCATATGTCCTAGTGGGGGACCAGCTGCTGCTTCTATTTTGTTGTTGTTATTGTTGTTAGTTTGGGGTTTCATCATAGTTAAATGGAGACAGTGCGCCTGTAAAAATTTCTTTCTAAAATATTTTTATTTGTAACCACAGATTAATGATACCATTACTCTGGGTCTGTCCTGGAAGAAATGATCTTCTTTTAAATTTTTGAAGTATTACAGAGACATAACTAATCAGGACCCAGAAGAAATGAATGATACTGTGGTATGATAATTGTATGCACAAGAAGAAAAAGAATCAGACATCTCTTTGACCCCTCCACACTAACCATGACAGAAGAGGGTAGGAAAGAATGTAAAAACTGGAGGAAGAAATGGCATGCTGTGTAGCTATTTTGTCAGCATTGAAACATTCTCTACTGAAAGGAGGTGGGGCCCTTAAAACTTATAAAGTAAGCTCTGCTAGGGTCAAGCTCGTAGATTCCAGGGTGTTTCCACTGCACTAGGTCCTCTGTGTATAACGTATGGTTATATAGCTGCATGTTCTTGTGAGACTCCCAACAGTGGGAGTGGGCTTTGACTCTTCCCTGTGTTTGGGACCCCTTTCCTCCTACTCTGTTGCCTTGTCCAACCTTGATATCATGGTTTGTGATAAGTTTTATTGTAACTTGTTGGGCCATCGTCGGTGGATATATTTGGGAAGGTTGTGCTTTTTTTTTTTTTTAAGGAAGCAGAGGAAGCATGCATGGGGCCAGACTGTAGGGAAGTACTGGGGGCAGTGGAGGGCAGGGAAACTGTGGTCAGAATGTAATACATTTTCCCCATCACCCACAAGAAGTCATACATGAATGTGTGAGACCAGGTAATTGGAGAACATCTAGAACCAAATTCAAAGGAAGCCTCCAGAAGCCCATCTATTAGCCTGGAGACATCTTATGGCTCTACTACCTTCAAAACAGGGCCACAAGTGAAGGAAAAAATTCAAAGCCTCAGTCTGGGGTGGGCATGTCAAATTCATATACTAACATTATCTTACCTTGCCTTGGTTTCCAGGACTCATGAGCATATTCGGGAAAGCAAAGCATAAACATTACATTAATGCTGAGAGATGCCCCTCATGCTTCCCAGAGCTGGACTGTATGACTTCATGGCTTTGTGGCTTACTGGCAGAGTTGGCACTGATCCATGAAAATACAGCAATTCTGCAGACCCAAATAACCAGGGGTCACGTTGTTTGATCTTTTACTTGGTCTATTATCTTTGGACACATTATTTTTAACCTTCTTGGATTTCAATATTTTCTTAATAGTAATGGGAACAATAAATCCACTCTTGCAGAATTGTTGTGAAGAAAGTTGCCACGTGTTTAAAGTGTCTAACTCATAAGTATATCTACTAATGCATCTACTATTCTAAGTGATCCTGAGTACGGTTAATATCTTTTTAACCTGCAAAACCTACCTGTGCTGTCTGCAGTCAAAACAAAACAAAACAAGCAAGCAAACAAACAAAACCAACTTCTCTTAGCTCTAAACAATCCATGCAAAGAAATATATTCACTCTCTTGTACTTCATATTGAGATTAGAACAATGCATCTATACTAATTCAAAGTGGTCTTGATTGCTGCCAAGCATGTATTTAGACTTCCTTGTTTGTGTAGCTGAACTGCCATCTTGGATTTATTTATTTATTTGTCACACAAGTCTCATTTGTTTTTTAAGAGGAGTTTTCCTGTCTCTTCCCTTACAAACTGAACATGATGGGAGAGTATTTTTCCTTCGAAAACATTGTCAAGTTCTCCATATGATTTATAATTACTCTGAAACAAGCACCTTCATGTTAAAATCAAACCATCATCCAGGCAGGGGAGGGCAGCACAAATGACCTCCAGCACTCCAGCACAAGTCCCACAAGTCTGGATTTCTTCTAAAATGAAAGACCTACATTTTAGTTTGTTCTTTGTAAACTCCAAGTCCCATTATTTTCTCTTATCTGTGCCTTTGTCTTCCTCTGCCCAGTCTAAGTAGGGTAAAAATGAGAAAAAGAGCACAGACAGGGACCTCTAACCTCCCATCTAACTCTATTTTCTTGGAGCAGAAAAGTCCCTTGAATTTTTTTTAAAAAGGTCAATTCTGGGATTAAAGCACAAGAAGAGAACTCCAGGGTTATTCTTGGCACCAGCAGAAAGGGAGAAAAGGACGGATATGGTGAAAGAAAGGTAGTACATGCTGATCTCGTGACCTTTGTGAAGGATAAGCACTAGGGTCCTCAGAGAAGTATCGAAGGAGGTTTTATTACCAGGTTTATGTCTTCACTCAGCCAAAGTCCTAAATTATCTTGAGACATTTGAGTCACCCCCCCCCAAGCTCAAGTTGATTACTTACTTAGAGTATGCTGACTCTATCTGTGCAGATCCAGAACCTGTTCTATTATTAGTGTCTTGAGAGCTTCAACAGGTCAGGGTCACTTTTATGGTGACTAGTTAGGTAGTTAAGAACTAGGAGATTGAAGGGTTCTTCATTGATGGAAACACAGGGAAATTAGGCCAGGCCCAGATGGTCTCCTTATTTAGTAGGTTGAAAGCTTGTCAAAAAGAACTTAGCAGGAGGTTTAACAGGAGACATTGAAACGCAGGAGGAACACATCTTCCACAAGACTGTGGGGACTACTAATAGAAAGGAAATGGTTTTCTGCTGTGCTAGGTTGGATACAAGGTCACAAGCAAACATGAACACAGATGCTGAACAGTGCTGGTGAAATCGTTTCTCTTAAGGAAAGAAAAATCAGTGTATTCTTAGCTGGTGATCACGTGTCAGAGAAAGAAAGTCTGTCTCAACAGACTTGGGACACAAAGACAAGCTTCAAGAGTCCAGCTCTTTCATTTCTAAGGGTGTAAGAAGTCATTGATAATTAAATGCTGAGTGGTTCCATTTGTAACTTAAGATCTATTACCACCATTTAGTCCAATGCATTTCCTAGCCATCATGCTACTACTCTTTTGACAGTTTTGCCAAAACCCAGCAACAGGAATTTTGCTATGGTTTGGATGTCGCATTTCTCCCAAATCTTCATATCCTGATAGTGTGTTCTCAAGCCCGTGGCTAGGTTGTAGAATTGTTGTGGAGATGGAGACTACTAGGAAGACATAAGAACCAGGAAGACATAAGCCTAAAACATATAATGGGGTGTCAACAATTTTTTTCTTTCTTTGATTCCTGGCTGCTATGAAGTAGACAGCTATTGGCTGTCTATGCCTGCCAGGATCCACTGTGCCACCAACATACCTAAAGACAACGGGGCCTAATTACCACAGACTGGAAACATGAGGTAATATAAACTTTCCTCCTTTAAAATCTTGTTGTCTTACTGCTTTGTTACAGTTATAGGTTATTATCACACTCTGAGAACCAGACCACTCAGAACCTGTGAACACTATATATTGAAATGTATAGTTGAATTCCTTTTAGGTTTCATAAATGCAAATGGGGCTAGGATCTCAGCAGGGCCAACAGATTTCAATATGCCAATGAAGGCAAGGATGTGTTCTGTTTCCTTGGCTATATAATTTCCAGCTTCAAGTTATTATGATGTTAATTTATTTGGTGAACGAATGAATGAAACAGGCTTAACAAATCAGCTTGAAAGTAGACATCTGTATTTATCTTGTGCTATTTTTTCTTTTTCATTTTCTTCTTAGACTGGGCTTAAGCTGTAGCTGGCGATCATGGAACTCACTATGTATCTAAGGATGTCCTTAAACTAATTCTTTTACCTCTGGAGTCCTTGATTACCATGGACCACCAGAGTTGGTTTTATGTGTGGACCAAACCCAGGGTTATCTCTGTGCTAAGCAATTAGTTTAAAAAACTGATATACATCCCTAACTCCTGGGTGCGTGGGTGACAACCCAATTTGTAGTAATCAGCAGTTGCTATAATAAGAGATTGAGATAAACAACATATAAAGAGGAAAGAAAAATATTATGTTATCTTGTGGCTGTCGGAGCTATACCCTCTGACCGTATTTTTCTGTACTTTCTTGTCGTTGTTGTGGTGGTGGTGATGGTGGTAGCGGTGTTGGGATTGATGGTTGGTGAGGTGTTGGTGATAGTGTGTTGGGAAGTGGGTGGTTCTTGCACTCAAATACACACAATATGGAAGCTACAGGCCAATATCAGGCTTCTCCCATTATTGCTTTGGAGACAGGGTTTCTCCTGAATCTGAAGGGCTATGATGCAGCCAGACCAACAGCTCTCAAACTGTGGGTCATGGTACCATTTGAGGGTCAAAGGACCCTTTTACAGGGGTCAAATATCATATATCCTGCATATCTGATATTTACATTAAGATTCACAGTAGTAACAAGTGTTTAGTTGTGAAGTAGTAGTGAAATAACTTTATAGTTGGGGGTCACCACAATATGAGGAAAGGTTTACAACGTTAGGAAGATGAGCTAGACTTTACCAGAGAACTCCAGGGAGCTTCTTGTTCACGCCCACAGCACAAGTGTTAAAGACTTGGATGCTGAAGCCAAACTCAGATCTTCCTCTGTTAACAAGCACTTTGCTCACGGGGCTATCTCACCAGCCTATCTTTCTAATAGCTGCATTGTCAAATGGTGGACTCGTTTACATATTAAATACATTCATTGGGCACATTGCTTGTTCTGATCTAACTTGGGAACTTAGTTCATAAATGATGGTGGTGGTTTGAATGAAAAGTATCATCCATATGACCAGATTTTTTGATACTACATCTCCATTGATAGTACAGCCTTGCTGGAGGAAAGGCTTTGAGCATTTTATAACCTCAACCTACTTCCAGTTCTCTCTCTCTCTCTCTCTCTCTCTCTCTCTCTCTCTCTCTCTCTCTCTCTCTCTCAGTCTCTTGTGGCTGAGGAAGTTCTCTTCTCAGCTTCCTGCTCCTGCCACTGTTCATTTCTCTTGGCATGCCTTCACACTGTGATGGATCCTTAACCCTCTGTAACTGAAGGCCCAGGTAAGCTCCTCCTTCTGTAATTTGTTTTGTGTCCAGTATTTTGTCAGAACAACAGGAAAGTAATTAAGACAAGAAGGAAAATGCTATTTCTATAGAGAAATACATTTTGGTTTCCAAATGACAGGCCTACAAATGAACTTTTAGAACAAGAACCATCTGCATGGTGAGGCCTGCTTGTGTTTACAGAGCTATCCCCCTCCTCCCACCCCCACCCCACCCTGCCTTGTTGCCTCACAGGCTGCATCTTAACATGTTGGGTTGAGCATTTCTTTTCCTTTTGTTCCTATTTTTCCCTTTAAAAAAAACGAATCCTCTGAAATTCTTGGCTATGTGTCAATGCTGTATTCACAAGGATTAAGGGCCAGCAGGACTGCTGTGCAGCAATTCTAAAGTTGAGTGCATCCTGGGGATTGGCAACACACAGACAGCTATTGTGCAGGAAGCCCCGGGTTCCAGTAATGGCATGTTAAATTTAGCAGCTGTCTTGAATTGTCATCAGAGATGAGGTGGAGGCGGCCGTCTGGCTGTAATCTACAGTCTTTTGGAGTTTTACTTGAAAATTGACTTGAAAGGACTTCTCTGAAGGAGAACATGTTTCAGCTATTCGTATTGTCTATAAATTAGAGCGACTTTGCAATGGAGATGTATGCACACATGTGACTGGGCTGCACAACTGTGCTCTTAATGGTTAACATCTTTCTCTGCTGTGGGGATTCTATTTAATTCCATAACAAACCTTCAGGGAACTTGATGAAAACTCATGGGTGCTGTCAGTCTAGTTATCCTCACGTATGAAGATAAAACCTTGTGGAAAGAAATGGGAGGGGCAGCAAGAAACTCAGCAGCAACCCAATTGTCATATCACATTGGGGACTTTTTTTTCCCTAACTGACATGCAAGAGACTAATATAGTAATGTAGCTGACATTTTTCCTTTTTCCTATCCAGAGTGTAGGAGTTAACTGTGATAAAACCAGGGTAACTTCAAGATGAAATTGAGCCTCAGAAACTATGTGGATGAAGCCTCTGTTTCACCATCAAGGACACAGAGACACAGAGAGGGGTGATGTGAGAACTGAAGTAAGAGGGCAATGATATAAAGAAGAATATGTTCATTCTTCCAGATCAAAAATGGTTATATGTTTTATAATAATAAATTCTTACCAAATAAGGAGAATTGTATAAAACTCTGCTCTGCTCTGTACCTAGGTGTGATACTTCCATCTCTACCTGCAGAAGCCCAAGGAGAACTCCTACAATTACTTCTCCAATAATTCCTTGTTAAGTCAGGTCTCCCAATGACATAAGGAAATAACATTGGCCTTTGAAGTCATTCACTTAGTATTGAATGCTTTTTTGTTCAGTTCAATATGCAGAATGAAAAGAGACAGATGCCAATAGTGAAAATTATAACCCCCACAATCATTCTGAGGATGAAAACTTTTCATTCTTTATACCAGGATATAGAAGCAGGTGCTGATACTAAAGTCTAGTTCCCTAATTGGTTCTTGATTTGGGCAATAAAGAAGAAGGAGCCAATTGCTGGGAGAAGTGTCAAGATGGGGCTTCCAGGTCTCAGGAGGAAAAAGAGAGGTGAGGACAGAGAAAGGGCTTTTTGGCCAGGCTTTGGAATGAGAAGCACACAACAACTATGTAAGATCTTGGGGTAGCTAGGACCAGCAGAGGCTGGTTGTTATAAGCTAGCTCGTAAGGGAAGGGAAGGAGATTCTGCACACAGCAATTGTGTTATCTGACAATTTCTAAAAAATAAAGCTGTCAAAGTGTTTTTCATCTGCAGAGCAAAGATGGACAGAGAAAGAGAGAAGCCAGGGTAGTGTCTGGTGGCTTGGCGAAGCTACCCAGGAGGAACAAACACCGTAGAGTTGAAGTGTTGTTCATGAAGTATAATAATATAGAAAGCTCTGCTTAAGTCTGTTTTCAGGTATTATGACTGGAGTGAGAAGACTTCCTGAAGAAGTATAGCGTAAGTGATTTTGGTCTTCAGGTATGCAGTGTGATGAATGAAATTAGGCATAGCCATTCATCAAATGTAAGGGCATCCTCTTCAGCAACTATACTTCTTCATTTACCTACAGATCAGAATCCTATTTTGTTCCTGGTAAAAGTTTATTTAGCTCTACTTTCAAGAAACCTGTATCTGAATTTTTTTCTTTCTCTTTGTTTTCTGAAATGGCATTTCACAGAAACTGGCCCTGAACTCATTCTGTACTGAAGGCATGTATCACCGTTTTGATGCTCAATGAAGCATCTGGTTTACAAACCAGAAAGGTCATTCTTCAATGAAAAAAAATTAAATCATGTGATCCACCTTAAATAAAACAAATATTCCGCTTTCAAAGACACCAATTAGATTTACTTGGATGTTTAGTATGAAGTCCATTGGGGTAATCGGTTCCAAAGTTGTTTCAGTTATCAGTTTAGAACTCACCTTGTCCAATCTTGAGTACTAACATCTCAAAATACACAAGCAACTATTAACTTAAAATGTCTAAACTCATTCATATATCACTAGTGTTTTTGCGACTATGCTCAGATATTTGATATTGCCATGATAAAGTATTTTTTAAGGAAAGAACGTTGAGAAAAATAAAAGCTTTAGTCTATCCTATATCTTGAGGTATTTCAATTACCAAGGGAATTTGGGGCAGGAACTTAAGACAGGAACCGAAAGAAAGACCATGGAGAAAAGGTATGGATTGGTGTCTTACCTCTTGATAGTTCAGGTAGATTCCTAATTCAGCCCAAACCAAAATGCCTAGGAATGTCACTGCTGAAAATAGATATGGTCCTCCTACACCAATATGGGAATACTTAAGAAAATGTTTCACAGACTTACTTGGACATAATCAGTCTGATTGAGGTAAAGCCTTCAGTGGAGGCTCGTTCTTCCCAGGAAACATTAGAGTTGGGTTAAGTTGACAATGAGATTAAGGAGATACATACATTGGATATATATATATATATATATATATATATATATATATATATATATATGGAATAAATGAGTCCTAAAAAGTACTACCTTCATTTTATTCTAAACAGCATCAAATGAAAACCAACTGATACAATATTATCCTTCATGGAAAACAACAGAATGTAAAAGATGCTCTTGTTTCCTCAGATAACATGAAGAGATGAGAGCAGTACCCAAGCTATGTGACTACATGGCTTGAGTTGAGCCTAGAACATTTCTTTCTCTCCTGCCCTAAATATCCCTAAACGTAGACCTGAAGCTTCTAGCTTATGTACAACCTAATTGTCCAAGCTGACTGATTTAATCTGGCCCCTCTCAGCCTCTGCCTGAATTGTTCTGCTTGGTCTCATACTAAACCTTGGCAAAGTGTCCTAATCTTCTGGTTCCTGCTCATTCTCTGGCTCTTTCTGTCTTCACCCATGTCTAGCTTGTTCTCGCTGTAAAACTGTCTTAGCAAAACTGCCATACACACACCCCACCCCAACCCTACCTTCTCTCTCTCTTTCTCTCTCTCTCTCTCATATCCTCTTTTTCCTCTGCTGTTATTCTGGGAGTTGGGTATATTTGATCTCTGATTCATTTTGTCAAATCCTTCTTTGGTCATTAGATGTTATTTTCAAACATATCTGCTTACTTGTTCAAACTAATCTTACTTTCATTGTTAGTGATTAGAAGTGTGCCCAAAGGGTGTGTCTGTATTCTAGCCAGATCATACTGTAATCCAGGGTGCATCTAAATTGCTGTGATTCCTTGCCAGATCAGGGATTAAATTCCTGGATTAAAAATTACAACAGAATATTAGTATATCCATTACATCTATTGTGCACATGTAATGCCCAAATCCACACAATGCTAAATTAAAAACTATTTATGTGAAAGCATTGTGAGAGAGTAATGGATAAATGGGTGAAAGACTTGCAGTACTCCAAAACAAGAACTGGGTTATTTTAAAATCTTGCATTCCTGTTTTAAGTGTCTGTATTGTTATGCTCTACTTTGATTTTCCATTTTTTTTCCACTGAAAGATTTTCTATTTTAAAAATACTGTAGAGGGCAGGGATGTCCACTACTCTTCTACTAATGCTGCACCAAGGGACAATAATTTTAAAAATTGTTCATCATCCTCACACATCAGGAGACTACAAATTTAGACTGTTTTGAATTTCCACTCCACTGCAGTTGTGTGTCTATTCTATAGGAAACAGATGACATCAAATACTAGCAAAGATGTGGGGAGATGGAGACCCTTATTCTCTGGGAAATAAACTGACATAGACACTATGGAAGTAAGTATGAAAGTTTCAAAAAAAAAAAACCCTAATACTAAACTATCACAAGATCATACTATACAGTTCTCCAGCACATCTACAAAGTGCTCTAAACCTTACCGGTGAGACGCTTGCACAGCCTTGTTTGTTTTGAGCCTATTCATAATAATAAGGGAGTGGAATCATTTGAGATGTTCATCATGGATGAATGGATAATGAAAATGTGGTCCATATACAAAACAAAATTTAATTCAGAGAAAAGGAAAAATGAAATTATTAACTTGGCAAGAAAACAAATGGATCTTGAAATTATTACACCAAACACAGCAAGCCAGACTCAGAAGGAAAACTGCCACATGTTCTCCTTCATGTGTGGTGCAAGCTTTGAATTTGTATGAATGTATAATTCTGTGGGAGTGAGTGTTGGGATATATTGTGAAACTAGAAAAGGAACCGTAAGAGGAGGATATGGGTTCAAAAGGGCAGAGAGCAGTAATGCATGTGACATGAAAGGCATAACAGGGCTATTGATGATAGAAAGATACATGGGAAATGGCAGGGAGATAAGGAAGAATAGTAACGTATACTATATATGAAAATGCCATATGAAACCTGCAACTTTTTGCCATTGAAAAACAAATAGAGACAGAAAAGCAATTTAGATCATAAAAACAGATAAATTCAATATGTTTCTCCTAGCTGAAAATATTAGCACTATCCAATCTGGAAGGCATTAGAAAAACAGATCAGTTTTTAATTTTCCTTTTTAAAGTAAAAGTGGAACACAGCTGAATAAAACAGAATTCAAATATTCTATTTGAAAAGGCATTCTAATTTTAGACTTAAGCTTGAGCCAAGTCATTATTATAAATTCCAAATTCCAATAAATGTATTTAGAGTTCTAATTTATTTTACAGGATTTCCAATTGGAATAATCTTTAAACCTATTTAGAAAAATGCTTTGCAATCATTTTGAAATGAGAATTCGATATCCTGAAATCCAGCAGTCCTGAGAGGTGTGAGGTCGTAGCTAGTTTCTCTGTGACCTTTGAAAGGCTGGCAATGTCACTCTGGCTGGTAAAGTGCTCATTTAGGGATCCTGAAGACACTTGAAAACATGGTCTCATTCCATGTTTGCTGTAGGTGACAGAACTGGATTGTGTGAATAATCTGGACCTTGTTGGCATAGCTGTGGTTGATACTAACCTGAGAGAGAGAGAAGACTCAACATGGCAGATGGTAAGCTGAAATTAATGTATGTAATAATTAGATTCAATGTCAAAGTATGAAGATAAAATACAAAGTGAATGATAATGAATTTTAAAATAATGTAAATGAAATGTAGCAGTCTCTATGTAGCTCATAGGAAAATAATTTAAGAAAATTATTTATCGATTTGTTTGAAGAGATTTTTCTCTAGTTTACAAATATGAAGTTTGAATCTTTGTTTGCTACATGGAAATTAATTAATGTAGACATTAGTTTCCATTACCTCAGTAAGAAGCATTTTGTTTTCAATCCATCATGTTCCACAAAGACTCAGGTATTCGAGGCTTGGTCTAATGGTGGAGTCTGTGAAAATGAAAGGAATAGATGAGTGGGATCATAGACAGGTATATCCTGTGTCCTGGCTTGTGTTCTCTTTCCCACATTCCAACTGCTGTGAGGTGAGCATCTCTGCTTTATCTCATGCATTCCCCCAACCCA
Source organism: Mus caroli (assembly GCF_978045245.1). Lineage (NCBI taxonomy): Eukaryota > Metazoa > Chordata > Mammalia > Rodentia > Muridae > Mus > Mus caroli. Next base: position 97,376,267 of record NW_028227264.1, read on the forward strand.
GCCCCCATTATGATGATGTGCCTCAACACAGGCCCAGAATCAATAGAACCAAATAATGGGTGGATAGATACTCCGTAAGCAGGGTCCAAAGTAATTTCCCATGAAGAATTTAGCTGGTTTATCACAGCAACAGATGGTAATGAAACAGTGTAAAAATCCACACATTAAATGACCCTGCATTTCTTACTCCATGTGTAGGGAAGAGGGTGTCCTTTTTGTTGGGGTTTTGGTTAATTTGTCTTCATCTTTACCACAATGTATCACAATGAAGTCATTTTGATGCCTTGGATTTGGAAATATAACTGCATTTATATATTTAACTGTTATAAATGACTCCCAAATCCTAGTGTAACCATGTACATTATTTTTTTTTCAAGTTTCCCATCTGTCTTTCTCTTTCTCACTTATAAATGGAACAATGGATTCTATCTCTCATGTGTACCTCCGTCAGTTTGGGTAACATTCTGTTCTATGCAAAAGGCAACATAAATCAAGCTTGAGAAGACTTGAACGCAAAATAATACTGAAGCAAGTAGTCAGACAAATTTACATGCAAGGCAGTTTCATTTATCTCTATTAGTTTTCAGTGCAAATAGAATATGCAACCCAGTTAATTACATTATGAATATTCATGCCGGGTTGCCTATATTTAGAATCCAAAGAATTGGGAGTATATTTTCACTTAATGCTATTTAACATAATTTTGTTTGTATAATTTTGATTTTCATTAAATAAAAATAATTGAATGCATTGTAAGATTGGCAAGATGGGAGGGGGGAAGAAATGGGTCCTAACAGTGTCATTTAAAAGCTCAGAGCCCTCCTGCCCATTGTCAGCAAGACTCAGTCTATCTGTGGTTTCAGCAAACATAAATGATGGTGACAATCATTCTCAGTGTTTAAAGATTAGGTCCCCCCGACGCTCCCCTCCCCCTTTGCTGGGTTCTTCTGAATGATGTACCTCCGTACAGCAGCAGTATTTGTCTGCCTTTCTCCAGTTACCCCTATTAAACACGAGTGAGATAACCTTTCAGAACAGATGAAGATATACAGGACTCCTTTTCCTCACCAGGAAGAGTGTTTCTCCCTTGTCAGTTCTTCAGATCTTTATTCAATATAGTCACAGCGTACGTATACTGTATCATTGGAAAAGTGAGACAATTAGCTGTAAACAGTGCTTGGAATTTCTTAGAATGTTCCGGTCTAGATGCACATGGCCCTTAGTATCCTCTTGTTGGTCAGAGTCAAAAAACATCTGCGTCTTTAAGTAACTCAAATTTACAATATCATTTAAAGCAAGTTAATCAACAATAAATTAATAAATTATTCAAAGTTTGGGGATTCTTAAAATCAGAGTCAACAAAAGAAAGTAAACGAAAACTTGGGTATATAATAGATATGTTAGAAGAAAAAATATATCAAAATTATTTTCTTAGTTGGTGTAACTTTTCAATAATGATTAGTTTTAAAAGAAATGGAAAATCCAAAAAATTAAAACAAGTAATTTTCAAAATAAGTGCAGCATGATTTAATAATATACTATTATACTATACTAATAAAATCCCATAGCATATATGTAAAAACAGAATATTTGTTTAAATCATTGAAACTCACAAGAATATCAAAAAATGGATTTTTTATTAGATATTTTCCCATTGATGACCAACTACGCTATCCTCTGCTACATATACAGCTAGAGCCATGAGTCCCACCATGTGTTTTCTGTGATTGGTGGTTTAGTTCCAGGAGCTCCGGGGGTACTGGTTAGTTCATATTATTGTTCCACCTATAGAGCTTCAAACCCCTTCAGCTCCTTGGGTACTTTCTTTAGCTCCTTCGTTGGGGACCCTGTGCTCTGAACAATGAATGGATTGAGTATCCACATCTGCATTTGTCAGGCACTCACAGAAGCTCTAAGTAGCCAGTTATATCAGGCTTCTGACAGCACGCTCTTGTTGGCATCCACAATAGTGTCTGTTTTTGATGGTTGTTTATGGGATGGATCCCCAGATGGGACAATCTCTGTATGGTCATTCCTTCAGTCTCTGCTCCGAACTTTGTCTCTGTAACTCCTTCCATGGGTACTTTGTTCCCCCCTTCTAAGAAGGATCGAAGTATCCACACTTTGGTCTTCCTTCTTGAGCTTCATGTGTTTTGTAAATTATATCTTGGTTACTCTGATCTTCTAATATCCACGTATCAGTGAGTGCATATCATGTGTGTTCTTTTGTGATTGAGTTACCTCACTTAAAATGATATCCTCCAGATCCATCCATTTGTCTAAGAATTTCATAAATTCATTGTTTTTAATTGCTGAGTAATAATCCATTGTGTAAATGTACCACATTTTCTGTATCCATTCATCTGTTGAGGGACATCTGGGTTCTTTCCAGCTTCTTGCTGCTATACATATGGCTGCATGAACATAGTGGAGCATGTGTCCTTATTATATGTTGGAGCATCTTCTAGGTATATGCCCAGGAGAAGTATTGCTGGATCTTCTGTTAATACTATGTTCAGTTTTCTGAGGAACTGCCAGACTGACTTCCAGAGTGGTTATACCAGCTTGCAATCCCACCAACAATGGAGCAGTGTCTCTCTTTCTCCACATCCTCGCCAGCATCTGCCATCACCTGAAATTTTGATCTTAGCCATTCTGACTTGTGTGAGGTGGAATCTCAGGGTTGTTTTGATATGCATTTCCCTGATGACTAAGGATGTTGAAAAATTTTTAGGTGCTTCTCAGCCATTTGGTATTCCTCAGTTGAGAATTCTTTGTTTAGCTCTGTACCCCATTTTTAAATAGGGTTATTTGGTTTTCTGGAGTCTAACATCTTGAATTCTTTTTATATATTCAATATTAGCCATCTCTCAGATATAGGTTTGGTTAAGATCTTTTCTAAATGTGTGTTCTAATTGCCTTTTTGTCCCATTGACAGTGTCCTTTGCCTTACAGAAGCTTTGCAGTTTTATGAGGTCCCATTTCTTGATTCTTGATCTTACAGCACAAGCTATTGCTGTTCTATTCAGGAATTTTTCCCCTGTTCCCATATGTTTGAGGCTTTTCCCCACTTTCTCCTCTATGAGTTTCAATATCTCTGGTTTTATGTGGAGTTTCTTGATCCACTTAGACTTGAGCTTTGTACAAGGAGATAAGAATGGATCAATTCGCATTCTTTTACATGCTAACTGCCAGGTGAGCCAGCACTATTTGTTAAAAATGCTGTCTTTTTTCCACTGGATGTTTAGGTTGATAATGGCTAGTTGGTTGGTTCAGTTGATTATATTATGGTGTAAAAAAGGTCTCAAGAGCAAAACAATGGAAAGGAATAATCCTTTGACAAAAGGATGATTGAATAATTTTGCATCTTTATTCCAAAATAAGGAAGATGAAGACAAAAATGAGATAAATTAGAAAAAAATCATAAAGACTTAAAATCTGAGGCAATAAAATATTCAGATTAAATTTAAGATAAATTCCTAGTGATCTTGCTTAACTACAGTTCTCTTAAATAAATTTTAAAATAATGATTTAACTTTATAACATTAAAATAGAAAGATAATATTGGAAATAAAGCATATAATCCACATGTGAATACAAATGTCTGAGATGATCAAAAGAGTTGCAAAATTCTGACATCAAAGTTTAATAGTGATGCCAAATATAACTTTCAAAACATGTCTTTCATCACTGGTCATCAATGAACAGTATATTAAGACCAATGTTTTATATCACTATATATCTATTAGAATGGCTATACAATTAAAATGTCACAAAATGCAAGTGCTCTTGAAAATTAATTATAACCAAGTGTCTCACACATTGTGGGCAGGGATATGAGGAAAGGGCAAATACTTTTGAAAAAAATGTTAATGTTTATTGTTTGTGTGTCCAATTAAAAATATACTTACCAGATTGTCCTATAATCATTTATTACTTCAGGTCATTTTTTAAAAAAAAAAAATTCTGTGGGCTTGCCTACAGTTCAATCTTAAGAATCTTACCCGGATCTTATTGGGGTTCTCTCCTTTCAGATGATTGTAACCTGTGTCAAGCTATATAAAATTTATGTAAGCACAGCGAATAATAACAAATTTAACAGGAAATTGGAAACTTTTTTATTGTCATGGAGCTTGTGTCATGGGCTAGCTTTCAGGCTTAACACTTTCTTATGTACAAGTGAGTGTACCACCATTAAAACGGTATAGACTGTGTGAAAAGTGTATAGGATATGGTGTAAATCACTTGCCTAGGTGGCCTGAGCTTCTATTCTGATAGACAAAGATTAGCACACATATGATTGCTAATCTTTAAGGGCAACAACAGGGCTCTATAAGTACTCAGTGTGGCCTGCAGAGTCAGGACTGTATCTCCTAAAGTTTGGAATCCATGACCCCATCATTTTGTACTTTGAACATTATATCTCAATCATATTTCTCCCATAAATGTCACCTGTGTTACCTGGACCTATCTGCTTTACATAGCCCACATGATATAATAATCGCTTGTGCACATTGAAATTGTTTGGCTTTTTTCTACATAGTTCTTTACCTGACCAATTTTAAGACAGTAACCTCTACAACCAAATATCCATTTATTTTTTTTTATGTACTATCCACTTGTCATATAGAAAGGCTGAGAGGTATAAATCATTAGTAAAGGTAATTATTAAATAATTTATTGAAAAATATCAATAGAACATACAATTACTCATTTTTATTTTTTAAACTAGGACTACAAGTAGGATATGGAGATTTTAAGGTATAAAATATTCTGTATGATTCTGTGTTAAATGTGTATGATTGATTATATTGGTATACTCCACTTATGACACAATGTTGGATGAAACCTTGTGTAAATCATGGACTGAAGTTAATAAAATATTATTACCTTGGTGATTATAATTCTACCATATTAATCATGATGATAAAATAAGGATAATTTTGGGGAGAAAGTAAATGCAAGAGATAAATGACAACACTATATATACACTTTGACAAATATTAAATAAACTTAAAACTGATCCAAAAACAAAACTTTAAATATTTTGCAAATTAAACTTACTTTCAAAACAAAGACTATGAAGATATTAAACCATCAATGTTCGTATAGTTATTCATTTTTGAATGTCATTTGCTTAAATATTATTTGATTGATCTCCAACCTTATTTGAATGATAAATATGATTATCTTTTCAAAGTTCTGCATAAATATGTCTGCCAGTATATATGAAAGACAGCATGTTTCAATACTTCTTTAAAACTATTTTTGTGATTAATAAATATTACATATTAACAACAATAATGTTTGTAATTCCTGCTAATAAAAATGTAGCGATCATATCGGATCATGATGGAGAACTATTTATCATGTTAGGATAAAATAACCTTTCTTGCTGAAAATAATTCTTTTTTTTTTTTTTTTTAAGATTTATTTATTTATTATATGTAAGTACACTGTAGCTGTCTTCAGACACTCCAGAAGAGGGCGCCAGATCTCGTTACAGATGGTTGTGAGCCACCATGTGGTTGCTGGGATTTGAACTTTGGACCTTCGGAAGAGCAGTCGGGTGCTCTTACCCACTGAGCCATCTCACCAGCCCCGAAAATAATTCTTTATGCTATCATACAATTTTATTTACTATGAGAAAGCAAAGATTAAAGTAAAATCTCCTCTCAATAAGTATGGTGGGCTTCAATGCACCTTTATTGTGAAGAAACCATTCTCCCCTTGAATGGGTCATATTGCTAAGACTTACCCCTGCTTATGTCTTTGATCTATTGAGCATAGTGAAAGCAGTGATCCATACAGATCATGACATAGACATGGGTACTTGGTGGATCAATATTATCCTTATATAATTCATATTTCATTGATGCCTTGAGATTTATTCTTTAACACTCAGTTGATTTAAACTTAAAAGTTTTACCAAACGTTTAGGGAGAAATGTCTCAAGCCTCTGGAACCGTAACTGATGCTTCTCTATCATATTCTTCTGTAGCAGTCACACACAGGAGACATTCCTCTCCAAATCTTCACCAAATCAGTACTTACATGGAGCTGGTTTTTTTTTTTTTAGGGAACATGCTGACATAACATATAATCTCATAGAAAAGTGACAGAGGCTGATTAATAGTCTGTGGTGGAATACAAGCTGTATGTAAAGGGGGGGTGAATGGTGTGTATAAAGATATGGTACGTACAATGTGACCTTTCCAGGCATCTTCCCCAGGAACTATTAGGGGATCTAATAGGATCACTCCTCAAAGAACTAGACTATAGTGAGCGATAGGTCATAAGGTAGAGATGTGGATTGGTGAGCTGATTTGTTGACAAGGGCAGGGCGTTTGCAACTGAGATTACCTACAGCTGTGAATTATAGACTGAACTAAAAACATCACATCACAGAGATTTCAGCTGATAAGGCTGGAGTGCTTCTCCCCTATGTTCAGCTTCTCATTTTATGCAATCACTTATATGTGGAGGAGTTTAGTTAAATTCCTTGTTTATTATTAAGGTCTTCTGGAGATGTGTGTATTAAGTTGTCATTGCTACCTAAAAATTACTAAGATGTGTCTTAAAATAGCAAATATTTATGATCTTGCCATATATGTTAATCAGTATTCAGAGTTTGGGTTAGCTAGGTACCATTGGCTTAGTTCATATATATGATATATATATATTTAATTATTCAGAATACCGAATGTACTATTATCCTTTGCTATTGCAAAACTTTGTTCTGGTTGACTTTCCATCTAAATTAGTTCACAGAGATGTGGCAAGGCCTCAAAGCATACCTAATTGGGTAAAGACATTTGTACCTCATATTTGCATACGGGGGAACATCACAAATAGGCATGGTGGCACATGTGTGTAATTCCAGCCCTAGGAAAATAGAGGATCAGGACTTAAAGGCTTGCTTCAGCTACATGACATCCTCCTCTAAGACAAAAATGAATCACAACAAGCAATGAAAACACAGTTCATCCCATAGCATCATTCTGTGCCCAACGAACATGCTCTTAGAGTAAGGGAGAAAAGATAGAAGCCAGAGACTCTTTGTTAGTTAATCCAAGACATTCCATCCTCCAGTTTTTGTATTACTCCATTTATTTAAGGTCATCACTATACCCAAGTCAGAGTTCACAGAAAGATTACACAACCTTTGGTCATGGCAACAGAGAGAAATCACTAAAGCTATTTTAAGGCTGCCCATCTGGAAACCTCATCTATCTATAAGAAAGCTCCCAATAAATCTAGTTACCTGATTAGTTTCTCTTTAAAATTAATAGTGCTTTAAAATTTTTTTAACTGATTTCAAACTTATTATTTAAAAGTTATCACTTTTCAGAATGTATCCATTAATTTGATCAAGTCATATATATATTTAAAAGGCTTTGCTCTATTTACTGAATCACAAAACCTACATACATTGACATATCTTCAGGGTGTTAAATATAGTTTAGATATATGATAAGAAATAACAGACAATACTCCTTTTTGGGAAAGATTCAAATAAGATTTTAAATAAGACTTCTCTAACTGAGCTGTCTTATTTGAAATACTTTATTATTCTCTTAGGTTTACTTAATCTCCAAAATTTCTAATATTTATAAAGCTTACATAATTATCACTGGCATTTACTTAGATATTTTTCAATAATTCCTAGAGAATGGACACTGAATATTTATTTCAGTTTAATATTGAATTAGTCTGTGAATATATTTTAAAGTAACACACTTCTCAATTCAGTATGCAAATTTGAGAAAACTTAAAAATAAAAGGGGGGAAAGGCTTTCCATTTTGACTCTTTTTAATGCCTCAGTATTCACTTTGTGAGCAGTAAAATTGAACAGAAAACTGAGCCTATGGTATAAGAAGCCATAAATTCTGATTTGTGGATCCTGTTGCAGTGCAGGATGCTATAATTCTAGCTTCAGTTTTGTCAGTCTAAAATAAAACCAGCTTTCAGGTTGAATGGTCATGAAGACCAGATGAAGTACAATATATTTAATATTTCTAAATTTTAAATGCCATAAAATATTAGAATTACATAATTGAAAGAACAAAACATAAATAGGTATCTTTTGGATGCCATGACACTTTATTTAAAACCAGAATTTTTGTACTGACATCAAATCAATTTCTATCATGTATTCATTGTTTCCCCTACATTAGTTTTCATTACCAGCTCATGGCACATGAAAGTGAAAAGGGCACCATGCTTTCCCAACATGTTTATGAGTAAAAACCCTAGTGCCATTAATTACTTCATAAAATAGATAGAATTTTAAATTAACCATAATCAGATTTATTTATCAATAATATCACAATTTATAAGATGCCAATACAATAATTTCAGAGCCAACTGATAATGATAAAAGCTTTATCCCATTAATCTAAGCTTATGATACCACAACTACTAGTGGCTGGTAAATGACATGTGAGTTCTCATCTGCAGCCTTCTTCTACCCCGAGACGCTCCCTGTCTCTACAAATCTTAGCTCTACCTTCCTTTTCCATGTCCAATCACAGGCCTCCTCTGCACTAATGTAATTGGACAGGGAAAATCCTGCAACATATCACCCTTACTGTTTAATGAAATAAAAAATAAAAACTTTCTCTCAAAATATAAATTGAGCACACCTATTTCCATCTTGTTATTTATATGGAATAAGATAGACCTAACAACCAGAATCATATTTTTGCCAATAAAATTGAACATGGTCTGCTATCCTAATTTAAAAGACTATAGTTCTGTACCGGACTATGTCCTGGCTTCAGATAGAATGGCATCTGAAAACCATCCTCTCAAATCTGTTCTCTCAAAGTATATAGCCTGGGTTGGCTATGACACCTTTCCCTGTCTTGGATTCCAAATATATAGAATTTCAACACCTAATACAGTGACGACTACCTGACTTTTCCAAAATCAAATTAATTTTTGTAGTTCAATCTAATCGTAATCCATGATGATCCTTTTCTAAAGCATTCATACTGTTAATGATCCATAAAGATTTTTAAACTGTATCATCCTATAGGCTTCATTATACAATATAATGCATCTCTTCAGATGCAGCAGAACAGCTACATTTGAAAGTGCCAGATTCCAGGAAAGGAAGAGGCTCCCAGGACCAACAAGGATGACATTAGCTGAAATATGAAATACCCAACAAGGGGTGAGAACCTGTTGAGACCACATCCAGAGGTTATGCATGGCCCCTGGCTGAGGGTTGGGGCCACCCACCCATCTCAAAAATTTTAATCCAGAATTGCTCTAGTTTAAAGAAAATACAGGGACAAAGAGTAGAGCAGAGACTGTAGAAAAGGCCATCCAGAAACTGCCTCACCTGGGGATCCATCCCATATACAGATACCAAACCAAATACTACTGTGGATAGATGAGAGACAAACAGTAATATATATTATATGCATCACATATATATCAGACCATTAATGGATGATTGGATAGGTAGGTGATAGATAGATAGATAGATAGATAGATAGATAGATAGATAGATAGATAGATGAGAGAGAGACAGAGACAGAGAGAGAGAGAGAGAGAGAGAGAGAGAGAGAGAGAGAGAGAGAGAGAAAGAGATGAGGAAGCAGGGGAGAGAGCAAGAGAAAGACAAAACGAAAGAAAAGAGGATGAATAGATAGACTGACAGATTGAAGGAGGTTAAAGCATAGACACAATGTTGACTTAGGAAAGTTATGTCTTTTGAGCTTTACTTATTAAACACAATGATTCCAAACATTTATGAAACATTTGAGTTTGAAAGGAAATTTTCACAAGAGGAAAATGATTCAAACATTTAGTTATACAATATCTACCCATTGAACACTCTGTCTTCATGTTAATTAGTGTAAGCTTGCTTAAAGTGTTAATTTACAAAATCATAAGGGCTTTAAAAGCAGCCATTTGTTATTTTGCATATTAGATGAAATCTTTAGCTTGTCTGTGTTGTCACAGATGAATGCATTAAAAGAAGGTTAGTACCATTTCACATTTCTCACTCTGTTTCCCACACTGAAGAAACTACTTCTATCTGGATTACTTTCTCATTGAAAAAGAGTATATATATTAATTTATTATGTTTTCTCTAACAATTATTTTATAACATAAATTATGCAAATAATGTATCTATTATCTATTTACTAATTTTTATATAATAGTGGAAAATATAATGGCTGATTTCCATACCCAGTATCTTGATTCCCAATAAGGGCTATAATTTTAAAATGAGCTCAAAAAAGAATATTCATATATCTATTGGCATATCATAGCTTTTTGATACTATACAATATTTTGTGATTTATTATTTTCATTTAAATGGACTAATCACTAATGTGATAATGACTTATCTTTGTCCATATATCCTCATCACCAAAATAGTATTATCAGTATAAACAATTAACAGGAAATGAGCACGATGTGGTCGAAAAATAAAAGAAAATTAACCTTCTCCTTGTCTTCCTTCTTACAACTGATAACCAAACAAGCCATTCCATTACAAAACTATCAACCAAATAAACACAGAATGTACTTTGTGCCATATTCCTTTGTTCTAACTGTTCATAGATTTTCCCAATTCCATGCTTACAATACTACCTCTTTCTGTGCTGAGATACTCAGTATATTCTTCTAAGTCTTTACAATATCCATAGAGTTTAGGGGCTACTAGCTGCTGAAATCTGACATTCTAACTAAGAATATGAGAACTAGAATTACTTGGCAAGAATCAGTTAGTATCAAGGCATAATATGAATTAATTTATGTTATAAAAATCTTGAGACTGGAAGTAATCTCCTTAGATTCCTTAAAACAACATAATTTGTACATAATATGCCTATGCATAATAATACTTACAAGCAACTTGGTTGTGTATAAGTATTTGTGATACATATATTTGGTTATAAAAATGATGACAGAATTAGAACAGAAGAAACTATATTGCTAAAATTATAGAAATTTAATATACTGATTACTCATGGATATAGTCTTTAAGTTTGATCTAGCACATAATACAAACAGTGTTATAAATGAAGAGAAATAGAGACTAGTGGTGTTTTTTTTTTCATTTATGTCTGAGAAATAGGTCTGTGTCATACACCATAAATTAATGTAACTAAGAAAACTTGAAATGTTTTCATTTAAAAACATTAAGGTAGACACCAAAAACAAGCCACCAAGTAAATTTATTTCTACTGAACTCCTAATTACCAAACTCAATAGTTCTTTTTTTTATGGCTATAACTTTTGTACATCATGGCCTCCAGTATTATTGTTGCTTCCAATACTCTTAATACATTCTGTTTGCTTAGCATTTGAAAATAACTCTTTGGGTATTTTTTCCTAAACTTTTCAGTTAGTACTTACTTGTCTCTTAAATTTTGTTTCATCTGTCCGACTCTGAAAATTGTCATTTCCAGGTATCCTATCCTTGGCTTACTGTAATTCTCATCTCTATCCCTGCTTTGGTGAGTCTAGAGTTGCATTTTTGTTGTTTTGTCCTGGGTATGCAGGAAAATGTTGACTATTATGAGTTTTGGGTTATTAAATAAAATCTATCTCCTCACAAAGAAATTTATGAAATTCCATTTTATCCCAGGACCAGTCATTTATTACTTTGGATCTGCTTCTATGTGTGCTATGTTTCTCTGAAATGTCATTAGACCTTGACTTTTTATAGACAAGAATCATGGAAACTTTCTTAACCATGAACTTCTTTCACCAAGTGTTCTATGATCCTGACATGGAAGTGTGATGCTTACAACACCATTAATTAAAGTAGTTTCTAGAATCATCTTTTACATGAACCATTTGCAAAAAAATTATATGCTTAAGGGAAATTATTGAGTCCCCATGACAATATGAGTCCCAAATTGTGCTTATTTCTCCATTGTCATTTATCTGTCTTCATTTAAAGATCTCTGAAGTACTCTCCATCAACTCAAGGCTGAACAAAAACTCTCTTTACCTATGGGTACAAGAATAAGTATTTAGAATGAAGTTAGAAACTACATGGATTTAGGATAATGTCTGTAGTAGGTTCATCACAGAACTCTGAGGAAGAGGAGCTGGAATGATTGTAAGAGCTATAGGACCTGTGTGGGGAGCCATTCTGGACTCCCTGGCCAGCTGGACAGACAGAAGTCTGTTCCAGGTAGTAAACAAGCCCATATTTGGTGGATGGCACGCCCCTAATCCCTGATTGGCTGAGCAAACCTGCCTGGTGAGGTGCTGTGACCTGTGGTGATTGGTGGGGGCGTGGTTGTGGCTTGAGTGGGGAAAAACAAAGTGGATATACCCAGAGAAGCTCAAATTGGAAGGGGATTTTGTAAAGAGTAGCTGCCTGAGTAAACTGCTTTAAGAAGAAGCTGTGGTTGCGTCTTGCTTGCTGGTCAAGAGGGACGCGACAGACCTGGATGCCACTCCTATGAAATCTCCACAATAGGTTGTCTAATTAAAACTTGCCTAACAGTCATACCAATACACATGCCATATTGGATCAGGGAAAGTTCACCCAGTCCTAACCCTAGATTAATAGCTATAGGCAATCACTGCTCTGAGAGGAAGAACCAGTTTTCTTCCAGGGTTGAGTCATCTGACAGGCTGTTAAATCCCAAAGAGTCAATCATAGACACATGAGTACATAAAAAGCATTGCAAGAATTCAGTAGGTTGTATGTTCACAACACCACACACACACACACACACACTCACACGCTCACACACTCACACACTCACACTCACACTCACACATACTTACATCTATAAGCTCATCCTCCCACTCACATACTCATGTAGTGGCTTGATCTGATGCTGCCTGTATTTTAGTGCTAAATACAGTTTTCCCAAGATGTCTCGCCTGGATGAGCAGATCCTCATGTACTCAAGTAATGTAATGTGAACCGGTTCTCTCATTTAACCCATCAATAAAAGTCTAGAGCCTGTGATTGGGCAGTGGAAGGAGAAAGGTGGGAACTGGAGGTTCAAGAGAGTGGGTTGCAGGGAGAGAGAGAGAGAGAGAGAGAGAGAGAGAGAGAGAGAGAGAGAGAGAGAGAGAGAAGGAACACAAAGCAGGAGGAAACAAGCATGGACCAGAACTGCATGCCAAGTTGAAACTGCAAGTAAGAAGGGGCTTTAATAGCTGGGGAATAAGTTAGTATTAGCCCTAGAACTGCTCAATCTAGGCATATGGCTTGGAAATAAAATACCAGTATTGTGTGTCTTTTATATGGGATTATTTGGACTAGAAATTCATACTACACACTACACATATTTATGTAATGCAACAATAAAGAATAAGTGCTCATGAATTTGTAAGGTAATGAGAGGGTTGTAGGAAGAATTACAGGGTATATAGAAGGGAAAATAGGAAAACATGTTGCTCATATATAAAATTCTCAAAATGTTTTGATAAAAATATATGAGCTTATTTAAATTGAGTTTGATCAATTATATTAATATAATAAAACAATGACATGAATGTTTCACACTCATATCAAGCATAGTGTATGTTTGTGTGATTTGTAACTAAAGACAAATAAGTGTCAGTGACTTCACACAACTGTAGTGCTCAACATGATACATTGTCTGAAGGACAAATGAGCTTCTTTTCTTATAAGCCATCATAACCACAGACCAAAGCACACATCTTGAAGAACAAAGCATCCTGAGTATGCCTCAGAGCCACCTTTGAGAATCTGCTGGGCTGTGCAAAGCATCTGGACACATTTTTCTGGGCATTTCTGGGAATTCCAAAGCATTTGTTGATGAATCCAACAACCTACGCTAATATTTGTAATTTTTAAAATTAACCTAAATTTTAATCTTAATTTGAAAACTGAAAATTTGTCAGTACTGGTGGTTAGTTCTAGTGATTAGTTGATAGAAATAAATGAAAATATTTTAATGCCCACAGCTATATTATCTATATTTAAAACTTAAAAAAATGAATTTATCATGTATATATTGAAATAACAAACTAAATGTTACATGTGTTAATAGCTTATCATGAAATGGACAGTCTTCAAGGTATTTCACATAAACAAACAGATTCACGCAGAATAAGAGAAGGACCCCAGAAGACACAGCTTTGGAGACATGCAGAAAAAGAATGAGGCAGCAGAATTCTCTAAGGCTACACATCTAATAAATGACAAAGTTGTCTGTACATGGTACAAGTCTATTTGAGGAACTGGCTTTAACTCATCTTTATGTATAATTCCAGAGATAAAAGAGAAATGTATCCAGTAGTTCATTCTCATGTCTCATATAACAGGAAAAGGCACAGGGGGTGTTTAAAGAAATGATTCTTTCTCAAATTATAAAACAAAGCTATTGCTTCCTTTTTATGCCATGCTATCATGTCTTGTAAGAAGAAATCAGAGACTTTCTGATTTTGTTTGTTTGACACATTTGGAATTCCCCATGCCGTTATTTATATTCCTAGGTGATTTTAAAAATTTTTTTAAACCACTTAACTTTCTATGAAAGTGTGAAGCTGAAATTATTTCTTCTGCTGTGCTTTGCTTTTATCATTCAGTGCCCTCATCTTGAGTGATGTCTGATCCTGTGGAGGCTCTCAAGTCTGCTTGGTGGTCTGCTTTGAATGCGAATGCACTGTTTGAGTAAAATAAACACACTGCACAGACAAGAAAAGTAGATACTGATCACAAAAAGGAAACGCTTTAAGATAATTATTTAAACCAGGTGAGATGTACTTCAGTTCATAATCTACACAAAGGTATATGAGTATATGATAAAAAGAATAAATAATAAATAGGCTTTTGGTTGACCTTGGAATCCTAACACTTTCAACTGTCAAGATTATGAGAAGAGAAAGGGACGTAAACAGGCACCAGTAAGCCATATTCATGCAACATCTAAAATCACACAGCACAAATATGGCCGCACTTGATTGTGTAAGTGAAGTATAGTTAATGACAATTAGGCATTGTGGCTCATTAAAAGTTTGTTTTCCACCTAGAGTAGCTACTTCAGGGTGGCCTGACCAATTCAGCAGCCATCCAGGTCCAGATCAAGTTGGTCAACCCCAACACCTACACCATCTACGAGTTGCTAAACAGCTAAGAGGAGCCAGCGATGCAGAACTAGATCCAGGATCTGTCTCGGAGGAGGAAAACCTGAAGGATGGCTGTTTCAAAGACATCTCAGTCATCAAGCCTTCACAGAACCAATGGCCTCTCCTCCCAGTGATGCCAGATAAGGCAATCCTCTGATACAGCTGGAGCCATGGGTATTCCCTATGTACTCTTTGGTTGGTGGTTTAGTCCCTCGCTTTGGGGGTCTGGTTGATTGATACTGTTGTTCTTCCTATGAGGTTGCAAATGCTTTCAGCTCCTAAGGTCCTAGCCCTAACTTCCCCATTGAGGTCCCCACACTGAAGCCAATGTTTGTCTGTGTACATCTGCCTCTCAGGGGACAGCTATACCAGGCTCCTGTCAGGAAGTACTTCTTGGCGTCAGCACTAGTGTCTAGGTTTGGTGTCAGCAGATGGGATGGATCCCTAGGTGGGGCTACTGAAGGAAAAGGTCTCTAGATGGCCTTCCCTTCAGTCTCTGCTCTACTCTTTGTCCCTGCTGGGGACAAATTCTGGATTAATATTCTGAGGCAGTAGTTGTTGGACAGGTGGGGGAGGACCCACATAAAGGCAAGGGGAGGTAGGAGGTGATGGGGGGGTTCTAGAGGGGAAAATGGGAAGGAAGTTAACATTTGAAATGTAAATAAATAAAATAACCAATAATAATAATAATAATAATAATAAATGTCTCAGTGATGGTCCAGTATGTGTGGTGTGCATGAGGCAAGAGGCCTTGAGCCAGGACACTGACTTCTGGCAATGAGTATTTGCATGTAGAGCTGTGGGAACAAAAATAAATATACTGAGTGCTGTATTGCAGTTTACAATGGCACTGCAACTAGTGAGGAAGAATGGAGGACTTAATCAATTCTTACACTGTAGAGAGAGGCTGAACCATGTTAATGTCCAATGCCTGAGCTGCACACCAGAAGGTATATTGATGTGCATGGCCTATAGTGCTGCCTGAAGGCATTTTGATTTCCATGGGCCTTGACTGGGTACATGGGCGTGCTGCAGCATATGTGGCCTGTGTGACCCGCTTTACCAACACAGGCCAAGCAGATGTGAATAGCCTTTGCTGCTGCCTGAGGCTATGTTGCTGGGGATGGGAGGCATGTCTGGGTTCCTCTTCTTTTGCAGTCAGGGCTGAGTTGGTATCACTTGCCACCAATAGCCATGCAATGTCCATGTGATGCCACTTAAAACCATGTTGATGCCTGTGGGTTGGGTGATGGTATTGCTACCAGAGATCATGCTGACACTGAAGACCAAGAAGATGTCTGTCATCCTTGCTGTTTCTGGATTCCATGTGGAAGTCCATGATCTGTGCTGCTGCTGACTGTAAAGGGCAAGGAAGATTCTTCTGCAGCTATATTGATGACTGTAGACTCACAAGTCAGAAAGAGAGACAGAGGCTTTTGCAACAGCCCCCCTCACATTTCACACCTCCTATATGAAGTAAGAAGAACCTAGACAGGAGGCCTAGAAGAGAACTTTTAAAAAATTGTATAAGAATTCTGAAGTGTAGCTCTCCACAATAGAGGGCTACTGTCAGAGGTTGGGGTGGAGAAGGACTCCCGTTTCTTTAAGGGGCTGGCCAGTAGGAGTTTGGCTACGTGTCCATGACTTTATGAACAACACAAACTAGACATTTCCTTGTCATTTTGTTGTGGTTTTAAATCTTTTGGGGGGCAATAGGTTTAGGTGGGTGAACCTGGGGAGAATGAGAAGTAAGGGTGATCAAGATGCATTATGGGTAATTCCCAAATAATAAAATTTCATGTTAAAAAGTTTATTTTCATTTTCTTGTGTAACATTAGTAGAACTCAATAAGCAGGTCATTAGTAACAGTGAGAAGAAGGATTCAGACTCACAATAAGTCTGTGCTGAGAAGAAGACATAGGCAAAGTCTTGATAGGGCTGACACCATTCACAGCCTTTTAACCCCAGAGAACGTTCTTGTTCTGCATAGAAGGTGATCGCATCAGGTATATATATGTGCACCATTGTTTGGAGGTACCTGGAAGCCAGAAGAAGGTTCTTATCCCCTGATGTTGAAGTTATAGGAAGATGTGAACTACCATGTGGTACTGGAAAGTAGACTTGGGTCCTGTGTAAGAGCAGCAAGTACTTTTAACCACTGAGCGGTCTCTCCAGTCCCCACCAATTCAGTTTTAAGATACCCTGAGCAGCTGAATGTCCTACCTACAGTACACTTTCTCAGTGTACTTTTTTTTTTTTTGCTTTTATACATTGGATTTTTTTATTTTTTTATTTTATTTTTTTTAATTTTTAATATTTTTATTACATATTTTCCTCAATTACATTTCCAATGCTATCCCAAAGGTCCCCCATAGCGCCCCCCACTTCCCAACCCACCCATTCCCATTCTTTTGGCCCTGGCATTCCCTATATTGGGACATATAAAGCCAACTGTTTTAATAAACAAATTGATATCTTCAAAATAAAAAATAATAATTTTGCACTTTTCATCTTTTATTTTAGATTAAATTATTATTTGTAGTTTGTATACTCAATGAAGATACAGTATATTCATTGTAATGCAGGATAATTTTTTTTTTTTTTTGGTCTTTTTGAGACAGAGTTTCTCTGTATAGCCCTGGCTGTCCTGGAACTCACTTTGTAGACCAGGCTGGCCTCGAACTCAGAAATCTGCCTGCCTCTGCCTCCCAACTGCTGGGATTAAAGGCATGTGCCACCACCGCCCGGCTTAAAGATTTACCTGGTTTACACTTCTCCAGACTTTTTTTGTTTGTTTGCTTGTTTGTTTGTTTGTTTGTTTGAAACAGGGTTTCTCTGTGTAGCCCTGGCTGTCCTGGAACTCACTTTGTAGACCAGGCTGGCCTCAAACTCAGAAATCTGCTTGCCTCTGCTCCCAAGTGCTGGGATTAAAGGTGTGTGCCACCACTGCCCGTAATGCAGAATAATATTATATTAGCCAAATAGTAATTATTTTTCTATTCTTGAAACACATTTAAATAAATAACTGTTGGTATCTATTATGCAAAATGCTGGTATGATTAAGTTGCATGGCTGTATATTTGTGTGTATATTTTTCTCTTTTAAATGATACATAATATTTATACATGTTTATGTACTCTAATGTGTCCATTTTATAATGTATACAATTTTTAATAATCAAGTTTGGACAGCACTTCCATCTCTTTATAATACATTTATATTCAAAGATTTTAAACTCTTCTAAATTTTCACAAAATATGTAATAACTATTAATAATAGTCACTCTATTGTGTTTTAGAGCCTTAGAAGTTATTCTCATTATCTGATTCTATTGTAAAGATTTTATAATATTCTATGTAGATACTTCATGTTGTTAGGACAACCACCATGCTAATGGAAGGCCAACATTAGCATAATATAATTCTGACCCTGCTTATTTATTATGCTAATGTTATTGTTCTTTTATCACTGGAAACAACTGGAATAATTTCTTCAGCACTTGGATAAAGGCAGAAAAAAGAACTTATGTGATGATTATGATTACTCAAAATATTCCTGAAAACATACTGTAACCAACACTCTGGTTTCCATCATTATCTTCTAAGGACATTTTGCCATGTTTTCATGAATTAGATCTTTTGGCAACTCTGATTTCAGCTATTATCATTATGAGTACGATAAGTTATAAACTCAAAACTGTTTTACTCAACAGTTACTCAAATGTTAACTATGATTCTAGCTATTATATATTTGGCTGGTAGACTCAGCAAGGTTTTCTTTTTAAAGTGTTTTTTGATTTATTCTATCCATTTTCCAATAGCAGCTCGAGGCTATATGACACTGAGAAAATCAATTCCATAGTAGAATAATAGACAGGAATGATTTTAAAGAAGTCATTATGGAATAATTGTATAAATCTACTGCCATACTGAAGATTTGTGCTCTGTTTTAACTTTCAGAAAAGAAAAAAATATGAATATTATTTTATTTCAGTTAATTAAAAGCTCACAGAATTCCCACATGCTTCCTATACTTTTCTCATTAGGTAATCTTTGTTTCTTTAATTGGATAGTTCTTTAATTTATATCACGAAAGTCAATTTTTGGTCTGAAGTCATTATCTGGTCTTCTCCTTAAGCAGCACAAGCCTAATCAAGTTTCTAGCAGCTTTCAGGAAAGTTAAAAGCTTATTAAAAAATAAAACTTTAATGGGAAACAAAGGTGATTTTTTAAAGACCTAAAGCAATTTTTTAAATAATAAACCTTGTCTGCTTTCAAGAATTATCACAAGGACTCAGACATCAGCAGAGTGTGTCACTGTCACCAGCAGCAACAACTGAGTAGAATGGCATAGTAGTTACAGATGGCATGGTCAACTGTTCCTTTGGAAAAGAAGTATGCAAAAGAGGAAACTGGAGCTTCATGGTGCTCTCTGGAGCCTGGTTTGACAGTGGCATATCAGAGCTCTAGGAGCAGATGCACTGTGGAGTACAAGTAGAGAAATGAAAAACATACATTTTCACTATAGCAAAATAGATGCCAATGGTTAGACTGAAGATCAGAAGGGTATCTTTCCCAGGATGCAGAGAAAATATGAGCCGCTAATCTTCAAATAAAAGGGGAGTGATTGGTTCCAAATAGAGAACCCCAATAATGCTAGAGTTGGGGTAGCTTATATAGTATTCACCCTGTAATAAAACCATAGGCGTGTTACTGAAGATGCAAGTGGAGTTACCAAAACATAGCTAGTAAGACTCTACCAACTCTTGTATTATCTTCATTGTATTTTGTTTTGGTTTTCACTTACAAGAAATGACTAGGTAGGAACAGATAGTGTAACAGCATGGTCATATAACAGGCACTGCCTTTTGTCATCCATGAGTTCAAAAATAACAGGAGTTGCAGCTGTGTCAAAGAGAGTCTCAAAGCAAACAGAAAACACTACTTTACCGAAGATTGACACATAAAACAAAGAAGATGTCCTAAGAGGGACACACTGACTTCAAACTTTGACTTTATGCCTTTGTAGACATATGTTAAGATACTTGTTAAGATGTAGAAAGCATGTTATATAAATGCAGTGTACCTATCTCTGTAAGTTATTTTTCTACTGCTGTGATGAGTCCCTATGACCAAGGCAACTTTTAGAAAAAAAAAGAGAGTCTATTGGGAACTTAGAGTTTCAGAGGATGAATGTCTGCCCATCGTTGAAGGGAACATGGCAGCAGGAAGGCAGACACATGATAGAGTAGAAGCTGAGAGATTACATATTGAGATGCAACCACAAATTACAGAGACAACAGAGACAGAGACAGAAAGAGAAAGTCTGGTATGAAAGTTTTCTTTGAGTATTTGCACTTTTACTCTTGGAAAAAGGGAGCCTAGTGAATCTGGTCAGTTTCAGGGACTTCTTGAAGCTATTTTGAGTTGTTTACCTTTCTCCTTAAGAAGATTTCCTGCAAAATAGAATGTTTGACCCTGGAGGACATTGTTACATAACAGGGAGAAAAAGTATGTATAAAAAAACTGCAATTTCAAGCCATCATTCCAAATGGTATCATAAAATGCTATTTAAAAAATACCCATGTTAATTATCTTTCTAACTGTTCTTGCATTTGCCAAACTGTGATGTAAAATCAAATAGTCACATGTTCTATTATAATAAAAAATGTCTTAGGATATTGAAATTTTTCAGCTTTTAAAAATTGGATGGTATGAAATTTCATGACCAATATTTATTCTGAGTACTTTCAGGTCATATTTGCTCACAGGGCAGATTATGAAACTTTCAGTTAATTATTTTTCAGAACTTGGTCCATGAATAGAGACACAGAAAATTCTGAGTGCTTGTGAGAAAACTCCAAGAAAACAAGAGAAGAGTCTTGTGACCTCCGTTTTCTCAAAGCCATAGAATTGTTAGTGGACGGTGATTTCATGCCCCTTCCAGGCATAGGAGATAGGTGTGAGTGTATATCAGAGTATTCATTAAACCTGGCTATTATTTGTTTCTATACCTCTGTGGAGAACATGTTTTTGCCATGTGCCACTTTGCTGGGTGACTATATACAACTTAAACTCATGAGAACTTTATTCAGGTGATCTTCAGAGTACAAATTGTCTGACGATCTGAGTAATATTCGCTTTTGCATGAGACTCCAGTCTGCCACAGTTTTTTGGCCCATTCTCCCAGGTTCATGCCACCAACTAGATGGGAAAAATACTACCTTAGCTGACAAGTATTTTCAATTCGCATCCCCTATGGTTTTAGTAATTGTCTTAATCACCTTCCAGCGCTATACTGGATGTATGAGAGACACATTGTTTCCAAGACTATCTCTGTTTGAAGGACTGTTAATTTTTAGCATCACTAGAATTAAGTAGATATCATTTGACTACAAAAGTATCTCAAGCTCGAGTCTTCTGACTCTATATTAAAATCTTTAGCTTTATTAGTAAAACTGCTAACAGAGGATTGGGTTACAAGTAAATATAACTTTATGGAAATCAGCTTTTTGAAGTATTAATATGAATCTGCAAGAAACAGGCTACTACATGAAGGTTAGAAAGACTTAAACTAGATCTAAGAGACAAAACAATGAAGGAAGCACAGCCCAGCAGTTTACTAAGTAGAGAAGATGAAGACAAGAATAAGGAAGGAGTATTGCTAATTTCAAGTTGATCTTAGATCTCAATCTCAGTCCGACTCTAGCTAATTCCTGTATTTTCAGCTTGATTGCCCATCGTGCCTGAAACATTGTCATGGTTTATGTTCTTTTAAATCACTTTAAAATTTATTTTTATTTGAGTATCTGTGTGCACATTATAGGGTGCACACAGACATGAAAAGATGGAGTTAGACCCCTTGGAAGGAGAGATACAAGGAGTTGTTTGTGCCCATGAGTATTTAGGTGCTTGAACTTGAGAGCTCAAATATACTGCCTCCATATTTTATGCTTCTATTGCTTATGTCCTACTTGTGTTCTCTCCTCTTTCTTCCTCTTCTCTCTCTCTCTCTCTCTCTCTCTCTCTCTCTCTCTCTCTCTCTCTCTCTCTTCCAGTTCAACAAACATTTAATATATTTTTCGATTTTGTAGGAATTTTACTAGACACCTGTTTATTTTGAGCTATCATAATAATGAATACTTTTATTTAACATCTAATAATGTTTAATAGCAAAGACAATATTACTCTAAAGTATTACAATATTTTATCATATATTTATGGATAGCGTATATTAGATTAGTCATTAGTTTCATTTATTTTACATTTTAAACCATTTGCTTGAAGATTTCTACTCTCCTGGTTTGAAGAACACTGAGAAATCCTAACATTTAAGATTCTTCTCTTTCCTAGAGCAGAAGTACACAGTGAACAGCACATCACACCTTCCCCTCACTTCCTATTCTATGGCTCTGAGTGGTACAGTGGAAGGGATCATTAAAATGCTAGCCTGTTCAGTGCTTTGACATTGTAGCATACCAATCACCCAGATCAGTGTTCTCTGGATAACCAAGGCATTCTAGAGATAGATATCATTGGTACTTTGTTGAAAAGATCAACAATTTTATACTTCCCCCTTCAAGGATGGAAATTTACCACCATCGTGACAAGATGTCCAAGTAGGCAGTTCTAGTTGCACTCTTTCTAAGACAGTCAAAATTATCTCCAAATTTTATTTTTCCTTCGGTTAGTGACAGAGCAAAAAAATCCCATCTCTCCATATAAAGAAAGATAAACATATTTGGAAAAATATAACTCTAATTGTTTTGCTCTGGGAACCCAATTTAATTTTTCCTTTTTGATGATTGTCTTTTGTGGGCCTGGGAAATTCATAAATGAAATGGAAGACAGTAATCTTCATGATGAGATATCTAGTGATAATAATTATTGCTTGTATCTGTATGAGCACCTTCTCACTATCTGTATAAACATTCATAAATATTTATTTGTATATTATTGGCTCCTATTTTGCAAAAAAATATCTTTTCTTTTGAAAGTAGCATGACTAAAACTTTAGGAGGCTGAGAGAAGATAGTCAGAAGCTTCAGATTTCTTTGCTCTACATAGCAAAGAAATAGTCTACCAAAAAAAATGAAGAAAGAGAGAAGATGGAATATATAGAAAAAGAGAACATGGGAAGAAAGGGAGGGGGAATGGAGGGAGCAAGAAAAGGAAGGAAGGAAGAGGAGAATATTGGTAATTTTTTCTCAAAAAATTGTTGAACTTTTTACTTATAATTACAACTATTTTCAAATTTTAACATAAATAAGATTAAGCTGTGTAATGTTATCAAGACAAACTTCTAATTCTATGGAAATTTTTCTAGAAAAAGACAAAGGACTTGAAGATCTTAAAATTTTCTAATGTACATTGTTAGGAAATTCATCAAAAAGATTCATATTACCATATCTGTTAAAGATCCCCATTCATCTGTACTTTAGCTAACACTGGGAATTAAACTACAAGCTAAAAGTACTATCAATCATTTCCTGAACAAGATTTTCTACCTACATTGTATGCAGACCTAAACTATCATCCAAATGTAATATTTAGCTAAATATATAAACATGAATGTATAAGTCATGAAGTGGAATTTCTTAGCCATAAGGAATTTATAAAACTGTAAATGAGAAAAATAAAAATGAAGAAAAGGGCAAGTAAGACAGAGAGAGGCCATGTTAGAATTTACTTAGAAATTCAATGAAGAACATTAGAAATTTGAAATTTGTGACTTTATTTCTACTTTTTCCAAATATGAAAGAAATTTAACCTCCTTATGAATACATTGGTTGGATTGGTCCTGGAATTTGGAAGGTTCTTGTGAAATAGCGTTGTTAAAGCTTAAACTTCTTTCTTTGTCATACAGCTACTGAGGATGATATAGCCAGCCAGACACACTGAAACATATACATGTCCTGAGAGTAACTAACATGCCTGAGAAACCACGATCAAAAGATCTTAGTCTAGGATTTTTGTTTTGCTAAAACTTTGGTGCTGATCTTTCGGGACATGGAGGTGTAATTGTAGAGGAAGAAAATGGTCATTCTCAGAGGATAATATACTTCTTGGCCACTCGAAGTGGTGCATACCCTCATTGGAAAGATAGTCTCCCAAGACCTAGAATAAATGATGTTGCTATCTATGTATTATACCAATAATGAGAATTTAAATTCTAATTATAGAATTCCTTTCCTAAAGTAAAAAGTAAATGTGAACACAGGTATTTGGTGGTACCCTATCCATCTTTGCAAAAGTTCTAAAGACCAGTGATGGAAAGACCATATTTCCATCTTTGAACCACATAGTTATACATTAGAAGGTATGTTATATTATTTTATACGAAAATAATAGCAATTACTTTTTCTAATCACCTGGTAGGAAAATGGTCTTCTAAAATTAGCTGGATTAAAAAAATAACAAAAGCTGTGTGTGTGTGTGTGTGTGTGTGTGTGTGTGTGTGTGCGCGCGTGTGTGTGTGTGTGTGTGTGTGTGTGTGTGTGTGTGTTGCATTTGAATGCATGCTAACCTATTCATGGATGTTTGAATGTCAGAGTTATATATCATGTGTTTTCCTGCCATAATCCATCTCTCACTGAATGTGTAGTCTACTGTTTCAGATAGATTGGCTGACCCAAAAGACCCTAGCATCTACATCAGTTTTGTACTTAAATTAGCAAGCTCATTGAAGTATTCTTTCCTTCTACCAAAGGTGTTTGTGTTCTACTCAATTTACTTTAAGTTTGTCTTACCAAGTGGCTATTTACTGCTTTAATTATGTCACTCAGCCTGTTGATTGCAGGTGTCATGTTTAGTTATTTGCATACAAGAATTCATCCTTGAATCTCTGGGATAGATCTCACATGATTATGGAGGCAGTCATTTCAGTGGACTGTTGAACTCAGGGTATTTTGTTAAGAATATTTACATACATTTATAAGAAACATTGGACTATTATTTTTCCATGTGCTTAATAGTTTGTTTATATATTGAGTCTTTGTAGTATGAATTTGGGAGATATATCGATGACAGTATTTTCCAGTGAACAGGCAAGATGACAAATGCCTGTTACCCAAGAATTCAGGAAATAAGGGTCGTAGGATCAGTACTTCTGAGAGATATTTGGCTATATGATGTGCTTGCAGTTAGCCTGTGTTACAAGAAACCATGTTTGAAAATAAACCTCCAACAAACAATGAGGTGAGTTTTCTCTAATCATGTGTTATGTTGCTATCATTTCAAGATCGCTTGTTAAAATCAGTAGAAAACTTTCTTTAGTCTCATAATAACTGCGAAGTAAAGCCCTGTAACAGATACACATAAACATAGAAATATATAATATATATAATATATGATGTATAATATGCAGTTAATGCAATAAACATATCATGAATTTAAGTAATAAATAATATATTAGTTATGATATATAATTAATAAATAATATTAATTGATGCATACTAAATATTAATATGTTAATAGTTAATAGCTTTGGAGTTAGTGGTATCTCTCATGTGTTTAAGAGTGACATTATCTTTTTACATTTTAAGGACTGTCTTTGCTGGAGCCCCGTTGTTTGTTGCTGATCTCACTTTCAATACGGAGAATATCTCATCTTCCATTCTTTCTTCTGACCTCTCTACTTAGAATTCTGTTCCCAGGTGATCTGTAATCAACTCATGTTGTTTATCTCTTTTCTCTAGGTAATTTGAAATCCCATGAATATCTCTTCTTTTGTTTGTATTTCTAAGTGTCTGTTCATATGGCTCTAGTAGCCTTGATTGGAAAGAATCTGAGTAGTGACCTTCTACTTTTTCAATATTTGACAATTTATTCTCTATTATCTTGACTAAGCTCTCTCTCCTGTTGATATTGTCAAGTCCATCTTGACTTCAATGTATCCAAATATTTTCACTTTTAATAATTTTAAGTTGTCTTATTTAATTGATTGGTTTTTGTTGTTTTTTGTTTGTTTTTGTTTTTGCAGTCAGCCTTTGTGGTATTAATAGCCATGCCTTCAAGCTTACTGGCTTTTCTGTTGGATCAATTATGTCAATATCAATTAAACATTCCATCATGTTTTAAATTATGCATAGTATATATTTCATCTTGTATCTTTCAGTTGAAGAGTCTGTGTGTTCATCATCCTGGATGATTTCATGGTCAATACCCCACTTTACATCTTTGTTACTGTGATTAACACCATGACCAATAGTAATGTGGGCAGGAAAAGGCTTATTTTATCTTGCCTAGTGTAAACCATTCATTGTGGCTGAGGCGGAAAATCATGAAATGAAACTGAGATCTGAAGAGGCCACCTCCTGTAGACATGCATGACTCCCAGTGGAGGGATAAGGACACCAATTCACCCACAAAACTTTCAACCCAACATGTGTCCTGTCTAATAGCAATGCAGGAGCAAAGATGGAGCAGAGACTGAAGAAATGTCCAACCTATAATTGGCCCAACTTAAATACATCCCATGGGCAAGTACTAGTCCCTGACACCTTTAATGATGCTGTTACACTTGCAGACAGGAGCCTAGCATAACTGTCCTCTAAGAGACTCTACCCATCTGAAATGAATAGAGACCTTGGAAGAATACTGCTTTCTGGATTGCTACATTTGACTTGCTATGCCACCATCTTTATAAAACCCAGGACCATGTGCTCTGGACAGGATTATCCACAATGGTCTGGGACCTCCTATGTCAATTAAAAATTAAGGAAATGAACTATGGACATTTACACAGGCCAAGCTAATGGAAACAATTTTTAAATTGTCATTACTTCTTCCTAGGTATATCATGTTGACAACTAAACTATATGACAATCAATGTCTGGTGCTTTGCGTAGGCATTACAATTCCTTGACATTTCTTAATGATCATTGACATAAGACAGATGTGTACTAAACGATTAGCTATCTGTTCACCGATTTATAATCTGTCTGTTTATCTTTGGATGCTTTTCTCTGAGCCTGTTGTTAATGTAGCCATTTCAGCACTAGAGGGTGCTTCCATCCCAAGTTTGTCATGAACCTACAGTTGGTGTGCTGTACAAGACTGAGAAAGAGTGTGCATTAAAAGGATGTTTTGTCTCCCGGAAAACTTTACCTCGGGCTAGGAAGGGTCCAGCCTTATGTACTGTCTCCATTCTGTGGTGGGGGCTGCAAGATTCTTTTGATACTAGGCTTTCTGGTTCTGAGTCTGGCTCTGAGATCCTTAGTGAGTGCTTGCATCTATCAGCTTTCTCTTTCCCTAAGCACCGATGCATCTCTCCTTTGTAGCTGTTGGAAATGTGGGAAAGATGAACCAGGGAGTTCCTTAACTGCTCATACTACAACACAAGTTTACAGTGGATCATCAGAACTCATAAACCCCAGGGTATGAACCACACCCATTATATTATTGTCTGTAGTTATGTCTGGAGACCCTATTTGCCTGAAGTGGTGCTGGTCAAAATACAAGTCTGTACAAATGGGGCCTCATGAGTCTAAGAAGTTGGATCCAGAGCCTATGTCCTTCAGCTTTGGCCTGGGCAGTAGTTTTACAGAGATTGGTGAGATGTTAATTTCTACTGCACTAAACAGTTGCCTGAATTCCAGTACTAAGTCCTTTGTTTACTTCCCTGTCCCATTTTCTAGTGAATGAAGCCTTTCTCCCTGCTCCGGTTAGAAAAGCAGAGGTATAAACAGTTCCTGAGTCATCTTATTGATGCTAATTCAGAGGCTCCCTTTACAGGCCTTATCCTGCAAATAAGGATCATGGGGCTCTGGGAGGTACTGTTATTCTCCATTTTAGTCCTGATGTGGCTTCCACTTCTAAAGCCCATGTTTTATTCAGTCTTGTTCCTTCAACCTGAAAGTTGTCTCTGCAGCTTGGCAATGGAGATACAACCAACCCAGACAGATCCTTTTCTGTTTTTTTCCAATGATTCTCTTTTCTCTTATGCTAAACCAGCTGCTGTTGGCTTCTCCAGGGCTTATAACAGTTCTTTCATCTATGAATAGCTTTTGTTTTGTTTTGTTTTTATTGATTAAGTTTTTTACTTACATCTGGATGTCAGCTTTCCCTCCCTGCTCCCCTCCAATTCCACCCCTCTAACCTCCTCTTCCCTCCTAATCCACACCTCCTCTCTCCTCCTCAGGGAAGGAGAAGCCTCCCATGGATATCAACCAGCTTTGGCATATCAAGTTTCAGTAAGACTAGGCACATCTATTGAGGTTAGCAAGGCGGCTCAGTTAGGGGAATGGGATCCAAAGGTAGGCAATTGAGTCACGAATCAGCCCCTGTTCTCCTTTTAAGACTTCTAAAGACCCAGCTGTTTAATTGTTGCATATGTGCAGAAGGCCTATGTCAGTCCCATGCATGCTCTCTGGCTGTTCAGTCTCTATGATCCCCTATGGGACAAGGTTAATCAATTCTGAAGGTTTTCTTGGAGTGTCCTTGACCCCTCTGGTTCCTTCAGTCCTTCTTCCTCCTCTACCACAGGATTTCCCAAGTTCCATTTAATGTCTGGGTGTGGGTCTCTGCATCATTTTGTTCAGTTGCTGGGTGATGACAGTTATGCTAGGGTCCTATCTACAAGTATAGTGAGTATCATTGCTAGTGTCAGGCATGGGTTCCCTTATTCTTCTACCATCTTGCACTTACAGAGAATTTTTACTGCAGTGCTACAAGAAGTATTGATATAAGGAGATGATTTGTGTTTTTTGTGTTGACTGCCTGTAATGTTATTAATTCTCCTTTTAATTAACTATAGGAGTTGTATTTTTTCCCTTTAGAATTTTTAGAGCAGGACTTGCTCCTATGAATCACATTGTGTGTATATAAGGCCAGTTAAACTTCTTTTCAATAAAAATTCTTTTTGTCCCCTTTTCTTCATCTAGCTAGAGCAGTAAGAGACTGATAATAGATGGTAGATAGATAGACACTTCTATATGTTATGACTGGTAAATATGAACATGGAGAACACAGTGCATCCTTTCTTTGTACCTACTCTGTAAATTCCACTTAAATTTATATTAACCAAACTATAAGTACAGAGACTCATTCAATGTTTGTAAATATGGAAGAAAAAAATACGAACAAGAAAATTACTATACTATTCTACAGCAGGACATTTCAGATGTTGTGGAGTAATAGGGGATATTTATTAATTTGTGCTATTTAAACCATCACACAATGCTAAGTATTAGCTACCATTACTTAAACTTGGCACTAATTTTTTTTTTAAATTAAGAATTTAAAAATAACCAAGTGCATTTAAAAACTACAGTAGCACATGTGATCTGCTTTAGAGGCGCCACAAATCTGTCCTTATCATTGTTCCTTACTCATCTAAAATTGATTACTTAGGTTATGGCTGTGGTGGTCCAATATCTCGTTTAAGAAATGAAATTCAAAGTACTTGTCATATTCTCCACTGCAATGGTGGCATAAAATATGAAGTAATAAAATGTTTTGCCTCTTCTGTTTATTACAGATGGAGAGGTAGGTGCAAGAATGGCTTACTAAACTCTATTCACCCAAACTGAATTGGCTGGACAGCTTGATCTCTTTCTCACACACATGTACTCACACACACACACACACACACACATACATGCACATACATGCATGCATGCTCACATGCGCACATACACAACAGAGACACTCAATTTTGCTAGGGAATTGGTGTTAAGGTTTTGTGTTTTAGTGTTTATTGTAATCCTAAGTGCTGGCCTCTAAGATTTAGAGTCTGCACATAGACTGAGGAACCCTACCCCAAGTTGATTCTGATTGGTAAATAAAGATGCCAGCAACCAATAGCTGGGGAGTAGAGACTTAGTCTGGATTCAGATTTCCTAGGCTTGGTACCAGGAGGAGGAAGCAGGAGGAAGAAGGAGGAAGAAAGAGGAACCCTTATGAAAGAGTAAGAATGTGCAGATGAGGAGAAAGGAGAGCTGCCATTGGCTAGGGGCCAAGAGAAATATTCCCACAAGGCTAATAGGAGCTAAGAGCATCCCAGAAGAAACATAGCAATAACTTGAGTTATGGATAGGAGGTATCATGGAGGATAGGCATTTGCCCAGATATTTTGCTGTTTAAGGCATATTAATATATACAGCTTCTGGGTGTGTCTTTCATCCACAAACATAAATGGTCAAAGGTGCAAAGAAAAATAATTTAACTACAAATAGGTTGTTTAATTTTGTTATAGAAGTATCCTAATCATTATTAACCTGTTTTGGCACAAATAATTGTAATCATAAATCAGAGTCTTCACACTCAAAAGATAATGACATTATCTTTTTAAGTAACTATATTCTCAGCACCAGAAATATTTACTAGTTTCAAAATGTTGTTTGTTTTTTGCTTGATTGCTTTTAAAGATTTGAGGCTCATGGAAGATGGATGAACAGTCAAGAGTAATTGATCCTCTTCTAGATGACTGAGATCGGTTCCAACATAAAATAAAAATAAAGTTTTAAAAAATCTGATTTAAAGCACAACACTTTACACCTATCAAATCCCTTAAAAACACTAAATCCTTTTGTCCTGCTTATTACATAGCATATGTCTACATATTTAATTATGAACATACTGAAGGATTTACAAATGACTTAAAATCGTTGTATACTAATAATGTATCCATGTATATTATGATTTCCCTAAAGAGACATAATGCTTAAAGTTACTAAGTTTGATGTAGTCAATAGTAAAAGATTTATGATAGTGTGTTGACAACATAAAAGCAAAATTAAGGTGAAAAGTCGTGAAAACTAGAATGAAAGCTCCTGTCGCTTGAGCAATGTCTAGAAATTTACTCTTGTATGTGATTAAGGTTGCCAGATTATAAAAAGTGCACGCAGAATTCTAAATAATTGATTTTTAAAAACCTCATTTGAAGCTTTTGTTCAGAGTAAGGTGTTTGTGTCTTGACAGAAAAGAGACTAATTATTTTAAAATATCACATTGAAGACACAGGCCTACATTGAGATCAGGGTGAATAAAGATAAATTCTTATCTTACATCTCATTAAAGAGATAAAATTATTATGGTAGCTAGGATTCATGAGTCCTCATCTCTCAAGCTTAGAAAATTAACCATTTTATGCATAAAAAGGAATTAATAAGGCTGAGATGATGCATGGTGCACCCTTTAGTTATAAAGCATGGAAGGCAAAGGTAGATGGATCTCTGCAATTTCACAGCTAGTCTCAAAAATAAAAAAAAATAAAATAAAATAAAAATAAAATGGAACAAATTGGAGCATCATGGTAAGGTGTTTATTATTTGAACATTAATTTCCTTGTTTTAAAACTTTATACTGTTTTCAAAATACTCAATTTGATAGTTTAGAATCATTATAATATATAGTGTAAATATACTCCTTGCTTCAATTCTCTTAGGCTTAACCCCAGTGACACTTAACATATTGAAGAATATAAAAGATACCACAGTATTGGTTCTTCTAATGCTGCATGAACAGTTTTTCTTGTCATTAAAATTACTTTGTGCTACTTAATTCACTTGTCAGAATTGACAAACAATAAAAGTAGGTTTCATATTTTAAATCATGCTAGCCTTAGGTAAAATAGTCTACACTTTCTCATTTTCCAGTATAAAAGGTTACTGCTAATGTGGCAATCAATTTCAAAAGTCACTTTCCTGATATTTTAGTTATTAGAGGAAAGCATGCATAAAGTAATATGGATGCTAAGTAAATCTATGTATCAAGGGATATGTCACCTTTAAGTATGAGTATTAATAAAACATGCAAGCTTTAAGAAGAAATTTTTATATAAGTTCTCAGCAGTGCATTGACAGGCAATTATATATTTTTTTAATGAGTTCAGACAGAAATTATATGAAGAACCAATTGCCAATTGGTAGCATAATAATTCTGTGAAAGAAATTCTGCTGGCATTTAGGTAAACATCATTTGTTATAAAATGGAACATCACACCAGATTCTCTCTGGAGAGGTCAGTAGAGAGATCCTGGCTAATCACAATGGATGCTAATTAACTTGAAATATTCCCTCTGGCCACCGATGTATGGTTTTCCGTGTTATGTTTAGAAGTGAAAGTTTTAGTTTCTCTCAAATCAAATCAAACCAGAGAATACAACATGCCTTTTCAATGCTTAGATTAGTAGAGAAGGAATACTTTTTAATGAACAGGGAGGGATCTCTACACAGGATCAAATGAGAAGCTGGCAACAAAGAGTAATTATATCATATCAATGAAGGTATTGATTTTTATAAAATCATAGAATAGCTCTAAGAAGGTTATAAATGGGATACACTTTTGATTTCTACTGCAATGAAGTAATAGAAAGCAGTAGGTTCACTCTGTTGGGCTGCGTCTCTGCTTTATGAGTCTACATCCATGTTTATATACCATTAGACAATAAACACCTTGCATCTAATTAGGATCAGGGAGTGAGCCAGGATGCATGCAACAATTACCTAGGCAGAGTCTGTTATCTTCCAAATGGCAAGACTCATGAACCTCATACAGGAACATCAAGAGCTTACAGTTTACTGTTAGAACATAACTCTAGAGTCCTGACAGTTTGGAGTTACTGTTAGAATCTCAGACAATAACACAATTTTCATTGCTCTCCCTCCACTATGGGGCTAAATATGAATGACTCTCAATGTATCTCAGTTGTGTGGCACAAGGAATCTGTTTATTTGTAGTCCTCTATGATATGCAATTGTAGACATGGGTAAACTGTGATAAATTTATCAGACTGTAGAATTTGAGGGAATAGAAAAATCTGTTATACTTGTGTATGTTTGTAAAGTTCTCAATTCTTGACTACAACTGTGTGTGTGTGTGTGTGTGTGTGTGTGTGGTTTTCTTGAAAAAAAATCCTAAGTTATTTGGTGATAATTACAAATATGCCTTTATATTAGACATTTTTAGACATTTATTAGGCATTTATTAGATGTTAGTATCTGTGTCCCAAGTGGAATGTTTAGTATAGCACATGATAATTCAAAGTTATTATTATTATTGTCTTTAAAACTCAATACCACATAGATTATATTATCTTAATTAGGGCTATTATCTGCAAAATATAGGGTAGACCTTAAAGAATGAAATACATATATGATATTCTGATACTCTGTGTTTATGTGACTGCTTTCACTGTGGAACATGCCATTTGAGCATAAATTTCTTTTT
This sequence comes from Mus caroli, assembly GCF_978045245.1. Taxonomy (NCBI): domain Eukaryota; kingdom Metazoa; phylum Chordata; class Mammalia; order Rodentia; family Muridae; genus Mus; species Mus caroli. Next base: position 97,409,531 of record NW_028227264.1, read on the forward strand.
CCTGACCATGGTATATCATGTTTACCCACAGAATAAAGTATTTCATATTTTTTTTTGGAGCGAGAAGTATACTAGTCATCAATAATGATATGCAATCCTCACTTAATACTTGGATAAAGCTGAGGCAATCTCACTGGATGGTTATATCTTCAGGACAAACTTTTACTTTCTTTGTTGTTCATTCATCAATAATTCCGCATGATATACTGGACATTTATCTAGCATAAAGTCAAAATTTGAATCCCTTTGTACTTATCCCATATAGTTTATATTTTTGCTGATTTATTCTCTTAAAGAAGAAAATCAATCTGAGCTGATTTCACAGATCAACTCACAATCCTGGGGCAGCTTCCATCTCAGCTCACTTCTTCCTCTCTGCAGTCACCTTGTGAGCTGAGTTGTTTTCAGTTAGCCTCATGTCCATGCGATTCGGAATTCATAAAAATACCTGAAAGAATTTACACACAGAATCTAGCTTTATCTTTGTAAGTCTCACACTTACAAATAGAAGTTATCCTAAACAAACTTGGGCTTGGTACAGTTTATCTAATTTTGCAAAACAGTGATTTCATCTGATAGGCTGAAATTAGAAGAAAAATGCAAATTTTACCTTTTATACTTCACATTTCCATCTTATTTGGACTCTGCCTGACTTCAGGAATATCCCAACCCTTTTTGTGTACTATTATTTGTGTTAGACTTTGGTGTTAACTTTCAGTGTTATCTGTAGATAAGAAGCAACCTAAGAATATATTCAAAGAAATCATTAAGTAAATGCTTTAGCATCACGCCTTTTCAGTCTGTCTTCAAAAATCATTAATTTGGAACTATGGATATAGTTCAGTTGTATGCATTTGCTGATCATGTGCAAAACTCTGAATTTTATTCCAAACATTCTCATATATGTATGTGTGTCTATGTGTGTGTACATACATATGATATATACATGTATGTATTTTTATGTGATAGTTAGGTGATAGATAACAAAGGGATTTGAATGATAGATTATTAAAAGCACTTGATCAATTTTATTTGTGTGTATGTGCTTATGTGTCTGTGTGAAGAGAAAAAGACATATAGATACATAGATAATGGATATATTTATAGATGATATTCAGATAGACGATAGATTGAAAGGTTAGTAGATAAGTATATGGATAATCACTTAGATAAGAATAGACAATAGGCATATAGATGATAGATAGATAGATAGATAGATAGATAGATAGATAGATAGATAGATAGATAGATAGATAGATAGATGGATAGATGGATGGATAGATGGATAGATGGATAAGACAGACAAACAGACAGATAGACAGGTTTTACAACCAGGAAACTAAGTAATATATTAGCCTCCTATCATCTTTCATAGAAATAAGATTTTTTTTCTAGTTTTTTGAAAGAGGGTTTCTCTATGTAGCCCTGACTGTCCTGGAACTCATTCTGTTGACCAGGCTGGCCTTGAACTCAGAAATCCGCCTGCCTCTGCCTCTGCCTCCCAGGTGTTGGGATTAAAGGCGTGCACCACCACCTCCCGGCAGAAATAAGATCTTTGATGTGTGTGGGTTATGATGAAATGCTTGCTTAGTATACTTTTCAGGTTCTTAAAAGTTATATGGGATGGCAGATTTCTGATGCATGACAAAAACCAAAAGGAAAAGCTTAGAATCTCATCTTTCCATGCTATGTGTTTCCTTTGTCACTTGAGCCATTGGATCACCCTGTTTCTGCTCAACTCTGCCACTAAATTTGGCCATCACCTACTTTAAATTTTTCTATAATAAGGTGAATTTACCTTAAATAACACTGTTCTCTTTACCTCCCTTGAAAATTAAGAATACTGAGTAACTAAGGCATTCACAGGACACAGAGGCACAATGGTCAGCAGATCATTAACCATTAGATCCCATAGATTCCATTTATAGATGGCCAAGTCTCCAGTCAACAATTCTTTCCTTATCCAAGACCTATCTTTCCTCCATGCCTAAGGATGCTACCAACTAGAGACATAGGTTGAACAAAGGGGAGCATATCTAGATGCAAATCTGCTAGGTCATTTTAATAAGATTCTTGATTAACATTTAGTCGTACTTTAAAATCTATCCTTACTTTGCTTGGTCCTTTTAAAGCATCCAGCTAATGGGCTTGCTTTCTGTAAGGGTTTGTTTAACTACAGAAATCATAGAACATACATGTGCATGCATGTGCAAATATTTGTGTGTATTTGTACATACTAAAGTCTAGGTATAAAGTGTCACTGTTTGGTGTATGGGTCAAGTACAGACCAGCTACTGCTCACATAGACAGCTTATTTAGATGGCAACACATAACCTTAGTTGTAGTCAGTCTTTTTGATGATTCCTCATGACACTGCTTTCATGATCAAAATGACAAAGGCTGTAAGGAAGCATCAAGCATTACTCTGCTTGAACTATTAGTTTAAAAGCCTCTACCATGGTTGCCTCATCTCAGAATCAGCTAGCTTAAGGAATCAACCTGATGGTCAGATCTATTACATGAAGGAATTGCCAATGGTCCACCTCGCAGAGAAACACCACTCAGCCTATGCTACATATCTGAGACCTCAGGAGCAGCCCTGGTTGCTTTTGCCTTTTACCTTTCCCTCCTACATTACCTCATACTTTCCCAGAACTCTAATTACCATCTCTATGCTAATGACTACCAAAATTATACCAGCAACCCACTTCTCTCCCCCGAGTTCCAAACTGGAACTTCCAACAGCCTAATTTACATCTACTTTGAATGTCTCACTGGTATCTCAAATTCAACATGTCAAAAATCAAACTCTTAATTCTTGCCTTCCTCTCCACACAGCTCATTTCCTCAACTTCTCAATCCATTTGTTCAACAAAGACTTTAAACCTGTCTTCTTCATATTTAAAATCTTTGAAACCTTTAGGGAAGAGAAGAGTTACAATCAACTGTAAAACTAGTTTAAACACTAACCAGGTCCCCAGGGAGCTCCCAAAGATGAACCCATCAACTGAAGAGCACATATGGGCTAGCCCAAGGCACTAGGCATATATAAAGCAGAGGGCTGACTTCCTTGTCTGGCCCCAGTGGGAGACGATGAGCCTATAGATATATAGACCACAGGTACCAAAATATCAAAATAATTTACTAAATGGTATGCAAGAGGTAAATATATACAGGTAAATAAAATTTCTAAGATTTCTTCCAAAAGCTTCCAGAATTAAAGAGGAGAACTGAAAATTGTACCTTGTACTTGCTCTCTCTCTCTCTCTCTCTCTCTTCCCATATATATATATATATATATATATATATATATATATATATATATATGAATGCTTCAGAAAAATAAATTATTAGAAACTCTTTTAGAACATGTCAATAGTGATCTAGCAACAAAAACAAAACCAAGAAAAAATGGGTATAAAGTCATGGGTAACTTATATCGACATTTCTAAGATGCTAATAAGTGTAAATATACATTTTTTTCCTTCTAAATTTATGAGATGTGGTCTCATGAACTTCAGGACAGAATCAAGCTTCCTGTGAATTTGAACTCTTAGCCCTCCTGTCCTCACATTCCAATTGCTGCTGGGATTAATGGTATATACTGCCAGGCTTGGCATATATTTGTTTTATTTATATAAAAGACACATAAAAGTACTGACCAATAGGAAAATGCAAAATGAAACCACAGTGAAATTCGACAACTAACTCACAGGAATTACAAAATCCTAAACAAACAAACAAAAACAGTAATTGTCACAGTATGTGCTAGCAATGATGTAGAACAGTGAACACGCCTTTATCTTTGCTGTCTAAGGGTTTCTATTCCTATTCTACTCTTTCATATCATAGTCTGCCACCAAAGGCTGTCAGTGAAGGAACTAACTTAGGCAGGAACCTGTAGCCAAGAACTGAAGCAGAGACCATGGAGAAGTTCTGCTTCTTGGCTTCCACCTTGTGGTTTCCTCATACTGCTTTCTTACACAGCACAGAACCACCTGCCCAAGGGCAACAATACCCACAGTGAGCTGTGTCTTCCCACAGGAATTTCAATAAAGAAAATATTCCTACAGGCTTATCTTCATGCCAATCTGTTGGGGCTTTTTCCACAATTGTGATTTTCTCATCCTAAATGACTCCACCCTGTGCCAAGGTGATAGAGGATTTACCAGAACAATTGTACCCTTGAAAATATGACAGAAAATACATCACTATTCAAATAAAACCTCTCTTTTCATCTGTGTCTAAAACCACAAGTTAATATTATTATCAAACATTTAACATTGGAACTACTTTATTTACAACACAGAACAATGGAATTTATTTATTTATTTATTTATTTATTTATTTATTTATTTATTTATTTATTTATACAACATGACTGCAGTTTCACTTCCTCTTCTCTTCCTAGGCCCTATCTCTACCTCCTCTCTTCCTCACCCATCTACTTCTCCTCTGTTTCTCTTCAGAAAGGGGCAGGCCTCCTATGGATATCAACCAGCCATGGCATATCAAGTTACAGGAACCCTAAGCCCCTCCTCTCTTCTTAAGGCAAGGTAAGGCAACCCAGTAGGAGGAAATGGTTCCCAAAGGCAGGCAACACAGTCAGAGATAGCTTCTGCTCCCACTGTTGGGAGTCATACAAGAAGACCAAGCTACACAACTGTCACATATGAGCAGAGGACCTAGGTCACTCTCATGCAAGCTCCTCCATTGTCAATTCAGGCTCTGTGAGTGCCTATGGTTTCAGGTCAGTCTATTCTGTAGGTTTTCTTATGGTATCCTTGACTTCTCTGGCTCCTACAATCCTTCCTCACTCTCTTCCAGAGGATTTTCCTATTTCTACCTAATGTTTGTCTGTGGGTCTCTGCAATTGTTTCCATCAGTTGCTGGGGGAAAGCTCTCTGATGACAACTTGGCTAGGCAACAATCTATGAGTACAGCAGCACATCATTAGGAATCATTTCACTGAGTTATTTGTATTCATTTTTTTTTTGCCATTCATTTTTGGTTCTCTCTGAGCTATCCAGACTCTGGTTTCTGACCCTCCAGGCAGTGTCAGGGGTAAGCTCTTTATCATGGCTTTGGTCTCAAGCTGGACAAACCATTGTTTGGCCATTCCCATAATTTCTGCAATATTTTTACCCCAGCATAAATTGTAGCGAGGACAAATTATAGGTTGGGGTTTTATTGCCTGGGTTGGTGTCACAATCCGCCAACCCCAAAGTTTTCCATGGTAATAGACAGCTGATTCAGAGTCTGTGTACCCCACTGCTAGGAGTCTTAGCTAGGGTATTCTCATAGATTCCTGGGAGTAATCTTTGCATTAGGTTTCTAGCTCATCCCAGAGATGTTCCCCAAATGCACTTGTCTCTCCCAGTACTCCCTCTGTCCTTCCCTCACCTGGTTTTAAAAGTCCCAGTCTTTAAATTTTCTGATACTTAAAAGTTCAGTTTCTTTAAAATATTCAGTCTCTCTAAATGTTCAAAATCCCTATAAAGTATGGAAAATTTCATGACTGTAGGTTCTTGTAACATTAAAAAAAAAATTGTTATTCTAAGAGAGGAGAATCAGGGCATGGTCATTATATATGTGCAACAGTGTAAAACACTTGGAGTCAGATAACCAGTGTTCACTCATCATCTGGACTCCAAAGGGCCTGGACCACTTTTCTAGCTCTGCTCTTTGCAGCATATGCAACTTGTTTCCCAGGCTCTGGCTGGGTCTAATTTATACCTGCCACTGTCCATGGTTGTCATCTGACTGTATTGGAGTCTCTAAAATGCTAGAATATCAAGTGTAATTGGATTGTACCTTCACCAATAACCCCATCTGAACTTTTCCTCTGGGACTCAGGCCACACCTCATGGTACCAAACCTCAACTTTTGTCCATGGTTCATTGAATCCTGAAGCTTCTACAAAAATTGAAGATCCAACTTCACTACTGACCTCTTCTGGTTTTTCATGGTGTTCAGTATCAGCTGCTGCTCTCCGTGACCTGTTCAGGCTTCTACAGCCAATATCATCAGGGAGACTTTTACATGTTACCAAGTTAGGCTGCCAATAGCGCCATTCATTGCCCTTTCTGGCCATAGCTTCTGCGTGTTGATTCTGAGGAAACACTTTCTTGAATATTTCACCTCAATGATGCTGGTCTCTTCTTAATCCTAGATAATTCTCCCTTCTCCAGTTACCCAGCATTGATTATTCCAGTAAAGCTAAGGTTTCATACTCATGTATCTTAATGAAAATATTGAACAGCTCTAACAGAGTCTTCAAGAGACTCAATCTTCCCCCCCTGAAATGCCACAAGCCATTATCTACAATCTTCCTGAAAATTTTATTTTCCAGTCTCACACAAAAACGACCACTGATTTCTTAGCACATAAGGGCTTTCCCTGTCCCAGTTTAAATCCCACCATGATCTTCCCAAAAATACATAATCAGGTCTGTCAGAAAAATACCATACTCCTTGGCCAACTTCTGCATTAGGGTTTCTATTGTGTTAAAAATTATGAACACAAGAAACTTGAGTAGATGTGAAGAGTGTATTTTACCTTATAGCTTGTAGATCACCATCCAGGGAAGTCATGGTAGGAACTCAGGGCATGAAACTGGAAGTAGGAACTGATGTAGAGACCATGGAGGCATGGTACTTACTGGCTTCCTTCTTTGGCTTGCTCAGTCTGCTTTATTAAACAATCTGCCCAGAGTGAGCTGGCCATTCCCATGTGAATCACCAATTAAGAGAAAATGCCTCACAGGTTTGGCTATAGATAAATCTGTTGAAAGAATCTTTTCAATTGAGATTTCCCCTTCCCAAATGATTCTAGATTGTGTGGAGATAACAACAACAACAGCAACAACAACAACAACAAACAGGCTAGCTTGTTTTAATATATATCATAAAAAGTCTGTGGGGGAGTGTTAGTAATAATGAAAGAAAAATAAGGAAGTCAATTTGAGATGGGGGGCACATCATAGGACTTGGATGTTCAAGGGATGAGTGAAAGAAAGGAAAGGAGTAAGGTGATATGAGAAATTTAATCTAAAAATATATTTTAAAAGAATTCTATTGCTTCTTATTTGGGGAATATTTTTATAAAATAAAACTTACTTTTTTAACTTATTCACTTTATATCATGCCCACTGCCCCTTTCCTCTGAGCAGGAGGTGACCCACCTAGGTATCCCCTGCACCCTGGCACTTCAAATCTCTGCAAGGCTAGACATTTTCTCTCCCACTGAAGCCAGACAAGGTAGCAGAGATGGTAGGACATATCCCAAATACAAGCTACAACTTTTGGGATAGCCCCGTTCCAGTTGGTTGGGCCCCACATCTGCACATCTGCTACATAAGAGCAAGGAGGCCTAGTTCTAGCCTTTGGTTGCTGGTTCAGATGCTGACAGCCCCGAGGGTCCAGGTGAGTTGACTCTGTTGGTCTTCCTGTGGAGTTCCTGTCCTTTAGAATTCAATCTCATATATTTTGTGTGTATCTCAGGCACAGTATTTCCCCAAATGGTAGGAAAGCATATGTCTACAGAGTCTTATACACATGTGTTAACAGTAACCTTGTGAGAAACAGACAAAATTGTATTCAGTTCAAATGTCCATCAGCTAAGTGTCTGCAGTAGGGAATATTACTTTGTGTCTGAAAGTTTTGGGCGTTTATCAAGGTAAAATGTTTTCTTTAGGACTTTAGACCATAGGTCCTAATGCTGGCCTATATTGTGAAATATCTCTCTCTCTGTCTCTCTCTGTCTCTCTCTGTCTCTCTCTGTCTCTCTCTGTCTCTCTCTGTCTCTCTCTGTCTCTCTCTCTCTCTCTCTCTCTGTGTGTGTGTTTAATAATTTGGTCATGCCTGAGAAGTGAGGAATTTTCAATTTGTCTTTACCTATAACTTCAGCCTATAATAATTTTAAAAATTACATAAGAAGCATAAGCCAAGAATCCAAATGTAGTGATTCTGTTCCTAGAATTGGAAGATGAGATCTTTTCTTTGGAGGTAAGTTCTTTTCCTGCTACTAGGGGTCTGGGCTCATGGAGTAGGCCACTTCACTCCCAGAGTGGTATTTCCTGTAGAAATTCTGATTCCCAGAGCTCTGATGACTGTGTGACCACATGATTCCTCTAACACAGTGGTTCTCACTCTTCCTAATACTGCGACCCTTTAATACAGTTCCAAATATTGTGGTGATTCCCCCAACCATAAAATTATTTTCATTGTTACTATACCACTGTGATTGTGCTAATGTTATGAATCATAATATAAACATCTGATATGCAGGATTTATGATATGTGACCCCTGTGAGAAGGTCACTGGATTATAAGGGCACATGACCCACAAGTTGAGAACTGATGCTCTAAAAGGAGTTTGGGGCTTGGATAACTATATGAGAAAGCAGTACTTTGTAATCTGAGACCATCCTCAGGGTAAGGTGAAGGAACCTCTGTTACAAGAATTCCAGAGAAAAGAGCATTCAGAAAGAGACAGGAAAGGCAATGCCAGTAAATGTTGTAGCAGCAAGCCTTCAAGTTCACATTAGTGATCGCTTCGAGTCTTACCACTAGAAGGATGTACTTCCTTAATTACCAGTAGATGTTGGATTTTATGCAAATAACAAAAAACTAAATGGTTAAAAGAAATCTTCTTTGCTAGTTTTAAAACAATATAGATTAGTAAGTTGACTGGTGCTAGCAGACTTTTCAGGTAAAGAGTGCTGTAGGTTTGTGAAGAAACAAATTTAGGGATAGTAACAGGGTCCATATTATCTCATATATATATATATATATATATATATATATATATATATATATATATATATATATATATATATATATCAATAATGGAAAAGAAACAATACAGTTAGCAAAAAGCACATTATATATCTATCTCTATTCCTATCCTTATCCCTATCTCTATCTATCAGAAAGAGATGAGATATTTATTGATTTTATGTGCCATAGTGAAAGAACTTATTAGTGGTATTCAAGACAATTTGTTGGTAAGGAAAGAGCAAATGAGGGGAGGAAACAGAACAAACGTTTATATATGTGTGTGTGTGTGTGTGTGTGTGCATATTAGCATGTATGCTTTTATACACTAGTGTATAGTTTTTCCATTGTTAAAGATCACTCTCAGGTCATGCTAGACTCTCCAACTGAAGTACATATCTGTCATTTCTGAGACAATTTATCACTGTTCAGCTTACATGAGACTCTTAACTTAGCAGCTGAGGCTGGCTTTGAACCCATGATCCACTAACTTTTGCCCAGATAAATCTATGCTATATTTTTTTATTATAGCACTGTAATATAGAGTTACCAAACTCATATTCTTTATATAAATGAAATAATTTTACCTTTGTATGCAAAAACCTGAAACTTAAAAAGTAGTTTTTATTTATTTCATATACTTACAGGGAATCATGTAAAAGAAAACAAAAGTTGAGTTGTATTTTAATTAGAATTATATTATGGAAATAAGAATTAAAGATAATTTGAATCACCTTCTTATTTTGACCTTTGTCATTAACAAAAATCTTAAGCCATTAGGACAGTAGCAGAGACATCTTTGTAGAGTAGCAAATAACCTGGATGCTACATGATATGGAAATTGGGATAGGTACCCTTTGAAATGGTAAACAGAAAAGGACAGATTTTTTTTATAAGAAAACTCATTCTTCTTAAATAGGATGTCAGTGTACTATGGGGAAACAACAACGAAAGCCAGATGTTCCTGGAGAAGACATTAAGTCCCTTTGATTGATGGTTTGCCACAAAATGGATAAGACTGGGAATCTTTACATAAACTAATTAGGTCAAGCTACCTTATATGCAGCTACAGACCCTCAGCTATTTAAGAATCAGGTTACTCTATAGAGCTCTGAGAATGATTTCCAGCCTTTCTTCCATGATTGTTTCTTGCATTGTGATTCAGGGCTGCACAGCAAGAAGCTGCTCAAACTGTCTGATAATGGCTCATGGAAACAAGTTCCATTACAAGTGACCACTACTTCACCCACCTCCGTCATATAAATACACAAATAACCAGGCCTTGGTAAACAGTACATTCCCAGAGCAGAGGTTAAAACATCACCCTCAAGCATAACATTAATGGGAAGATTTAATGTATTTGTATAGAACTTTAGGATTCAATACAAATATACCTGCCTAAATTACTGTTAGGTTACTGAGGCTGTTCATGTAAGAAGGATCAGCCACACCTCATGTCTTAGTTATAGTTTTTATTGCTGTGAAGAGACATCATGCCCACAGCAACTATTATAAAAGAAAAATTAATTAAGACTTACAGGTTCAGGGATTTAGTCTATTATTCTTCTGGTAGAAGCATGGCAGCATGCAGGAAGACATGTTGCTGGAAAGGATCTTTATGTTCAATACTCTAACTTCATTGTGACCAAAACTCTTCAACCAATCCAAGAATATGGGCAGTGGTTTGAAGATGGGTATGGACTTTGCAATAATTATGATCAAACCTGGAGGCATGGAAAAGTTATGTGGCTTAGTGCCTTTCTATACTCAGGAAAAAATCTGAACAGAGACTTGAATGGTGACTACTTACAAACCAGAATAAAGACTGAGAGTTTTATTCCTAAAGACGTTTTCTGGTTGAGAGTGTAAACAAGTGCCTGAGAAGGACAAGTTCAGTTTCAGGAGAATTCCTTTGGCTGGAATAAGTTAATGGACTAAGCCAAAGAGAATGCTGACATTAAAGACCTTATTACTGGTCTTCTTGCCTTCCAGCTCATACCCCTCAGGGCTCCTATTATCTGAGCATCTTCAACAGATCACTCAAGCAATTCTACAACTATACATCAGAAAAGTCTCTCATGTTCATAAGTTGAATAATATCTGTAAAGACTCACCCTATTTTCTTTTGTATTTCTTTCTTTACTGAGGATTACTTTATAGTAACATTTTCATTTTTCTCTTGCCTATATATGGTAGATGGACACAAGCTATTTTCCATTGCATTTGTTGGTCCTGTGGCCAGGATATCTGGGTTAATGTTTTTCACGATGTGATCCTGGTTTTGTTTGCTTTCTTCCAAATGCCAATGCCCTCGTCTCTAAGCTGAGACAAATGATATCAGCTCTGTCTGCTTCCTAGTGAGGTTATGAATACCAAATGCTTCAGAAAGAACTTTAACGCTGAACAATCCATCTATAGGCACAAGGTATGCTTAGTCACACAACAGAACAGAGTAAACATACCTTAGAAAGTAAAAAAGGTCGTTTTAAAGTGTAATTAGTAACATTGATAATGCATTTCTTTTCACTAAACAAGAGCTGCTCACCTCCTGACCTGTATTGCAGCAGGATCGTGTGTGTTGAAAACAAAGATATATAAAGAACACAGCACTATACTTGAGACACCTTAAGTCTTGTCCAGGAGAGTGATGTGCAAGCAGCTAATTAAAATACAAGGTCATCATTGGCATTCCAGGCATGCTGAGTGTGTCATAATTGGATGCTGAGGATGAAGAAGAGTCCCATAACTCCGACTAAGAGAAATACTTCCAAACAAAGGCAATTATAGGTGTGTTGTGGGTGATTCGTTTCATCAGAGGTGTGGTTTGGGACGAGAAACTAAGAAAGAAACTCTGCATTTAGATTGTAGTCTGGTTTCAGGAAAACGTTCTCTGCATTCAGATTTGTACAACGAGGATTTACCTATGCTCTTCCATTTGCTCCATTGTTGCAGAAGTCTCTTCCTTTAACAGTCTCCAATAACAGCCCTCAGAATGAATCAGAGTGGAAAGTATAAAGTGGTTGGTGGTCAGCATGACTGTATGCTACATAGGATTGAGGACTTGGCATTACTGGGAAGGGAATCATATGTATCATCTGATTGAGATAAAAAAAATTACTGAATTTCATAATTATACAAATTTCCAATCCAAGCTAAATGAATTTGATGAAGATTAGAATCAAGGTTGGCTCTAAACCTTCCCAAATGAGGAAGTACAATATCAGCAGACTTCCTTGACATATATACATCTATTTTGCTTGTTGAAGTATTTTGCAATTTCCTTCTCCTCCCACAGTTAAACCAAAAGAGATACAGCCATTTTGATACATTATTTCTCAACTCAAATGCTAATATTTCCACTATATTATGAGAATTCTTAACAAAGAATAGTTATCTGAGCATTAATATTTGATAAAGAGCTTGAATTTCATCTCACAGGCAATGAGGACATTGACAGTAAAAAATGATACTTAAATTAAATTTTGCAAATAATGGTTTTGACAGATTCAGGTCAACAGATATAACAAGAATAAAGTTATAGTTGACAAAAAGAAAAGAAGATCAGTTAATAAAATTAGCAACATAGATATAAAATGGTCCAGGATTGGTGCCTGTGATAGAAGTGAGTGAGAAAATGCACAGAGAAATATTTTTACAATAGCATTAACAGGATGGAGCAGGTACCATGTGAAGAAGCAATGTGATGATCACATAAAGATTCTGCTTGTGGAGTTTATAGGCCAAGTAAATGACCTGAGAAGGTAGAGAAGATCATTGGGGTATGCTTATTTGCCAGAAGCTGTAGCATATCCTAGCACACATGAAAATTCCATTCTTGATAATAAAAAGATTAATTACAAATAATTAGTTGAAGTATGAGACTATCATACAGAGCTTCTTGAACTCCAAGTAGTGTGTATGGGTGCGTGTGTAGTATGAAGTTTATGCATATTCTTTCTTCTATAAGTTTAGATTCTTGGACATATTCTTTTTTAAATGGATATATATATATATATATATATATATATCCATATGTGTGTGTGTGTTTAATGTTCTCAATATAAAATGAGTAAAGAAGATAACAGTCTTGCTATCTATGATTAGATATTGGATGTTGATGCTACATAATTAAAATTATTAGCTAATGTTCGCCTTCTAGCATAGATGATAAATGGGTATTTTAGCAACATAATTGGCTAGAAACAGCTTCTCTAATATTTAGCAGCCTCTTCTACTTTTTCTACCAGAAGATCAGTGACTCTAAGGGTCAACTACTTTTTAAAATTATATAGATATGGAAAATCTCCCATCAAGTTGTTTCTTGGAGGAATACAAGAATCTCATACATATACAAACATATATTTTACATACATATTAGTTATTGATAATGGCCTTGGTTACCTTCCAGAAGTGAAAGATGAGACCCTATTGCTGAAGATAGCACATACTTCTGACAAAGGAACTAAGGAAATGGAGTTGAAACTGATCTGGAAGCATACCACTAGAGAGTGCTAGCTCTCATTGTATCAGAAGTTGCCTTGAAAGATGCCAATAAATAGGAGCATTGATGAAGCAATGACTGGACCAGAAATATATTCAAAATGAAGCAGCAGTGGCATTTTTATCTTGGGGAGAACTAATAGCTGTCGAATTAGACTGAGTGCTTACTTAATAGGAAGGAATTTGTGTTTGATATTGTAAACCTAGCCCACTAACGATGGCTAGAGTGGCTATAGGTCCTGTAGTAGTAGAAATACCTGCTGCTCTTTCTTGTAAATGTGTATAGTGTCTAGCTATATTATAACTATCCTTAAATCTCAACCCTAATCAAAGATGGTTCTCTATATATCAGATGGAGATTACTATAAAGATCCACATCTGTTCAAAAGACAGAAAATAAGTGATTGTATTCTGCCTATTCCAACTGATATTTTTGCAATTAACCTTTGGTTCAGGGAAAATGGCAGTGGTAAGACTGTAAGAGCTATAGGTCCAGGATGCCTGCCCTTAGATAATTTCCTATAGTCATGACAGGGAAAAAGTTTTCATGAAATATCAAGAATATGGTTGTCTAAACAGGAAAGTCATAATGACAAGATGTGTTGGCATGCCAAGGTATACAGGGGATCATTCCATATAGTTTTACCCCGAGATGAAGAGCTTCAAGTGGTCAATGGCTGCTATTGAAATGAACAATCCGTCTCCTTAGGGATAAGCTCCCATATAGATTGCACAAACCAGAGAGGTCATTCCAGGATATACAGATGTGCATAAAAGCAACACATTAGATGGAATCATATTACACACACACGCACACACACACACACATTCAAACATATATACATATACACATATCACACTAGAAGGGACTGACATAGTGTCATATGTAACAATAATAGTTCTTAAAAAGATTATGAAATAAGAATATGAATTTGAAGAGTTGGGAATGGGTGTATCTAAGGGTTAATGAGTGGGGGTGATGCAGATGCAGTGCTCAAGTAAGAAGTTTACAAAAATATAAACTCCAAAGCATGTTTTGATTAGGATAAGACACTGGGTGTGTATTTACAGGATAATTAAAAGCAAACAGGGATGCTAAGATGATGTAGACAGGCCTTATTTCAAACATAAAAATTAGATAATGAAAACAGAAGAAAACATAGGAAGAGGTGATGAAGAACAAAAGGGTTGTTGGAGAAATTGAAATGTATAGAGGCGGGAGACAGAGGACAGGAGGAATGAGAACACGCAGTGGGGAGAGGTCAATGATGCTGATACCACAGCTCCCATGACACAAACTTCACAGCAGAGCATATGTTTCAACTACACATTCCTAGGAAGGCGTCCTTGTTCTCTGAAATCGTCTGGGCTTTCTTATAACAGCTCCTCCCAAAGCTGAGGTAAGGGCAGGAAAAAGCTGAAATAACATGTTACCAGTTAAGTATCTGTAATTAAATGTTATTCTGAGTAAATGATTAAAGGCTAGAAAATTGTGTGATAAATAATCAAGGAAATGTACACAGAGGGTAAAATTCTAGAGAAAAAAGAATTCCATTTTTCACCAGCTTAGTTAAGAGAAGCATGAAAACATTTTCAGAGGTCAGTGGAGTGTGGAGTTGATCTTCCAGTGGCCTCTGGTTGTCGGAAAATGTATTAGAAATATTTTGCTCTCAGACTGAAAGTGCTGGTAGAGATGTGGAAATGTGTGCCACAGACTATAAGCACTGGGAGGCTAAGAGCACATAGAACAACTCTAGCATGTCATTGAGAAACACACAGAATGGGCAGATCAAAAAGGTGAATTTGTCTTTCTACGAAGCTTGTTGTCCACTGATAGGGTTTAGATGGTATCATCTTTGGAGATGCAATCCCAGTGCAGTGCATTTAGTAGTATAATGGAATGTTTAATATGTGTGTGAAGTCAGCAGGAACAGCTCCAGGAAATAAACACATGTTAGCTAGGTCTGCAATTTTTTTTACTTTTAATTACATCTACAGAGATTTTTCCTTTCCCCAGTTTAAAACAGCATGAAAGGGCAGTGGGAGTGTTTTCCACAATGAGTAATAAACTCATTGTTGCATATACAATGAGTATAGATCTAAAGTCTTGTATATATATATACATATATATGTATATATATACACACACACACTTACCTATCATATATAGTATGTATATATATATATATATATATATACATATATATATATATATGTGTGTGTGTGTGTGTCTCTGTGTGTGTGAATATATATGTGTGTGTGTATATATATATATATGTATAGTATTAGATAAACATAGATAGACACAGACATAGATATAAATATAGGATATGCTAACTACTAAACTAATGTGGAATTAAAAATATTCCAATCATTGGGTACTCAGACAGAATAAATTTTAGAAACACAATAAAACAGGTATATTTTATTGACCAGTCTTCCCTGGTAACAGCAACTCTGAAACTCTTGGCTAAAAATCCCTATGAGTCCAAATTCCCACATCTTCATGGAACTTTTGTAACTATTTACTTGTAATATTTGCTTTCACAGACAGATCCTGTATAATACCCTTCCCCTGCACTTGATTCCACAGCAGACAAATGGCTCCATGTGCACATGGATTCCCATGTTTAGAGTACCACTGCTCTTTAATGGGGAATTGGAACTCTTGCATGTCTTTGTTCCACATCCCAGACTTTAATTAATTTTTATCTCTAGAAGGAAAGGCAGTTAGTACTGAATTCCAATCTCAGTAATAGTAACGTTGTGGTAAATGCAGGAGTTCTAATTTTCCACTTTACTGTTGTAAAGAACACAATTGTATGTAAATAACATATCTTTTGATTTATAGCTTTGGATTTAAGGACACTTGAGCCTTCTAGAAAAAACATGTTGGAATGTCTTTAATCTGTTATTGTTTTTTTTTTTTTCTTATAAATAGACTCTTCTCTCATACAATCCATTCTGACTACAGTTTTCTCTCTACTCATTCTTCCCCAATCTCCCTCATTCCTAAATCCACTGTCTTCTGTTTCCTTTCCAGGAAAATGAAGGCCTCTAAGAGATGGCAGACAAACAAGATACAATAGCACAAGGTGAAGCTCTTATATTTAGGCTAGACAAGCCAAGCCAATGGGAGGAAATGGGTCCCAAGAGCAAGTAAGATTCAGAGATACAGCAGGTTCATAGGTTGACAGCCAGACATTATGTAGAGAGACAATGTAAATTGGAAGTCTCCATTGGGATATCTTTTATACTTGCAAGAAAAATATACTTTCTTCTCTAAGTGTAAAGTATTCTTTGGTTGGTAAAACACTAGTTTTATGAAAGGTACTATTTATGATACATGTGATAGAAAAAAATTCATGGAGACCAAATTTAGTACCCTATCATAAATATCTTATTCATGAGATAGTGTAAATAATTATATGTGTTAACATTTACAATGAACCAAGGAATTAATAATTTCTTAGGCACATAGGAAAGATTCATTGAGTCCAAGTATCAGAAAGAATATGGGATAAACCAGGACATGGGAAATAAAGATTGCCTAGAGCTAGACCCTGGCTGGTGAGATACCTTTGCCTCTGCATTCAGAAAATGTTTATTAATGTAAAAAAATATCCTAGGTAAAAATATCTTCAAAGATTGATATTGGCTCTCAGTTGTAGAGGTCTTGTGTTTACTTGGTGATACTGTTTTGGGGCCAAATGCCAGGCAATCCATCATGGCTTGAGCACATATCCTTTACATTATGGTGGTTAGAGGGGAAAGAAATAAAGTAGAAAAGACTGAGATCCCATAATAACTTTCTAATATAATCCCAATGACCTAGAAACTCTTAGCAGTAGGAGCAAAGTTTGGTTTTCTTCTTTTCTTTCATTATTTATTTATTCACTCACTTTATAGCCCATTATAAGTCTCCTACTTTCAGTCCCATCTCTTATGAATCCTCCCCCTGTTTACCACTTCCTTTCTCCTCTGAGAAGGAAGGAGTGCCACCTAGGTATCACCACCACCCCTACACACACACACACACACACACACACACAGAACACAGCACTGCAGGATCAGGCCCATGCTCTTTGACTTAGGCCAGACAAGGCAGCCCAGTTAAGTGAATGGGATACACAGGTAGGCAACAGTTTCAGGGATTGTCCCTGTCCCAGTTGTTGGGGAACCTTCAGGAAGACCAAGCTTCACATCAGCTATATATGTGCAAAGTGCCTAGGTCCAGCCATGCTTGCATTCTGGTTGGTGGTTCCATCTCTGGGAGTCCCCAAGGGTCCAGCTTAGTTGACCCTATTGGTCTTCTGATAGAGTACCTACTCTCTTTGGGTCCCTCAATGCTGCCTGAAACTCTTCCACAAGACTCCTCAGGATCCCTATAATGCATAGCTGTGGGTCACTGTATATGTTTCAGTAAGTGGTTGAGTAGAGCCTCTTAGAGGACAGTTATGCTAGGATCCTGCCTGCAATCAGAACAAAGTATCATTGATAGTGGCAGGAAATGGGCCTTGCCCATGGGATGGGTCTCAATTTGGGGCAGTCATTGGTTGGCTATTCACTTTCTCTCTGCTCTAAATTTGTCCCTGGATATCTTATCAACAGGACGCATTTTGATCAAAGGTATGTGGGAAGATGTCTTTAAAGTTGTCTTTATCCCTCCACTGGGAAACCTTCTTGGCTACAGGAAGTGACTACTTCTGGATCCATATCTCCCCTGCCAGGAGTTTTCACTAGTGTCACCTCCAGAGAAATCCTAAGACCTCCCACCAACACTCCTCATTCTGTCTCTGGCATGTTCTAAAAATGCACCCCAGTCCACTGCTGATTTCAATACTCTCTCCCCTGCTATTCCCTACTTGTGATATCTCTCACTCTGCTCCCTGCCCCAACCTTTCTCTCACCCACTTCTCCTCTTTCAACAACCTCCAATATCTATTTTATTTCCCCTTCTGAGAAAAAATTAACCATCTTCCCTTGGGTACTCCTGGGCTTCTTTGGGTTTGTGGATTGTAGTGTAGTAAGCCCAAACTTTATGGCTAATATCCACTCATAAGTGAATATATACATAAGTGAATATATACATACGTGAATATATACATAAGTGAATATATACAATTCAGATCCTTTTGGGATTGGGGTTATCTCACTTAGGATGATATTTCCTAGTTCCATGGAATTGTCTGCAAATTTCGTGATGTCCTTGTATTTAATGACTGATCACTATTCTATTGTGTAAAAGAACCACAAGTTCTTACCCCTTCTTCAGTTGAACATCTGGGTTCTTTCTAGTTTCTGGCTATTTTGAATAAAGCTGCTATGAACTGAACGTAATAGATCTAGTGTCCTTTTGGGATGGTGAAGCACCTATTAGGTATATTCCTAGGAGTGGCATAGCTGGGTTTTGAGATTGAACTATTCCCATCTTTCTGAGAAAGTGTTAAATTATTTCCAGGTTGAGAAAAAATCGTCATCAATTGTATATCTGACAGGGATCTAATATCCAAAATATATAAAGAACTCAAGAAATTAGACACCAACAACCTAAATAACCCAATTAAAAAGTGAGGTTCAGAGCTAAACAGAGAATTTCCAGCAGAAAAATCTCTAATGACTGAGAAACACTTAAAGAAATGTTCAGTGACCTTAGTAATCATGGAAATGCCAATCAAAATGACTCTGAGATTTCTTATTCTCTTGAAATATACATCCTCAAGGATGGTGACTTTAAGTGAATTTATGTTCATTTAATTATATTTTTGGTTAGCCATTAATCTAATGCTGGTGGACTCCCTTTATCTATAAAAAATTAATAAATAAACCTGCAATATGAAAAATAAGAACACAGATATTGATATTGGGGTATCTGGGTTCCAGATACAAATTCCTCCTGTGACTTTGAGTGGTTTGTTCAATAAAACTTAGCCTTTCTTTATTGCCTCCTTTGACAATGTCTAAACATTACATAAATTGTATAATGCCGATCCTTGTTCATGATAAGATATGTTGTATTTTACTGTTGCATCAAGCACTCTGATGATGCTGGGAAGCTCTGAAGTATCAGAGTGGTGCTCACTGCTCTTAAAGATGTACACATCTTCTGCAAGCACTAACTGTAAATCAGCTTTGTTGGGTTTATTGTGGTTCAGTACACTTCTTATTCCTGAAGAATAAAGGCTAGCAGGTGTATGGCAATCCATTTACATGTGACTTTAGTCATTCTCTTTCCATGAAGAATATCTGCTGTGAGAACTATTTCTTTTAATGCAAGAGTGAATATTTATGAAAATAAATGATTTAAAACATGAATTTTGAATTCAAAATTCAAACTATTTTCTGAATGGGTAGGTTACTCTAGAGTGTCTTCTTTAGGAGGGACTACATAACAATATGAAGAAGCTATGCTTGTATTCACACACCTGTCCAACCACCAGACATGCATAGAAAATGACTTGCAAAAGAGCAAACATATAAAAGGATTAACAAGGACTAAAATGTTCATATATCATTTTATCTTTATCTTTGCCCGTATTTTCCATATATCCTGAATGTATAGAAAATAAAAATTTTCTATACATCCTGAATATATCATTTGAATAAACAGCAAAACACATATGCCAGACTTGAACCTGCTGTATAGGAAACTTAAGCACATTTCTAGGTAAATGTTTCCATAAGTTAACCTTCATCACCACTTCTGAATTTGGGAAGACAAGTTTCCTAATGCTCAGGACTTGTAGAGAAATTCAAATAAGCATGTGCATGTGCATGTATTTATGTGCATGTGCATTTGCATGTATTTATGTGCATGTGCATGTATTTATGTGCATGTGCATGTATTTATGTGCATGTGCATTTGCATGTATTTATGTGCATGTGTATGTATTTATGTGCATGTGCATTTGCATGTATTTATGTGCATGTGTATGTATTTATGTGCATGTGCATTTGCATGTATTTATGTGCATGTGCATGTATTTATGTGCATGTGTATGTATTTATGTGCATGTGCATGTGCATGTATTTATGTGCATGTGCATGTATTTATGTGCATGTGCATTTGCATGTATTTATGTGCATGTGTATGTATTTATGTGCATGTGCATTTGCATGTATTTATGTGCATGTGCATGTATTTATGTGCATGTGTATGTATTTATGTGCATGTGCATTTGCATGTATTTATGTGCATGTGTATGTATTTATGTGCATGTGCATTTGCATGTATTTATGTGCATGTGTATGTATTTATGTGCATGTGCATGTATTTATGTGCATGTGTATGTATTTATGTGCATGTACATGGGTTTATGTGCATGTGCATTTGTGTTCCTATGTGTATAGGTATGTGCATGTGTAAGTGTATGGATATGTGTATTTATGTATGCATGCTTCTGCATATGTGTATGTGTGTATATATAGCTGCTGTACAGAGACAAACTAAATGTAAAACAAGTGACTAGGATCGAGGGTTTTTTTTTTATGTTGTGTTTAAGATATTTTTGGGCCTTAGGGAATGTATGATTGGCTTCTTTATTTGGCAAAATTTATCTTGTGATTCAATGTTATGGTGCTTTTCAAATTCAGTATTTTATTTTCTATGCAACTACTTTTAAAATTAGAAAATTATGTTAGTGTACTTGCAATTTGACTGTAAAATTACTGTTGTTTTCAAAGCTTTATACTTCCAATGGACAGAAAAATTTTAACCTTTCTAATGTCTAGGCTCTAACAGTGGCCCAGAATCATTACGAATAACCTTGCTTAATATTTAATGATTTATTGGAAATGAATTTTCTAAAGTTCCTTTTGTCTTACATGATGGCTATGGAATAAAAAGCAAACATCAAAATTATACAAAGTCAGAGACAGTACATATGATTTTAACCAAGAATTACTACTAATGCCAGACATGGTGATGTATGCCTTTAATCTCATGACTATTCAGATTGAGGCAAGAGAACATCTTTCCTAGTGATGGCTTTAGAAAAATATTTCAATATCAAGTATGAATTCATTCCTTTTGAGTGAGTTAAAAAATTAAAAATTAAAAAATTAAAAAATTTTAAAAAAGGAGTTTGTGACACCTATAAAATTTGTGTCACCTTTGAACTACTGGGCATATTTTGTGGCATATTGGCATATATATATATATATATATATATATATATATATATATATATATATATATATATATATATAACAAGTTGTGTATCTCAACCCTGTGGCTCATGACCAACTTGAGAGTTGAACAACTCTTTCACATGGGTCTTCTTTTTTTTTTTTCATTTTTTATAATTAGGTATTTCCTCATTTACATTTCCAATGCTATCCCAAAAGTCTCCCATACCCACCCCCCCCACTCCCCTACCCACTCACTCCCCCTTTTTGGCCCTGGCATTCCCCTGTACTGGGGCATATAAAGTTTGCAAGTCCAATGGGCCTCTCTTTCCAGTGATGCCCTACTAGGCAATCTTTTGAAACATATGCAGCTAGAGACAAGAGCTCCAGGGTACTGGTTAGTTCATATTGTTGTTCCACTTATAGGGTTGCAGTTCCCTTTAGTTCCTTGGGTGCTTTCTCTAACTCCCCCATTGGGGGCACTGTGATCCATTCAATAGCTGACTGTGAGCATCCACTTCTGTGTTTGCTAGGCCCTGGCATAGTCTCACAAGAGAAAGCTCTATCTGGGTCCTTTCAGCAAAATCTTGCTAGTGTATGCAATGGTGTCAGTGTTTGGAAGCTGATCATGGGATGGAACCCTGGATATGGCAATCACTAGATGGTCCATCCTTTTGTCACAGCTCCAAATTTTGGCTCTGTAACTCCTTCCATGGGTGTTTTGTTCCCAATACTAAGAAGGGGTAAAGTGTCCACACTTTGGTCTTCGTTCTTCTTCAGTTTCATGCGTTTAGCAAATTGTATCTTATATCTTGGGTATCCTAAGTTTATGGGCTATTATCCACTTATCAGTGAGTACATATTGTGTGAGTACCTTTGTGATTGTATTACCTCACTCAGGATGATGCCCTCCAGGTCCATCCATTTGCCTAGGAATTTTATAAATTCATTCTTTTTTAAAGGCTGAGTAGTACTCCATTGTGTAAATGTACCACCTTTTCTGTATTCATTCTTCTGTTGAGGGGCATCTGGGTTCTTTCCAGCTTCTGGCTATTATAAATAAGGCTGCTATGAACATAGTGGAGCATGTGTCCTTCTTACCGGTTGGGACATCTTCTGGATATATGCCCAGCAGAGGTGTTGCTGGATCCTCCTGTAGTACTATGTCCAATTTTCTGAGGAACCGCCAGACTGATTTCCAGAGATGTTTTACAAGGTTGCAATCCCACCAACAATGGAGGAGTGTTCCTCTTTCTTCACATCCTCACCAGCATCTGCTGTCACCTGAATTTTTCATCTTGGCCATTCTGACTGGTGTGAGGTGGAATCTCAGGGTTGTTTTGATTTGCATTTCCCTGATGATTAAGGATGTTGAACATTTTTTTAGGTGCTTCTCTGCCATTTGGTATTCCTCAGGTGAGAATTCTTTGTTCAGTTCTGAGCCCCATTTTTAATGGGGTTATTTGATTTTATGGAGTCCATCTTCTTGAGTTCTTTATATATATTGGATATTAGTCCCCTATCCGATTTGGGATAGGTAAAGATCCTTTTCCAATCTGT
The DNA here is from genome assembly GCF_978045245.1 of Mus caroli. Lineage (NCBI taxonomy): Eukaryota > Metazoa > Chordata > Mammalia > Rodentia > Muridae > Mus > Mus caroli. The sequence continues at coordinate 97,432,495 of NW_028227264.1, forward strand.
TGGTGGTCTTTTTGTCTTATTGACAGTGTCTTTTGCCTTGCAGAAGTTTTGCAATTTTATGATGCCCCATTTATCCATACTCAATCTTACAACACAAGCCATTACTGTTCTATTCAGGAATTTTTCCCCTGTACCCATATCTTCGAGGCTTTTCCCTACTTTCTCCTCTATAAATTTCAGTGTCGCTGGTTTTATGTGGAGTTTCTTAATCCACTTAGATTTGACCTTAGTACAAGGAGAGAGAAATGGATCAATTTGCAATCTTCTACATGATAACAGCCAATTGTGCCAGCACCATTTGTTGAAAATGCTGTCTTTTTTCCACTGGATAGTTTTAGCTCTCTTGTCAAAGATCAAGTGACCATAGGTGTGTGGGTTCATCTCTGGGTCTTCAATTCTGGTCCATTGGTCTACTTGTCTGTCACTATACCAGTACCATGCAGTTTTTATTACAATTGCTCTGCAGTACAGCTTTAGGTTGGGCATGGTGATCCCACCAGAGGTTCTTTTATCCTTGAGAAGAGTTTTTGATATCCTAGGTTTTTTGTTATTCCAGATGAATCTGCCGATTGCCCTTTCTAATTCGTTGAAGAATTGAGTTGGAATTTTGATGGGGATTGCATTGAATCTGTAGATTGCTTTTGGCAAGATAGCCATTTTTACTATATTGATCCTGCCAATCCATGAGCATGGGAGATCTTTCCATCTTCTGAGATCTTCTTTAATTTCTTTCTTCAGAGACATAAAGTTCTTATCATACAGATCTTTCACTTCCTCAGTTAGAGTCATGCCAAGGTATTTTATATTATTTGTGACTATTGAGAAGGCTGTTGTTTCCCTAATTTCTTTCTCAGCCTGTTTATCCTTTGTGTACAGAAATGCCATTGACTTGTTTGAGTTAATTTTATATCCAGCTACTTTATTGAAGCTGTTTATCAGGCTTAGGAGTTCTCTGGTGGAATTTTTAGGGTCACTTATATATACTATCATATCATCTGCAAAAAGTGATATTTTGACTTCTTCTTTTCCAATTTGTATCCCCTTGATCTCCTTTTGTTCTCGAATTGCTCTGGCTAGGACTTCAAGTACAATGTTGAATAGGTACGGGGAGAGTGGACAGCCTTGTCTAGTCCCTGATTTTAGTGGGACTGCTTCAAGCTTCTCACCATTTACTTTGATGTTGGCTACTGGTTTGCTGTAGTTTGCTTTTATCATGTTTAGGTATGGGCCTTGAATTCCTGATCTTTCCAAGACTTTTATCATGAATGGGTGTTGGATTTTGTCAAATGCTTTCTCAGCATCTAACGAGATGATCATGTGGTTTTTGTCTTTGAGTTTGTTTATATACTGAATTACGTTGATGGATTTCCATATAATGAACAATCCCTGCATCCCTGGGATGAAACCTACTTGGTCAGGATGGATGATTGTTTTGATGTGTTCTTGGATTCAGTTAGCAAGAACTTTATTGAGGATTTTTGCTTCAATACTCATAAGGGATATTGGTCTGAAGTTCTCTATTTTGTAGGGTCTTTTTGTGGTTTAGGTATCAGAGTAATTGTGGCTTCATAGAATGAGTTGGGTAGACTACCTTCTGTCTCTATTTTGTGGAATAGTTTGTGAAGAACTAGGATTAGATCTTCTTTGAAGGTCTGATAGAACTCTGCACTAAGCCCATCTGGTCCTGGGCTTTTTTTGGTTGGGAGACTATTAATGACTGCTTCTATTTCTTTGTGGGATATAGGGCTGTTTAGATCATTAACCTGATCTTGATTTAACTTTGGTACCTGGTATCTGTCTAGAAACTTCTCCATTTCATCCAGGTTCTCCAGTTTTGTTGAGTATAGCCTTTTGTAGAAGGATCTGATGGTGTTTTGGATTTCTTCAGGATCTGTTGTTATGTCTCCCTTTTCATTTCTGGTTTTGTTAATTAGAATGCTTTCACTGTGCCCTCTAGTGTGTCTGGCTAAGGGTTTGTCTATCTTGTTGATTTTCTCAAAGAACCAGCTCCTCGATTGGTTGATTCTTTGAATATTTCTTCTTGTTTCTGCTCAGTTGATTTCGCCCCTGAGTTTGATTATTTCCTGCTGTCTACTCCTCTTGGGTGAATTTACTTCCTTTTGTTCTAGAGCTTTTAGGTGTGTTGTCAAGCACTAATGTGTGCTCTCTCTAATTTCTTTTTGGAGGCACTCAGAGCTATGAGTTTTCCTCTTAGAAATACTTTCATTGTGTCCCATAAGTTTGTGTATGTTGTGGCTTCATTTTCATTGAACTCTAAAAAGTCCTTAATTTCTTTCTTTATTCCTTCCTTGACCAAGGTGTCATTGAGAAGAGTGTTGTTCAGTTTCCACGTGAATGTTGGCTTTCTATTAGTTATTTTGTTATTGAAGATCAGCCTTAGTCCATGGTGATCTGATAGGGTGCATGGGACCATTTCAATATTTTTGTATCTGTTGAGGCTAGTTTTGTGACCAATTATGTGGTCAATTTTGGAGAAGGTACCATGAGGTGCTGAGAAGAAGGTATATCCTTTTGTTTTAGGATAGAATGTTCTGTAGATATCTGTTTAGTCCATTTGTTTCATCAGTTCTGTTAGTTTCACTGTGTCCCTGTTTAGTTTCTGTTTACATGATCTGTCCATTGGTGAAAGTGATGTGTTGAATTCTCCCACTATTATTTTGTGAGGTGCAATGTGTGCTTTGAGATTTACTGAAGTTTCTTTAATGAATGTGGCTGTCCTTGTATTTGGAGCATAGATATTCAGAATTGATAATTCCTCTTGGAGGATTTTACCTTTGATGAGTATGAAGTGACCCTCCTTGTCTTTTTTGATGACTTTGGGTTGGATGTCAATCTTATTAGATATTAGAATGGCTACTCCAGCTTATTTCTTCATACCATTTGTTTGGAAAATTGTTTTCCAGCCTTTTATTCTGAGGTATTGTCTATCTTTTTCTCTGAGATGAGTTTCCTGTAAGCAGTAAAATGTTGGGTCTTGTTTGTGTAGCCAGTTTGTTAGTCTATGTCTTTTTCCTGGGGAGTTGAGTCCATTGATATTAAGAGATATTAAGGAAAAGTAATTGTTGCTTCCTGTTATTTTTGTTGTTAAAGTTAGCATTCTGTTTTTGTGGTTGTCTTCTTTTAGGTTTGTTGAGGAATTACCTTCTTGCTTTTTCTAGGGCATGGTTCCTGTCCTTGCATTGGTTTTTTCTGTTATTATCCTTTGAAGAGCTGGGTTCTTGGAAAGATAATGCGTGAATTTGGTTTTGTCGTGGAATATTTTGGTTTCTCCATCTATGGTAATTGAGAGTTGGCTGGGTATAGTAGCCTGGGCTGGAATTTGTGTTCTCTTAGTGTCTGTATAACATCTGTCCAGGCTCTTCTGGCTTTCATAGTCTCTGGTGAAAAATCTGGTGTATTCTGATAGGCTTGCCTTTATATGTTACGTGACCTTTTTCCCTTACTGCTTTTAGTATTCTATCTTTATTTAGTGCATTTGTTGTTCTGATTATTATTGTCCTCCCTTTATACTTTGGCTTTACCAACATTCAAATTATAAAATAAAAATGAAAGGGTCACAGGATAGTATTGGCAACATGTGGAATGAAGGTGATATTGATTTTACTAGTACTGATTTGAAATTGATAGCTAGTGAGGAAAAGTGTTGAAGACTTTCTTAGAATACCAACTGACTAAGGAGAAAAGATCAGTAGCATCATAGTATGTTTCACTATAAAATTCTTCAAAATCCACATGTGAGCATAGAATTAAAATGACTATAGATACAAGCTTTCTCTGTACTCAGGCATCTTTATACAAACAAGGCAAATCTGAAACATCTTATCAACCCATACTTAATTTTTTCATACATCACATTCAGGAAGCACACAGTTTATTTTTAAAATATATATCAAAATACAATGAATGCCCATGTTGTACTTATGAATGTTTTCAAGAAAAGAGTTGATATTCCTACCTCATTTAACTATTACATAAAACCCAATCATTTGTGTTATTAACTGTGTTGTTTGGGTTAAATAGCTTACATCAACTTTTATTTACTTATTGAAAGTACAGTCCACATGCTTATCACCTAGAGAAATAACCTCACAGCATTCTCCTGAGAGTGTATTCGTTGAGAAGGGGACTTTTTAAAAAAGCACTAGACTTGCAGGCAAACAATTGGCATTGTGTATCTGGTCTGAGCAAATGCTTGTGCTATGCAGCCATTTCCAGGAATTCGCTTCTAAACAATGCCTGGTCTTTGAATCAACACTGCACTCCCATAGAGCTTCTATTTTTGCTTTCCTTGATCAGTACCAGGGGAAGAGAATATAATGGGTTCTTCAGAGAAACTTTTCTGGGTGACATAGAACTCAAGGAAATAAAATCATGTAATGATTTCAAGACACTTTAAATTCTTGCTGGTCCAGCTCACTTCTGTAAACAATTGATGTACAAGTGCCTGGAGGGCTGAAGTGTTGATGGTACATTCCTACTATGTTGACAGAAGTCTAACACATCACATGTACAAGCCATGTGAAAGGAACCACCCAAACTTTGCCAGAGTTCAGCTTAAAACCCATGACAAAAAGAGAATGTAAAACAAATCAGAGTATGTATGTCTTTACAATACTTTAATTTTTAATAGCTGAAGAAAAATTCATAAAATTACTTTAAAAAAGAATAGTCCATGTCAATAGGAACTTAGAAAGTGTTTTCTATTTAAACTTAAAATATCTGTATTTAAAATATCTGATTTTAATTATCTGCATTTCCACAAACATGCTTTGTTTAAGGAGAATTGCAACGTATTAATTGGTCTGTCAGAGAAAAGTCAGAGATAGACAGCAAGGTGCCAGAATATATCTTATTTAGGAACATTTTTGATAGGGCAAAAGGTGAACTCAGTTTAGAACTGTCTTCAAATCTAAACACAACAAAACAAAGTGAAAGGCAACATCACAGGTAGCTCCAGGCAAAAACTTTCTGTTAAAGGAACAGAAGAGAATTCCTTCAAAATGAGCTTTGATGAGACATGGGAAGAAAAGAATTATTCATAAACTAACATAGCAGAATCATGCAAAGTGGGAAGTTCAGGTCCCCCAAAGGCAGATATTAAATACTGTACACTAAAGGATACATAACACTCTAAAGGAGTTAAGCAAACAAAAGTGGGGTTTTTGTTTTGTTTTTTGATTTTTGTTTGTTTTTGTTTTTGTTTTTTAGAAATTACCAGAAGAGCCATGAACCATCTATTAAAATGGTGATTTGACAGTGGGAACATTTTTTTCAAATAAATTGCTTCATTTGAGGGAAAAAATAGAAGAGAGAGAAGGATAAAATTGTATTTAAAAGTAATATGCCTTTAAATATAACATGCTTCATGTAAAATTTACCTATTTTTCAAATGTTTGTAAAGATCATATTTGTTATTTTTCCATTGATACAATATTTCTAAAGATATTTTCTCGTTTCTTTTTCTTTAAATCAGAAAATTTTTTAAAAGAAAGAAATGTAAGAAAATCTTTCATTGGTGAATCATTTAGCAATGAATAGCTCTAGGTCTTGTTTAAAGGACCACACTAATACTGGAGGCAGAAAAGGATATGAAAAGAAAGAAATCTGGCCTAAGTATGCTCTAAAGAAGTAATCCAAGACATTCCTTTCTCTCTTGCTTCTTCCAACAAAATAATAACATTTGGGAATCTTTCCCATGGAACTAGACTCAAGCAGTCCATGGGATGCAGAAAGAATAGAGACAGAAAACTCATGCCTAAATTGTTTCAAAGTGTGAATTGTACTGTTCTCAAATATGGGACTGAAATTTTTACAGATGGAACTAGGAAAGATATTCCTAAGGCTGTTTTTTTTTGGGGGGGGGGAGCAGGGAATAGGAACATGTAAACTACATTTGCAGAGGATCTGAGCTGGGTTTCTGTACCTACAGCAGGAAGTCCACAATGGCTCATTGCACTAGCTCTATGGTATCTTGTGCCCTTTCTCAAATTCCAGTAGTATCTACACTCCCATGTATTCTACCTGTGTATCTATACACAATATTCTAAAAATATTTTCTGTACTACTTTGAGTTAAGTGTATGTAAAAATAAAAATATGATAAAAGATATTAAAAATACCATGTATTTACACTATATAACATGCCTTCCATATGTTGGCTTATACTGGATCTATTCTGTACGTGTTATATATCTTCATATACAGATATTATATACCATGTGTATACTATGTTTGTACATAATATTCTAGATTTACATAACTTATTTACAGTTATGAAATCTTTATGAGCCCTATACAAGAATAAACATAATACAGAATTCATATACATTTCTTTCATTTTAAATTATATTTTTACTTGTTGAGGGACAATGCAATTTTAACCCTTGAAAAAAAAACTCAGGTCTCTTTCTGAAATATATTTTTTTAAAACACTGCTTCTTCATGTTTAGTTTATTTTCATTTATGGTCTAACCTTTTTTATATCTAATAAAAGTAAATAAATAACAAAATAGATCATCAAATTAAAAATGAACAGAGTTTAAGACTCTAATGTCAAATACATTATTGTTCCTTTTGCATGATAGAATCATCACCTCTTTTCTGGGATATTTAGGATTGAAGTCAGGATCATATACTTACTAAGTCAGTGCTGTCACCCAGTTAAATTTTCAGCCCTGTTCTCAAATTTTATTCTGAGTAGGAATCATTATTAAATTTCCCAAGGTTTCCTTGAATTCACAGTATATCCCATGAAGACCTTAAGCTGGTACTCCCTCTGTATTAGCCTCCTGAGTAGTTGACATTATAGTGAATGCTCCAATCTCATCAGTCACTTTTGTGCCAGCATTAAAAATCTCTGACAGAAAGAACTCACTGCATCAAAGATTTCCTTTAGCTCACTGGTTCAGAGGGTGGTAGCCAATAGCAGTGGGAAGTTATGCACAATGGGGCTGCCCAATTCATTTCTGCGGCAGCATTTGGTGAACTCTATTCACATCACTGTGTACTAGGAGTCATCAGATTGCTAGTGCAACAAGGAGCCTATTATAGTCTCCAAATTCTTGTCCTTGAGGAACTATTTCTGACAGCCAATTCTCTACCTCCAAGAGTATACTAAATAGTGCCACAAACTCAAGAGTAATTATTTAAAAAAGAACCTGGGGAGGACATTTTGAATTCAAAGCTCAAAACTGGATAATTTTTTAATAATAATGATTACTATTTCAGTGGTTCCATCAATTAATGGGCATCCTAGAATAGAACTCTAGAAAAATTTCAACTTGGTGTTTAATAGAATTTTTTTCTGAACAGGTAAAGTATACAACACGAAACACCTTTTTGTAAGAGTCGCAGATGTATTTTTATAAATACATTAAGAAAGAAATTACTTTGGAGGCAGAACCAGATGTATCTCTGTGAGCTCATGACCAGCCTGGCTTACATAATGAGTTTCAAGATGGCCAGGACTACACAGAAAGACCTTATCTCAAAACTGAAAAGGAAAGTAACTATTGTTCTATGTGCATGCTTCCTTCTTAGGCTTAGTAGCCAATGGCTGGATGAAATCACCTATCAAGGACTCTAGTGATCATCGGAATCCATTTCAGTGTTTTGCTATGTTTCTCATCCTTAGCAACTGGCAGGACCTGACAGGGCTAACCACTGCCTCTTTCTTGACATGTTTTTGTAATGGTTTTCATTTTATTAACTTCTCCCAAGTCTACCCTAGTTTAATACATTTCCAGCACCTCTTCTCTATTGGAACCTAAAAGGCCATTTTCAAGCTGTAAGATTTCAAATGTCTATCACTTAATCTGGCATATATTGTGCTACCTTCTTGATAACTGCCTTGGCAGGATCAATAGTTACTGTGATCTTGATATATATACTCATATGTAAACATATATAATAAAAATAAACAGTGAACATTTTTGCAGTCTTGTTGACTTTTTCCTTTCTTCTGCCAGCCGCATCTCACAATGCATGAATGGCAATCTTTTATTAATTCTTAGGATTCAGAAGATGAGACACTGTCAGCTACTGACTCAATAGATTCTACTACCCCAAATCTGCTCTTTTCTATCCATCCTTAAAATACATTCAGACTCACACCCTGTATGTGTGAGAATCTGTAACATTCTCACTGAGTCATTAGCATCTCTTTGTGATGGCAACAAGAGACTCTCTGCTCTGCCTTTGCTGTTGCTATGGCCTCCTGACTCACTGCCTCTTATTCTTTCCCACACCCCTAGTTTTGTTTTTGGTTGGCAATGATCCCACCCCCCAAAATCTCATATCATTTTAATCCTCTGTTCTAAGTCATATAGCTGTTCCAGTTCTATCTATTATGGTCCCATTCTCTCTCTGTCTTCCTACTACTGTTGCTATTCTTCTGCCCCAAACCAGACACATCTTGCTTGTATATCTCAACCAGCAACCCATAAACTAAAAATTGCTACTTGTCACATGTCAGACAATGTTCTCTCCATTACCTTGCTTAGAGGGTGAATTAAATGTTGCTTTCTTAAATTCTTCACCCACCCCCTCTAGTCTAAAATGCATCCCCTAGTCCCCTTGCATGCATAGTCTAAAATTATGCCCTGCTTTAATTTTTAAATCACATTTATCTTTAGCATTTTTCTCTTCTCACTGAAATGAATATTCTAGAAACACTACTTTTGTATGATTAGTTTTTGCTCCGTGCTAGTACTTCTCAGAATGACTGGCCATTCTGGTCAATAAATAACTTGTGATAACATAAATGCAAATTAATCAGGAATACAGTATCCGATGAAGATCCAATTGATACTTCTGAATTATTGAGACTATGGACTATGTACTTACACAAATATATTTCATACTCCTCAAAAAATGTCTCTGAAGATTTTTAGAGAGTAGAAGCACCATTGAGGTTAATTGCATGGACTTGGTTGTGAACATACTGAGTTCAAGTTCTGGTTGTAACATGAGCTCTGAACATCTGCTTGTTTAACCTTTCATTATTGTCTTTATCTGCAAAAGATAAGAAACATTCTTATGATGACCATGAGAAATACATAATAAAAATCATCTGGCTGTCGTCTGTGTTTATCACCTCAAGGTTCTGAAATGCCATGTTTTATATTGATGATATATTATAAAGCTTTCAAAATATGACCACATGCTCCTAAATGGGAAAGAGTTTGTCTTAGTTACGGTTTGTATTCCTGCCCAAAACATCATGACCGAAGAGCAAGTTAGGAAGGAAAGGATTTATTCAGCTTACACTTCCACACTGCTGTTCATCACCAAAGGAACTCAGGACTGAAACTCAAGTAGGTCAGGAAGCAGAGGGCATGGAAGGATGTTACTTACAGGCTTGCTTCCCCTGGCTTGCCCAGATTGCTTTCTTATAGAACTAGCTCAGTGATGGCATCACCCACAACGTGCCCTCCCCCCTTGATCACTAATTGAGAAAATTCCTTACAACTGGATCTCATGGAGGCATTTCCTCAAGGGAGGTTCCTTTCTCTATGATAACTCTCACTTGTGTCAAGTTGACACACAAAACCAGCCAGTACAGAGACAATGGTTGCCTATTTAGAAGATAACCATTGGTGCCAAAGTAAAGCAAAATGTGTGTGCATAAGGGAGGGCCATTGCAGGAATCATGTGAACCCTCACCCTCCATCACTACACAAAAGATGATTCTAATTCTGTTCCTCCTATGAGACTGAAATGAAATGAGGATTTAGAAATAAAGGATCATTTTACTTTCCAATCTGCATATTTACTAGTATATAGACCTCCTAAATGAATGCTTTAGAAAACAGAATGCCCTTCATTGTAGCCCCATGAGCCAAGATTCTCAGCTGATATTCATGTTTACAAGATACTGACAAACTATGTGGAAATGAAAATGGTGGAAAATATTTATTTGTTCACTCTCTCTGTAAAATTGACTTTGTACCAGTGACTAGCATCGTTACTGGGTTTATTAAACACCCCTAGTTATTTCTTTATGCTTCTAAATATTAAACTTTAAGTAAGTAGAATAACTACATTTATCAATTTGTGTAATCATATGTATCTGGAAAAAGGGATTTCTCTAGTTTATGAATCAGACAACTATTAGGAACAAGGATATGTTTTCATGTTTAACCATTTCTCTGTGAATAACGATATTAAAGAAATCTTAAACAATCAGAAAGAAATAATAAAGTTTTATGTTGACTTACATGTTTTCTTGAGTTAGCCACAGGTCTTGAGAGATTATTGCATTTTAAATGATAAGGGCTACTGAGTTTCTATATGCAAAATTAATGATTAATTTATTATTTTAATTCTTATTTCTTAGATAAAATAGACTTTTCTATTTCCACCTTCTGCTACTCCTAGAGCATGAGTGGCTAACTTAGTACATTATGTTGTTTACCTTAGTTGAAGCAAGATATTATTTATGGAATTATGCCTTTCTGTCCTTTATCTCCACTGGGTAATATTTTCATGCAAGAGTTCCTAAATCATTGCTCTTATTTACTGACTCCAAAAAATTATTTGTGCCATTTCAGTTGTCCTTCAATTCTTTTTTTTTTTGGATACAGATTTGATCTATCTGCTCAGCTCTTCTATAAGCAACTCACTGAATACTTATATATAAGGAACTCTGCTAGACAGGGCATAGCTAGGAAGATAAATGATCAGATTTGAGTGAGTTAATTGTTCATTCATCCTCATAAAATGTCAGAAGTGTCATAAAATTTATATATAGTATGAAAACGTAAAGATGGCCCTAAAGAATACTTGAGATGTTAGAACAGGAAGATCACAAAACTAGTTTAGAAGTTGAGAACTAAAACATGCACAGTACCCTAAGAATTTTGGAGGATTGCTGCTCTTTTTCTTTATATCAAGGCTAAATCATGAGAAAATATCAAAGTAGGCAAAGAACTGGTCATAGAGTGCAGACCACCTTAGATGACCTCATTCATATATCTGCAGGCGAAGTACTCATGCAACCATGAGCTCACGGTGATGGAGAGAAAAATATGCAACACAAGCATATTAGAATAGGAAGCACACCTGAAGAAGGTATCTCTGAGTAAGATTTATTTATGGAATCACAGTCAAGAACTCCTATGCACCAGGCATGAGAGATGCAAAGATACAATAAAAATTTCCTCTACTCCCAGCAAGGACAGTCATGGCCCTCAACTTACACAATTCCCTAAGAATAACAGATCCAAGAGAGACCCACACCAACTCCCACAAGAGATGGATTTCCTCCTGCAACCCAAAGAAAGAACATCAAGGGTCATAGGCATCATCTTTATTCTCATTTCATTACAACACTCTAAATAATTCTCTTAACACACACTTGGTTAGATTCAACAGTTAAGATGTCATATAGAAAGAATCTAACTGTTAATGTGGCTGGTTCATGAACTCTACTTGAAAAGGAAAGATGTAAAATTTGACCTTCCACTTCCTAAACTTCACCCATCAATGGTTTAATTGGTGCATCATAAACAGCATGCATATAAGTGGAATGAAAAACAAAGCTAAAACAAAGCATAACACTGAGCATCTGGAGCTACTGTTTGGTTAATAAAATGCTTTTAATTTTGTACCTAATTATAATAGACCTCACTAGTATTTCTAAAGTGAAAATTTGTAATCTAATCAAATCCCATATATGTGTACCTATATATAGCATTTATATATAGACATCTTTGTTTTCTCCCTTTGAAAAATAGTTCTCATTATTTTCTTTCATTTGGGGATAAAAACAGAGCAACATGAGAAGCAGCAATCCTTTAATAAAGAATTTTCATATTAGAAACCCTCGTGGCTCAGGTTTGCTGATTTTGTTCCTTTTAATTTTAGTGGTAGAGCCTTGTCTTTGGGGCAGAGTGCTCTGACAGAGAAACCAATTTCTATTTTCCTAATTAGAATTCAGAAGGTGTTGAGAGATCTGAGAGTCTTTAAATGCTTTGCCAAATTCTGTCCTTCCGTGGCCATAACTCAAATTCTTCAATTAAATTTAATTCAATGAAAATTTTACTTTAGGTCTTGTGGTTAAAATAATCAAGAAAGACAAATTATGACAAATGACAGCCTGTGTCTGTGATGCTGACTGAAGGACTTTCTGTGTATATTCTCTGATGTGTATATAAAACTGGTTGTAGGCAGAAAATGTCAAGTACACAGTCCCTGGAACATCTTACACCAGATCAACTGAAAAAAAAAAATCTCATGAAAGGTAACAATGGCTTTGTCCTCCACACTGTGAAAGTAACTTAGAATGAAAGAGACACCAAAGTCAACATGATGACAGTCCTGTTGGATGCTGCTTTCTCTAAGGCTTTTGTTTTTGTTATTACCTTCTGCCCTCAACTATATTGTTCTTGGATCATACCCAATGCATCTGTTGAGATGTGTCCTGTCCTTAATATTAGGATGATGTAATTGGTGAGGGAGAGTGAATTGCTCTGGGGCTGGATTTTGTAAAAACAGTTTAGTGTTCTTACTACAGCCCTTCTGCTCACTTAGTAAACAAATGGTCAAGTTATACCACATTTGGAACCATGAAAGATGTATTTACTGTAACCCCAATAATATAGAGAAGGAACTGGTGGTCCTTACCTTGACTAGCTCTTTTTATATCAAGTCAAAATATCTGATTCAGTTGTTAGGTTGATTAATTAACAAACCCTGATTTTGCCTATGAAGAAAATAATTAGGTTCAGAGTGGTTTATCTGTTGACACAATATTTATTCAGGGAAATACCATGTAAACAAATTGCTATAGAAATTAGGAATAAAGACAAATACAAATAAGACCATTCAAAACTATAAATGAGGAATAGTTAAGATATCCTAGGAAGATCTGTGAGTGATTAAGACAGAACGTGGGAAACATACAGATTTGAAGTTTAGAAGCTACATACTACAGTATGAGGGATGGGTCCACCCACCAATCTCAAAAGTATTAACACAGAATTGTCCCTGTCAAAAGGAAATGCAGAGACAAAGAGTAGAGAAAATACTGAAGGAAAGGCCATCCATAGACTTACCCCTCCTGCCCTACTTATGAATCCATCCCATCTGCAGACACCAAACCCAGACACTATTGCTGATGCCCAGAAGTGCATGGTGACAGGAACCTGGTATGACTATCCAATGAGATTCTCTGCCAGAGACTAACAAATACAGAAATGGACCCTCACAGACAATCATCAGATTGAGCATTAGGGATTCCAATGGAGGAGTTAGGGGAAAGAATGAAGGAGCTGAAGGGGATAACACCATAGGAAGAACAACAATATCAACAAACCAGAACCCCAGAGCTCCCAGGGACTAAACCACCAACCAAATATTACACATGGAGGGACCCATGGCTCCAGCTGCATATGTAACAGAAGACTGCCTTATCCAGCATCAATAGGAGAGGCTCTTTGTCCTGTAGAGACTTGATGCCCTAATGTAGGGGATAATAGGGTGGTGAGAAAGGAATGGGTGGGTGAGCTCCTTCATAGGAACAGAGGGGAGGGGAGATGCGTTAGGGGGTTTCCAGAGGGGAAATTGGGAAGTGGGTTAACATTTGAAATGTAAATAAATAAAATAACCAATAAAAAGAAAAAAGAAAACCATAAATAGCTATTATGGAGCCAAGTGCTGAGCAGTGTGCTCAAGCCTTACTGACATTATTTAATCCTTAAAACATCTGTCCAAAAGAAAACCAATTTTAATTCCATGTTACTGATAAGAAATGTGGGATTGTGAGAGGTAAAGATTCTAAGCCCCAGTATAGGGGAATGCCAGGGTCAGGAAGCAGGAGTGGGTGGGTTGGGGAGCAGAGAGAGAGGGGGACTGTAAAGGGGATTTTCAGAGAGGAAACTAGGTAAGGGGATAGCATTTTAAATGTAAATGAAGAAAATATCTAATAAAAAGAAAAAGAATGATAATAAAAAATTAAATTAAAAATTATTAAAAATATTTTAAGGTGACCTTCATTAGACCACAATTATATGCAAAGTCAACATTCTTAATAATTGAAAAGATAATAAAAATCAATAGTAATAAATTAAATGAAAAACCTCGAAAGTGATAGGGGTAGCCTCTGGTAGGGGTCCAGATGACATCATAGCTCACATGTGTGCAAGATAGGCCTTACTAGTGGGAAGAAAGACAAGTGCTCACATCAAACTCACCTTTAAACAAAAATGTTCAGAGACTAAATGGGGTCCCACAAAACCATATCAATTCATTCTGCAGAAAGAACATCCAGGGGCCCAACTATGTCCTTCCGGACCTCCTTCCTTATTATAATTATCAGTAAGGAGGATAAATCCATATTCTGTCCTTTTCCAGTGAATTTTGCTGTTCCTAAGCTTAAGGTATATTATTTGTAAATAAAATATACCTAAGTTTGAAATCTTATATAGTTTGGCAGTCTATTTCTTAAAAATTTAAGTTTTGTTTGGTTACATCAGAAAATATATTGATTGACATTTTAAGTCTGCCATGACTATATTTTTCTGCTTATGGTCAGTTTTCCATTTTATTTTTTCTTTTTTCCTGTTTTCCTTTTGACAAATGAAAACATTTTAGTTTTTCCTTTTACATGTTCTGTAGCTATAGCTCTGTAGCTATAGCCCTAAATTTTGTACTTACAATAGAATGTAAACTGATGAGACTCTATGGAAAAAAACAATAGTATTTTGTAGTACTTAAGATACAAAAATCCAAGGCAATTAATATTATAGACTTGTTCATGGTAATCCTTTATTATAGTTATATTTTTCAAATATTTTACATTGCATTGAGTTAAACCTCAAAATATATTGCTCTTCCTTTTAAACACATACTATACATTGAGGTTTAACTTTTATTGATGAAGATTGAAAATTTTATACCCTTTCATATACTTTTGTGCCATTAATAGTGCTATCAATTTTTGTCTATACATTCTCATTTCTTCGTTGTCCATAAACAGTCAGTTTGAAGACCTCTCTAGGGTTTCGTTTTTCTTTTCTGGATTGCAAAGAAACTTTGAACAAGTTTTAATTTAGGATTATAACTTTCTTGTTCATTGCTTCTAGAAATGGCCTCCCTATGTATTATGTGCCCCTCTGCTTTTAACAGTTCAAAGAGGGACACATATTTGTAAAGGTTAGTATGCATTTTCATCTTCTATATTTGATACTCCTCAATTAGTGGTTGCTTTGAATAGTTTGGAGGCTTTGCAAAGCATAGTGTGAAGTCCATGAGTGTTTTTTAAAGTCTGGGATTCAACCTTCTTGAGAACCTGATTGTACAGACATTTTTAGACATTTAATAGCATGTACTCTTAGATCTAAGAGCATGACTAGAGTTTCTTTCCATTATGAGTCAGGAAATTACTAAGATGACATTGGAGGAAACAGCACAAGGAATGTAATATCAAGAGATTAGAATAATGGAAGTAGAAAGCATTTTTAGATAACAGAAAAGTAAAGGAAAAGTAAGCAATTTGCTTTCAAATATAGTAAGGAGAAAATATAATTTTGGAGTACATCTTGACATAATTCAACTGTGGAAGGTTTTTAATAGAGGGTTATTTGTTGTGTGTACCTGTGTGTTGCAAGAGAAGGATCTGGTGGGAGTGAGGTCAAGCTGCCATGGTTTCAAAATTTCTTTAAGGGTAGCAACAACAACAACAAAAAATATTGCATTCTTTTTCAGTCTTGTTTTTAGGGCTCTTCTCCACTCCACTTTGGACAATTTGTTCTGCATTCTTCTGTTAAAACAGCTGTTTGAGGTTGATCTTACCATTGTCAAATTCATTTCAACAGATACTCTTGGATTTCTAGCAAAGTACCAGATGCTACAACATCCTAAGAGTGTGATCTTTAGGTAAGAGTCCCATTCCTTTGAGATCATTCTGTATTGTTAGAGAATGCATGACAGTAATGGTCTATACAGTATATAGTTTCTTGCACCCATCATCTCAAGACTAGTATGAATTCTCTCCTTGTTCAAAAGTGGAGTTTCCTTTCTTGTAGATAAAAGCAATGTAAATAAAGAAAATATCCAATAAAAAAGTAAAAATAATAATGAATACTAGAGATGAACAAGCACAAAGCTAAGAGCTGTTGTTCATTCCCTTGCATTCATCCCTCAATTCTACTCTTCCCACCATGCCTACATCTCCAGATATGTTTGCAGAATGTTCTTTGCCCTATTCTCCACAATATATTATTCAAAATGGTCTCTTTGTTTCAATGTAAGATGTTTCAAATATGATGTACTTTCTTATTTATTCATCTTTGGTAATGGAGTTTTCAAAATGAACACCTTTTAATTTCTTTGAGAACTTTTTACTTTCTACTTCTAACTTCCCCAGGAATTTCTGCATATCCCCTCTCCCAAGGTAATAACCTCCTTTTAAATATTTAATCTATTGAATCCAATAATCAGAGCTTCCCATAGTAGTCTGGATGTGACTCTATTCTCAAATGCCAGTGACTATCCCTTTCCCAGAAACCACCATCAGCGACTCCTCAAGACAGAGTTTGCCCTTTTATTCCCAACTCTTCTTATATGCTCTGCTTGAATGCTAGAACTAACACCATCTCTCTAGTGCTGCAGTTCTCAACCTGTGGGCTGCAAGCCCTTTGAGGGTAGATTTACCCCCAAATTGCTACCCAATACTATCCTACATAATAGATATTTATGTTAGAATTTATAACAGTAGCAAAATTAAAGTTATTATTTAGCAAGGAAAATAATTTTATGCTTTGAGATCACCACAACATAAGGAACCACATTAGAGGGTTGCAACATTAGGAATGCTGAGAACTACTGCTCTAGTAGGTTGCTCAACTGATGGCTTTCTTGATTTCTATCTCTTTCCAGTTAAAATCTGTTTTTCTTGCTTTATTCCCAGGCTAGTTTGTTTCTTATGCTATAATTCTATGCCAAGGTTCTTCCTGTGTAAAATTGTCTGATATTTGGGTAAACACTAAACTTTTTATCATGTCATATAAAAAAACTTTATGATAACAATTTTTTACTTGTCTTTAGTCTCACTTCTATGTTTTGCCCTATGCTTCCTACAGTTCTTTCTCAACATACATAATTAAAATAGCAATTTACTACTGAACATTTTTCAACAAGATGTAGTTTTTGTCTTTGTAGTAGTTCTTTATCTTTCACATCATTACATAATACTATAATATAAAATTGTTTGTTTGTTTATTGCCTGCTCACCATATTGAGAATAAGGTTAGAAAGGCAAGAAAGCAATATCTCTTTTGACATATTTCATCCTGTGTTTTATCACTTGTGGAAGGCTCAGTTATTTCTTAAATGAATGCATGATAATGACAGACTTTTGTACTAAGAAATGTGTGCCAAATCCAAGTCCTGGAGATGCTACTATGGTCTATCATTTTAGAGTTATGCCAATGTCATGACTGCCTTCATGGTAGGGTGTCAGTTCCATTTGCTGTCATAGGGGTGGTGAGGTTTATGAATATATAATATGAATGCATTAAAAATAGCATTATTAAACAGAATGTTAAAAATCTGATGCTCTAAAAGCTGACATGATATTAAAGAATCACAGCTTCAAACTTAGTGTGGTAGTACAAACTCGTAATGCCTAGCTTGGCAAAGGGGCAAAGGAAAGAGAATCATGGATTAAAGACCAGACTGAGTGACATAATCATAACCTATCTCGAATAAGCAAATGAATAAAACCAAATTATCATTAATGTAAGGGCAGCATAACTAAGGTAGACTGTGAGCAAAAGTGTTTTGACACTGCCATCCTTCTATAAGTTGAATCTCTGAATGAGAGATTGGATATAATCCAGTATAGCTAGAGCAAGTAATTTTAGAGAAAGAATTTCCTTTAGTAGCATTTGGAGTTCAGGATCCTTAGTATGAAAGTCACAACAACATGGAGCCTTGAGGTGTTACCTCAAGTTCCAGGAATGTCTGGAAATGTTACTAGAGCTAGAGCAAAGGAACAAATGTTTCTAAGGTCTGCTGCTGAACTCCTCGTTGATTTCCCACTCAAAATCTCATCATCAAACAGTGTAAGAAATTCACAAAGTCAGGTCAATTCAAGGCACTTTTTCATTAATAGTGTTTGTGGACATTTGTCATTAGCACAGATGAAACACAGGGTAAAAATCCCTTTAGTGCAGATCCTAAATGTAGGCTAGATACTAAATACCTCAGGAAGTATTTCCAAATATGACAGGGTGAAGACATTGGAAAATTTCTCCACCACACACAAGGGCATGTGTGCACACATATGCACATCAAAAGTAACCATCTGGAGAACTGCACACATTCAGGTAACACATGTAAAAACATTTGTTGCTGAAAGAGTGCACACACTGGGGATCAGAGAAGATAATCAGAGGCTTTTCTATATGAAGAGTCCCTCTGATCTTTAATTGGTGTAGGAGAGGATTTCCAGAGGGTGTTTTGTTTTGTTTTGTTTGTTTTTTTGGGGGTTTTTTTGTTTTTGTTTTGTTTTGTTTCATTTTATTTTGTTTTTGCCAGATTTGGTCAACACACTTGGTGACAAAGGATGAAAATGTAGGACTTCTTTACCATAGTGAGAAATTTGACAGTTGGCTTAGCTTGAGGTTGGATCCAGCTAGCCAAAGAGGCAGATTATTTAGAAATGCAGTGAATGGTGTGTGTGTGTGTGTGTGTGTGTGTGTGTATGTATATGTGTGTGTGTGTTTGTATATAAAAATACAATGTGTATGCATACAGATATAATGAAATGTATGTCCATGTATATTATGAATGTATTCGTAATATATGAAAGAATATAATGAATACATATTCATGTATTTATAAAGTACATTACTTTATATGCTGAATTGAGAAAAAGCAATAAAGAATAAGTAAAATAATACATAAGCAAGAAAATTGAGGTTAGAAGATTCTAAAACTGAAAGGGAATGCATTATTTTGATTTTTATACTAGAAATAATACCTACTAACAATTGGGTATTGCTGATATACAGTAATGTTAGGTAATTTTAAATCATCCCATACCTGTTAAAGACATACAAGGCCTACATAGAATCAGACACTTCAAGGAGCTAGAAAAAAGAAGCAAATGTTGAAAATAAAGATGAAGAATGAAAAATCATAAACAAAATGGATATTGCTATACAAAACAAATGAGAAGGTCCAAAAGGCCAACTATTATTTATGAATAGAACTTCCTATCTCCAACACTTTTAGGTATAATTGGTAAAGACAGCAAAACAGTGGTTGGAAAGATGACTCATTTAGTAAAAGGCTCATACAATTCTGAGTACCTGAGATTGTCCACTGGTATTCATTTAAATACACTAACTGAAAATCTAAGCATAAGAAGGGAATTAGACAAGCAACTACAACAGAAACAACAGAAGTGAGACTTAATATCATACCGGCCATACATCTGTAACCCCAGCACTGGGAAAACTGAGAAAGAAGAACCTTATGACCCAGAGTTGACCTAAGCTAGGTGAATCAGTGACTCTGATTCCAACAAAAGAACCTGTTTCAGAATATAATATGAAGAGCAATAGAGGAAGACAGCATCCTAGTTTCCATACACGCAGATGTGTATGTTTTCACATACACATTTTCCTCCATACACACATACAGACACACACAGACACAGACACACACAGACACACATACACTCAGAGAGAGAGAGAGAGAGAGAGAGAGAGAGAGAGAGGAGAGAGATCACCAATGTCTGCAGAGGTTAGATGAACAGTAACAGCAAACATCATCACATATGTTATCTAGTTAAAAGAATTAATTTCTGAAAAAAATGTAATGTCCTCAAGAGATTTTATCAAGGATATTTAATATCATTTTAAATTTCCCAGTTCAATTCCAGACTCATAACTTTATTGAAAGTCTAAACAACTCAAATTCTCTATTTGTTTTCAAAGAGTAAGGATAGAAGTGAAACGATAATATAATAGTAAAAGGAGGAATATAGAACTTCCAGAAAATGTCCAGGCCAATGTCTCACAAGAATAGATAATTTACTACCTGGAAGAATTTTGGCTAAACCTTCTGTGTGTAAAAATCATACCATGGCCAAATTGGGTTAAACCTTAGTAAAATTAAACATCAGTTACTTCATGCTGTCACGATAAATTAAACCACAAAAACTGTGTGATTACATTAACAGATGCCTTGAAAAGTTAATTAAAATTTAAGACCTTCATAATTATTTTTAAAAATAAGCTTCAATAAGAATAAAAATAGATTTTCTGTACCTGAAAACACAAGCGATATTTAAGTAAGGTTGAGAGAATCAGACTTACTGTCCAAAATAAGCCTCATGTAATTCTTAGAATTCATTACAGGGCTAAGAAATTTGCTAGTATAAAGTCAGTATACCATGATCAACTGACTTTCAAATATCAGTAAGAAATGGGTAAAGATAATACTGATGTATGTGCGTATGGTATATGGACTATTGGGTATACCTGTTTACATGTTTGCAGGCACACATGTGTGTCATTGTTCTTGTGCCTGATGTCTGTATATATATATATATATATATATATATATATATATATATATATATATAGAGAGAGAGAGAGAGAGAGAGACTATATATATCTATATATATCTATCTATCTATATATATATATAGAGAGAGAGAGAGACTGCAGGTTGTCCATGGCTGTCTTCATCTAGAGTCTCTAATTTTTTTTTTGAGACAGGATTTTCCACTAAATTCAGAGATTTCTGCACTGGTTTTTCTACCTCACCAGCTTGTTCCAAGATACTGATTCATGGACGGAGTATGAGAATGACAGACGCCTGATATTTGTGTCTATGCTACTGATGCTGATTGTCTAGGAGCCAACTTTCTGGCCTTAAAAAAAATCATAAGACTTATAGGCTGCAACCACAGCCTATAAAATTATTATATGCTTATAAATATTATTAAAACTTCTGAAAGTATAGCATTCTCATGAGAGGAAAGAACTAATTCTTAAAGGACACTGAGAAGTTTCTTATGCTTGTGATCACTGGAGCAGCAGTTTTCAGTTTCCCTTGTGCTAAATAAATTGATTGATTTTGAGCAATGTAATATATCTGTACTGATGCAAAGTAACTCCTGCTTATCTGAAGACTACGGACTTATAGAAATAACACTGTATATTTATTTTAGTTAGATTTTGTTTTATGTGTTGCTAAATACTAAAACCACAACCCTAGATAGTATGTGGATCATCTGACTTTTATTAAAATTGCTATTCACGTCCTATGAGAAACAAAGTGGAGAGAGAGAGAGAGAGAGAGAGAGAGAGAGAGAGAGAGAGAGAGAGAGAGAGAGAGAGAGAGAACAGATGGTGGAGCACTGTGTTGTTTCCAACCATTAACATTCCAGAGCTTTGATGATGAATTAGACATTTCAATGCTTTTGAAACATATTTTAATGCTAATTGTAAAAATGTTCCCTGTTTGCCATATTGTGCTGGAAATCACTATATGCTACAAAGAAAAGTATAAACAAAAGAGATTTAAGGATAGCCAATTCCAGAAACCTCACAAGCACAGTGGTCTGCCATTATCTAGATTCTACGGATCACATATAGAGGCAGAAGAAGACAAGTGCCTTTAGAAGGGCAGGGGAATGCCAGGGCCAAGAAGTGGGAGTCGGTGGGTAGGGGAGCAGGGCGCGGGCGAGGGGGTATAGGGAACTTTCAGGATAGCATTTGAAATGTAAATAAAGAAAATATCTAATAAAATATAAAAAAATGAAACAAGAAAGCAGAAGGGCTTCTATGCTGCTGTTAATCTTTATCTTAGAGCTGAGATGTTGAAATACACAAGAAGTAATGAAGTTATAATCCTGCTTTGTGGAAAACTGGAAAACTAAAAAGAAAAAAACCTTTTGGTACCTAAGTTAGATATTGAAACATCTAACTTATTTTCTTTTTTTAAAAAAGATTTGTTCATTTATTTATTTATTTTAGTTATGAGTACACTGGAGCTGTCTTCAGACACACCAGAAGAGGGCATCAGATCCCAGTACATATGGCTGTGAGCCACCATGTCGTTGGTGGGAACTGAACTCAGACCCTCTGGAAGAGCAATCAGTGCTCTTAAACTCTGAGCCAATTCTCAAGGCCCTAAAATCTATTTATTTTCAACAGGTGAAATTTGGAGACTGGTTACTAAGCATTGTTCAATTCAACAAGCTTCACAAAAAGACATGCTCCCTGAAAATCAAGTTTTGGGTTTTTTTTTTCTAATTAAAAAAAAATAAAAATAGGGCTGCTATGAACATAGTGGAGCATGTGTCTTTTTTACCGGTTGGGACATCTTCTGGATATATGCCCAGGAGAGGTATTGCTGGATCCTCCAGTAGTACTATGTCCAATTTTCTGAGGAACCGCCAGACTGATTTCCAGAGTGGTTGTACAAGCTTGCAATCCCACCGACAATGGAGGAGTGTTCCTCTTTCTCCACATCCTCGCCAGCATCTGCTGTCACCTGAATTTTTGATCTTAGCCATTCTGACTGGTGTGAGGTGGAATCTCAGGGTTGTTTTGATTTGCATTTCCCTGATGATTAAGGATGTTGAACATTTTTTCAGGTGCTTCTCTGCCATCCGGTATTCCTCAGGTGAGAATTCTTTGTTCAGTTCTGAGCCCCATTTTTTAATGGGGTTATTTGACTTTCTGGAGTCCACCTTCTTGAGTTCTTTATATATATTGGATATTAGTCCCTTATCTGATTTAGGATAGGTGAAGATCCTTTCCCAATCTGTTGGTGGTTTTTTTGTCTTATTGATGGTGTCTTTAGCCTTGCAGAAGCTTTGTAGTTTCATGAGGTCCCACTTGTCAATTCTCGATCTTACAGCACAAGCCATTACTGTTCTATTCAGGAATTTTTCCCCTGTGCCCATATCTTCAAGGCTTTTCCCCACTTTCTCCTCTATAAGTTTCAGTGTCTCTGGTTTTATGTGAAGTTCCTTGATCCACTTAGACTTGACCTTAGTACAAGGAGATAGGAATGGATCGATTCGCATTCTTCTACATGTTAACAACCAGTTGTGCCAGCACCATTTGTTGAAAATGCTGTCTTTCTTCCACTGGATGGTTTTAGCTCCCTTGTCGAAGATCAAGTGACCATAGGTGTGTGGGTTCATTTCTGGGTCTTCAATTCTATTCCATTGGTCTATTTGTCTGTCACTATACCAGTACCATGCAGTTTTTATCACAATTGCTCTGTAGTAGAGCTTTAGGTCCGGCATGGTGATTCCACCAGAGGTTCTTTTATCCTTGAGAAGAGTTTTTGCTATCCTAGGTTTTTTGTTATTCCAGATGAATTTGCAGATTGCACTTTCTAATTCGTTGAAGAATTGATTTGGAATTTTGATGGGGATTGCATTGAATCTGTAGATTGCTTTTGGCAAGATAGCCATTTTTACAATGTTGATCCTGCCAATCCATGAGCATGGGAGATCTTTCCATCTTCTGAGATCTTCTATAATTTCTTTCTTCAGAGACTTGAAGTTTTTATTATACAGATCTTTCACTTCCTTAGTTAGAGTCACGCCAAGATATTTTATATTATTTATAATAGCCAGAAGCTGGAAAGAACCCAGATGTCCCTCAACAGAGGAATGGATACAGAAATTATGGTACATTTACACAATGGAGTACTACTCAGCTATTAAAAAGAAGGAATTTATGAAATTCCTAGCCAAATGGATGGACCTGGAGGGCATCATCTTGAGTGAAGTAACACAATCACAAAAGAACTCACACAATATGTATTCATTGATAAGTGGATATTAGCCCAAAACTTAGGATACCCAAGATATAAGATACAATTTGATAAACGCATGAAACTCAAAAAGAATGAAGACCAAAGTGTGGACACTGTGCACCTTCTTAGAATTGGGAACAAAACACCCAGGGAAGGAGTTACAGAGACAAAGTTCGTAGCTGTGATGAAAGGATGGACCATTTAGAGACTGCTGTATCCAGGGATCCATCCCATAATCAGCTTCTAAATGCTGACACTATTGCATACACTAGCAAGATTTTGCTGAAAGGACCCAAATATAGCTGTCTCTTGTGAGACGATGCCGGGGCCTAGCAAACACAGGAGTGGATGTTCACATTCAGCTATTGGATGTATCACAGGGCTCCCAATGGAGAAGGTAGAGAAAGTACCCAAGGAGCTAAAGGGATCTGCAACCCTATTGTTGGAACAACATGATGTACTAACCAGAACCCTGGAGCTCTTGTCTCTAGCTGCATATGTATCGAAAGATGGCCTAGTCGGCCATCAATGGAAAGAGAGGCCCATTGGACTTGCAAATTTTATATGCCCCAATTTGGGGAATGCCAGGGCCAAAAGAATGGGAATGGGTGGGTAGGGAAGTGGGGGGCGCTATGGGGGACTTTTGGGATAGTATTGGAAATGTAATTGAGGAAAATATGTAATAAAAATATTAAAAAAAATACAGTTACATCAACGAACAGACTAGAGAGCCTGGGGGGGAAAAATAAATAAAAATAAAGGAGAACAACCACGTTTCTCCTCCTGAATCAGAATTAAAATATTACTTAGGAATCTGGAACCAAGGAATGTGTTTGACACTTAGATTTGACTTCATCTTTGCTTCCTTGTTGAGTGAATTCTTCTCAACAATGAGCACTGTGGAAGGGATCAGACATGACCCAAAAAATGTGAGGCTCATCTATAAATGCTCCCAGCTGTTTTTTAATTAACACACATCCCTCACCTTGAAGTCTGGAAATAAGCACTAGGTCAAAGGTGCATCAGAGCTTAAATTTAAACAAAGCATTTTTATTTTCAGGACACCTGAGAAAATGTAGATCACAGGGTACATGTTTTAAAAATACAAGGACCCTGGTATAGCTGTGGCTATGCCAGTACCTGGCAAACACAGGAGTGCATGCTCACAGTCAGCTATTGGATGGAACACAGGACCCCCAATGGAGGAGTTAGAGAAAATACCCAAGGAGCTAAAGGGGTCTGCAACCCTATAAGTGGAACAACAATATGAACTAACCAGTACCCCTAGAGCTCGTGTCTCTAGCTGCATATGTAGCAGAAGATGGCCTACTCGGCCATCATTGGGAAGAGAGGCCCCTTGGTCTTGCAAACTTTATATGCCCCAGTACAGGGGAACGCCAGGGCCCAGAAGTGGGAGTGAATGGGTAGGAGAGAGGGGGCAGTGGGGAGGGTATGGGAGACTTTTGGGATAGCATTTGAAATGTAAATGAAGAAAATACCTAATAAAAAATGGGAAAAATACTAGGAAACTCATTTAGTTAAAGGTAGAGGTAGACTCATATTCATTATATATTTGAATGGCCCCAAACTGCTCCCATTCCTGACAAATGTATCCAGCCATTCCCAGAATTCTCCAGCTTCAGCTGAATTTGGCCATATAGGATCCCTCTTTGGCCCTTTCCACCTTTCTTCACCTTCCATAGATATACTATGTATATACATATATACACATAGTGAATAAATATTGTTTTATTAAAATATTAAATGCTACAGAAAAGAATTCATAGAAAGTGCTATATTATATCTTCCATATTAAGCATCAGGTTATGGAAGCATCTTCCATAAAATATAATTGATAATCACTAAATTACCTTTACTTTGAAAGCAAACTTTAGACCATGTAGTCAAAAATATTTGTCTTATACATTGTGTTTTAGCTATCTCATTCAAACTTTAAAATAAATATTTGATGCATATTTAGTATCAGCCACTTACTAATAAATAAGATGTACAGCTGCTTAAGAGTGCACAGAAACTCCACAGTATCTAACAGCTGTGGTAATTTGCTAGACCCTAACCATATGTGGATATTTACATTTTAATTCACTGAAATTAAGTGTAATTTAAAAGCTCAGTCCTTCAATGTCTTACATTTCAAGTTCGTATTCACCACATGTCACTAGTGGTTACTGTACTAGACGGCCCAGATGTAGAATGTTTCTATTATGGTGGGAAGTTCTATTGTACAAGGCTACAAACAGAGGGTACAGGAGAGGATTTTGGGCATGGCAATCAAAACTCCAGGAAGTGTTAAAAATGGAAGAATTATTTAGCCCAGGACAAAGAATGAGGTCTGGTTTTGTGATGGTCTTGGAATGAGACAAAGGATATGAAGAGAAGCAGCCATCTGTTTTTCATACAGCTGTTGGTTTGAAACAGGAGGAACTAATTTAAAAATATAGCAGAAAGTTTTAGGTTAAACAGCAAAAGTGAAGGTCATGAACAAGTAGAACACATTCGTGAGTCTTCCCAAACTTCCAAGTCAAGAGACAGAGTCCTACTAACTATGTTATTCATCCCCTGATACTGAAGCCAATCATGTTTTCATCCTTCAAAATCTTGTAGATAACGGATTAAGTTAATCAATCAATAAATACTTAATCATGACTACTATGTGCTAAGCACTATACTGGGAAGCAGATATTTAAAAGAAGCTCACAATATGACTTATCTAGTTCTTAGAATCTTTCAGTACTATATTATAACATGAAAGAAAATAACTAATATAGAAACAATGGCGATCCAAATCACATAGTAAGGTAGTGACAAAGCAACTATGAGTACTGTTTGACTCCTGGAATTCAAAAATATCCCATTGAGTGGGTTACAGTTCTTTAGGGGATTCCAAAGCAGGAAAAAAATCAAAAATCATATAGCTTGGGGTAGTTAGGCCCAAGACAGAAAACACCTAGTGTTAGACCTTCAACCCGTACATAGTAGGAGCAAGATACAAGGCAGTATGTCTAGGCAATGAAAAAAGAGAGGAAATCACACAATGAGTTGGAGAAATACAGTATCCAGCGAATATCTGTTCATTCTCAGTGTGATGTAATTATGTCACTTGGGTTACAACACAAAATTCAAAAGTAGAATGAACAAGATAATTCTCTGGGATGCAAAGATGTTAGGGGAAAC
The DNA here is from genome assembly GCF_978045245.1 of Mus caroli. NCBI lineage: Eukaryota > Metazoa > Chordata > Mammalia > Rodentia > Muridae > Mus > Mus caroli. The sequence continues at coordinate 97,459,506 of NW_028227264.1, forward strand.
ATTGGACAGATAGAAGTCAGAAAAAAATTCCACAATAGATTATGATTTTGTCAAAAGGCATGTCTGTAAGTAGTCATGTTTAATTTGTTTAGAATTAAGGGAGAATTATATGGTGTTTACTATAAATTTTAGTGTATTTTCAGGGACAAAGGGAAAAAATCATAAGTAAGAGTAGAGATTACTGATACAGTAAATGTTTGGGAGAAAGATGGTGCAAATTTGAAAAGATTTTCTTGTTGAGTTCGAATAACTTTACCTTTACTCTTGATCTAAGCATCATTGATCTAGAACACCACAAAAGTACTGACAATATAAATTTTCCATGAGAGCCTGAACCATTCCCCAAGATAAACCATCTGCTAGATAATAAAATAAGTCTTATTAAAAGATTAAAATCTTTAAGCTGTAACCTAAACTGTAATGAGGAACTAAATTAGGAGTCAATGATGTAAAATATCTAGATGTACACGTGTATTTTGGAGTTATATAACTTGTTTGTAAGTAAGCTATAATTAAAAAAAATTAACTATAGGTAGGAAAATAATTTTGTGGAATCATGATAAGAGAGTAACACACCGAAGTTCAGTGGAGGTGGCCAAATATTTCTTTACTAGAACAAATGAAGACTTATAAACAAACATTGAAACAAATGAATTTTATGCACAGTCACATTTTTGTTTACAAAATACCTTCTCAAAAATTGGCAAAAGTAGTACTGTAGCCTAAAAGAAAAGTTTGGAGAGTACAAAAGGGAATAAAAATGGCTAAGAATCATTTTAGAAAAGTATCCAACATCCTTAATTAGAAATTATAGCTATATAGGTTAACTACTTTGATATTTTAACTTACCTTAGTCAGAATGGCTAAGATAATGAAAGCAACTAAAAACAAATAATGGTGAGGATGCAGGGGTAGAGGAATGCTCATTCATTGTTGGGTGGACCACAAATAGATGCTCTACTACAGTAATGTGCAGAACTTTCAGACAGCTAAAACAGACCTGTCATATCACCTAGCTCTACCATTCTTTGTCATACACCCAAGATTACAACACCTGACTCCCCAGAGACTGTCTCAGACATGTTGCTTGCTGCTTTATCCACAAGAGCTAGGAAATAGATACAGCCTAAACGTCTTTCAACTGATGAAAATGTGCACATACACATTTTAATTTTATTCAGTTATAACAATATTTGAATTCATAAGCTTTGTAGGCAAATGGATAAAAGTGGATAACATTACACTAATTCAGACCAAGAAATTTAAATGGTTCATGTCACTCATATATATGTGTGTGTGTGTGTGTGTGTGTGTGTGTGTGTATTGGAATAACTGTAGAACCAGGAAAATTCTAAAGAACCTTGAGTCAATTGATGGGAATGAATATTGAAGAGGAGGAGAAAAACACAGATGTTAGAATGGGAAAAATTAGGGGTGTCAGGGCACTTAACTGGGGAGTGAAAGGAATCAAAAATCAAGAGAAGATCATGGGTAAATGAGAGAAAAAGTATATATGAGAAAGCCATAGAGTAATAGAGAAATATTCTGTTTTCCTAAAATTACACACACACACACACACACACACACACACACACACACATATATGTTATGGCATATGTGTATAGATAGATTGGTGATATGTAGATATGTAAATGATGCATACACATATAGATGATAGGTAACTATAGATAGATTTTAAATTACAATGTTTCCCCCAAGAGCAATAGGCTATCAAACAAAACCTCCAATTCCAAACATCAGAACCATCTATCTGATATTTTGATTAGGATAATCTGTAAGATCCCAAAACACTAAAGAATAATGTTGCTTCCCTTAGTTGACCTGGAATTTAAAGATAAAACCCTATTGTTGAAAACAAAACACACTGTAGACACAAGGCTTAGAAGAAACAACTGGAATTAACCTTGCCTCCTTGAATATGAAGGTGCTATGCAAGCTGTCAAAGGAGAAAACTAACAGTCCTATCTAAATAGAAATTGTATGAGCTACAGCAATGGCCAATATGACCAGATAACAAACAACAAAAGTCCAATAGTGGCACTTTATCATTGTGGTATCTGACACATATTTAGTTGTGCATAAAGCCTGCTTAATAGGAAAGAATACATGGCTGGTACTGTGATCCTAGTCAACTGCCCTTGGCTAGTGAGGCCATGGATCTAGAGATGAACCTACTTCTACTTTCCTAAATGAGAAATCATTTTCTAATAGCATTCTAGACTTATCATTCATACCCACAGAGAAATGATGATTTTTCTCCTCATCTATTTTTACAGCAGTGGCTCATAATTACAGAAAAACTGGTAAAAAAGAAAGAGAACAACTGTATGTGGGTTACCTAAACCCAACTGATGAATCTGCAACACAACATCTACACTTAAGACTCTGGGAACATTACAATAAAAGAAGTCAGAAAGATTGAGTGGTCAAGAACATCTGATTATGTTATAGGAGATAGTCTGGGGTAGTCTGGGAGATTTGGCCTTCTATGTATAACAGGGAAGCTGCACCATGAAATCTCAACAATACAGTTGCCCAAATAAAATTGGCAAATTAACACCATCGGTTAATATGCTAGTTGTTACAAAATCTGACAAGGCTCCATCCATACATGAAGAGCTACAATGTCAGCCTGCAGAAAGAGGGGGAATCATTCTTTCTCAGGTATGATCCCCCCCCATGATAGGTTGTGCAATCCTAAATATTTCAGCCATAAACCTATACACATAAGGAGTAACAATAAATGGCCTCAACAGGTTGTTTGCTTGTGTGTACATGTTGTCATGTGTGGTGTGTATACATATAAATAAACTTGTATTCATTTACATTAATTTATCGTTTCAGAAAAGATTTGAGCATTGGGGACTTTGAGATAACCAGTGGTTTAGAGAATGTATTGTTCTTGCAGAAGACCAGGTTTATTTCCCAGCACCTATACTGTGGCTTACAACACCCTGTAGATCACTTATTCATGGCCCTTCTTTCTCTTGTAGGCATTAATCATACATGCTGTACATACACACATTCAGGCAATACACTTACATACATAAAACAAAAACAATTATATATACATATATATATTTGATTATCAAGTATACAAGCAAATTACTGATTATCTAATATAAGGCTGTGGTATGTACTCACATAGTATGAGGCTGGGATATTCTGTTTTATTATATAATAAAGTCACAATACATTAACAATTCAGAACAGTAAAGCCCCAAAAAAGAGGGATCTCTTGCTATCACATGGATTACTTGCTTTGCCTAGTTGTAGTCAATTTCAGGGATTCATGGATAGTGTTGCTAATAAATAGTCAGGTACAAGAGCAATCAAGACATCATCAACAAATGAGTTCATCTTGAAAAAAGTAGAGCTTAAAAGTCAGTAAAAGACTTTTTCTCAATTACTTTTCAAATAATCCTTTAAAGCAGAATTCGACTTCTAAGTTTTGTACAGAGGTGAACAGCAAAGCATACTGCAATTAACTTTTGCTAGCTATTGTCCAGGATAATATACCACAATTATGCAAAGTCATCATCCTAACAATCCCCTGGATATCCCAATTTACAAAGTAAATATACACAGAGACTTGTTAAGGGCTGCCTAGTTTCATCCTACTTGCATGATACCTCATCTGAATATGTGAGACTCTAAGTTTTCCATTCCATCATTCTCATAGTCCATCCCGGAGAGAAAGGCAACATGATTCCAATACTCACTGTAGTTCCTCCTCCTTGTGCCCTCAGATCCAGTTAGCTTTCACACATATTGTCCGAGATGATCCATACAATGTCTCTTACATGCAGCCTCCCTGCTTATAAATAAATAAAGAATGTCAGGTTAGAATCCCCTTGTCTCTTTCTCAATGGTAACTATCATTGGGTTTATATTAGAAGCAGAAATGCAGTTCAAGGATTGAAGAACACATAGCGGGACTTGTGTTTCTAGCTGCATATGTAGCAGAGGATTGTCTAGTTGGCTATCAGTGGGAGAAAAGGACCTTCGTCTTGCAAAGATTCTATGCCCCAGGATAGGGGAATGCCAGAGCCAGGAAGCAGGAGTGGATGGGTTGGGGAGCAGGGGGAGAAGGGAGAGTATAGGGGATAGTCAGAGAGGAAACTAGGAAAGGGGATAGCATTTGAAATGTAAATAAAGAAAATAGCTAATTAAAAAAAAGAATAAAACAGAAAACCAAACCAAACAAACAAACAAACAAAAAAAGAAATGCAGTTCAAGGATTGAAGAACTAACTCAAGGAAACAGTAGTAATACATGCTCAAAGATAATTTAGGACATCCTAAATCTGTTAATTCTCTAGAAAGAGAAACAGATGGCAAATGAAACAATACTCCATGTGTATTATTTCCCTTTACTTCTGGCTAATAATAAAATAATTAATAAGAATCCCTGGCTGTAACAAAAGCATACATGTTGGAACCTGCAAAGATTGTGATCAACTCTTAACAAGTTAATGAAGAAAAGAAGCCCTTTTGCTTACAAAAAAATATTACTTTGAAGTTCAAGAGATCTATACCTCTTGTTCCTTCACCCCAGTTATCGTCAATCTAACATTTTACATAATCCAATGTCCAGGATTAAGGATTGACTACAATGTTCCTCACTATAGTACAGACTATATTTAACCTCATATATTCAACTTTTAATTTTTATAATTTCTGTTCTCGCCTATTAACTAATCCTTTCTTTGGGAAATTATTAATTTTTATTTAGCCAAGTTGTCAAGAGGTGCCAATGTTGATATTTGCAATCACAAATTGGGAATGAAATAGAAGTTTGCAGTCTGGCAGATAGCAGATAATTGTGGAAGTTTTCATAAGGAGAAAAGGGGGACATGACCTCTGTCCTTCACGCACAGAGCCCATACAAAATATATCTCCTATATATTGACTTAAGCTATTCAAACGAAGGAAAAATAAATACAAAGAATCAAGCATTCAATTTGCATAAATAGTGTATAGCCGAAAACACAGTAAAATAAATTAAAATGTAAATGTGTATGATGTCATCACAAATCAATTTAAAAAAAACCAAGCAGAATGGTTGTGTGTAGAATGTGAAATTCTCAGCGTCTTCTGATAGAACATTTCTAATGCTGGATAAAGAGGCCAGGTCATTCATCTTTGGAGAACTTCCTGTGGGAATGTCAGAGTCTGCTGGCAGCAGTCTAGACTTTAGGGGATATACATGAAAGGAAGTTATCTTGTTTTGTGAAGTAAGAAATCACCTGATGTATATCCAAATCAGCATCAGAAAGAACCTAGGGAAGACAAATTAAACTCAGTACCCATTTCTGTCAACTCTACCTTAGGTCTTTGCACAAGAGTTTCTGAGTATCTAGAGATTGGTTTTGTCTTTGGTTCATCTTCATTTCAATGTTATTCTCCATAATTATTTTGAAGGCTGTTCTTTTCCTCTTGCATTTCTTTCTCTTAAGTATATTTTCAAAGAGCAGAAATAAAATAAGGGACATAATTGTTTCATTGGTTTCTTAAGAATTTATAGGTAAAGAGAAAATGCTATTGCAATTTAAATTCTCAGAACTGACTACAAAATTACTTGACTAATCACAGTTTACTTTCCAGAAAACATCTATTATCATTTAGCTATATAGATATATTTTTATTTTGATCATTTTTCTTTTTCATTCTCAGTATTACAACATTTTATTCATATAAATATTTAGTATCTTATTATAGCACAGTCATGATTATTGAGCACACAGAGTTCTTACAAATATAACTGGTAAAAACAGAGCTTCCTGTATCTGAAACTTTTATATAGTGAAAATAGCTATGAGAATTCAAATGTGAATGACATCTGTAGGCTGATATGTTCAAATACTTGGTCTGAATTTGGTGAAACTATTTGACATGGATTAGGAGCTGTAGCCTATTGAATGAGGTGTGTCACGTGGGGACAGACTTTGAGGTTTCAAAGATCTTGGGCCAGTCCCAGTGTTCTGCTTTCTGACTCCTACTTGGTATTAACATGTGACCCCTTAGCTACCCCAGTCTAAATATCTACAGCTTGTCTGCATGCTGTCTCTCCACCATAGACTTTTAATGCTCTGAAACTGTAAGCCCAAATAAACTCTTTCTTTGTAAGTTGCCTTGGTCACAGTGTATTGTTAGTGTCATGGAAAGGAAACTAAGATAATACCTAAACAACACTTCTGTTCTGGAAAGAGAAGGCACACAAGGAGTATTATTTTAGCATCCTTAGCCTTGGACTTATTAACAACTAATAAGAGAAAACCAATTTCATATGTGTACCAGATAAGATTATAGTTCTATAGCTCACTTATCCCTGAGAAACTGGAATAACTTTGCAATGTTCTCTGTTATTTCTACCTAAATATTCCTTAGGGGCTGAAAAAGTTGTTCATATTTCCAAGCTAGAGATGGACAACTTTCACAAACTATGTAATATAGTAGAAATTATCTTAGGCATATTAGCATGTGCTGTTCAATTTCAAAATCTTTATATTCTCCTCTCTTTGTTTTCCTGATAGATGAACTGCAGAGGAGGACAAAGAGAAGATTGCTCATATTGCTCCAAGTAAAATGGTGAGACATTTCAGCAATGATTCTGAAACTTTACTATAAACATTTTATGATCAATGGAGGAAGGAGTATGGAAAGAATATACTCCATAATGCTACACATTTACCTTACTGAAACAGACAGGAAAAGCCCTTTGCTCACTTAAGAAGATGTGGAATTTCTCTCCATTTTTAGGAATGTGATTTCTGATAGTCTTATAAGGGAATCTATGGCCAAGTAAATAGCTATTAGAGACCTTAAAGCATATCTGATGTAAAGAACCTAAAAGATGCAGAAAAGAATCCAAAGCTGTTGACCCCTGGATGGAAAGCATCTGTGAATTACAACATTGTAAGTCTTGCCACACCAGGTCCATGCTTGACATTGATTGACATGCTGGTGAAGGAGCAGTCCCCAGAGTGGGAAGACCTCTTGGCAAAGATGTGTCTGCTATGGTCAAGATCGACTTCAGCCTGACTAAGCACAGTGACACGATCTGTAATATGCTGAACATTCCCTTGAACAAAAGGCAGACTCAGTCCCTCCACCTGCTCTTTTCCCTCCACTCAGAACTCAAGAACTCTCAGCATTTTAAACCTTTTGCTGAAGGCAAGAAAGCAGTCGTTCCTCTCTCCAACTCTGCCTAGCAGGCTGGACATGGAGAGACACTGACCATCATCTGAGCCACCTCCTGGATCTGTGCAAAGTCAGACAGACAGGGTCCATGTTAGCTACTTAACATCTGCCTGGTCAACAGCTGGACCTGGGCAACATGAGTCCTGTTGCCTTGTCTGTGAGAGCATATATTTACTTCTGGGTTCCACCTGCCTCCAGTTGCCTTCTGTAAGAAAGGATGTGTCTAAACTGCTGTGAGCAATTGAGTTGAAAAAACTGGATTTCTGAGAACCACTGCAAACAGGCTGAGGTAGGTGGTCCCAAAGTCAATCTTTAATTAAGAAGAATTGATCTTACACACAAATTTCTTTGTTGGTTTGTGTTAGAATACATGTTAATTTTCACACATCCCCAAAGGATCTCTGATACATTACAATTCAATGGAAATTAATGAGAATAGCATGAAAAGAGCGAATCTAGAATCCAAACAGCAGACCAATATTTCATTCTTCTATGGTTTTCTACAACTGACTTATCTATCACTCAGACTCAGTTTTGTCCTTTATACATTATAGAACAGAAATAATACCATAGCTTCATTGGGCTGTTTTTAGTATCGAAATTAGATGAATTTTAAAATGTACTTGAGAAACACAAGGGTACATTTCACAGTCATTACTGCTTTTAAAAATAATTTCTTTATTGGAGGAAGATCTCATACTGGATAGAAAAGATTGTGCAAGTTCATTTTCTTATGGACAAAGAAGTTTTCAAAGTAACAATGTTCATCTGAGGTCAAATTTATTGTTTTGAAATTAGACAAAAAAAAAGGGTTTAGGATTTTTACTGGCTCTTAAGGAAGTTTTGTTGTGTTCATGACAGTGTTAGCACTAAGTGAGAGGTATCACCTGGGACTGAGCACAGACATTTCTAGTCATCACAGTAGGCTAAGCTCTCCATGTGGATATTAATAAATCTATGCACTCTTGAGTCTAGTTATAAATGAGAGAGAGCTATGTTTTGCTATACGCTCATCAAACATTCTGATGATTTTCTTTGCATCTTTTCTAACGTTAATTTTTTCTTCTTCTGCTTTATTTTGCTTGCTTGACTTATGTTTTTCTTGAGATAGGATTCCATATAGCCCAGGCTGGCCTCATACTGGCCCTAGAGTCAGGGATGATCCTGAGGTCCTGAACCTTTCAACCTCACACCTGAACATGGGCGTGGCAAGCATAGCCATCAGGAACCACTTCAATCTTAAATATATTGATGAGAGTGGTGATATTATAGAGAGAACTCCATTTCACAAAAGCGCCTCTTCCTTATCAATGGATAAGATGACTCAAGGGATAGATGCACAGGTGTCTAAGTCTGATTATCAACGTTGAATTATCAGAACTCACCTGGGGGAGGAAGAATGCCAGTTCCCACATGTAGTTTCAGGACGTCCACATTCACACTATGGCAATGCCCCCCAGTCCACAACCAGCCCCTAAACACACAATAAAATTATATGTTAAATAGTGGAGGAATTCCTGTGCTGTTTGTGCATTTTCTAACCAATCATTGGAATTATTTTTATGATTTAAGATTAGGGTTCATTTTGTGATCATACATACAGTTTTATTAAGGAGCTACTAGGGACAAGGAAACATACCATAAGTACTAAAGGCAAACCACAAATTATTTTACCTAGGAGGAAGTTTCACCTGCACATAGAATTATGTTTGTCTTTTTTAAAATTTTATTTCAAACATAATTACATAATTACTCCTGCTTTCATTTCTTTCATGTGGTTTTTTTTCTTCCCTTTTTCAATCTATCAGACAGTAACTCCTCCTGAAGAGAATTTATTCCTAAGTAGGATCAGAGATGATGAGACTGCCTTCACTATACTCCCACAGAATAGTCAAATAAGTGATTCCAGAGCAATGTCTTAGACCTAGATCCCAGGCTTTGTGAGATTGTGTCAGTTCTGTCAGTGACTTCAGAGTCTGAAGATAAAACAGTACTGGTTGCTTGCATAACCTTTCCTGTTTCACTTTTTACTTGTCCATTTAAAACAGTTTTCTTAATATGTCCTCTTCAGGACACCAGCATTTTGTAATATCAAATTTTAGCATCATTTATCTTTTTCCTCCAGGAATTACTATGCTCAGAATATATCATGAAGTGTAGCTCTAGATAGTGTTTCTGCATAAGATAGAAATCAATAACTTTATAGTGACAAGTAAGCCCAATGAGCATTCATAAACAGTGTATCCCTCCTTCTGTCTCTCTCCATCTGTCTCTGTCTGTCTGTCTCTGTCTCTCCTGCTCTGCCTCTCTCTCACACATACACACACATGTACAATGGGAATGAATGATGCACATTTGTGAATAATGTGCATGCATATGCAGCTGTGTATTGCTGCTTGTTCATGTGTGAGTGGGGTCATGTGCAATTTCTAACGTATGAGCTCTTTCTTCACCTGTGTGATACAGGGTCTCACATCTTCCATTGCTGTGCATATGAAGCCATTTGGCTAGTGAAATTCAGAGATTCTCCCATCTCTGTTCCATAGGCTCTCTGGAATTACTACTGCAACTAGTTTTTTATGTTGGCTCTATTATCTGAACTCACATAGTCAGGTACTTTAGACCCACTGAGCCAATTTCCCAGCTCTTAAACAGTATCTGGTTGTGGTCATCTAATTATTTGCTGGGAAGCTGCACAGAGGATTTTGTAAGAGCATCAGAACTTTGAAGCATTAAGTCATACATTTAAAGATAAAGGTTTTATTTTGGGAGTTATTTTTCATTATTTTAAATTACTTAAGTACACTATGCATATATCATGTCATATATAGAAGTAAACAGCTGGAATATAGATATTAAATATTTACAAATATAAAATCTATAGTACTATTTAGTTTATTTAATTTATATGAAAATCATGGTGTTTTGTATTTAGAGTGTCAACATAAAATACAGCTCTCACCTCAAAGAAAATAAAAAACATTGAGCCTCATATAAGTGACCATGTTTAAGTGACATGGTGATTACCATAAACACCATGTTCAAACATGGTAATGAATTCATAATGTTTTCATAGTAATAGAAAAAAGAAAGTTATGAATCAGGACACTTAATGAACATTGTCAAAACATGAGACAAGTTACAGCCAACCAGGGAAATCCCCATTACTAGTCTCATGTTATCTGAGGACGTTTGTAACGATCTAGTTGGCAAAAATGGGGGAAAGTTTCTAGATTCCAAAAAGCTATTAGTTATGAGGATGTTATATTGGACATAGAAGTGTGCAATACTCAGCTGTTTGGGAGCTAAGATATATGAAGATAATTTGGCTTTATTCTTATAACATTCCAACTGTCCACATTCATTGAACATCTAATCAATCAGCCTTGTGACATATTTGATGTGGCTTCAGTGTCTCTGTCCCAGAAACTTAAGTTAATCAAATTAAGAAGAGATCAGGGGTTGTATGTTATTCTGTTGCCTTATCTTCATTGTCGTAGTTATTTAAAAAGTAATCCTTAAGAATGCAATACAAAGTCAGGAACTGTCTCCTGGTACCATCCTATACCCGCTATACTGTAATTATGCTCAGAAATAAGCGATTTTACAATAGAAATTCAACCCATGTCAGCATATTCATATATGTGGGACAGACATGCTTGAGTTGTCAGGAATTAAAAGTCCTTAGCATCAACCTGCACGTTCCATTTCTTATACATGAGCTTATGCTTATTAATGAATTGCAATGAACTAATGAAGTTGAAGCAAGGCAGTTTATAACTGGAAAATGTTACATGGGTCTTTTGCAGCTCATAAACATTGCCAAGTTATTTAATATGATTCTATGTCAAGCTCTTCTGCATTAGATACTGAGGCAGCTCAGTAAGTGGCTGGATGCCCTTCACAATACCACAAGCTTTATCAAGTTTTGATAAATTTCACAATTGATTAGAGCTCAAGAAAGGAGGTAGTGAAAATGCAAGATTAATTTTGTTTTATTTATTCTGAGGATTTCATTGTAAATCTAAATGTGAGGTCATTAGATCAGGGGAGAACGATTCCTTCAGTGTGTCACTGATTAAGTTATATCATTTGCATGGCGCCCTCTCTTGTCTTTGTACTCAGAACTCTGCTAGGAAATTCCACTGGGCCATGTCTCATGCCCTGAAGCACTTAACATTCCTAACCTGTCTTCTTAGAACTTGCCTTTCATTTCCTGTGCTGTGTAATTCACTGGATTTGACCTTTCTTCTCTAAAGAATGCACTTGGAGACAGAGCAAGAAAAATTATGTGCCTTGTCACCTTTTATACATAGAAAAGAGAACATTTTTAGAACAGTGTGAGTAAGCATACCATCAAATCACATATATAGCTTTTCTCCTAACACAGCTCCCCACATGTCTCCTAGCAGATAAGATTTACTGATCACCTTGCTGTCTATGCATTGTGCACTGTTTATAACCTTCAAAGAATGAAGGAATTACTGTGAATTGTCATACACACACACACACACACACACACACACACACACATATATATATATATATATATATATATCCATGTAGCTATCTCCTTTTCTATTCAGAACAAAAGAACAATGAAGCAAGTGATTATGATGGTGGAAATTTGTAACATTTGGTTTATTCTTCAGGCAGACTATGTAGGCATTGCGTGCTATATTCAAAGGTCATCACTGAAAAGAGCATTATTATTTTTTTGTAAGAAATATTTGTTCTCATTTGAAATATCTACCCCCTTTCTTAAATATTACAGAATTTCTGGAATTTATTCTCTCTCATATTCATACAATTAAACAGAATCAAAACAAAATAACTTTTGGAACCAAAAACACAGCTCTTGCCTTAGAAAGGATAGTAGATAGTTTATTCTGGAGGAAAATGTGAGTCAGCATGGCCCACAAACACACATTCCAGCTATCCCAAGGTCTATTTTCCAAAGTGAGAACAGTCTCGTGATGATTTACAGTGACAAAAAATGAAAACTAAATTCAAGATCTTTTCTAAATATGTGGGTGATGTCTTAGGTAGGGTTTCAATTGCAACTACAAAACACCATAACCACAAAGCAAGTTGGGAAAACAGGGGATTTATTTGACTTATACTTCCGCTTTACTGTTCATCATCAAAGGAAGTCAGAACAGGAACTCAAACAAATCAGGAACGTGGAGGCAGGAGCTGATGCAGAGGCCATGTATGGGTGCTGCTCAATGGCTTGCTCCCCCTGACTTTCTCAGTCTGCTTTCTTATAGAACTCAGGACCACCAGCCCAGGGATGGCACAATGCATGGACCTTCTGCCATCAAGAAATAATTAAGAAAATGCCTTACAGCCAGATCTTATGGAAGTATTTTCTCAATTAAAGTGTCCTTCATTCAGCTTAATTTTATTTGTATATCCAGACATAAGACTAGCCAGCACAGGTGAAAACATCAGGCAGGGGTTCCACCAAACTAGGCAACTCTGTCCTATGAGCCTCAGATATTATCTGCTGGTATTCTCAGCCATGGGTTGATGGATGTTGGAGTCTGCTTATGCATCCCCAAGTATAAAAGATAATGAAGAAAATATTAGGTCATATATAGAGGGGGCAATAAGTGGCTATTAAGGGGGTGAATTATGGGCTAATACAATTTGGTTCTAGATTTACAACATTTCAGGCTCTCCACATCATTCCAGTTCTAATGTGTTAACATACCTCATGGAAGACTCGGGATGGGGAACATTTCTAGAAAATTCCCTTCAATAAACACTAATATTTTAGGGCAACCTAAGTAACAGTGTGTGCAGCTTTCATTTACCAGTGCATGAATAGCATTCAACTTTATTCTTTGCATTTAGTATAAGTTACACAGTTTACTCATTTTATTTTTGGTGCCCTAAAGTATATTTCACTAGAAACATTTTATGTAACTCTAACTTTTATTAACCTATAGTAATGGTTGTCTTGGAGGCATACTGCCTCCTTCTGCTAACCTAGGTTTAGCCCTGGAAGCTTCTAGCATCTGTACAATCTAATCTAGGGCTAGACTATTTTCAGTCTCAGACTTACTACTGAATAAGCTCACCCTTTCTTGTTCTTTCTGAACTCTGGTTGGATGGTTCAACTCAGCTTTTCTGTCTTAAACTCCTCTGTAAGCTGACTGATTCCATCTGGTTTCTCTCAGATTTTCTGAATTTCTCTGCTCGGCAGCAAACTAACTCTTGCAATCTATTCTAATCTGGCTGTTTTTCCTTTTTTCTGTTTGTCTGTCTTCATCTGTGTTTAGGTTGTTCTCTCTTCAACCAACCTGTCTCTGTAAAACTCCCAACTCCCCCCAGTAAAGCTGCCTCCTTCTCTCTCTGCCCTACTCTCTCCAGTAGTTCATTTTTCCTCTCTTCTCCTGAGAGTTGGGCAAAACATATTCTGTTAGATCTTTCTTTGATTCATCACTTTGTCTGCCACTCAATTAGACATCACTTTAAAACATGGTTGCTTTGTTCTACAAACTAATTTACCTTCACTGTTTGAGAATAAAAGTGTGTACTAAGGTCATATCTGTATTTCAGTCAGAGTAGTCACATTGCTGCATTAAAATCCCTCTCCAATTTTACAAATTTAACATTACACAGATTTATTGCACCTTTATTAATGATGAATACTATCATTAATAAAAGTTTCACTATTTTGAAAATAGTGAAAGAATAGTATTCTGTTTTCAAGGGAGTGTGCGGGGAATAGATAGCTTTTGGGGAATGTTAGCTTCTATGACTGAAGTTCACCTCTGAAAACACATCTATATTAAAGACCCTACAAGTCTAATCCTATACATCCTGGGGATATCCAAGATAGTGGAAAATTGAAATATAATAGAGACTAAATCAAAATGTTCCTTGAGGATTACTTATCCATTTTAATATATATCCACTGCCCCTATCTGTATCTGACCTCACATCCTTGCAGCCATCAGATGAAAATTTGGAGAAATGTTCACTTAATAGACCACTTGCTTACACCAAAATTAAAGCTGAGGATCCCAACAGCCTGCATCTGAAGCCTGGAGAAGAGAATCCCTTGCTTGGCTATAACTGAATCTCCATATTCCCACCAATCCATTTAGGATATAGTTTGCATTTTGAGATGCTTTTGTTCTACAACGATCAAAAACTCTATGACACTATATTCATATTAGGTTCATTTACTACATACGTGATAAAAGATTTTGACCAACACAAACTTGCTGTATGTGGGGGGAGGGGGGCTACTGGGGGATGATAGTCAACCCTACCCTTCCAGATTACAGCATTATTATAGGAAGCCAAGGTGCCAGGAACTTGAAGAAGGTAAATGCATTACATCCATAGTCAAGAACAGAGGATAGTGAATTTATTCACACAAACTTTTGCTCACTCAGTGTCTGTTTTCCCTGTTTATACAGGCTAGGACCCAAACCTTGAGAATAGTATTTTCAACTTTTAGGCTAGGCATTTCTTTATCCATTAACACAATCAAAATAATCTCCAAAGAGTAGCCCACAGACTAACATAATCTAGAGAATGTCTCAATAATATCACCTTTCCAAGTGATGCTAGACTGTGTCAAGGTGACAACTAGAACTAAATGTGGTCATTGAATGAGAAGTGTCCCCGTAAGTGTGGATATTTGAGGACTTGGTCCACAGTTGGTGGTGATGTTTGGGAGACGTTTACAAGCTACAGCCTTGCTAGAAGAATTACATCAATACAGAGTCTTTGAGAGTTTAAATCTTTGTGCCACTTCTAGTTGGCTGTCTCTTGCTTTGCCTTGACACTTGAAGATGTGAACACTCAGCTTCCTGCTCTTGCTGCCTTGCTTTTTGCTCCCTGTTGCCATGCTTTCCTGCCACCATGCACCCATTTGTCTAGAACTTTAAACTAAAATAGACTTCTCTTCCATAGTACACTTCTGGTTGTGGTGTTTTATCACAGCAACATAATAGTAAATAATAGAGTAACCATTATAAAAACGTTATTTCATTCAGCCTGAATCTATTTTCCCAGACCATGGTCACTCATGCAGCTCCAAAATGACCTATCTTTGATTACTTTTGAAGTGAGAGCTATGTTTTGTGTTGAAATACAATCTATTGAGTGCTATGTAAAGACTTCATTTGAGCATACTAGAAGACATGAAGGTATTTTAGCTAAAACTCAAGGTAGATGAGAAACAATGTATTGGGTGGAAAGAATCCCAGGGTGGAGTATAAAACACGTGTGTCGGAAGCTAATAGAGGAATAATTGATAATTATTAATTTCACACAAGAATGCTGTTCTGTCCACTCATTTCCCACTTTCACTGCTCTAGTACCATTTATAGAGGATGTAGATATTTAAAAAACAGAAATTAAGTGAGTTTGTGAATTATGTTTTCTATCCTAATAGTAAGATTAGATTGAACAAACCAAGTGATTATGTGACAACGAGCCAATATCATGGCCATCATTATCATACAAAAGGCTCCATTATTTGGTGCAACTGGAACATGTCACAAGACATCCGTGAAATTAAAATCAGTTAGAAAAATAAAAGGAGATGTGAAAATGCGTCACCCTAACAGCTAAAATTAAATTTCAACAATGAACGTGTATGGAAGTTACAAGAGTGAGGAGACAGACCTAATAAGCAGTGGTTGTGTGAGAATGTAGTAATCTCTTGTATTTGCAAAAGATGTCTCCTTTGAGAATCAAATTTATAGAGAGGACAAAATAGTACAATATTGTAATTTTTATAAATTAAATTATTCTGAAATAAAACATGGAAAATGTTATGGATCTCCTAAAAATATGTTATGTTTCTCTTTTGAGAAAAAAAAGTGGCATTTATTGCAAATGATTTCACCGGAGGACAGTTGTAATTGCTTACTAAGCTATTCTGTTAGAGGACAGCCCACTAAAATACGTATTCAGTATCAACAATGATTGGTTCTACTAATTTCACAAACTAATCACTGCTTCTTCTTATTTTTTAGATATAAAAATTCGTCTTGGCTGGGTGCAACAGGATGTGTATATATTTTTTAATGCTACAGTCTCTCTCTCTCTCTCTCTCTCTATATATATATATATATATATATATATAGGATATATATACAACAGTGATATTATACTACTTTGGGTTATGGGTAGAAGCCATAATTATTTCTTCTTCTTCTTCTTCTTCTTCTTCTTCTTCTTCTTCTTCTTCTTCTTCTTCTTCTTCTTCTTCTTCTTCTTCTTCTTTGTCTTTTGATGCAGCAATGTACACATTCTTCCACACAGAGTTCTCATAAAAACAAACAAAAAAACTAGAAAACATGTAAGGTTACGAAAAAAAAGTCTTTGACACCCGTATGAGTCAAAATATCCCTTCAAATATGTCTCTGAATTCCTTTTGCATTTGTCATTTATTGCTAAGCATGGGACCTAATAGGAATTTGTTTCTCTGATAAGACTGCCTTATAGCAAACTAAATTTTCATTTGTAAATCATTACAAAGATGAAATAGCTTATAGCTTTTGGCTTCTTAGTTAGTGCTAAAGATATATGTCCACTTTGCTCAGCTCTAAGACCTCATATGATGCAGACTTGTGCACATCATATGAATGCTGCCTCAGTATTAGTGAGTTCATATGTATATCAGTTGTACTGTGTTTTGAAGGTCTTGTTTCTGTAGTATCCTCTATCTCCTCTGATTTTCACACTTTTTTTGTATTTTCTTCCAGAAAGTGGCCTGGGCCTTGAGGATTGAAATTTTATGGGCACATTCTATTTAAGACTGAACGTTCCAAGGTCTCTCATCATTCTCCAATTGTCTGATTGTGCATCTGTATTTAATACTAAATACTATTGGAGGAAGTTTCTCTTATGATGTGTGAGCAAGGCGCTAATGTGTGCATATAGCAAAATGTCATTAGGAGTCATTTTATTACTATATTCCTTTAGCAGAACTGCAGTGTTTGCTTGCTATCTATTCTCAGGTTCTTGGCCAAACTGGCAGCATTGGTCATGGTGTGAGCCAAAACTTGATCTAGATGTTGAATGGTTACTTTCACAAGCATTGTGACACAATTGCACCAGAGTATCTTATGGGCAGGTCATCATTATGCAGGGCTTGTGGCTTAGTTGGAGTTTGTCTTTCTCCTTTCCAATGTGCAGAGTACTTCTCAGTACTGTGAACGTTAGTATGTAAGGGTAAAGGCTGTAGGGAGGCACCAACTTGACCTCTCCATGTTTAATGAGTTGTGTAGGTGTTATTTCTAAAGGGAAAAAGGGGACAAAGAGTGGACAAAAACTGAAGGAATGGAAATCCCACATGCAGACACCAAACCTAGACACATTTGTGGATGCCAAGAAGTGCTTGCTCGCACGAGCCAGATAGAGCTGTCTCCTAAGAGACTCTGCCAGATCCTGACCAATACAGAGATATTGATTCTGGCAGCCAACCATTAGACTGAACCCAAGGACCCCAATGGAGGAGTTAGGGGAAGGACTGAAGGAGTTGAAGGGACCTTATTTGGCATCAATGGGAGAGGGGAACCTTGGTCTTGTGAAGGCTTAATGCCCTAGTGTAGAGAAATGCTGGGCCAGGCAGGAAGAGGGTGGGAGAGCACCTTATAGAAGCATGGGAGAGGTAGCTCTTCGAGCTGACAGTTCTGGCCCTTTTAAGAATCAGATCTTCGAGCCCTCTGCCTAAGGAGCAGGGAGTGCCATCTTGGTTCCGGGACTCCACCAAACTTAGGAACTTAGTCTACACAGGTGAGAGTGTGCACCACAGAAGCTGACAGCTTCTGTGACCTGCCAAAGCAACACAGCACCTGGGAAAGGTCCTGTTTTGGACCTTCTTCTTCAGCCAGGAGGAGGTCCAAACACCAGATATCTGTGCACCTTCCCTGTAAGAGGAGAGCTTGCTAGCAGAGAGTGCTCTAACCACTGAAACACAGAGGAGAGAGCCTGTCTCCCAGGTCTGCTGATAGACAATAATCAGAATCACCAGAAGAACAATCTCTAAACAGAGACAACTATAACAACTCCAGAGATTACCAGATGGCAAAAGGTAAACGTAAGAATCTTACTAACAGAAACCAAGACCACTCACCATCATCAGAACCCAGCACTCCCACTTCGCCCAGTCCAGGGCACCCCAACACACCCGAAGAGCTAGACCTGGATTTAAAAGCATATCTCATGATGATGGTAGAGGACATCAAGAAGGACTTTAATAACTCACTTAAAGAATTATAGGAGAACATTGCTAAAGAGTTACAAGTCCTTAAAGAAAAACAGGATAACACAATCAAACAGGTAGAAGTCCTTAAAGAAAAACAGGAAAAGACAACCAAACAGGTAGAAGTCCTTAAAGAAAAACAGGAAAACACATCCAAACAGGTGATGGAAATGAACAAAACCATACAAGACCTAAAAAGGGAAGTAGACACAATAAAGAAAACCCAAAATGAGGCAACACTGGAGATAGAAACCCTAGGAAAGAAATCTGGAACCATAGATACGAGCATCAGCAACAGAATACAAGAAATGGAAGAGAGAATCTCAGGTGCAGAAGATTCCATAGAGAACATCGGCACAACAATCAAAGAAAATGGAAAATGCAAAAAGATCCTAACTCAAAACATCCAGGAAATCCAGGATACAATGAGAAGACCAAACCTACGGATAATAGGAGTGGATGAGAATGAAGATTTTCAACTCAAAGGACCAGCAAACATCTTCAACAAAATTATAGAAGAAAACTTCCCAAATCTAAAGAAAGAGATGCCCATGACTATACAAGAAGCCTACAGAACTCCAAATAGACTGGACCAGAAAAGAAATACCTCCCGACACATAATAATCAGAACAACAAATGCACTAAATAAAGATAGAATACTAAAAGCAGTAAGAGAAAAAGGCCAAGTAACATATAAAGGCAAGCCTATCAGAATTACACCAGATTTTTCACCAGAGACTATGAAAGCCAGAAGATCCTGGACAGATGTTATACAGACACTAAAAGAACACAAATTCCAGCCCAGGCTACTATACCCAGCCAAACTCTCAATTAACATAGATGGAGAAACCAAAGTATTCCACGACAAAACCAAATTCACACATTATCTCTCCATGAATCCAGCCCTTCAAAGGATAATAAGGAAAAACAAGAAGGTAATCCCTCAACAAACCTAAAAGAAGACAGCCACAAGAACAGAATGCCAACTTTAACAACAAAAATAACAGGAAGGAACAATTACTTTTCCTTAATATCTCTTAATATCAATGGACTCAACTCCCCAATAAAAAGACATAGACTAACAAACTGGCTACACAAAAAAGACCCAGCATTTTGCTGCTTGCAGGAAACTCATCTCAGAGAAAAAGATAGACACTACCTCAGAATGAAAGGCTGGAAGACAGTTTTCCAAGCAAATGGTATAAAGAAACAGGCTGGATTGGCCATTCTAATATCTGATAAGATTGACTTCCAACCCAAAGTCATCAAAAAAGACAGGGAAGGGCACTTCATACTCATCAAAGGTAAAATCCTCCAAGAGGAATTATCAATTCTGAATATCTATGCTCCAAATACAAAGGCAGCCACATTCATTAAAGAAACTTTAGTAAAGCTCAAAGCACACACTGCACCTCACTCAATAATAGTGGGAGACTTCAACACACCACTTTCACCAATGGACAGATCATGGAAACAGAAACAAAACAGGGACACAGTGAAACTAACAGAAGTTATGAATCAAATGGATCTGGCAGATATCTACAGAACATTCTATCCTAAAACAAAAGGATATACCTTCTTCTCAGCACCTCATGGTACCTTCTCCAAAATTGAACACATAATTGGTCACAAAACAGGCCGCAACAAATACAAAAATATTGAAATGGTCCCATGCATCCTATCAGATCACCATGGACTAAGGCTGATCTTCAATAATAAAATAAATAATAGAAAGCCAACATTCACGTGGAAACTGAACAACACTCTTCTCAATGACACCTTGGTCAAGGAAGGAATAAAGAAAGAAATTAACGACTTTTTAGAGTTCAATGAAAATGAAGCCACAACATACCCAAACTTATGGGACACAATGAAAGCATTTCTAAGAGGAAAACTCATAGCGCTGAGTGCCTCCAAAAAGACACTAGAGAGAACACACATTAGCAGCTTGACAACACACCTAAAAGCTCTAGAACAAAAGGAAGCAAATTCACCCAAGAGGAGTAGACAGTAGGAAATAATCAAACTCAGGGGCGAAATCAACCAAGTGGAAACAAGAAGAACTATTCAAAGAATCAACCAATCAAGGAGCTGGTTCTTTGAGAAAATCAACAAGATAGATAAACCCTTAGCGAGACTCACTAGAGGGTACAAGGAAAGCATTCTAATTAACAAAATCAGAAATGAAAAAGGAGACATAACAACAGATCCTGAAGAAATCCAAAACACCATCAGATCCTTCTACAAAAGGCTATACTCAAGAAAACTGGAGAACCTGGATGAAATGGAGAAGTTACTAGACAGACACCAGGTACCAAAGTTGAATCAAGATCAGGTTAATGATCTAAACAGCCCTATATCCCCCAAAGAAATAGAAGCAGTCATTAATAGTTTCCCAACCAAAAAAAGCCCAGGACCAGATGGGTTTATTGCAGAGTTCTATCAGACCTTCAAAGAAGATCTAATCCCAGTTTTTCACAAACTATTTCACAAAATAGAAACAGAAGGTACTCTAACCAACTCATTCTATGAAGCCACAATTACTCTGATACCTAAACCACAAAAAGACCCAACAAAGATAGAAAACTTCAGACCAATATCCATTATGAATATTGATGCAAAAATCCTCAATAAAGTTCTTGCTAACTGAATCCAAGAACACATCAAAACAATCATCCATCCTGACCAAGTAGGTTTCATCCCAGGGATGCAGGGATGGTTCAATATATGGAAATCCATCAACGTAATCCAGTATATAAACAAACTCAAAGACAAAAACCACATGGTCATCTCGTTAGATGCAGAAAAAGCATTTGACAAGATCCAACACCCATTCATGATAAAAGTCTTGGAAAGATCAGGAATTCAAGGCCCATACCTAAACATGATAAAAGCAATCTACAACAAACCAATAGCCAACATCAAAGTAAATGATGAGAAGCTTGAAGCAATCCCACTAAAATCAGGGACTAGACAAGGCTGTTCACTCTCTCCATACCTATTAAACATTGTACTTGAAGTCCTAGCCAGAGCAATTCGACAACAAAAGGAGATCAAAGGGATACAAATTGGAAAAGATGAAGTCAAAATATCACTTTTTGCAGATGATATGATAGTATATGTCTTAGTTAGGGTTTTACTGCTGTGAACAGACACCATGACCAAGGCAACTCTTATAAAAATCAACATTTAATTGGGGCTGGCTTACAGGTTCAGAGGTTCAGTCCATTATCACCAAGGTGAGAGCATGGCAGTATCCAGGCAGGCATGGCACAGGAGGAGCTGAGAGTTCTATGTCTTCATCCAAAGGCTGCTAGTGGAAGACTGACTTCCAGGCAATTAGGGTGAGGATCTTATACCCACACCCACAGTGACACACCCATTCCAACCAGGTCACACCTATTCCAACAAGGCCACACCTTCAGATGATGCCACTCCCTGGTCCAAGGATATACAAACCATCACATTCCACTCCCTGGTCCCCATAGACTTGTTCAAAAACATGACTCTATGGGGACCACACTTAAACATAGCATAATGCAAAATGCATTTAGTCCAACTTTCAAAGTCCTCATAGTCTATAGCAGTCACAACAATGTTAAAAGTCCAAAGTTCAAGGTCTCTCCTGAGATTCATCCAACTTAACTGTAATCTCCAAAGCAAGGCAGGAAACCAGCTGGGCAAACTCCAAACTCTGCATCTCCATGGCTGATGTCAAAGTGGTCTTCAGATCTCCACTCCTTTTTCATCTTTGTTGACTGCAACAAACTGCTTTCTCCTGGGCTGGTTCCACTCCCTGTTAGCAGCTTTCCTCAGCATGTGTCCCATGGCTCTGGCATCTTTAACACCTTTGAGTCTCCAAGGCAATTTCAATGTTACAGCTTCTTGTTTCAGTGTCTGGGATTCCACTTGATCTTTTGGACTCCTCCTAAGGGCTGGCATCACTTTTCCAGCTCTGCTCTCTGTAGCACTCTAAGCTCAGGTTGATCCACTCCACTACGACTGCAGTTCTTGGTGATCACTCCATGGTACTGACATCTCCAATACACTGGGGTATTCCACACCAACTAGGCTTCCTGGGCCATCAACTACAGCTGAGGCTTCACCTTCTCCAATGGCATTCCTTGGCCTCTCACAGTGCTAAGCCTCAGCTTCTCTCCATTATCCCTTCATTCCTTCACAAGCAGTATCACCTGAGTGACTCTTACATATTACCAAGTCCATCCGCAGCATGAGGTGCAACCTTGGTTATCTCTGGAACACAGCTTCTTTGTGCTCCCAGCAAACAATTTCCAGAAGATTTCACCTCAGTGATGCTGGTCTCTTCTTAATCACCGCTAATTCCTTAGCTCCAGCTAACCAGCATCAATTTTCCCAGTAGTTCTTCCATTCTTAACTCTAGAGCCAGAGCCACGTGGCTGAAGCTGCCGAGTTCTGCTGCTTACAGGAACTAGAACATGATCCCCTTGTCCTATTACATTATCACTAGCTTTATGTTTTCTAAATCCTTCACTGCCTTGGCTATCCTGGTTCGTGCTCTGTAGATTGACCTTGAATGCAGAGATCAGCATGCCTGTCTCCTGAGATTAAAGGTGTGTACTACCATGCCTGGATTTAATTTAGCTGGGTAGGATCTTGCCCCAAGGTCCCACTCCCTTAATCTGTTATCTCCTAGAACACAGGAATTTGTTCCATTTCACTTCCTGGTACTCCTTTAATACTCAAACCATATATTTTATATTTTTCCTTTCTAAGCTTGCTATGCTTGTTCAAACTTTTCTTCATAAGACTTAACCAGAGAACAAAATCTCTGCTGGGCTTTTTTGAAACTTCTTTTGTCAATGCAATTAATCCAAGTCTCTTCACCTTAGCCTCAGGCAAACTTTTCAGACAAGGGCAAAAAGTAGCCACATTCTTCACCAAAATACCACAAAACCAGTCTTTATGCCACATTCTGAAATTCTTCTCCTTTGAAATCTCTTGGGCCAGGTCAACACAGTTCAAATTACTCCTAGCAACAAAGTCTTCCATATTCCTACTAGGATGACCCATTAAGCCCCATTTAAAGCATTCCACTGCTTTCCAAATCCAAAGTCCCAAAATCCACATTCTTTCAAATAAAAGCATGGTCAGGCCTATCACAGCAATACCCCACTCCTGGTACCAACTTCTGTCTTAGTTAGGGTTTTACTGCTGTGAACAGACACCATGACCAAGGCAACTCTTATAAAAATCAACATTTAATTGGGGCTGGCTTACAGGTTCAGAGGTTCAGTCCATTATCACCAAGGTGAGAGCATGGCAGTATCCAGGCAGGCATGGCACAGGAGGAGCTGAGAGTTCTATGTCTTCATCCAAAGGCTGCTAGTGGAAGACTGACTTCCAGGCAATTAGGGTGAGGATCTTATACCCACACCCACAGTGACACACCCATTCCAACCAGGTCACACCTATTCCAACAAGGCCACACCTTCAGATGATGCCACTCCCTGGTCCAAGGATATACAAACCATCACTATATATAAGTGATCCTAAAAATTCCACCAGAGAACTCCTAAACCTGATAAAATTAACTCAACCAAGTCAATGGCCTTTCTCTACACAAAGAATAAACAGGCTGAGAAAGAAATCAGGGAAACAACACCCTTCTCAATAGTCACAAATAATATAAAATATCTTGGCGTGACTCTAACTAAGGAAGTGAAAGATCTGTATAATAAAAACTTCAAGTCTCTGAAGAAAGAAATTATAGAAGATCTCAGAAGATGGAAAGATCTCCCATGCTCATGGATTGGCAGGATCAACATTGTAAAAATGGCTATCTTGCCAAAAGCAATCTACAGATTCAATGCAATCCCCATCAAAGTTCCAACTCAATTCTTCAACGAATTAGAAAGGGCAATCTGCAAATTCATCTGGAATAACAAAAAACCTAGGATAGCAAAATCTCTTCTCAAGGATAAAAGGACCTCTGGTGGAATCACCATGACTGACCTAAAGCTTTACTACAGAGCAATTGTGATAAAAACTGCATGGTACTGGTACTGGTATAGTGACAGACAAGTAGACCAATGGAATAGAATTGAAGACCCAGAAATGAAGCCACACACCTATGGTCACTTGATCTTCAACAAGGGAGCTAAAACCATCCAGTGGAAGAAAGACAGCACTTTCAACAAATGGTGCTGGCACAACTGGTTGTTATCATGTAGAAGAATGCGAATTGATCCATTCCTATCTCCTTATACTAAGGTCAAATCTAAGTGGATCAAGGTACTTCACATACAACCAGAGACACTGAAACTTATAGAGGAGAAAGTGGGGAAAAGCCTTGAAGATATGGGCACAGGGAACAAATTCTTGAATAGAACAAAAATGGCTTGTGCTATAAGATCAAGAATTGACAAGTGGGACCTCATGAAACTGCAAAGCTTCTGCAAGGCAAAAGACACCATCAATAAGACAAAAAGACCACCAACAGATTGGGAAAGGATCTTTACCTATCCTAAATCAGATAAGGGACTAATATCCAATATATATAAAGAACTCAAGAAGGTGGACTCCAGAAAATCAAATAACCCCATTAAAAAATGGGGCTCAGAGCTAAATAAAGAATTCTCATCTGAGGAATACTGAATGGCTGAGAAGCACCTTAAAAAATGTTCAACATCCTTAATCATCAGGGAAATGCAAATCAAAACAACCCTGAGATTCCACCTCACACCAGTCAGAATGGCTAAGATCAAAAATTCAGGTGACAGCAGATGCTGTTGAGGATGTGGAGAAAGAGGAACACTCCTCCATTGTTGTTGGGATTGCAACCTTGTAAAACAACTCTGGAAATCAAGTCTGGCGGTTCCTCAGAAAAGTGGACATAGTACTACCGGAGGATCTAGCAGTACCTCTCCTGGGCATATATCCAAAAGATGTCCCAACCGGTAAGAAGGACACATGCTCCACTATGTTCATAGCAGCCTTATTTATTATAGCCAGAAGCTGGAAAGAACCCAGATGCCCCTCAACAGAGGAATGGATACAGAAAATGTGGTACATTTACACAATGGAGTACTACTCAGCTATTAAAAAGAATGAATTTATGAAATTCACAGCCAAATGGATGGACCTGGAGGGCATCATCTTGAGTGAGGTAACACAATCACAAAGGAACTCACACAATATGTATTCACTGATAAGTGGATATTAGCCCAAAACTTAGGATAACCAAGATATAAGATACAATTTGCTAAATGCATGAAACTCAAGAAGAATGAAGACCAAAATGTGGACACTGTGCCCCTTCTTACAAGTGGGAACAAAACACCCAGGGAAGGAGTTACAGAGACAAAGTATGGTGCTGTGATGAACGGATGGACCATCTAGAGACTGCCATATCCAGGGATCCATCACATAATCAGCTTCCAATCGCTGACACCATTGCATACACTAGCAAGATTTTGCTGAAAGGACCCAGATATAGCTCTCTCTTGTGAAACTATGCCGGGTCCAAACAAACACAGAAGTGGATGCTCACTGTCAGCTATTGGATGGATCACAGGGCTCCCAATGGAGAAGCTAGAGAAAGTACCCAAGGAGCTAAAGGGATCTGCAACCCTATTGTTGGAACAACATGATGAACTAACCAGTACCCAGGAGCTCTTGTCTCTAGCTGCATATGCATCGAAAGATGGCCTAGTCGGCCATCACTGGAAAGAGAGGCCCATTGGACTTGCAAACTTTATATGCCCCAATACAGGGGAATGCCAGGGCCAAAAGAATGGGAATGGGTGGGTAGGGAAGTGGGGGGGGGAGGGTATGGGGGACTTTTGGGATAGCATTGGAAATGTAATTGAGGAAAATACGTATGGAATGATGGAATAGGGTGTTTGCAGAGGGGAAAGGGGGTAAAGGTGATAACATTTGAAATGTAAGAATTTAAAATATTCAATTTTTTAAAAGGGAACTTATTAAGATAAAGCAGAACTCTGGCATTGCCTCAAATGTCTTCTGCTGACTTCCTTTGCTTTTGCTTTTGCTTTGGTGGAAATCAGGGGCTGTTTATATATTCTAGAAGTGTTTATCCTCTGGTCTAGGAGAGGCTAAGGCACACACAGAGGTGAGCGATATATTGATGGTTGCAGGTTGACAGGGAGAAATAACTTAGCTCTAGATGTGCAATATTCTAACTGCCCAAGACCTTTGCAGCCTAATAGTCAGCTTCATAGACATTTTATGCAGCTTTCTTTTTCTGGGAACTCCAGTTAAGAATTTGCATCTAATTCCTATCCCTCATACTGAGTTCTATCAAACCTTGTATTAACATTACCAATCCAAAAGTAATCTTAAATTTTGATTATTGAGTTTAAATTAGTTCTATAAAGGGCATCTGATGTTGCATCTAAGCCTTTATGTAATTTGTTTAAACTGAAAGAAACCATATCACAATTACCAGAATTCCTTTTCCTGGTAGTCTACACAAAGTGCCTGGTGATATTTGTGTGGCATTTGTATTAATGATATTATCTTGATAAGGACACCAGCACAGCTTTGTTTCATATCCCATAAAAGCATAAGAAATTTGAAATTGAGAGTACATAATTCAATCTAATGCAAAATTTATCTCTACAGCATAAAATACAAATAAAAACATAAAAATATCAGATGACTTTCTAAAAGAACTCCAAACTATAAAGTAAACTGTTTTTACAGCAAGGTCTTCTCTTCACATATTGATTACTATCTGTAGCAAATCATGAATGTGAACATTATATTTGTTAATACTTATCATCATTTTCCCAGAGAATTTAACACAGAACATGCATGTCACTAGACAAGGACTGGTTGCTTCCAAAAGTTTCAGTAAAATAAACTAAAAATAATAAACATGGACAAAATGACTGTAGCAAAAACAGCAAAATTTGTCTCAATGTGGTCTAGGAAAAGACTGCACAGGCTCTATCCTCAAATACCCATTGGAGGAAATACAAGTTTGTGGAAGAAACTGAACAAAAGGCCATCCAGTGACTGTCCCACCTGGGGATCCATCCATATACAGTTCCCAAACCCAGACACTATTGTGAATGTCAACAAGTGCTTACTAGGAGGAGCCTGATATAGCTGTCTCCTGAGAGGCTCTGCCAGAGCCTGACAGATACAGAAGTGATGCTCACAACCATCCATTGGACCGAGCACAGGGTCCCCGATGGAGCATCTAGAGAAAGGACACAAGGAGATGAAGGGGTTTGTAACCTCAAAGGCAGTACAACAATATGAACCAACCAATACCCCAGAGCTCCCAGGGACTAAACCACCAACCAAAGGGACATGGAGGGACCCATGTCTCCAGCCGCATATGTAGCATAGGGTGGCCTTGTAGGACATCAATGAGAGGTCTTGTGAAGGCTCGATACCCCAGTGTAGGGGAATGCCAGGACAGGAAAGCAGGAGT
Organism: Mus caroli; assembly: GCF_978045245.1. Lineage (NCBI taxonomy): Eukaryota > Metazoa > Chordata > Mammalia > Rodentia > Muridae > Mus > Mus caroli. Next base: position 97,487,413 of record NW_028227264.1, read on the forward strand.
GGGTGGGTTAGTGAACAATATGAACTAACCAGTATCCCCCCAGAGCTCGTATCTCTAGCTGCATATGTAGCAGAAGATGGCCTAGCTGGCCATCACTGGGAAGAGAGCCCCCTCGGTATTGCAAACTTTATATGCCCCAGTACAGGGGAATGCCAGGGCCAAAAAGAGGGAATGGGTGGGTAGTAGAGTAGGGCAGAGGGAGGGTATAGGGAACTTACGGGATAGCATTTGAAATGTATATAAAGAAAATATCTAATAAAAAATAAATAAACAAAAGAACAGAATTTTGCTGCATGATGTCATTATTCCTTTTCCCTCTTTTATTAACTTATTAATTTATTCTCTTTATATCTCAGTATCAGACCCCATTACTTACCAGTAATTGCCTCATGTAACTGTCCCTCCATTCTCCTCTGCCCTTCTCCTCTGAGAAGGGGGAAACCCCTATTAGTAGACCCCATCCTGGCTCATCAAGTCACTGCAGGACTAGGTACATCCTCTCCCACTGAAGCCAGACAAGACAGTCCAGGTAGGGTAACAGGATCCTCAGGCAGGCAACAGAATGAGTGACAACCCCTGATCTAGTTGTTGGGGAATCTGCATGAATAACAAGCTGGACATCTGGTAGATATATGCAGGGGACCTAGATCCAGCCCACAATCACTTTTTGGTTAGTGGTTTACTCTTTGTGGTCCCCAAGGGTCCAGGTTAATTGACTCTTTTGGTCTTTCTGTGGAGTCCCTATCCCCAAACTTTCCTTCAACTCTTCCACAAGACTCCCCAAGCTCCATCTAATATTTGGCTGCACTTCTCCATCTGTTTTCATTGGCTACTAGGTGGAGTCTCTCAGAGGACAATTATGCAGGCAAGAATCCTGTCTGCAAGCAAAACAGAGTATCATTAATAGTGTCCAGGATTGGTTCTTGCCCATGGGATAGGTCTTAATTTAAGGCAGTTATTTGTTGGCCATTCCCTTAGTCCCTGGTACATCTTTGTCCTTGCATATCTTGTTGACAGGACACATCTTGGGTCAAAGATCTTGTTGGTGGACTGTTGTAATTATCCCTCCACTTGTTTGACTATAAGATGTGGCCACTTCAGGCTGCATATCCCCTAGTGCTAGGATTCTCATATAGTCACTCTATAGACTCCATGGGGCCTTCCAACAACAACAGCCCTTCCCAACCCAGCACCCGAGTCCAGAACTCTGGCAATTCCTAGAGATGCCCTAACATGCCCAGTGATGATTCTCCTCCCACCATGCTCTCCCTGTACCTGATATTCTCAAAGCCCCCCCCCATCCCCTCTTTCACCCAGTTCCCTTACTTCATCCAACTCCAATATGCATTATATTTACCCTTTCAATCAAGATTCAACCATCTTCCCTTGGACCCTCCATGTTATTTGGTTTCTTTGGGTCTATGGATCGTAGTGTGAGTATCCTATATTTTATGGGTAATATCTACTTATAAGTGAGAACATACCATGTATGTCCTTTTGGGTCTGGGTTACCTCACTCAGGATGGTATTTTCTAGTATTATTTATTTTTGCAAATTTCATGTGCTTGTCTTGAATAGCCGCCGTAGTATTCCATTGTGTAAATGAATCACGTTTTCTTTATCCATTCTTCAGTTGAGGGAAGTCTGGGTTGTATCCAGTTTCTCTATATTTGAATAAAGCTGCTATGAACATAGCTGAACACGTGCCCTTGTGGGTTGGTGAAGTATCTTTTGGGTATATCCCCATGAGTGGTACAGTTGGGTCTTGATATAGAACTCTTCCCAATGTTCTGAGAAACTACCAGATTGATTTCCAGAGTGGTTGTACAAGTTTGCACTCCTAGCAGCAATGGAGGTGTGTCTGCATTGCTTCACATCCTGACCAGCATGTGCTCTCCCCTGAGATTTGATCTTTGATGGCTGTTAGGTGGAATCTCGGAGATTTTTTAAATTTACATTTCCTTGATGACTAAAGGACATTGAATATTTCTTTAAGTGCTTCTCAGCCACTAGAGATTCCTCTGTTGAAAATTTTCTGTTTAGATTTGTAATGCAGTTTTAATTGGGTTATTTGAGTTGTTGTTTTTAAACTTCATATGGATGGAATCACATCTGACAGTTTTTGTCTCTGAATTATTTTATTATATATGATTCTCATGTGAGTCACTTAATTGATCTCAAATTGTTAACTCTCAGTATTCTTATCCCCATGTGATATCTCATTGTATAAATAAGCTACGATCATTTTTTCTCTGCTACACTTGAAGACAAGCAGTTTTCAGTTTGGGAATACTATATATACTAACATAAACTTTCTCACAGCAGTATTAGAAGCTGTGTATATTTTTAATGTAGACTGACAAATCATTACTTTGGTTTGGTAAGTCATTTTAAATAAATTAACCTTTTGACTAATGCAACCTCCTTTTAATCCCCCAGAGGTTATCAGGTCAATTTAATGTCTGCAGTAAGGTTGTAAACATTTAGATACTTTTTCCTCTTTGGCCTATTTCTATTGTGTATTTTTATATGCATATTCACATATTCATTAAAATTTTTTGCCCATGAATGGCTTCCAGTGGCAATGGCATTGAAGTTGTGAGGACATTTGGGAAACATTGTCCCACTGATGTTCTCCAACCAAGTGTTCTCATGCTCTTGCTGAGGAGACCTGTCAGTCAGCATCAATCCTTATTGCTTTGTCTTTAATCAGATAATGTACATTAATATACATAGCTCCTTTGGAAGGATGTGAATTACAAATAAAAACATCATACAAGGAGCATATTTCCCCCAAATATAAATTATATCTTTACTTCCAGTGTCAAATTAGGTGAAATAACCAAATTGGATTTTTAAAATTTCTTGTAGCGCAGCCTCAAAAATAATTATTTTATCACAAAATAAACATCCAGAAACTGACTGTTGCATGCCCTATGATGAGGTATCTAGCAATTGATGGATCGTCTTCTCTTCCTCTTCTCTGTGTTATTTTATTTAAATAGAACCAGTTGTTTGAATTACCATTCAGTTTCCTCTATTTTAGTCTACCTTTCTCTTTACAATTTCAAAACACCTGTCAAAAATCTATGAACTTCTTGAAAACCTAAGGATATATTAAAGAAGTATGTTTTATATAACTATGTGTTTAAGAGTGAGGAAAAGGCCATATGCAATGTAGTTTAGCAAAAAAACCACTAAAGCATTGTAAGAATTTCTTCAATCTAACAGTCCTTTATGGTCATTTTATATGCCTGAAGCATTGTATACTTAATGCTATTCATGTTTCCACATTTTTCATAAACTCAATTGAACTTTTATGTTCTTACTAAATGTTGAGCAAACTGAACTTTATTTGATCACAGTAATATAAATACAATTTATAGACCAAAAGCCTTGCACAAAATATCCGATTTCTGACATAAGAAGAAAAATGATAAAATGATAAACTTCTTACAAATCAAAACAAACAGATTCCAATCTGACACACAGAAAGGCTAAAGCAACTGCTTACACTAGAGCAATACAGCGCTCAAGTCTTTAGACAACCTGTCGAGCATGCTTCTTCATTGATTCATTTCATTCAGTAAAAACTGAGCTGCATAACACACAGTGATCTAGAGATGCAGAATGGGATCCCAAACCATGAAAATGTAGGGTCTGGCAGGCACAGCACTGGTTCATGTTCTACAGAGCTCTTTAACTCTAGAGAAAAGCAAATGATTTTGATAGCACAGATTCTGATTATATTCAAGGAACCTTACACTTTATAGAGAGCTCTGATGCCAGCAGATGTCATGAGGTAGCTGAAAGCCACTTTCATCAAGGCTGCTCCAGTGTCTGTGAGTGGTGGGTTTTTCCACTGAGTGGTAGATACAGCCCAGTGCTCTTTCAAGCTGTGCACTTGGCTGTGTTGGTTTTCCACTAAGTGATCCTTCCATACTGTTCTTTACCAAGTAGCTCACAATGTTCTTCCTAAATCTCACTGTCTTCTCCCCACCCACATCCAGGACAAATATCTTCTTAGCCCACTGCTGTACTTTGCTCCTGCCTACAGCATCTCACTCATTCCTCCCACTTGCTTGCCTAATTCCACCCTTCGTTTTGAACATTTCAGTTTCCACCTACCTGCAGGAAGATTTGAAGGTTCCCTTAGAGAACCCTAGATACTCATATATAAATAGATGAGATTTTCCTGGGGGAAAAAATCTCTACAAAAACAGAAGTTTGTTTTCTCTACTCAAGGCTAGGCCCAGTATGCTACATGTATGTTTGTAAATGGATTACCTCTTCATATCTAACGACAGTTCCAATACCTTGATTTTAGGGCTAGGGCTTCATGTTACAGATTTTTGTGTGGCTGTCTTATGAGCCAACAGCAAAGAAAAATCTTTTCTTTTTACTCATCAATATGTCATTATTCATTTAGAGATAGAGATAGAGATATCACATACACAAAGTCATACTCTGAAAAAATGTAATTTTCTGGTAATTTCAGTCATTTATTAATTCAGCAAACAATATTTGGCACCTGCTATTTCAATAATCTTTTGAAAAAAGAGGCAGGTAAAGAGTAAAACCATGAGGAACCAAATACAAATCAGTGTTTTTGTTTTATTTTATTTTTGGTTTTTGTTTTATATTTTGATTTTTGTTTTATGTTATTTTTTCATTCTTTTTCTGTATTAAAAATTGGTGGTCCACAGAAAACATGCTGTGTAGCTATGGTGGGGAAGGGCACACATGTTGGATTTTTATTGTGGAGAAATTCAATTTTCAATTCTTTTAAGGACTAATATAGTTCTACTACACAAAGATAGTTTTTCATCTTGATCTTGTATGTATATACACACTTCCTCTGCTATATCAGCTGTTTAACTTCATGGCTTCTGTCTTGGTATTCAAGCATTGAGGAACTGAGGGAGATGACATTAAAAGTATAGTAATGTCCCCTTCGTACAAGTCTAATTTATAACAACAAATCCTTAACATATTAAAAATAAATGTATATGTAGAAAGTGAGGATCTGAAGACATTCTACTTCATAAGACAGAGTCATAGACACTTAAGCAGTCCATGACAACATTTCGGTTTTGCTAACTTATATGAGAAAAAAATCCATTTTTTATAAAACTCTCTTAAATGTCATAATTTTTATTATAAGTAAACGTCAATACTATCAGCACTACTTGTCTATTTTTACAAATAAATCACAGATAATTTTGTAATTTAGTATTGCTGTTAGAGATGTTGAAAGTTACCACTTATTTCCATCCTTATTGCACAATTCCAGTAATTGCTGTATTCAGTTCCAAATGTTGTGGTTAAACGGACTAATAACAAAAAGCAGGTCCATTACAATACTTTTAAATGTCATAGAACATCATCTCAAGATAATTTATTTCCTACAGAACTCTTTTATATGTTTTAAAATAAAAGAATATGATGTTTAAAAAGAAAATAACTATAGGACACGAAAGAATGAATTTAAAATAGAATATGCATATTGTATTCTATAGTCAGGAAGGGACTCTGCAGGAGTGATATTTGAACTGACAGGCAGAATGTGGTGCAGTGAGTCATATGTAAGGTAAAGAGGGTGACTCTGGAGCAAGGGGACAGGAAAGACAAAAGTCTTTAAGCAGGAAAGAAGTTGTAAGGACATTTGTAGGATGGTGGAGATGAAGGGTGGTAACACAGGGAGAGCAATGCATTTATTTCTCCCTATGCTTATCTATGTAGGCACAGTTGCAGATATGGTGACTGGATGCGTCTTTATAACAATATTTATTACAAGCTTTAGACAAACCAGAAGAAGAGTGTTAAGTCTGTCTAGCAGGAAAGAGTAAATGATAATGATCACCATAGAAACAGAATAATGTAATAATCACAAATATTGAGAATGGAGATTTGAAGAGCCAGTGAGAGGATAGAAAAATTCCAAGTTTGTGGGTTTAGGTGAGGCCCAAGAAATGCTGGAAATACATAGCAGGAGAGATACAAAAGAATTTGCTTGTAATAGCAGCAAAAAGATGCTGGAGATACAGAGAAGTGTATGACTTAAGACACTGGTGAGTCAGTTCAGTGAGGTGACTTATTTTACTGCTAAATTGCTTCCTTTACTGGGAATAAAATGTTCACTATTATTCTTAATGCTTTTATTCCTCTTTAACACAGAAGATGTTTTCTAAATATTAAAAACATAAAATTAAATACTGGAATGTTTGTTTCCAATTTAGTAGTACCACCAGCTTTCTCAACGGTTAATTTTCTAAATTGGGAAGTAAAGGTATAGTTAGTTCTTAAATATCAATGTAAAATTTCATCATTTATAGGAATGTGTATTGTGCTCTTTATTACAGTAATGATATAACAAAAATCAGAATGATTAATATACAGTCTTAAGAACAGAGTTAAGAAAATGTGGGTTGAAGTCAATATACCAACAAATGAGAAAAATGTCTTTTCTATAATAAGATTGAATGTTTAAATAAATCACAGAGCATCTTATTGGACTGCTTCTTTTCTTGATGTCTTGCTTCTTGTGCTCTTTATATGATTTTGATATTAATTCTCTAATAATTTTCTCCAGTGTCCCTATAAGATTATTTCTTTTGCTTAATAATTTCCTGGGGTCCCATATGGCCTTATTTACTACCTAATCACAACCTTATTTACAAAAGACTTAACTAGTATACTTCATAGTTTTTTCTTCTAGCTCTTTCAAATTTCACACTTCAAATAAAGTCCTTGAAAGAAGATAAATGTTAATAAATAAACAGTTTCTAAAGTGTTGAACATTACTAGACATTAGGGCAATACAAATGAAAATGGCTTTGAGGTCTGATCTCTCACCAGTCAGAGTGGCTTACAAGAAGGAACCATGCTAGGCTTCTTTCTGTAAGCACATCATAGCATCAGTAATAGTGTCAGGCTTAGGAGCCTCCCCTTGAGATGGATTTCAAGTTGGGCTTATCACTGGACCACCTTTCCCACAGTCTCTTCTCCATATTTTACCTGCAGTTCTTTTAGAAAGAAATAATTCTAGGTCAGTATTTTGACTATGGGATGGCAAACCCATCCCTCCACTAGATGTCCTGTCTTCCTACCGAAGATGGACTCTACAAGTTACCTCTTTCTATTCTTGGGAATTTCATCTAAGGTCCTTCCCTTTGAGTCCTGAGAGTCTCTCACCTTCTAGGTTTCTGCTTCATTCTAGACGGTCCCTAACCTCCCATTCTTCTTTGCTCCAAGAGGCTCAACAAACAGCTGACTGAGACATTCACAGATACTTACACTGAATCAATGGACTGAAGTTGGGGACCCCTATGGTTGAATAAAGGAAAGGCTAGAAGAAGCTGAGAAGGAGGGAAACCCTATAGGAAGACCATCAGTCTCAACTATACTGGACCCTGATATATCACTGAGCCACCAATCAGGCAGCATATACTAGCTGCTCTGACCCCCCTGGCATATATACAGCAGAGGAATGCCTGGTCTGGCCTCAGTGAGAGAAAATGTGCCTAACCCTCAAGAGTTTTGAGGTCCCATGGAGTGGGGAGGCCTGGCATGGGAGGGAGAAGGGCCATCCTCTTGGAGACTAGGGGGAAGGAGGAATGGGATGTGGAACTGTGGAAGGCAGACCAGAAGAAGGTTAAGAACTGAACAATAAAAAATAAAAGTAATTTTAAAAAGACACTAAATCAATTAAGATTATTTTCTGTTTATCCATTCTGGAAGACAGCGTGTTACTGAAGCTGGAAGAAGACTTGTGAAATCCTGAGAAACCATTGATAAGTTTCTTGTGTGGGAAAGATTGTCAGGATAGCAACTTCATGAAGACAAAGAAGAATTGTCTTGTGCTTAGAGTTGAACTTTCAAGTGCTTTGGGATATAATAAATGTTTAAATTTCCAAATTTTTTTAAAAAAGTAGGAACTAAATGAAAGGCAATGCTGGTAAAGATGCCAGGAAAGGGAGAAACTTCTTTTCTATTACTGGTGGCACAAACCAGAAAATTCATACGAAAATCAGTATGATGTTTTGTCAAAAGGCCATGAATAGATGTACCATGTGACTCAGCTATCGCACTGTAGGGCATATACCCAAAGGATTCTATGTCATATTGCAGAGAACCTGTTCATCCATGTTCAGTGGTGCTCAAATCACAACAGTCATGGAAAACTAGAAAGCCTAGGTGTCAATTAAATGATGAAATCTAATGTGCCACACATGAAATTTAAATTTCAAACAAATTGTTGAAGGTAGATAGAAAAAAATATATACTTAGTGATTTAATCCACACCCAGAAAGGAAATGTCACATTATCAATCTCAAAGATGCAGTCTACATTTGAATCTTGAGATCTTTGTGTTTCACATGGGTTTCTCTAAATACCAAGAAACTATAGGAGACATTGAAAAGGATACCTTAAAGAAAGTTAGTAAAATATGTTAACATGGAAATAGAGGGAGAAATGAGATGGTGCAGAGGTTGAAGTGGAAGAAGAACATAGGGAATGATTGACAATGACAAAGTATTTGTCAAAGGGCCATATGGAAGTTTACAACATAAAATATATAGAGAAAACTCAAATGGCTGAGAAAAACTAAGAGAAATGTTTAACATTCTTAGACATTTGGGATATGCAAATCAAAACTACTTTTGTGAATTCAGCTCATAACTGTCCAAATGGACAAGTTCAACAACAACAACAACTACTACTACTACTGCTGCTGCTGCTATGAAAGTGACAGCTCATGCTGGTGAATATGTGGAAAAGGGGGAATACTCCTCCATCAATGATGTAGGTGCAAACTCGTACAGTAACATGGGAATAATTGTGGCAGTTTTTCTGAAAGATGGGACTCAAACTACCTCAATATCCAGCTATACTACTCTTGAGCATATGCCCAAAGGATGCTTCATCCTACCACAGAAACACTTACTTACCCATGTTCATTGCTGCTCTATTCATAATATTGTAAATATGTACAATATACATAATATCCAGAAATTGTAAACAGCTTAGATATTTATTAACAGAAGAATGGATGAGTAAAATGAGTTACATTTACACAATCAAGAATTACTCAGCTGTTAAAAAATGACATGAAATGTTCAGGCAAATGGATGGAACTAGAAAAGTATCATCCTGAGAGTGAAGTAACCCAGACCCAGTAGGACAAACATGGTATCTATTTATTTATATGTAAATATTAGATTTTAAATTAATAACTAAGCTACAACCCATAGAACCACAGAGGTTAGCTATAGAGTGAGGGATTAGAACAGTGATTTCAACCTTACTTAGACTGTGACCCTTTGATACACTTCCTTGGGTTGTGGTGACCCTCCCAACCATAAATTATTTTTGTTGCTACTTTATAATTGTAACTCTACTATTATTACAAATCATAATGTGAATATCTGATATGCAGAATATTTGATATGCAACCCTTGTGAATGGGTCATAGCCAAATCATGAGAACCATTAGTCAAGAGGTAACCAATTGTTCTTGTTAGGAAAGGAAATAGAATAGATACATTAGAATGGATGGTGCTGAAATGAGGGATCAACATGGGAGGGTAAAGGAAGAGGGAATAAAGAGAGACATACAACAAAAATTAAGAGGCATTTGAAGGATACAGAAACCTAACACATTATAAACATTAATGTATATGAAATCAATCTAAATGAAATCACGAAATAATGGTTCCCTAACTGGCCATCATCTGTTCCCAAATGAAAATTTGAGTATCAAGATTGTTATATCTAACTGAGTTATTGGCTAATTGAGTAGTGGGGCTCCATGGGAATTCCCAAACAATACAATGGGTTATAGAGACTACAGCTTTCTATCCACAAACTGACAGCAAGACTCCATTGGTGAAGGCAATCCCCACACAATTCATTGAACATGGTGATGTTGAGCTGGTGCCTACAGAGAGGGTTCATTCTTATGTCGCAATGTCTTTCCTACAAAAAGGTGCTCTGAATGCTATCAAAAGAGAAATATAAACGCCAAACTAACCAGAACCCTTTATTGAAAATAGTGTAGAGCCTGTAAGATTTGTTAGAGCGATGGTGGCATGAAGCTTGTGGAAATAACAAACCAATAACTATATTGACTTAAGGCTCATGCCATGAGATGTAACTAATACATGACATTTGAATGACTAAGACCCTGAGACTAGAGAGCCAAGGTGTCTTGGTTACAACTAAATAATACTGGTCTAAAAAAAAATTGTTGCTAATGATATTCTGCTATACTCAAAGACTAGTCCCTTGTTCAACCATCATCAGAGGAGCTCTCTTCTGCAACAAAATAAAACAAATATAGAAAGTCTTACAGACAGACATTATACAGAGAGGAAAACCTAAAAGTCCTTGAACTCTTAGCCTTCAGTGGAATGTCCCCATCAAATCCCTCTACTCAGAACTCAGGGAACTCCATAAAGAGGAAATGGAAATAGTGTAAGGGCAAGAAGGAATGGAGGACACCAAGAAAACAGAGCCCTCAACATCAACATAAGCAAAGTTCATATGAACTCACAGAGTCTGATGTACCATGTGCCCTGCATGGGTCTGCACTTATATTCTGGCTGCCAGGTTAGTGAAGGTTTGGCAGAGATTCCAGAATGTGTGAACAAGTGGGTCTCCAATTCTTAACTTTCTCTTGAGTGCTTTTCCTTTTTGTTGTTTGTCTCGTCCAACTTTGATATGATACTTTGTTTTATCTTATTGTATTTTGCTTGATTGTATTTTACTCCATTATATTTTACTTCATTATATGATTTTTTTTAATGAAGGAATATAAACCTAACCACTATGGTAAAAGCTAATAACTGAACTATCATTTATACCTACTGGGAGAAGAGAAGTAAGTTTTCTCAAGTGGAGTGATGCTGGGTATATAAACCACCTCAGGGTAGGCCTCATGTTGAGGATTATCTGATGGACATAATGGATTCCATTGGGGTGTGTGTGTGTGTGTGTGTGTGTGTGTGTGTGTGCGCGCACGTGTGCGCGCATGCACATGCGTGTGTTCATATGCTTTTATTTGGTTATATTTTGGTTTATGTTTTTCTCTTTTTGGATGGAGTTTAATTGTGTTTTCTTGGTTGTGGTATTGGATTTCTGTTTGTATTTTGAGAAATCAATTAAGATTAGTGGTGTAAGGAGCAGAAAAAGTAAAATTGTGTAAGTTTACACATAAATAAATTAGAAGGAGGAAGGAGATATTCTGATAGAATATATGGAGTTTTTGCTAGAAGCTATGGGATTTTCAAACAAAATATACAAGCCAGAAGTAGGATACCATATTATGTGAATTGTTACTGGAGGAGGTCCCCAGAGGCTTCCCCAACAGTTTAAGCCTTTACCACCATAACTACATAAGCTTTTTGCTTTGGTACAGTAAGTATATAAAACATCATTCCTGAAAACAGGAATGTTTATAAAGTATGGCACACTCAAATTAGACGCTTCTGTGTAATGTCTTATTTTATACTGCTTGAAGGTATTATGAAGGACACTGCAGATGAAAAAGCATCAGCAGGCTTACCTAGGTGTTCGACTATGAACTACAGTACTAAACTACCAGGCAAGATAAGTCACTGTTGCAATAAAGGCAACTAGGTTTTTTGTGGTTGAAGTCAAAGGGATTCTATGCTTGTGCTATAAATCAGTTATAAACCCCATGGCTGAGGATGTCATAGACTCCTCTGTGTTGACAGGGATAGAAGGAACATAAGAGGGATTGGTAAGTGAGAGTAACCAAAATGCTTTATATACATGCTTGAAATTCTCAAACGACAGTATCATTAATAAAAACCACAAAACTTAAACCAAGCAAAAATATCCCAGAAAATAAATGTAAATATAATATAATCACCAAAATATAGAAATACTTTAGTGCAGGCATGAATACTGTTTTGAAAGTACAGTTTCATCCCCAATTACTCTACCAAACAGATATGAGTCAAATTCCACTTAAAAATTTCAGATAAAAATATCTTGTTGCAAAAAGTGTTATTGTAAAGACTCAAATGATTAAGACAATAAATAAACCATGGAAAAGCTCCAAGTGTAATGAAAGGAACCATCTGCACTATGGCTTTACTAATGCCTAAGATTTATAATAAATATAGTCATCTCAAAGAAAAGATCAACTTAATAATCTTTCTATAAAAGATTGAGTATAAGATTCCAAGGAGAAGAAGAAGAGATAGCAACCTCAGGGAATTCTTCAGACCTTATTCTTGATTAAGGAATCTTAAAAGAGATAGAGAGATAATCAAAACTATGTTTCTCAGCCCTCATTCACAAAGCGACATTATTATAAAGAACAATGTTTCCCTTCTTCCAACAAAACTGAAAGAAAGCATTACACACATATGACAGTTAAGGAAAGTGATAATAGATCATATAGTGGTTCCATATCGATGTATGTTTTTCTCCTCTTTCTCTGAAAATGAGCTACTGTAGTAGAAAATATTCCTTCTTACTGACCTTTGTGATATTATATTGGACACCACATCAAATTAAAAATAAATTAGAAGTAGGAAAGGAGGGAAAAAAGGAAGGAAGGAAGGAAGGAAGGAAGGAAGGAAGGAAGGAAGGAAGGAAGGAAGGAAGGAAGGAAGGACAGGCTGACGTCAAATTGATTAATGTATCAGTAATTATTCTTGGCATTGTTTTACTCACATGTTTATTAGCAAGGAGGCAAACTTTTACCACAGTTGCCTTCATTTTCTCAAAGCCCAACTTACTTTCATTAAGCTCCAAGTAGCAGCCTCACACTGTAACAGCCTCCCATGTCACAATATCAACGTAACTCTAGAATCGACCACAGAAAGAAATTAGAATATTTATCAAATGGGTAAAGCTCATAAGGAAAACAAATTTTCCCTTCACATATCTTTAAAAAGATTCTTGTTTCATTATGTCTTGTAAGTGGTTTATCTGTTCAGTACAGCAGATAGGACTGAACTTCAGTGGTATTCTATTTTTCAATATAACAGAATGGCACATGATTTTAATAAAGAGGTTGGTAGTGATTTTATTACCATTTATATGCTTACTTATGTTTCACATTTATTTTTTCTTAAAACTTACAGAATCAAGAGTTATTTTTTCAATAGAAAATGAAATTAACCTGATGATATTAAGAGATGCAGGTGTGTGTGTGTGTGTGTGTGTGTGTGTATGTATATATATATATATATATATATATATATATATATACCTCATTGTTTTGTTTTTAGTAGCATATTAATTCTACACTAGGTAAAAGAAAACTGATATTTTAGAATGGCATTTTTGTATGCATATATTTCCCTTTACACTATCTTTTTATGTGAAACCACTAGATTGTATAATTTAGCATTTAGACACGATTAGTGTTAACTCTAAACTTTGAAGACTGATGGAGCTGTGTTATATTTTACATTAACAGTTATGCAAATAAAACTTCTCCCACCTCCAATATGCAGTGAGGTATCACTTCCTTTTGACTTCTCACTGTGAGTTTTCTATTTGCTTTTCCAGAACTAAATCATCTAAACTGAATAATTATTTAAAAATTAAATAATTCAATTCAAGATCCTATTTTTCATTATTAAATTTAATATTTTATGTCATTGACAATAAATATTTGAGAAGAAATGGAGTTAACACATAAACAGGCTTATGCTTCTGGTACTTTTGAAAATAATATTTTCATTGATCCCAATAGTTTCAACTTTATTGTATATGTTATTTTTTCATATCTAAAATTATGTAATAGTTATACCTAAAAGTATTGGAGTTATGACAATTATCTTAATAAGATCTGGTAATTATTTATACGTGTTAACATGAGACTAGAAAAGGTTGGATGGGCTAGTTGAGTCAAGAGCTCTGAACCTGCTTTAGTGTTTTAGAATCATAATGAAAATTTTACTAGGTATATATTTCTTAGAATTTCTGCACAGGTCTGCAAACCTTAGTTACCATATTTCTTGACTAATTTTTCTGAGCTACAGAATTTTTAATAATAGGCTCCATGGTTTTTTAATCTATGTGTTTTGCAGAGACCATTGAGCTAATTTTAATTTAAGTAGTCAGTATGATTTAAAAGGGAAGAGTGCTTCGTTAACTTTTCTAGTACCGATTGAAGAGTAAAATTTCCTATTTCTCTTATATTCTCAATAATGACTTATAAATTCAAAATAGTTTGCTAAAGCTATTTTGGTCAGTTTGGAGGAACATTTTAAGTATTCTTTCATCAGCTACCCATTCAATAGTCTTCCCCTAATCACTATCACATCCAGAAAAATAGTGGTTTTTAAGGAGAAAGTTAGAAGAATATTATTAAGAATCTCTACAGAATATAACGACTCTTCCTAAATACGTGCTGAACTTCATTTAATATATGATATCAATATATTAAATTTGTCATAGCAATGAAATCAAAGTTTTAGTAGTTGAGAGAAGGCAAGAAAAATAATATCAACAATGTAATGAAAATTACATTGTGTTAAGCCCTTGTTCAATTGTGTTATTTCATTATTTTGTTACCACATGCAATAAAAAAATTAATGATTAAATATACCAGTGACTAAATTGTTCTTTTTTCTTAGATTGTGTAAATGCTCTACGGATTTTAAATCATGTGAAAAAAGTGATATTTTAAAATTGTTTATTTATTTATGACATGTGTAAGTGTTTGCCTGCTTTTCTGTTTATGTGCACCACATGTGTACCTGATTCACCCACACGCCAGACCAGGTTGTCAGATCCCATAGAACTGCAAGTTATCTACTAATGCTGGTAAAAAAATACTAATGCGCTATCACTACATTTTCCTTTTTACTATTGCTTAATGTGCTTGTGTCATGAAAGGATACTGTGGTTTGTCTATAGGACACATTATTAACTACATTTTATAATCATGAGGTTAAACTTTAGACTCATTTATGCATCTTTTATAAAAGACAATCTTAAATATTAAATCTATTACCTATCATTCACGATATACTTATATATACTCTTCAGTGGGTCAGGACAGACAGTTTTTCTCTCTAGAAACTTACTGGCATAGTTGCTAAGCAAATACCCCAGGAAAATTATCCATAAATCCATTCATATATGTAAAATCAACAGAAACAAATTGGCAAAAACCAACAACCATGTTTGTAAATTCATCTGCTTCTTTCATATGATGATCCCAAATTATTGGAAACCAAAGTGAGTTAATAAATAACTGGCTGTGGTAGAAAAACTGGGAATACTGCACAAGTAAAATGACTTAGAAGTACCAAGTGCCATCTGAATGCATGCAGTTAAAACTTTGAAGTCTTTGACCAATTCTTTTTCTCTTGTCTCTTCCATCACAGACCCTGGTTATCATCATATCACTTTACCCTCCCATCCCTTTGTTTTTACATTTTAGGTTGTGCATCTGAGGAAGATTATGAAATACACATATTATTTCTCCTATCTCTGGTTTATTTCATATAACACCCAGTTGTCCATGGTCACAATGACTGAAGATAATGCAATGAACATGTAAGCTTAAGACTAAAAGAGGGGATTTAAAAAATAGTTTACCACAAATAAGTAATAATTATTTTTGATGATGAATATGGTATTCTATGATACTGTAGATATGAAATTAAGCTTTTTGTGAGGAAACTGTATTAGAGTTTCTCTTGAAAATATAAGATGCATAACTAATCCTCTTAAAGGAGATGAAGCAAGCCCCAAGGGACAAATTAGAGAAGGTCTCCTCATGTTGGTTTGGCAAAGACCCCATCCTTGACTTTTTAAAAATTTGACTAGAAACACTTTAATTATTATAAGGTAACATCCTAGAATATATTAGACTTAACCCTCTGTAGCTTGATGTAGGCCTGACCTCTGATTTCTAAGCATGAAGCATGTGCCATCCCAGTTCAATGGTCAAATTTACTTACTTAGAAGAAAGCCAGAAAAATAAAATTCTGATCAGATGACATCAACCTAGGAAGCAATATCAATGATTCTTATCATGAAAGACTAAATAATTCTGTAAACAGATTGATTCAGGACCCTGGATTCTTCATTTATAGGGAGTAAACATTTGATAAGTCTTGGAACGTCTCCATAGCTCTGGGTCATGTCTTAAAAATATTTCACATTTAATTTAAAAGATAGAAGTTCAAATTGTCTCAATCTTATAAAACATATACTTTATTATATCTTTATAGTTCAAACTTAAATTGTAAATGTCAAAATTTGATTGGTTTTATGCCAGAATAAAGAAGAAAAAATATTCTAGTGATTAGGGGCAGTAACTATTCACATAAGTCTTAACACATCTTCTTTATATTTAAGGGTGTTGAGGACACCATATTCCACAGAATAATATAAAGGTTAAACTCTTGTTTTAACTTTTATTTAAGGTTCTTTAAAAGTCATGTTTTGATTAAGGATAAAAATAAGTATGCAGCTATTAATAGAATGGGATGTTTTACTTGAAGCTTAAACTTCTAGTCTTTGCAACATTATTAACCAATTTAGTATAATATGGTTTAGAAAGTAATATGGATATATCAAAATTTTGAAATCACCCCCTAAAAGTTTAAATAAAATTTTTTATGATTCAAATTGAATTTAAAATTTTGGGGGGCAAAAATAGTGTATTTTTGCTATTAAAGAACTGAGAATGGGCTATTATCCTATTTGACTCTTGGTTCTGGATAGCTATGTCCTTTCATCTGTCTAGGGAAGCATATCTTAGTATGTTTTCAACATGATCTCAATTCTTTTACATCCAATCTATAATGCTTACAGAAGTCAAAATGTAATTTCCCCATGTAAAAATAATAATCCAACAATCTGAAATAGTGTCTTGAATTTCAGATGGTCCTCCAAAGCTTTATAGTTTAAATTATATCATTTATAGTATCTGATGTCTTCTCACTACTTTCCATTAAGTGATAATGAAAATTAGAAAAAAATCTAAAATAATAAAAAGTAAACACCAAAACAAGTAGTGAAAGTTCTGGTATGTAATTATATATAAGTAAAAACAACTCATTGTTGCGAATGTACATAGGTGACTTTGAAGAAATGAGAATACCATGTTCACATGTTTTGATATATACAATGCCATCAATTATAGCTATTTTAATCATTATAATGTACCAGTACTGGTCAAATAGCTCAAGGACAAGAGTACTTGCTGTACATCTGTGAGGACTGGAGCTCACATCCATGTACTACTGTAAGCTGGGTATCTTCCATATGCTTCTAAACCCAACTCTGTGGGAGAGTCAAGAGGATTCTTGGGGCTTACCAATTTCCAGGTGAGAAAATAGGAATTCTGGTGCTGTGATAGCCCCTTTCTTGAAAGACTAGGTGGAAAGTGATAGAGAAGAATGCCCAAAGTCCTCTTTTGTCCAACACACACACAATCTTTATGCACCCCAACTCCAATAACACCTAAATAAATGAATAGATAAGTGACTAAATATTTAAGAATGATAAAAAGAATGAACCATCTCTGGAGAACACCTGAGGGAAGGGCTCTGTTAGTCTCTTTCTAACTTCAGATAGACTGCCATTAATCCAATATTTGTATATCCAGACGCAAGGCAACAATGCACCATGTTACTGCTGTCTTTCCCATGTTAAGAGTAACACAATGCAACTACTAATATGTTGTCTATTTTTCATCTTGTCCATTTGATAAAAATCATTGAGCTACTCCATGGGTAACTTGAATAAAGTGGCACAGAATTTACCTTTGTCAAAACAACAGATGTTATGCCTAGTAAATTGAAGCACTTGTATATGATGAAAGACTGAGCAGAAACTGTCTGCTGCTTGCCCCTGAAAATGTATGCTCCACTGTAAGCTAATTGCCCATTATAATAACAAGCACTCAGCATCTACTGCTACTCATTGAGAATAATGGAAGAAAGCAAGAAAAACTTATTTTATATTTCTCTTGGACACTTACTTGTTTATTCTTTCATGTGAATTTTGCTTACAAAATTAAAGATATCAAATATTACTTAAAAATTATACAACCAAGAAGGAGGATGGAGTTTAAGAGTACATCATTTTCTCAGCATTTCCAAGATCCTCAGTTATCTTACTCTCCAGCTCTGGTGGCTATAATGAAAATGTCCTCTATAGGCTCAAATATGTGAACACTTATTTCCCAGGGGATGGCAGTTGTTGGAGGTGGTATAGCCTTGCTGAAGTAAAAACATTAAAATGGGTTGCCTTTGAGAGTTCATAGTCTTACCTTTCTAGTTTACTCTGTGTGCTTTCTTCTTGTGGTTAAGGATATGATCTCTCAGCTTTCTGATTCTTGTCCACATGCCTGTTTTCTGCTGGTATGCATCCATGCCCTGAGGGTCTCATCCCTCCAGAGTCATAATCCAAAATAAACTCTTTCTTCCATGGGTTTCTGTTACTTATAGTAGTTAATCACAGCAGGATAAAAGTAAAGCAAAATCAAAACACCTATGCATATATATGCATATGTGCAAAAATATTTATGCGTATTTATACCAATATTTATAATCAATGTTTTTTTGTGAATATTTTTAAAAATTTACCATGGCCTTTTTTTTTGTACTTGGCTATTTTTATACGTATGAATTTTTTCTTTTATGCATATATGTGCACCATGTGTATCGGGTGACTGCAAATATGAGGAGAGGATATATAATCACCTGGAAGTGGTGTGACAAATGATGTGAGGCATTATATGTAAGTGTTGCCAAGGAAGTTATTTCCTCTGTAAAAGCAACAAGTGCTCTTAACCCCCATGATAACTCTCTAGTCTCAATATTTTATTTTAATGGTGATTATGGAATGCGAAATATTGAAATAAAAACCTCTTTAATCTTTTAATCTTACTGACTTATTTCAAAACTTTAGTCTTGAGTAGAGATGTTATAGAAATTTCTTACATGTTTCTTAGGTTATGAAAAATTTTAAAGTAGTCTTAGCATTAAAGATGTAACATGGATCTATTTTATAAAATGAAAATTGACTGATACATTATACACATATATGTATATACACATGTGAGTACAAACAGTGACATCTTTGTATATAATCATAGGGTACATTCCTTTAGTCCTTTTCTTTTAATTTTATTTTTTCATCATATTCATCATAAAGTCAGATTTCATCCTGATATTTTTGTTCAAGTAAAGTTTATTTGACTAAATTCACTCCCCATCTCCCTCTCCAGATTCCTCTCTTTACCACTAGTCTCCTTCATTTTGCCAAAAAGAAGAAACGAACAAACAGTATAGAAAAAAAGCTTGAAAAAAAAATCACAGAATTAAAGAGATCAGAAAAGAACTCTTTTTTTTCAGTTTATTTATTTATTTATTTAAAATATTTTTTTTTACTACGTATTTTCCTCAATTACATTTCCAATGCTATCCCAAAAGTCCCCCATACCTGCCCCCCACTCCCCTACCCACCCATTCCCACTTTTTGGCCCTGGCGTTCCCCTGTGCTAGGGCATATAAAGTTTGCCTGTCTGATGGGCCTCTCTTTGCCCCTTCTTAGAATTGGGAACAATCACCCATGGAAGGAGTTACAGAGACAAAGTTTGGAGCTGAGACAAAAGAAGCGCCATCTAGAGACTGCCATATCCAGGGATCCATCCCATAATTAGTCTCCAAACGATGACACCATTGCATACACTAGCAAGCGTTTGCTGAAAGGGCCCTGATATAGCTGGCTCTAGTGAGATACGCCAGGGCCTAGCAAACACATAAGTGGATGCTCACAGTCAGCTATTGGATGGATCACAGGGCCCCCAATGGAGGAGCTAGAGAAAGTATCCAAGGAGCTAAAGAAAAGAACTCTTAAAATGCCTCTCTCTCTCTCTCTCTCTCTCTCTCTCTCTCTCTCTCTCTCTCTCTCTCTCTCTCTCTCTCTCTCTCTCTCTCTCCCCACCTCAAAGCTCCATGTTCAGCAGGTTCCTTCTTGTACCTCAGAGGTTCCCTTTTGTACCTCAGGCCTTTCTTCCTCTTTCACTTTGAATCTGTCATTATTCTTACTATGTTTACACCTCTAAAATTCAAAGACAAAGCCGGGCATGGTGGCGCACTTCTTATTCCCAGCATTCCGGAGGCAGAGGCAGGCAGATTTCTGAGTTCAAGGCCAGCCTGGTCTACAAAATGAGTTCCAGGACAGCCAGGGCTATACAGAGAAAACCTGTCTCAAAAAACAAAACAAAACAAACAAACAAACCAACAAACAAATTCAAAGACAGTCACAGCTCTGTACCTGAATCAGGTTTTGCTGACAATCAATTCTATTGTGAGTCAATCCTGTCCATTTTGAAATAAGAACAATAATGATTCCCCAGATTCATATCTTTATTGAATATCCTCCTGCTATTCCCAAATTTATAACCAATTGCCTACTTACATTGGCTGATGAATAATAACATCACAGTTAATACCTGTAAGGTAGCTCCTTGTTACTAAGACAAATGCACAAAAGCACTTGTTGCTAAGACAAATGATCTGTTTGGTGCCTAAACCAACATGATGGAGAGTACCAACTCCTGTATTTGTACCCTTAACTATACAGATGGGCTATGAAATGAGTATGTGTCCACCAGAGTAATTATGGGAACATGAGACATGAAAAGAGTCACTAACCTAAGAGTATGACTAAATTTCTTGTGATGAGAGAATTCCAGCATTATTAGTGACTTTTGCTGTAAAGGCTGTTGGTATACAGTCCATAGGTTTCATAGGTGGACAGATTTTGTTAAAGTCACAATAAACTAGACCTGAATGTTCATATAACTAGTTCAATAAACTAGGCTTGAATGCTCACAAGCTAATGCTTTCCTCAAAGATTGCATGGGGATTTACAACAACACTTTTATCCTCCTTCTCTTCCTCCTCCTCCTCCTCCTCTTCCTCCTCCTCCTCCTTTTTCTTTTCCCCTTTCTTCTTTTTCTTCACAGTAAAGATATCCTATCTTCTTTTATTTCTGAAACTAAACTTTTATCTTATCAATTATAACTCTATCCTGTACCTGTCCAGAACATTTGGCAATCTCATTTAGGTTTCTTAGCAACCTTTCAAAGATAATAATCTAACACCCCACAAAAATTCTATATTTGACAATTGTAAAACCATAATAACAATGAAACAAAACAACCACCAAAAATGAGTCATGACCTCATTCAAGGAGTCCATATTCATACTTGGACATGTGCTACTTTCTGCATCTCTCTCTGAGAGGCCTACACCGATGGTCTCAGATGTGTCTTGCCCTTCAATATAAGGGTCTGACTTTCTCTTGACCCTTGAGTTTTGAGTCTGCATTAAAATATCTTTCTTAAACACTACTCGTGCTGCACCTGGAGCAAGGTAAAAATGGCAAACTGACTTAGAACAGAAAAGATAGTTACATGCAAACAACAGATTCAACATTTCCACTTGGAGTAATGAGACTCTGAATGGGCATTGAGAGGCTAATTTTGAGGAAACTGCATCAGCTACTGGCCAGCACAAACATAAAATGCTTTCATTTTAGTATAAATAAAGGCTGAATTGTGGGGGTTCACATAACTAAATGCTGTGTTAAGTCTACAGTCTGGGGTAGAGGCAGTGTCAAGGATACCTTGTGTCCATATTTGACTAGATGGGATGGTACATGTCAATATGGAGCTAGTATTTTTTTTCACAAACATATTTTTTACTGCCATGAATTGTATGCACTGATTTATTCAATCAGTAGTTATTTGACAGCTCCTTGATTATAATGGATACCTCTACACTAATTACTGCCTATGGCATACTAAGAAAACGATAAAATCCTTGCTTTCAATTTTTCCATCATAACTTTCTAATTTATTGGTTTTTTTAAACTTAGTTCTTTGCTTTTGTACATGTATATAGGAACTATATGTGTATGTATTCTATGTGGAGTCTTGGGAAGGGGTCAAAGGAAATTGCCGAGTGCTGTTATCACTCTCAGATTCACTTCTTTTATACTGGACCTTCTGCTGAACCTAATGTGGCGCTGAGGTCTAGCTAGCCCCTGCTGTCACGTCTCTGCCTCCTAAACTGCTGGTGATGGAGGAATGTTTGCTGCTACTGACTTTTTGTCGATGCTAAGGATTTAGACTGAGATCTGTACACTTTCATAGCCATTATCTTTAACTACTAATCCATGTCACCAGGTCCCTTAATTACAACTTGTAAATGTACCTACCCACATGGGTAGATAAGAATTTCAAGTATCATTTTTAGCTTGAAAGTAGTTCATATTTAAACATGCTTGTATAGAATTCTAAAATGGAATGCTTTGAACAGGGATTTCAAAATGGATTGAGGAATAGGACAATAGTGAACAAGATTCATCTTTCAGTTATCAGCTTTAGTGGTAGTTTTAAGTTATTTCCAACTACAAGTGATCTTATATGTTCACATTTGGAAGAGACACTAGACAGTTCTAACAGAACCTCTTCATTTTATATAGGGGGGGTGTGTTTCTAATGGATGTCAAGACTGTATGTTATTTAAACTCTAACTTAAATTTAAGTGGGACTATCCTGATACTGTAGATGAACAACTGTTTACTATTCTCTCTCTCTCTCTCATGTTTTTTTAATTTATTTATTTATAACATTTCACTAACAGAATTAAACTTACTTCCATGTTTATTACATGTTTGTCTTTGATGCTGAGTCCATATAAAAATTGACTTAACATATAAGTTGGGAGAAAATCTAATATTCTTCACTGAATGAGTTAAAAAGGAGTGTAAAACTACAAAATACTAGTTTAAGTGTTAGTTCTAAGGTATGGTAAATACAACAACAAACATCTTGCTACTTTTCTCTAATTTCCCAAGATATATTTCACTATAAGAGCTTTTTTTTTCTCATTTCAAGATAGGAAAGGCTACTCATAAGAACCTTTTATTTTAAGTAGAGGATACAAATAACACAAATTCTACTGCCTACTTCAAAGTATGAATTGAGGGGACTAATGTCAATGGCAAATCTAGTGTCAATCTAAGGGTGACTCTATTTGACATTCATGTTAACCATTTGTTACTCAGAATGGGAATGGCCAAATACTGCTTAGTGACAGAAATCCAAAATGAATCCATTTCAAGGGGACTGGAGCCAAGAGAGATGACTCCTTCCATCTCTGGACCCAAGCTGTGCACAAGCAGAAACTACTAGTTTATGCTCTATGTTTCAAGATAGATCAGTTATACTTAATATGTTTTTTGGCATTTCCTTCACATTTAAACATTTGCTATATCTTTCTGGTAAAACAAGAAAAAAAGTTTATTTACTTGTCTGTATTTTAATTTAACACAACAAAAGGATTTTTTTTTTCTAAAAAAGTTGAGATTACTAAAGGTGATTGAAAATGAAGAAAGAAAGTTAATGTATAAATCTTAACCTAACAAATCAAAGTTTGTATTTCAAAATCACGCACCATAGATCTTCTTTCATCAGAATAATGGGCCGTGGAACCATTAGGCAACATATCTTAGCATTCATAGAGTCTTCCCTTAACCTTTTTGATGTCATAGATAGATTTTTCTAAACAAAAGTTGGGAGGAAATCAAAATGTTGGGGAAGGTGAGGAGGCAAAACGTATTTTTAGA
Source organism: Mus caroli (assembly GCF_978045245.1). NCBI lineage: Eukaryota > Metazoa > Chordata > Mammalia > Rodentia > Muridae > Mus > Mus caroli. Next base: position 97,511,068 of record NW_028227264.1, read on the forward strand.
AGGCCATTGTGAAGATTCTCTTGGTTAGTTTGTGCTGATGATGGCGAGCCGTGCCTGACTATGGCCAACTCCACAGTGAGTAATGTTTCCATGCCTCCCATCAGAACCTGTTAAGATTTTGATTCTGTTCCTTTAAAAGTATCTAACCCTCAAGAGACTGGAGGCCCCAGGGAGTGTAGGGGTTATGTGGGGTGTCCACATGGATTCAGGGTGGGGTAGGGAGGAGGTGTGGGATGTAGAGCAGACTGAGGGTGGATGAGGGGGTGCAGGGAATGCAATATGGGGTGTAAAATAATAATAATATTTTTAAAGTCTCGATTCCTGCATCTTTTATCTCTGTGAGTCTCCTTTTTCCTTACATTGCTATCTGGGTAAAGACAGCTAGATGTAAAACTTAAAGGCAGTCTGGTATGTGAACAGGACACCAAAAGTTTTGCATTTGTAGAGTGCTTTCCTATCTCTGTTGATCTCCAGGTTTCACACAGCAACTTTACCTGGCCCTTCTTCAGAATTGTCCACCACTGACCACATATTAAAGAAGTTTCTCACCATCTCACTGCCTGAGAAGAATGGTCTCTGTATTCTTTGCTACAGGTCAATTTGACCATGAAAAGTGGTCTTCAACTGCAGAGTTTGTTGTAGATTCCAAACCTGCCTGATTCTTTGATAAGGGAGAATCTTGGAAGCCCCGATGTAAAATTTCAGTATTCTTTTGTTGACACTGAATAGAAGGTATTCGTGAATATGTATGGAGCTCATCCAATGAAAGTGCATTTGGGTTACAGACTGACTATGCCTAGAATATAAAAGTTGGCTTCTATTTTCTTGTTGTTCTCAGCTGTCACCTGGTATGAAAAGCATTTTATTCACCCACCATCAAGTGCATACACTCTTTGAGCACTAGGGACACTTGAGCAATAACACACTATTGAGAAAAGAATGTGCTAAACTAATAAGCTGTAGCCAGTATTTCAAGTAGTCTCACATCTGTGATATTAAAAAAAAAAAAGGTGATCTTTCTTCTGTACCAACCCAAATTTTGTGTTTAAAAGAATTTCTTTTAAAGATTCCATAATTCTCTGGTAATTTAGTTTTGCTTGTTAACTGTTACTATATGCCAGTTAAAAACTTGTGTGTAGTTTTATCGCTACCCTACCACCATTTGCTCTAGTACCAGTCGAGCTACCATCTTCCCACCTGACTTCTCTTTTGCTCTACCTGACTTTAGCTCCAGAGGTGACCATACTACCAGCCCCTTCTCAGCTTCCCTTGAATCCATGGATAAAAGACACACACATACAGTTTGTTACTTTAAAAATTGTCTTCTTGGCACAATTTTTGGGCACAGATAACTTCTGCCTGGAAAAGCATGCCATTACCAATTTGTTATCTCCATCTCTCTACATGCCCTAAACTTATTAACTAGTCCCACCTAGCCTCTGTCAAGCATCCTTGGCCACCTGCCTGTATTAATGGCCGCAGGCTCCTGCTCCCCAAGAGATCTCACATGATTGCTGTGTTATCTCTTCAAAGCATGGCAGAAACTCCTCCCTTCTTCCTTGCTGCTCCCTTATCTTCCTTATCTCCCTGCTTCCCTTACCTATACATTTCACCTAGCAATTGGTCCTCTGCTTTCTTTACTGACAAATCAAGAACCAATTGGGGAACGAGACCTTAGCATCAGAATCATCCCCTTCAGAAAACTTCTATCTCATATCTGAACTATAATCTTGTGTACCTCTCCATGGATACTAGGTTATCCTGAAGACAAATGGATAGGTATGTCTTTTCACAGCTTGTATTCTATTGACTCTTTTTCTGGCAAATGTTCTCCAGCAGCTGTTATGATCAGTCTGGCAGGTTTCTGTATTCTTTGTGTAAGATGCTGTTAAAAGGAATTTATCTATACTCAGAATGCAAGAATATACAAGAAGCCTACCAAGACAGAAACTTTTTGCTTTCTCATTGTTTCTTTGGTCTAAAAGTATTACAGCTCCCTGCCATTCCATACCATATATCTGCTCCCTTCAATCTTGTTAACAACTTCAGTCATTATTGGCAAAGGGGATCTCTCAGAGGGCTTTTAAAATCTCTTGATCAGCCATCTGTGTCAAATTGCTTCATTTTTATGTATTTATTATTACCTGGGTGATGATAAGTCTTACTCATGGTGATGAGGATATGATCTGGTTTATAAAGAATGGTGCTTAGATTTTACACCATTCTTCAATTTACTTTTCTTCTTAGAGTTGAAAACAACAGCTGTTGAAATATATTCTTTTATTTTTTTTTCAATATGGACTTTAAAACAATACATCCCGAGTGAGGTAAATCAGATCCAAAAAGACATGCATGGTACATACTCACTAATAAGTGTATATTAGCTACAAAAAAAGTTCTGAATACCCAAGATTCAACCAACAGAGCTCAAAAGGTCAACAATCTGAAAGGCCCAAGTGAAGATGCCTCAGTTCCACTTGTTAGGGAGAAGAAAGCAACCACAAATGGGGAGGGAGGGAGGAATCTGGAAGGGAAATAAGATGGGGGTGGTGGAGAGGGAAAAATGATCTGGTATTGGGTCAGGGAAAAGGACTGAAACCCTGAGGGCCAGCAGAAAGAATGGAAACAGGCAACCTCAGGAGGTAGGAGGTTGGGGGGGACCCTCCAGTATGTACCAGAGACATGGAAGGTGAGAGACTCTCAGGACTCAAAGAGAAAGACCTCAGATTAAATTCCCTATATTGGGGAGAGGGAACTTTTAGAGCCCACCTCCAGCAGAAAGACAGGGCATCAAGTGCGGGATGGGGTTGCCATCCCACAGTCAAAATTCTGGCCCATTATTGTTCCTGTCTGAAAGAATTGCAGGGATGGAAATGGGGAGAAGTCTGAGGAAAAGAAGGTCCAGTGACAAGCCCAAAGTGAGATCGAGCTCAAGGGTATGCCCCAAGACCTAACACTATTACGAAGGCTATGGGGAGCTCACAAAAAAGGGACCTATCATGACTGACATCTGAAAGTCCCAACAAGCAGCTGAAAAGAGTCAGATGCAGATATTTGCACCCCACTGGTGGAAAGAATCTGCTAACCCTTGTGGTTGAACTAGGGGAAATCTGGAAGAAACTGAGGAGGAGGAAGACCCTGTAGGAGGAACAGCAGTCTCAATTAACCTGGACTCCCAAGATTTATCAGATACTAGAGCACTAAACAGGCAACATACACCAGCTGATATGAGGCCTCCAACAGCAGGCTTAGTCAGAGAAGATGCACCTAACCCTCAAGAGATGGAGGTCCCCGGGTGTTTAGAGGTCAGGGGTGGTGGGGAGTGGGGACATTCTTATGGAGATTGGGGGTGGGGAGCAAGGAGGAGGTATGGGATGTTGAACAGTCAGAGGGTGGACTGAGATGGGAGTAAAATCTGGAGTTAAAAAAAAACTCTGATAACTGAAAGCAGATAGCATTGATGTTGATTCATAGGCAGCAAAATTGGCCATATTCTGGAGATCACACCCAGGATGGGCAGAATGCCTTTGAAAGAGGAAATGACAGTCCTTCTTACTCCTTTTCTAAACCAAGGGTAGTGGAGGGTAGACACCCAGAATGGCTTCAGAAAGAGGAACTTGGTATTCCTTCTGAATTCTATGAGTGCTCAAGCTAATGAATCAAGCTGACTATTTAAAGGTGGAAGAGAATAAGAATGTTAGATCCAGCTGCAGTCTGCTAACTAGCCAGGCAAGGCATGTGACTGTTTTCCATACCTGGACATCACATAAGGCAGTTGGAATTTAGCTGACTTGCAAATGTTCAAATCAAATGATACCTGAAGTGGAGTATATGTTAGATAGTAACACTGATGTGGGTTCTAAGGCAAAGAAAGAGGAATAGTTTTTTAGGCCAGGGTAGATACAGAATGAAACTCTCTCTCTCTCTCTCTCTCTCTCTCTCTCTCTCTCTCTCTCTCTCTCTCTCTCTCTCTCTCTCTCTCTCTGTGTGTGTGTGTGTGTGTGTGTGTGTGTGTTTGTGTATGTGTTATGTGTGTGTCTGTGTTTTAGGACATTCAAAAAGATATGAAAGGTATGTTGGCATCTTGATATAGCAATGCATCAGAATTGAATATGTTTAGCTTTCCTTCATTTTTCCAATTGTCATAAGATAGTGTTAACTTTGCCATGAAAATCCTTTACCTGAAGCCTATGTGGGCCAGTATCTATTTCAATGTCATAGCTTTTGTTTCTCGGTCCTTGATATTTAAATGCCTAATAAAAAAAAAAAAACATTATTGAGCCAAGCAAGCCAAAGTAGAAACTCAAGGGAGAAACTCGGAGGCAGACATTAAAAAGGCTTAAACATTATGCTTCTCATACACACAAAGTCCACATCTTCCACACTGGCCTTTGGCTCCCTACATCAATCTATGATCAAAAGAATGTTCCACAGACATATTCAAAGGCCAATGTAATGGAGACAAATTCATACTTGAGATTCCTCTTCCTTGGTGACTCTACTTTAGACAAGATGACAAAAATGAATCATCACAGCATAGTAACTACATAGATGTTATTGCCTAACATAAAGAATGGCAAACAATTCATCTATGAGCCAACACAGGCAAAGCAGCCAAACCAGACAAGCCAGACAAGCCGGACAAGACAGCCTATGGGCCAGAGAAGAATCTTCACTCCTTTGATGTTCTGTCCATTTAGTAATTCTATAGACTACCAATATCAATCCAAAGCAGAAAAAAAAATTAGCTTTTGAAGTTAGAGATTTGGGAAAAGGAAAAGAATAACACATGATATTTATGGATAGGCCTTTAGTGAATCTATAACTTTTTCCCAGGATTCTCACTTAGTATCACAGCCGAGTCAGGATTAAATTCAAGAGCAAAGATGGCCTCAGATAGAAAGAGAAAGTAAGCAAGAGCATGGGAAGAAGGGAAGAGTAGGCTGGAGCCATCCATTCCTGATACAGGAGCAACATCAACACAACTATTCCTTTGCTTCAAATAAAAAAGGGTCCTCCATTCAATGCAAATTGATTGCTACCCTAGTTCCATGATCCATGAATACATCAGCAGACCTTGACATTAGAAGTAAATTTAGATGCTCTTAAAGAATTCAGACACAGGCTAGAGGTAGTCAGAAAGTGAATAAATATCTTCTGGAAAACTATTGTTGGTGAAATATTTGGCATAGGAAACACTCCTGGCAGCAAACATATTCTTCAGAACAACAAAAAAAATATCCTCAAGTAATGATGACGACATACTATATTTTACAATCAATTACTTGTGTCTTTCCCATATTAATGAAATATATTTATTGGCTTTTGTTTCCTCTATGATGTGCACAATGGTAATTTAAACTACTTTGATTGATTGGGGAGGGGGGTGAAATAGCTGGGTCAAGTGGGAAGACATTCAATGAAAGGTAATTATCCAGATAGAAAATAACATTATCTAAGAGTGAAGCTTAGGGTGAAGTTACAAACATAGAACACAAGACCAATGGCAGTGGATAAGACCCTCAGATAAGTTTCTTCAGTAAGTTTAGAGAAGGGATAGAGTCAATTTTACAAATGTTGGGATATAACAGGGACTGAAGCATAGCAAAAGGTTAGTAATAGGGGTTCTGAACACAAAATCCCAGATTTGGTTTAATTTTACCTGTGGAAACACTGGAAAGCAGCTTAAGTTGTGTTATTATAACCCCCTCTTCCAACTAACTAATTCCTCACGTTAAATGCTTTAGTGGGACACATTCAACAAAGTTTCTAAGAAAAATACTAGGCATTTATTATTAGTAATTTATTAATCATTGTTGAAGTAGGATGAGTATACGAAGGTACTGAGAAATGTATGTAGCTAGAACCTGGTATTGAAGGCATTGCTACAGTTTAAGCAGAAAAAATATATTGAAACTCTTAGTAGAGTGACAAAGTTGTATATATAGCACATTGAAGCTAAATCAGTGCAGACCATTAAGAGCGAGCGCCACTCTGGTCTCTTTCCAGGTGCATGAGACTTCATAAAGACAAGATTCTCCAATTAGAAGTTGGAAGAGCTACATCTTGATTGAGAAATATTTATAATTAATCTGGGTTAATTAATAAGGCTATTAATTTTGTACAATGTCAGAGTCAGAGTAGAAACATGAAAAGGACATTAAACATAAATCTAAAGTTTTCTGCATAACTGGAGAGGTGACATGGTCTTGAGCACCTCAGGCTATCTTTGTGGCTTTCATTGTTTAATAGTCTCTCTTCCTGGATTATGTTTTAAGAAATTTCTTCTCCATGCTTTGAGAGAAGGGACAGAAGAGAAAATGACCACACACTAGACAGTTGTGCAATTTCAGAGTGCTGTTCTCTGTAAGTCTTTTGCATGTAATTTGTAGATTAATAGATCAAATTCTCTTTTATTTCTACTAGGCAAAATTGTATTTTCAGAGAAACTGTGCTAATTGGTAAAAAAAATGGTTTAATAATTTGCAACTCTATAAACCTCATACATGCCATATATCCATACACTGGTTTTAGGTCAATCCCAGACAGAGGCAGTTAAGGAGAGTCTTTCAATGCACATGATTAAGACAGAACCACTCTCCATACTATTTAGGAAACAGGATTAATCCACTAATAGTAAGTATCAGTTTTTAAAGATATTAACACAGTAATGAATTTTGTTGTAATTCATTGAGATTTCCTTAATATATTTTTGGTTTAAGTTCATTTGGAAAAGTGTGAAAAATGCTTTCTAACAGGAAATTATTTGAGAATCAGTTATTAATATATACTTGCCTGTGTTACTTATGAAGCTAGTAAGCCACTAATTAACTTAAGATCATCTTTCGTTATGTTAATATGATGGCACATATAATAGTTTTGGTTTTTTTGTCTAGTAGATCATTCATTTGTGCAAAGCTTATTTTCCAATTGACTTAGTTGCATTCAGAGACCTTGGAGGTCTTAAGGGAGATTTCTCTTTCTTTGTAATCATATTAATGTCACATTTGAAATTCACATAACAGTAATATTGCCAAATGATTTTTTTTTGCAGTTTGATTTTCAGAGATGGAACAAAAATTAAGTGACAAAGACAGTTCAAAATAAGACACTGTTTCTTCAAATGCTTAAAAAAAAACTATAAAAACCTATAATAAATCGTCTTACCTTTCTCCCCTTAGCAGTGTGACACTGAGCATTTACATTTCTAGATGGCATCAGTACAGATTCTAAGCATCCCTTTGAAATCAGAATTCTCCTTGGCCTGTCAGATTCTCAGGAGGGAGAAAAAATGAGCTAGCTGAGTGGAATGAAATCAGAGAAGGATTATGGGAAGTGTAGTCAGCTGTAGTACTCAATTTTGTAAGCAGTGGAGCACAATAGCATTTCAGATGCAGGAATCTTAGCATCTGAACTCATGTGGCCTGATATATTGATAATATAAATGCCATGCCTAGATAAATAGTTAAATAAAGCACACACACACAACACACACATACACACACACACACACACACACACACACACACACACACACATACACACAAGGGGGATGATTTTGCAATTCTTCTACTGTCATCTGGAACCTATAAACATCTTCTTACCTTGGGGGAAATTAAGATGTTTTGTTTCTTCTTGACATGATATTTCAATATACTCATTCCAATTCTTTAAATTCAACCTAGATTCAAAGATTAAAAGTCTGGTTAGCCTCCATCTAGATACACAATGTGCTGTATTTGCCTTACACTCTATGTTGATTTTCTTTTATTTATTCACTTTACATCCCAATCATTGCTCCCTCCCAGACACCCCTTTCCACAATTATTTCCCCTGTTCTTCCTGCCCTTCTTCGCTGACAGGCCCTCTGTGGGTATCCTCTGACCTTGACATATTGCACATTAAGTTTCTTCCAGGCTGAGCACATCCTCTACCACTGATTCCAGACAAGGCAGCCCAGGTAGAAGAACACATGCCACATACAGACAACTTTTGGGATAATACCTGTCTCTGTTGTTCAGGACCTACATGAAAACCAAGCTGCACATTGCTATATATGTGAGGTAGGGGTTTGTGAGCATGTGGGTGGGGTGAAGTGGCTTTTGTCTAGGTCCAGCCTGTGTATGCTTTTTGATTAGTGGTTCAGTCTCTGATAGCCACAATGATTCAGGTTAGTTGACTCTTGGACTTCCTGTGGAGTTCCTATCCCCTTCAGGGCCAGCAAGCCTTTCCCCAATTCTTCCATAAGAGTCCCCAAGCTCCATCCAGTGCTTGGCTGTGGGCCTCTGCATCCTTCTGATTCAGGTGCAGGATAGAGCTTCTCAGAGGGCAGCCATGATGTACTCCTGTTTGCAAGAATTACCAAATATTTTCATCGTGTTAGGTATTGTTGCTTGCCCATGGGATGGGTCAAGTTGGGCCAGTTATTGTCTCTCCATTCCTTCAGTCTCTACTTCATGCCCAGTCCCTGCATTTCTTGTAGACATGGATACATTTTGGGTGAACAGTGTTGTGGGTGGGTTGGTGTCCCTATTTCTCCACTGGTATTCCTGTCTAGGTAGTCCTCAGTAAGTTACATATCCCTAGGGATGTGCATCACTGCTAAGGCCACCCGTATTGATTCTTGCGTGCCTCCCCTATGCCATGTCTCTGTCATGTCCTGGAGATGCCGCCTGCCTCCCCACTCCCATCAGTTGCAATTGTTCATTCATTCTCATGTCCAGCTGGCCATCTTTTCTGTACCTGCACACACCTCATCCTAAATCCACCACTCCATCCCCAGTCCTTTCTCCATCCCCTCTCCCATTGTAGTGTAAAGCCACATAAGTAAATTCTGTGAAAATTGAACAATGACCACATCTTCTAAGGATAGATTTTTTTCAGAAATATTTCCTTTATACTAAGGAATAAATGATGGTGCTAGATTTTTTATTCTTCTCGGAAACTGGTACATGTAAAAATTTTATCGTAAATGACATTTTTGTCACTATATACTATAACTGAGAGATTTCAAAACATGAAATATGCTCCCTGCCCTTCACATCATACATTGTTTCTCTGAAGTTGTAAACAAAATACTGTATTCTCTGGTGTTTATAATCAACCAGTAGTTTGTGTAGAAGTTTCTTTACTTATTCTAGGAAATACATTTTGTATTTTAAATAATTAAAGCATCACAAATCAAAGCACTTCTCAAATACATTGATTGAGACATCGGGTCATCAGATAGGCAGCAATATCTCTATTAACGATCTCAGATATTATTTTCATCTTAAGGTTTTGTATAAGCTAGAGGCCGTTTAGATATTCTTTTTTGGGGGGGTTCCCATTTTTTACTAGGTATTTATTGCATTTACATTTCCAATGCTATCCCAAAAGTCCCCCACATGCTCCCCCACCCACTCCCTCACCCACCCACTTCCACTTCTTGGCACTGGCGTTCCCCTGTACTGAGGCATATAAAGTTTGCATGACCAATGGGCCTCTATTTCCACTGATGGCCAACTAGGCCATCTTCTGATACATATGCAGCTAGAGACCCGAGCTCTAGGGGGTACTGGTTAGTTCATATTGTTGTTCCACCTATAGGGTTGCAGATCCCTTTACCTCCTTGGGTACTTTCTCTAGCTCCTCCATTGGGGGCTCTGTGATCCATCCAATAGCTGACTGTGAGCATCCACTTCTCTGTTTGCTAGGCCACGGCATAGTCTCACAAGAGACAGCTATATCTGGGTCCTTTCAGCAAAATCTTGTTAGTGTATTCAATGGTGTCAGCGTTTGGAAGCTGATTATGGGATGGATCCCCAGATATGGCAGTCTCTAGATGGTCTATCCTTTCATCTCAGCTCCAAACTTTGTCTCTGTAACTCCTTCCATGGGTGTTTTGTTCCCAATTCTAAGAAGGGGCAAAGTATCCATGCTTTGGTCGTCCTTCTTCTTGAGTTTCATGTGTTTCACAAATTGTATCTTATATATTGGGTATTCTAAGTTTCTGGGCTAATATCCACTTATCAGTGAGTATATATTGTGTGAGTTCTTTTGTGATTGGGTTACCTCACTCAGGATGATGACCTCCAGGTCCAACCATTTGCCTAGGAATTTCATAAATTCATTCTTTTTAATAGCTGAGTAGTACTCCATTGTGTAAATTACCACATTTTCTGTATCCATTCCTCTTCTGAGGGGCATCTGGGTTCTTTCCAGCTTCTGGCTATGATAAATAAGGCTGCTATGAACATAGTGGAGCATGCGTCCTTCTGACCAGTTGGAACATCTTCTGGATATATGCCCAGGAGAGGTATTGCGGGATTCTCCAGTAGTACTATGTCCAATTTTCTGAGGAACCACTAGTCTGATTTCCAGAGTGGTTGTACAAGCTTGTAATCCCACCAAAAATGGAGGAGTGTTCCTCTTTCTCCACATCCTCACCAGCATCTCTTGTCACCTGAATTTTTGATCTTAGCCGTTCTGACTGGTGTGAGGTGGAATCTCACGGTTGTTTTGATTTGCATTTCCCTGATGATTAAGGATGCTGAACATTTTTTCAGGTGCTTCTCAGCCATTCAGTATTCATCAGGTGAGAATTCTTTGTTTAGCTCTGAGCCCTATTTTTTAATGGGGTTATTTGATTTTCTGGAGTCCACCTTCTTGGGTTCTTTATATATATTGGATATTAGTCCCCTATCTGATTTAGGATAGGTAAAGATCCTTTCCCAATCTGTTGGTGGCCGTTTTGTCTTATTGACAGTTTCTTTTGCCTTACAGAAGCTTTGCAATTTTATGAGGTCCCATTTGTCGAATCTCGATCTTACAGCACAAGCCACCCGGGCAACTTCCCTGTTTAGATATTCTAAAGCATTTACTGTATAGTCCCAAAAATGAAAGGTCAGTGACAGAGTTGAGCAGTAAGTGGATAAGAAGGGACTAAAACTAGCTCAAGATAGTCTACCTCAGGACTTATGAGTTTTCATCCTATCCACATCAATGTGCTCTAACCAGATAATTAACCATGCAGCAGGTTCTCTGTAAGGTGTGGTTTCTATCTGAGATCATTTGTTCATAACTCCTTTCCTAGCATTCAAAACCCCATCCTTTTCCCCCATGACCATTATACCTTTGATCTGCTACTACATATGCACCTCTGCATAGCTGTCATATTGTTTCTCTACTTTCATATGTGCCGTTCAACGGTTTACTCTCTGTTTTAATTTGTGAACCACTTCACAGCTGCTTCAAAGAAAACCATGATCTTTAAAGTGGCTGACATAGGGCCCTTAGGTAGCACAAAATATTATACTTGGAAAGGGAAGGGATAAAATTCAATAAAATACTCACATAACATTTAAATGTTTCTCGATGCAATCACTAATTCTGCCAAACACAATTATTAATCAGATTTATAGGAATCAGTTATCTTATTCAAAAATAATTTGCACTGATCATTTCAAAATTGTAATGAGAATTATACAAAATGGAGAGGTGTCCAACACGACTTCCTGTGTCTATGTTTTCTTACTTTGTGATGATGCTCTGGTCCAGATTAACAAACATTTCAAAGTAAATGGGTATACTTATCATTTTCTCAAGTATTTCTATTTGGGTTCTACTTTATTCTCAGTATAATAAAAATTTATTAAACGGTACCATATAAACCATTCATTCTAATTATACAATCATATGACTAGATATACTCTACTAAAGTATTTCACAAACCAGTACTCTTCTACCAATAGGAACTGATCTTTTTGGCCAGAGATGTACTACTCAAATTAGTTTCCTGCCTTTTTCCCTTTTCTAAAAGACTTCCCTGTAAAGGAAGAAAATGGGTGGTGATGATGACGACAGAAGGCAGTTAAGGCAGAGACCATGGGGGAAAAACAGTTCTGATTATTGCCCTTGGCAAGCAGTTTGGTTGTGGACAGAGGTGTCATTGTTTCGGCCAAGCAGCAGTTTTGTCCTATCCATAAACCAGAGAATAATGTTCAAAGACTTTGGCCCATGCACAAAGGCTCTGGGCCACTTCCAGATGCTCTGGTCCATGCACAGAGGCTATGGTCCATGCCCAGAGGCTATGGTCCATGCACAGATGCTCTTTCGGACATGAGTAGAGACTCTGGCTCATGCACAGTAGTTCTGGTTCATTCCCAGCGGCTCTGGTTTGCACACAGCAGCTCTGATTTGCACAGAGGGTCTGGTCCATGCACAAAGGCTCTGATTGATGTACAGAGGTGCTTTTTTCACACATAGAGGCTCTGGCTCATGCATAGAGACTCTAGTCCATGTACAGAGGCTCTGTTTCATGCACAAAGGTATTGCTTCGCACACACAGGGGCCGGTTCACACAAAGAGGCCTGGTTCATTTACAGGGACTGATTCACACAGAGAGACTCTAGTTCATGTCTTGCTTTTGTTTTTCTTTCTCCCTCTCTATCTTTTCACAGCAACCTAATGAGCAGTTGACTAGAAGCCACACATGTGTGGGGTGGGCCCACAGTGTAGTCATTAGGATGGTGAATTGCCTAGATGCACCTCATGGAGTTCTATTATTGCAGTGTCAGGAACAACAACAGCATCTTTCCATATCTAAGTCCAGTCAGTTCAAACCTCAGCCTACTTACTTTGCAGAAAAAAAGGTCCCATCAATCCCCAGACAAAGCTCCTCAGTGGCAACTTCCTCCAGGTCCAATCTTTCCTACCATCTTCTTTCTTAGTCTTCTTAATGTAGAGGGACGTGCTTACTTTCTCTCAGCAGTTCATACCCCTGATCTAAACTTCCTCTGGATAATAAAGCTCCTTTTAAAAATTTCACCTTTCATTGCTCATAAAATTCATTGAGTTTTTAAGGATATGACCCAAAGACACTGACTAGGCTTTGCTGACTAAGAAATCCTACCTGAGCCCACCTGAGATGAGAAAGTCTCCATCCTCTTCCAGGACATCGTTTTTCCTATTTCAATAGGCCTTCTCTTTATTCCTTTTCCCCCTTGAGGCTCTAACTAAATGTAGCTTCTTTCTTTCTTTCTTTCTTTCTTCCTCTTTCTTTCTTTCTTTCTTTCTTTCTTTCTTTCTTTCTTTCTTTCTTTCTTTCTTTCTTTCTTTCTTTCCTTCCTTCCTTCTTTTCTTCCTTCCTTCCTTCCTTCTTTTCTTCCTTCCTTCCTTCCTTCCTTCCTTCCTTCCTTCCTTCCTTCCTTCCTCCCTTCCTCCCTCTCTCCCTCCCTCCCTCTCTCCCTCCCTCCCTTTCTCTCTCTCTCTCTCTCTCTCTCTCTCTCTCTCTCTCTCTCTCTCTCCCTCCCTCCCTCCCTCCCTCCCTCCCTCCCTCCCTCCTTCCTTCCTTCCTTCCTTCCTTCCTCCTTCGCTCCCTTCTCTCTTTTCTTTCTGTCTTTCTTTCTGTCTTTCTTTCTCTCTCTATTTTAAAATTTATTTTATTTTATTTGAGTACACTGCAGCTGTTTTCAGACACACATCTGAGGGCATCAGATCCATTTGCAGATGGTTGTGAGCCACCATCTGGTGTCTGGGAATTGAACTCAAGTCCTTTGGAAGAGCAGTCAGTGCTCTTAACCATGGAGCCATCTCTCCAGCCCAGCCTGTTTCTTTCTTTCTTTCTTTCTTTCTTTCTTTCTTTCTTTCTTTCTTTCTTTCTTTCTTTCTTTCTTTCTTTGCTTGCTTGCTTGCTTTCTTGCTTTTTTTAACCCAATATTGAATAAAGTTTATTTACTAAGAATTCCATCCATACTATTCATTTTCAGCCTTTGTTGTTTATTATTTTATGCACAAACTCAATGTTCCCAAAGGACACAGTACTCAGATAATGAGTTTTCTTTCTCTAATTTTGTACTGAAAGATCTTGTAGGCTTCGATTTTTTCACAACCTACTTTAATAAGGGTTCTTAAATGTTTTAACCTCCCTTCTATGCCACTACCCACCAGAGACAATGGAAGGAAAAGTTAATACAGCCAAAAAGAGGATGTGGGATTGTTTAGAAATAATTCTTTGTCAGGAGTTTAGATCATGTGAATCAGTAGCTTTAGCTTGATGCACTCACAAAGATCATTGACAAATCATCATTCTGGATCAATTCTTCTCATTCAGAAGAAACTGCAAGTCTCTGCCATTCAGCCTGAGTTTCCTGAACGTGAGAGAAATTGCTAGGACACCACCAGAAGTTCTTTTGTGCACTTCTTCCTATGAAGCCAGGACAAACAATGATCAGGGAAGAAGGCAAGGTAAACCAATGTCAGAGCATCATCAGAAGACGAAGGTCAGCAAAGTCCAACAAAGACTTGCAAAGAGTGGCCAGGCAAACCAGTACCACACAGCATCATCCACTGTGTGTTTGGTTATAGTTATACCCTTTCCAGACATCACGTGTTCTCTCAAGTGTCCACTCTAGCAAAGCATTGCATGAGCATTCAATGCCAGGCACCACATGTCTGTTCTCAGCAATACATCCTCCCATGTGTCTGCTTCAGCAAAAACATCCTCTCTGAAGGTTTCCAAATTTATATATATATATATATATATATATATATATATATATATAAATTTGTATTATATATATAATATAATATAATACAATATATATACATATATATATGTATATATACATATATATATATGTATATATATATATATATATACATATATATCACATGACACAACTAAGTCTCCAAAGAAACCAGAAATTTCTACTTCAAGATCTATTAAGTCTAAAGGTTGTGATTCACTAATATAACAATTAATCTTTTAACTCTTCTGCCTGCAAAGCATTCTATCATATTCTGAATTCACTGTTGGAAACAGCCGAGTGATCATACTATTATTTTCACAGATACTAACTTCTTCAATAGACTGTTACAACTGAATTCAGATGCTGTATTTGTATACATTTGCAGAAATGATGCAGAGTCAAGAGGGAGAAAGTGGCTTGCTTTAGCTGGTTACTGCTGTACTTTACCCTCTAGTTCAAATGAGAACTCAGCAGTGAAGCCCTCATAGTTTTTCCCTCTTCTTTTCTTGTGTACACAGAATGTATGTATAACATCTACCCTTAATTTTATGATACAAGGAAAGTGCATGTTAAGCCAAGAAACAAATGGCTAGTGTATTATTTTCTATTCTACAAATTAATGAAGTTGTTATACACTGGGAAGATTTTAAACATTTGATAAAAATATGATTTAAATGTGTAGTGCTTGTCTCTAGCTTGAAACTGTTGACTGAGAAGTCTGTACTCACTGTCCAAACTCTGCAGTCCAGCAACTTCAGGTGGAATTGAGGCTCTAGCACTTACTCTCTATGCATCATGCGAAAGCAGGTGAATCTCTGTGTCTGAATTTCATATGTTACAGGGGAAAATAACAACATTCAGCTTCTATGCACCTTTGAGGATTAAACTTAGTAATTGCATTTGAATTATCAGAAAAGTGTCTGGTACATGTAAGCATTGCATTGTTCTTCGTCTTCTCTTTATCAACTTTATTTATTTTAAGCACTATTATGGAAATAATGAGTAAAGATGATGGCACCTAAGGATGAAGTGTGAATAGCTTGTTACTCTGAAAATCCTTCTCTTTTGTTCTCCTTTCGGCTTATAAACACATCCTCTGACAAACGCTGAAATCTTCACACTTTATCAGTATGTGTTTGTCTTTAAAATTCTTATTTCATCTCCTGGCATGTAATTTGAGTCAGCATTGAATTCATTCTTTTGAAATCCTTTTTGTGTTTTCCTGTCTGCTTATTGAGTTGTCTGTTAATAATCAGCAATTAGCACTTCCAAATATATCTTTTCAAATGCAAACACTGGAATTATTTGAATTTTAAAATGTCTAAAATAAAGACTTTTATGAAGGAGAATGATTTTTAAAAAATGAATATGCTTTAATTTAAAATTCATTTTCTGCATGAAGTCACTATTCATTGGTATTGGTTTTGCAGTTAGCTTAACAATTTGGTTACAGACATGGTGTATTTCTTTTTTTTTTTATTATGTATTAATGAAAATAGGTATTTTTCTTTTTTTTAATTTTTAATATTTTTTATTACATATTTTCCTCAATTACATTTCCAATGCTATCCCAAAAGTCCCCTATAGCGCCCCCCACTTCCCTACCCACCCATTCCCATTCTTTTGGCCCTGGCATTCCCCTATATTGGGGCATATAAAGTTTGCAAGTCCAGTGGGCCTCTCTTTCCAGTGATGGCCGACTAGGCCATCTTTCGATACATATGCAGCTAGAGACAAGAGCTCCAGGGTACTGGTTAGTTCATCATGTTGTTCCAACTATAGGGTTGCAGATCCAGTTAGCTCCTTGGGTACTTTCTCTAGCTTCTCCATTGGGAGCCCTGTGATACATCCAATAGCTGACTGTGAGCATCCACTCCTGTGTTTGCTAGGCCCCTGCATAGTCTCACAAGAGACAGCTATCTTTGGGTCCTTTCAGCAAAATCTTGCTAGTGTATGCAATGGTGTCCGCGTTTAGAAGCTGATTATGGGATGGATCCCTGGATACGGCAGTCTCTAGATGGTCCATCCTTTCATCACAGCTCCAAGCTTTGTCTCTGTAACTCAGGTGTATTTCTAAAATGACTTAATTCTAGCTTTCTCCCCATACCTTAAAGAATCCTTCAAAAACTAAAGGTTGCTAACAATTATTACTTAGGTGAATAGAATATGCAATGGGGGTGTAATAATTTAGTAGCTGAAGAGAAGCTTAAAATGTACATGAGAATAGTTTTTAACTATTTAGTTCAATTGTGTTTGAAAAATTATGTCTTAAACTTTTTAAAAACTATTTTAATTTTTTTCTTGCAGAAAAGGCCTTAACTTTGTAAAGTATAATCACAGCTGTTTTTCTTTAGACAAGAAAATGGAGAACTTTTAATGATATGCCTTTTATGATATGCCCAGGTTACCAAGTTTCTAGAGCCAACCTGCAGTTTAAATCCTGGGAGTCAATCAACTCTACAAACATTCATTAGCTTGAAATTTTTTCACCCAGATTATCTTTTTAAAGCAGACTTTATTATTATACTTTAACTAAAAGATGACAACTTTGGAAAGGAAAAAGAATTAATGTATTTTGCAAATCAAAAACAACTTGAAACTATAAATCTCTTAGTGTAAAAATTTCAGTCTCCTTTTCTTGCATCGATAATCAGATATTTCTCTTGATATCAGTAGAATTTACAGGTTGAATAAAAGAACAATAGATATAACACAAAGAATACATACTTTGCAGTCTCTGACTGAGCTATTTTAATGGTGTTTGGAAAAGAGTATGAGATAGAAGAATAATTTATGGAACAAAGTTGGCCTTCTTAGAATGAAAATGCTATACTAAAAATTTCACCTTGGAATGTCATAAAATTTCATTTTCTTTCTTATTGATTAGTTAAATATTAAAGAGTCCAATATAATTTTCCTAGGCATGGAACCACCAGTAGTAAAGTATCAATTCATATAATTCAATAACTTAAAAATTAAAACTAAAATATTTATTTATTTACTTAATCCATGTGTCTGTGTATGTGTGAGAGAGTATGTGTGTGAATGTGTGGGGTACAGCACATTTCACATTGCCCATCTTGCAGGAAAGCACACTTAGCTGCTAAGCTTACCAACCTGAATATCAGAGAGCTATATTATGCTGAAACATGTAGGTATTGTTATTCTGTAAGTTATAATTAATCACTTCTATAATATACTTGATAGCAAAATTATCTAAATCATTTGTATTAGATGCTTTTCTCGGTGGCCATATTCCATGTTTCTGCCACTATAAGCAATAATAACTAAAAAGTATAAGCTAGAAGACAACATATGAAGATTTTAATGCAATTGAAATTGTTAAATGCAATTAGTATTGTTAAAACTAGTAGTGTATCTCCACACTGTGTTTTATGAAGAATAATTAAACAATTGAAATAATAAAAAGGAAAACTATTTACAGAATGAGAGATTTCAACTTTATCATAAAAAATATTAATTACTAAAGATAATGTAGACCAAAGATGACTTTCATGCAGATAATAAGAGTATCAGTAGGTGGTCCTGACAAAAGTGAAAGCAGGTACTCAATATAACAAAGGGCATGGAGTAAAATTCACAAAGTAAATGATTTCTCTTTCCCTCTACTCTTGTTCTATCCCGCTGCCTCAACTTGATTTCTTCTTCTTTTTTATATACCCAGGCCCACCTACATAGGAATAGTGTCATCTACAGTGAGATGAACCTTCTAACTTCAGTCAAGATTTCTGCTCTAGAGAACCTACTGCCTATACACTTAATGAAACTTGTAAAACACCACTCTAAAAAACAAAGAGATGTCATGTGAAATCATAAAACAAAATATTTACTGTAGACGGATTCAAACAAATGAGTAAAACTACCTTTATATCAATGTATTATATCTTTATTATATATGACCAATATAATAACAAGTAAGGAACAGTTTAATTAGAGAAGATTTAGTTCTGTTTTCTTTATTACCTATAAACATTTTTTGTTAGAGGTACAATAATATTGACTAAGGATAAACATTTAAGTCATGTGATTGCAAAGAAAATGACCATGGCATGCTGTAAATGTAAAACAGTGATAAATTCTAGAAAAGTGTAATTTGGCATTAAGAAGGTTTGTACTACTGGGTTCAACCGCTAAAGTAATATATGTTATATATGTTACAAATCTATTATTTATCTTTCATTATCTCTCATTATACTCTATCACATCTCAACATTGTAAGCTCAATCGAAGGGTTTCATAGACATTCAATATATTAGTTTCCATAACTTTGTATAAAATATTTCACTAAGAATAAATACAGATGGCTGTGTTTCTGCATGTCGTTCTCCCAGCACTCCAGAGAAAGAGGCAAGAGGATCTCTATGAGTTCAAAGCCAACTTCATATACGTATAGAGATCCAGACCAGACAGGGCGAGAATATATTGACTTTATTAATTGTATCTGTACCTACAATATCACTACCTTCACTTAAACTTTTGGGAAGTTGCTTTGAACATTGTTTAGATTTTCTATATAAACATCCGCATTGAGCAAAGACAGGCTTATCAAATCTAAGTTTATTTCTTTTGTGTTTCTTTTCAAGGTAGAATTTCCAATACAATGGCACCTGAGAGAAGCAAGAGAAAGCACACTGCCTTGCTTAGCACCTGGTCTGAGAGTTGAAAGTAGGGTGTTACAGGTTATTAAAGACCTCATTGGGCATCTCATATTTTCCTGAGAGTTGTATTTTTCTTTTAGATGTATTTATATTATTTTATGTCTGTATATATGTGCACTGCAAATACACCTGGTC
The DNA here is from genome assembly GCF_978045245.1 of Mus caroli. Taxonomy (NCBI): domain Eukaryota; kingdom Metazoa; phylum Chordata; class Mammalia; order Rodentia; family Muridae; genus Mus; species Mus caroli. The sequence goes on from NW_028227264.1 coordinate 97,530,392, forward strand.
CCAACAGAAGTCAGAAGAGGGAGTTATGTAACAGAACGTTGGAAGTTACACATGTGAGTTCTGGGAATCCAACCCAGGTCCTCTGCAAGAGCAACATGTGTTCAAACGCACTAAGCCATCTCTCTAGCCACTCAGAGCTCTTTATTATTTTTAGAAACATTTCTCCTCTAGTATGATAATAATTGGGGCTTGTACTATTTTGTAGTTAATGTGGTAAGTTACAATGGATGCTTTTCAAATGATGAGCTGTCCTTATACATATGTTTCTCTGACTTCCCTTAATGAGTTACCACACATTGAGTGGACAAACAGAAATTCTTACATTGGGCTGGGGACAAGGATTCTGAACTTGGCACATGAGCACAGCTTTCCTTTCTCCAGAGGTTTCATCAGAGGATCCTTGTTTTCCTTTTTCACACTTCCTGTGGCTGTACAGATTTCCTTGGTTCCTCCCTGCTCCACAGAAAGCTGCCTTACTCCAGGGTCTGACACTTTCTGCATATGACCATATCTAGTCTATGCATGCTGAATCTTTTTATATCTTTCTTGTAACGACCCATCCTTACACAGTACAACCTCCTCTTAATTTCAATAAACAATTATGCAAAGATCCTATTTCTGAATATATTTGAACATTTCATGTGGACAAGAATTTATGATTCTAGTTATTCATTTTACACACACACACACACACACACACAGAGAGAGAGAGAGAGAGAGAGAGAGAGAGAGAGAGAGAGAGAGAGGAGCCATATTCTCTTGTTAGTACTTGTGTTGAGAAAATTGAATTGAATCATGAAAGACAGCTGTTTTTATATTTCAAATGTCTTTGTCTGTTTCAATATTAACATTGATCTGGGTGGATGAATATTTTAAACTTTATATCATTTTAAACACGCTGTGAACAGGATCAATGCAAGCCATTACATGGAAGAATATATTTGCAAAGCATATTTTACACGACATAGATCTTGTACTCAGTTACATCAAGAGCTCTTAAAACCCAAAGGATTTGAATGCATGTCAGGAAGGAAAATAAAGATGAACCACCCTTGAAATATACTCAATGCAACTATTCACCGAGGAAATTAAAATTTAAGCTCACAGCACAGCAAATTAACATTTTAAATGAATTGGAAGGGAAGGAGTAGAGCCCGTAATACTGGGACCTGTCCAACCACTTTGGAAGAGGAGCGGACTTCTTTCAAAATACTCAACACCAAATGACCCAGTCATGTTACACAAGCACTTGAACAAAAGAAATTAAAAAAAATGCATACGCAATATCAGAGGATGACTTGCAAGAGGAAGAAGCTGTTTCTTTTCTACCATGTGTAGTGTAGAATCCAACTGAAGTCATGAGGCTTGGTGGCAAGGACTTTTACACAATGGACCATCTCACTAATCCAATAAACATGCTTAATATATGAACTTCTCATGAGACAACTCTGTCTCTGAGTTGATTTGTAAATATAAAATATTCTAAGATGTGTAAATTAATTTGTTTAAATTTAATGTGTCTTAATTGTATGTATGTGTGTGTGTGTGTGTGTGTGTGTGTGTGTGTGTGTGTAGCACCTGTGTATGTGTTCGAGTGTGTGCCTTTGTATGTGGGGAAGGTGAATATGTACTGCATCTCACCCTGAAGCTAGACTTCAGGCCACTGTGAGCTTCCTGAAGTGGGTGCTAGGAACTGAAGTCATTTTTGCCTTTAAACACTGAGACATCTCTTCATAGTCCAAAACTGTGTGTGTCATGTTTAGAAATGAGTTCTAAGCTGAGTAGAATGGTATGTGGGAAGCAATCCCTGCTCTTACCTCTCTAGAGAACTTGAAGAAGATCCTGGAGGTCAGAAGTCAAACAGCCAGGACTTCCTAGGATGTTGTGTCTATGCCTATAAAGAAGGGAGGCTACAAAATGCAGAAAAGCATTGACTCTTCTAGATTTGTGTTGTTTTCAAAAGTCATAGATATAAAATATTTCAGCATTTTCAGTTATAAAGGAGTGGTTGTTGCTATGATCTCTCTGTACCCTTTGGCCATCAGTCAATATGATGAAAGACTAGCTTATAGTTCAACATCAAAATAACTAAATTGCAAGCACAAACCTGTAGTCAATAACAGTACAGAATAAGTATTTTGAGAATATCTCTCGTGTGCCTATTACTAAATCCATGAGTAATATTTTGAAAAGTTAGTAAATATTGCTTTCTAAAAAATAAATACTCTTTTATTGGCATTTACTTATCTTTATTTGCTCTTGAATTTTTTTCAAAATAATACTTTTATTGATTGTTTTGGAATTTCACTACATATATACCAATTATATTCACTTCCCAGTTCTCCAGTCCTCTCCCAAACTCACCATGAGAATATTCCCCCACAACAAAATAAGCAGCAATAACAACAATTTACAATTTGTGTCGTGTATATAATTACTAGAGCATGGTTAAACACTCACTGTCTACCTCCTAAAGAAAACTTGAGGCCTCCTCCACCTGCATCCCAGCCAGAAGCCAACAGTTGTGGAGAGCTATGCTCCAGCACCCTCTCACAATTTTTAAAAGTTCTTTTTATGGCCTAGTCGGCCATCATTGAGAAGAGAGAGCCCTTGGTCTTACAAACTTTATATGACTCAGTACAGGGGAACACCAGGGCCAAGAAGTGGGAGTGGGTGGGTAGGGGATGGGGGGGGTATTAATGAGGGACTTTTGGGATAGCGTTTGAAATGTAAATGAAGAAACTACCTAATTAAAAATTTGGAAATGATAATAAATAAATAAATAAATAAATAAATAAATAAATAAATAAATAAAAGAGTTAACTTTGTAGGCTGTAACTTTTTTGTGGAGGAGAAAGAAGGATTGTCTTAGGGTTTTACTGCTGTGAAGAGACACCATGACCAAGGTAACTCTTATATGACAATATTTAATTGGGGTAAGCTTGAAGGTTCAGAGGTTCAGTCCATCATCATCAAGGCAGGAACATGGCAACATTCAGGCAGGCATAGTGCAGGAGGAGCTGAGAGTTCTACATCCTCACCTGAAGGCTGCTAGCAGAATACTGGCTTCCAGGCAGCTAGGATGAGGGTCTTAAAGCCCATGCTCATGGTGACACATCTACTCCAACAGGGCCACACCTACTACAACAAGGCCACACATTCTAATGGGCCACTCCCGGGGCCAGCATATACAAACTGGGGTTATTACAGGAGTTTTCTATATAGTAATCTTTCAATTGTACAGTTGCAGTTGCTCCCAAAGTAGCTTCTTTGCATTTTACAGTCAGCTGGGGCTTCAGTCATTGGCTTTCTCATGGTTTCTGGCAACAGCACAGACCACAGACACTGCTGCTCACTGCAGTAGGACTAAGGCCTGGCATCTCAGATCACTCATGTCAATATGGCCCTTGTGGCAGCACCACCATCAGACATTAGCATAATTGATTACAGCACAGACCATGGACATCCCAGTGGGCTTCCCTGGGTAAAATGGGTAATGGACATCAATACAGATACTGGCTGCAGTAGGACCACAGACCCAGACATGGTTCTTGGTGATAACAAGGACCCAGGCATCACTATGGCCTCAGGTGGCATTGCAGGCCACTCATATTTATATGGCCCCTAGGGGCAGTATGCTCATGAACACCAGTGTGACTTCAGGGAGCAGTATAGGTCACAGATGCCAGGATGGCTTTGGGTGACAAATGTAGGCCAATAACATCTACTGGCCTCAGGCAGCACCAGGACCACTGGCCCACATATGTCTCTCTTAGGCATTAAGGACCATGATAGTCCTTGGAGGAGGTCCAATCCAGAAAATGAAGTCTCTGCCTCCTTCACTGCCCAGAACCAGGGTAGTCCCAAGGCCAGGCAGCACATTTGCGGACTAAGTATGAATATGCTCTAGGACCCTACATACTATTCCACTGACCCAACTGGGAACAATGAGTTTCACTGTCAACCACAGTCCTCTCTCACAGCTGTACCTGCTATCAGGCCTCCAGATCTGACAGGAGAAGCATAGCCCTGCCCCTCCATCTTCCCCACCTTTCGATTGCACATCACACATATCCTTGCAGTAGTGTCAACCTGCCCCACATGCCTTGGGAGGTAGGGCTGACCAGTCTGGCTTTCACCTATTCTTAATTTTCTAATCAATGGAGAGATAATAGTTGCCTAAAATATTCAATATTCTTAACCATCAGGGGAATGCAAATCAAAATGTCTCTGAGATTCCACCTTATACCACTCAGAATGGCTAAAGATCAAAATCTCAAGCAACAGTACATGCTGGTGACGATGTGGAGAAAGAGGAATACTCCTCCTCCACTGCTGGTGGGAGTGCAAACTGGTACAACTACTCTAGAAATCAATCTGGAAGTTCCACAGGAAATTGGAAGTAGATCTACCTGATTATCCAGCTATAACACTCCTGGGCATATACCCAAAAGATGTTCCACTGTAGCCAAGGACACGTGCTCCACTAAGTTCATAGCAGCCTTATTTATGATAGACAGAAGCTGGAAACAACCCAGATGTCCCACAACAGAAGAATAGATAGATAAAATGTGGTTTATTTACACAGTGGAATACTATCCAGCTATTAAAAAGGATAACACCACGAATTTTGCAGGCAAATGGAAGGAACCAGAAAATAAAATTCTAATTGAAGTAATCCAGACCCAAAAGACCATGAATGGTATTTATTCACTGATAAGTAGATATTAGCCAAAAGTTCAGAATACCCATGATACAACTCACAGACCATAGGAAGCTTAACAAGAAGGATGGTCCAAGAGTGGATACCCAAAATCCCCTTAGAAGGAAAACAAAATAATCATGGAAGACAGAGGGAGGGAGGAAACTAGGTAGGAGAGGGGAGGTGGGAAGGGGAAAAGGAGGATAGGATCAAGTATGGGAAGAGACAGGAAGAACTCCCAGAGATCCAGTAGAATGGATTGAAATATGTAGCACTGGAGGTTAGAGGGCACAGGGAACCTCTAGAAGTCCCAGAGACCTGGGATGTGAGATGATATCCCAACACAATGGGGATGGCATAAGCCAAAGTACTCAACAGTGGGGAGATGGAACTGAAAGATACCACCTCTAAGCCACCAACTACGAAGCATACATGGACTAGTCCATGCCCCTGGACACATAGGTAGAAGAGGACACTTGTATGGCCTCGGTGGGAGAGAATATGCTCAATATTGTAGAAACTTGATACCCCAAGGAAGATGGATGATGCTGAGGGTGTGGTGGAGGTGGGTGAGCAGATGGGGGAGCACCCTCTCAAAGGCAGGGGGAGTAGGGATGAGGTTAAGTGCTCAGGGAGAGGGGACCAGGAAGGGGGTAAGTTTTGGAATGTAAGTAATTTAAATAAAAATAATTGGGCAGTTTACTTAAAAGTGATGTCTTGACTTTGTGTTTAATATTTATATTTTATTTTTGGTGTTTATAGAAATATAATGTTTTTTTCCCTTTTATCCTTTTTGTTGGATATTTTCTTTATTTGCATTCCAAATGTTATCCCCTTCCTGGTTTCCCTCCCTCCCTTATCACCCTATCCCCCATCACATCCTCCCGACCCCTGCTTCTATGAGAGTATTCCCCTACCCACCTACCCACTCCTGCCTTCCTTCCCTTGTATTCCCCTACACTGGGGCATCAAGTCTTCACAGGACCAAGAGCCTCTCCTCCCATTGATGCTCGACAAGACCACCCTCTGCTACATATGTAGTTGGAGCCATGGGCCCCTCCATGTGTACTCTTTGGTTGGAGGCTTAGTCCCTGGGAGCTCTGGCGTGGTCTGGTTGGTTGATATTGTTCTTTCTATGGGGTTACATTTCTTATGGACATGAACTAGATCCAAATCAGGGCAGGAAGGTCAACTTTAATTTCCTTTCTAATCCAGAACAGTTACACTCCATTGTAACTACTTATGTCTTAGCTATGCCCACACATAGGGACGTCAAATCAGAAAGACAACAACAGATCAAGAAGCCAGGGAAAAAAATTCCCAGAACTGAAAATCCCAGAGTTTGCTGATACTATCCTCTGACATTCTGGCGTGATTAAATAGACACTAGACAGGATGAAATTAAATGTGAATTTAGAGCGATAATTGTAATCATTTCAAGTGAAAAATCCACCATTTTCTCAGCCACTTGATTAGTTAGGCATCAAATGAGGTAATTTAACAGGATGCAAGTTCCTATAGTAACATAGGAGTGATCTAATGAGTTGAAAGGACTAAGTATCTAAAAAAATAGACATGGAATTAATTATATAAATTATGTCATGCATAATAAGTGATACTGTTTTCTAGTATTAGTACTTACCCATGAACTGTAATCTGATCTTTCAAGTAATCCTCAGGCTTTTATTCAACACAGATTAATGATCTTGTTATTTTTGATATTTTCATCTTTTACTATTTTTTTTCAATTTATTTAAACTACCAGCAAATTTTTTTTTACTATAAGGGTAAAACTAGGGCTTCTCACATGTCATATGTACTAGGCATTCAAGGAACCACTGAGCTACATCCTCCGCCAAAATGATCATTTCAATTGTTTTCAATATACTAATTGAATTATATTTCAATTATAATATGTATAATTGAAACATATTTCAATGTATTAATTGAATTAAAAAATAATATATTCAGCGGTTTGTATCCGGCTGATACATACAGTGAACATGACCTTTCTTTCAAAGCCAGCTTCTCATTGTGCTTAATGCACAATTTTTTTTTATAAATGTGTTTCTATAAAATGCAAAGCAGTCTACAAATATAAGTTAAAAGGCTGGTGACTCGTGTGCTTTATCATTTGGTAACATTAGCACCGTAGTCATCCTATGGGTCTTTTTGAGAATTAGTACACATGGTTTAGTAATTATAATACTTGTAAGAACTAAACTATTACTTAAGTGCAAGAGAGATTCTAAGAAAGGAAATAACAACATCCTTTAGATGATGGACAATGAGGGTTTTTTTTTTTTGGCTTGTTTTAAATTTGTGAAATGCTTATTTATTTTGTCACACATTCTAACAGGCAGAAGATACATATTGTGATGGTTGGTATATGCTCTGCCCAGGGAGTGGCACTAGTAGAAGTTGTGGCATTGTTCCAGTAGGTGTGTAACTATGGTCATGGTCTTAAGACCCTCAACCTAGTTGCCTAGAAGCTAATATTCTGCTAGAAGCCTTCAGATGAAAATGTAGAGCCTTCAGCTCCTCCTGCACCATGCCTGCCTGGATGTTGCCATGCTCCTGCCTTGATGATAATGGACTCTGAACCTGTAAGTCAGTCCCAATTACATGTTGTTGTTATAAGAGTTGCCTTGGTCACGGCTTCTGTTCACAGCAGTAAAACCCTAAGATGCATATCAATACAATTATTGAAGAAACAGAAACATCAATGTCTTTGAAAGGGGACACTTTTTCATCCCAGTTAAATGTTACAGGAGAATTTACCCAGAGAAAGTAGTATTCAAATGCTCTGAAATTTGAAAGAATGAGCATCTTGATATTGGGTTCAAGGCCACTATAAATGTCTGAAAAGAATGTTCAGAGTGTCTTTGCAATCTAGTGTCACATGTATTACCTTGTGAAAACTCAGTGGGGACAAAAAAGATTTCAGTTGTTTCTTTTATTAAATCAGCACTGGTTACAATGAATGTATTCATTTTTACTTCCCTTAGTACTTTTGTTTTAATTTTCTCTTTCATGAATATCAAAACATCACCATATCACATCCTACTATTCAAATATTTTCCTTGAATCCTAAATGATGGGTGATATTTGGAGGGATTATTAAAAATAATTGCACTTAATATGTAGCACATTTAATCCTGGATAAGGTGGCCTCTGTGAAAAAGCAGAGCATGTTAGAGCCCCAGGGGTTAACAAATTAATTTCAATTTGTTACTTCTAAAGAATTGCTTCTTAGCAACCAAATCAAACAACATACCAGGTGATGAACTTGTAGCCATTCTTTGTTCAATATAGTCCAATTGTTCATTTCTATTTTAAATGTTCAACTCCGTGACCTTTCCCCCTTTTCTTTGAATAAAAAGCCTGACTGTAATTACTTCTAAGTGGAAGGTAATATGCACCACTATACTTAGTTTATAATAAGGTCGGTTATTTCTGAGTCATTGATCAAAGATGATTCGTCCATCATCATTCAAAACAGGGCTGAATTCTTCAGGTTGTATGAAAAGACCATGAGTTATATAAGCAACATATTCCCTGTAGAGACCGTAGACAAGACCAATTGCTGAATCAAATATAAATTTAATTCAATTCTTAATTATACATGATAATAAATCCTAGACATAATGTTTTGACCCAATGGTGTGTTAAAAGATTTTCATATAAAATAAAATGGTTTTTTACTGTTTTATTTCACAGTTAAGTAGAAATAATTAACAATGACTGAGAGAAAAAAATTAAAATTTCACACTTTCAGAAAAACTTACTGCATTTTTATATCAAACCTTTCACCAAATTGAACTTTATAGCATACTTGAGCTGTAGTCCAAAGTATGTACCAGCGAACTACAAATAAAAAGAGTTACATATTTCTCAGTAAGATATGTCCCTTAACCACTGTTCTCCTGGAGAAGAGATTTGGACCTGCATTTTCAGCTGTGTTCAACAATGTGTAGGAACTAAGAGAAGCTTTCCTTTCCATTTTTTTCTCTTCTTATATTGAAAACAGATTTTTCATACAAACTATTCTGATTATGGTTCCCTCTCCCCCATATTCTTGGAGAATATTTGCCCACCTTCCTCCCATTGGTATCTATTAAGATGCCCTTTCTGACTCTCATTAGAAGACCAGGAAGCATCTTAATAATAATAATAATAATAATAATAATAAATAGAAGAAGAAGAAAATAAAACAACAACTACAACACTAATAAAAAGCTGGAATAGGGCAAACCTAACAAAGACAAAGAGCCAAGTAAAAAGCAGAGATATACATACAGACTAGAGCCGTATATGTTCATACACACAGAAACCCACTAAAAAACAAAATCTGGATCCATAATATATAAGCAAAAAAATATAAATTTTTTGTTTTAAGTGCCCTCTCAAATCCTTGAATTCATTTTGTGGTCAATGCTGGGTATGTGCTCTACCCTATTGGTTGGAACACAGGTCCCCTAATGAAGGAACTAGAGAAAGTACCCAAGGAGCTAAAGTGGTCTGCAACCCTATAGGAGGAACAACAATATGAACTAACTAGTACCCCCCACCCTGAGCTGTGTCTCTAGTTGCAAATGTAGCAGAGGATGGCCTAGTCGGCCATTAATGGGAGGAGAGGCCCTTGGTATTATGAAGATCAAATGCCCCTGTACAGGATAATGTAGGGCCAGGAAGCAGAAGTGGGTGCGTTAGGGAGCAGGGCAGGGGGAGAGTATAGGGAGCTTTGGGGATAGCATTTGAAATGTAAATGAAGAGAATATCTAATAAAAAATGACTTAAAAATGAATGGTTCATATTCTGTTTAGAAAGTTGTCTCTATTACTGAGTGTTCAAAGCTATTTCCCACTTTCCCTTCTGTTAAATTTAGTGTAATGTGTGTTATGTTGAGGCTTCGATCCATTGGACTAGAGTTTTGGGCAAGGTGATGAATATGAATCTATTTGCATTCCTGTACATGAAGACAGCCAGTGAGACCAAAACCACTTATTGAAGATGCTTTCTCTTTTCCATTGTATGAGCTGGACTTCTTTGTCAAAAATCAAGTGTCCATTAGTGTGAAGATTTATTTATGTGTCTTCAATTCAATTTCATTGATCAACTTGTCTGTCCATATACCAATACCATGCACTGGTTTTTTGTTTGTTTGTTTGTTTGTTTTTTACTATTGCTCTATAGTACAGCTTGAAGTAAGGAGTGTAGATACCTTCAGAAGTTATTTTATTTTACAGGATTGTTTTAGATATCCTGATTTTTTGTTTCTCCGTATGAAGCCAATTTTTTTTTATGTCTGTAAAGCAGGATATAAAATCAACAATTAATAAATGGGATCTCATGAAATTGAAAAGTTTCTATAAGATTAAGGACACTGTGAATGGAAAAAATGGCAACCTACAGATTGGGAAAAGATCTTCACTAACCCTACATCTGACAGAGTTGATATCTAAAATATATAAAGAACTCAAGAAGTTAGACAGTAACAAACCAAATACTCCCATAATCCAATTTAAAATTGGTATACATGCACTCACTGATAGTGTGGATACATTGTTCCTTCTTAGAATGGGGAACAAAATACCCATGGAAGGAGTTACAGAGACAAAGTTTGAAGCTGAGACGGAAGGATGGACCATCTAGAGACTGCCCCACCCTGGGTTCCATCCCCTATACAACCACCAAACCCAGACACTATTACATATGCCTGAAAGATTTAGCTGACAGGACCCTGACATAGCTCTGTCTTATGAGTCTATGCCAATGCCTGGCAAATAAGAAGTGGATGCTCACAATCATCAATTAGATGGAACACAGAGCCTCTAATGAAGGAGCTAGAGAAAGTACCCAAGGAGCTAAAGGGGTCTGCAGCCCTATAGGAGGAACAACAATATGAACTAACTAGTACCCCCCACCCTGAGCTGTGTCTCTAGTTGCATATGTAGCAGAGGATGGCCTAGTCATCCATCAATGGGAGGAGAGGCCCTTGCTATTGTGAAGATCATATGACCCAGTACAGGGAAATGCCAGAGTCAGGAAGCAGAAGTGGGTGGGTTAGGGAGCAGGGAGGGAGGGAGGTATAGGAGGCTTTGGGGATAGCATTTGAAATGTAAATGAAGAAAATATCTAATAAAAAAAGCTGGTGTACAGAGCTAAACAGAAAACTCTCAACAGAGGAATTTTGAATGTTCAGGAAGCACTAAATTAAATGTTCAGCATCCTTAGTCATCAGGAAAATGCAAATCAAAACAACCCTGAGTTTTCACCTTACACCAATTAGAATGGCTAAGATCAAAAACTCAAGTGACAGCAATTGCTGGAGAGAATGTGGAGCAAGAGAAACACTCCTCTGTTGCTTGTGGAAGTGAAAACTTGTACAACTACTATGGAAATTAGTCTGGTAGTTTCTCAGAAAATTGGGACTAGTTCTACCTGAAGACCAATTTATACCACTCCTGGGCATATACCCAAAAGATGATCTATCATACCACAAGGACATGTGTCCCACTATGTTCATAGCAGCTTTATTCATAATAACCAGAAACTAGGAACAACCCAGATGTCCCTCGACTGAAGAATGGATAAAATAATAATAATAATAATAATATGGTTCATTATACAATGGAATACTTTTCAACTATTAAATAAATACAGGAAAATCATGAATTTTTCAGGCAAATGGATACAACTAGAAACTATCATCCTGAGTGGGGTAAACCAGACTCATAAATATATGCATGGTGTGTATTCACATAAATGGGGATAATAGCCATAAAATACAGAATAACCACACTACAATCCACAGACCCAAAGAAGAATTAAAAACGGGAAATCCTAATTGGAAATGCTTGAATCTCACTTATAAGGAGGAATAAAATAATCATAGGAGGTAGAAGGATGGAGGGATCTGGATAGCAGTGGGTATGGGGAGGTGAATATGAGCTGTCAGGATCAGGTAGGGGAAGAAACAGGAGAGAGGTCCAAATGGCCAGGAGAATGAATGAAAATCAGTTGCAGCTAGATATGGCAGGATGGGGGACATCTCTATAATGTGCCAGAAAACTGGAATGAGAGAGACTCCAAGAAATATATGGGGTTGATTTTGTTCTTAGACTTTTAGCAGTGGGGATATGGAACCTGAAGAGTCTGCCTACTCTCTGTATCCAAACAGGATTCCCCAGGGGAGGGATCAGGACCACAACCTACTCCAAAAAACATTTGACAAGATTTGTCCTGTCTACAAGAAATACAGAGATAAAGATGGATCAGAGACTGAGGGAATGGCCAACCAATAATTGTCTCAACTTGAGACCCATCCAATGGGCAAGGACCAAACTATGACACTACTAATGATACTCTATTAGGAGTCTAGTATAACTGTGTCTAGTATGATACACCCAGAATATAACTAAAAACAGTGCAGAGACACACAGCCAAACATTGGACTGAGCTTGGGGAGTCTTATGGAAGAGTTGAGGGAATGACTGAGGGACCCAGAGAGGATAGGAATCCCATATGAAGATCAACGGAGTCAACTAACCTGGACCCTCGAGGGCTATAAGAGACTGAACCAGCAAACCAAAAAGCATGCACAGGCTGGACCTTTCCCCCTGCACATCTATAGTAGATGTACAGCTCGGTCTTCATGTGGGTCCCCCAGCAACTGGAATGAGGACTATCCCTAAATTTTTGCCTACCCATGATCCAGTCCCATTAACTCTACTGCATTTTCTGGCCTCAGTAGGAGAAGATGCATCTAGCCCTGCAGAGACTTGATGTGCCAGAGTAGGGGAAAAACAGGGGGGCTCAACCATCTCAGAGAAGTAGAGGAGGGACAAAGGGGCAGAACTGTGCAGGGGCAGGGCAAGAGGACTGGGGGTGGAGTGGGCAGTGATCTCTATGTAAAGTGAATAAATAAATAAATGGGGAGATTAAAATTTAAATACTTTTCAAATAAAAGAGTTGTTTGTACAGCCAGAGACTCCTTTGGAGAGAGCTGATTTTTTCATTGTGAGCCATTATCAATAAGAGGATTGCTCCAAAATTAGAGATAAAGGCTTGTGTCCACTATTCTGATCAATGCTGGAACCATCTTTTACAGAACCATGAAGATCCTGTGCATGCTAACATAGTGTCTATGAGTCCATATGTCTGTCAATCCTGCTGTGTTTAGAGGACCATTTATCCTTAATGTCCTCTATCTTCTCTGGCCCTTACAGTTTTTCTACATTTTCTTCCACAGGTTCCCTGGGCCATTATGGGAAGGACTTGATGGAGACATTCCTTTATGACTGAGTGTTACAAGGTCTTTTTGTGTCTGCAAAGGATCCATCTGTGTTCCCTTTTCTTGTCGTCATCTACTGCAAGAAGAAGCTACTATGATGATGGATGAGGAAAAACTGATCTATGCGTATAAGAGATTAAAAGTATTTGGCTTTCACTTAGGTCCCTGCCCTATCTGGTCTGTGGTCCTTGGCTACCTGAGCATTATCAGGCACGGGTTCCATCTTATGGGATGAGCCTTAAGTTCAATCAGATATTGGTTGTTTACTCTGAAAAGCTTCGTGCCACTATTGTACTAACACTTCTTGCAGATAGGATGCTATTGTAAATTGAAGACTTTTTAGTAGCATTAGTGTTTACCTCTTTTCATTGGTAGTTTGCAAAGGGCCTTTCAGTAGCAACAACACTACCCAAAAGCAATAAAGTCTACAACTGGGCATCATCTCTACTTCTCCATGCTTAATTGATTGGTGTAAGTGTTGTTGTCATTTTGTGGAGAGCAACAAATAGCTTGTGCAAGACACTGGGTTGTTTGTGGATTTCCAAGGGGTCCTTTTGACCAACAACTCCATTAGAGGTAGCTTAGCACCTGCAATAGAAACATTGTTTTGTGAACAACAGAGTCCATTTGGGGCTTGTTCTCCATTACATGTGCATTTAATTTAGATTGCCTTCATACATGTATATATTTAGGAAACTTTTATTGTATTAATTTTCCATACTAGCCCTCATATGGCCATTAGATTTTACTGTATCGTTTCTTATTCCCACTCCCTTTTCTCCCTTCCACAATGGTACTTCTTTCTTGCCTCCCCATCTATCTGTAACTACTTCTTCTATTCTCCCTTCCTAAGGAGAATAATTTCCCCATCTTAATAAATTATCTTACTGTATACCTAGCCTCTGAGCTATTATAGATTGTACATTGCTTTATTAAGACTGAACAGCTATCATCCACATGTAAGCTAGTATATACCATATTTATCTTTCTGGTTTTGGTTACTTCATTCCAAATTATTTTTCCCCTAACTTTATCCATTTACCTGAGAACTTCATGATCTCATTTTTCAAATGGCTGAGTAACAATCCATTGCATAAATTTTCCACATTTTCTTCGTCCATTCCTTCATCGATGGACATCTAGGTTGTTTCCAATTTCTGACTGTTATGAATAGAGCAGCAAGAAACATGGTTGACCAAGTATCTCTGTAGTAGAAAGAAATGCCCCTTTGAGTATGTGCTCAAGAGTGGTATAGATGGATCTCAGGGTACATCTACTACAAGCTTCAGGGGAATTGCCACACAGATTTCTCCAGTGGCTGTATTTGCATGCAATCCCAACAACAATGGATGCATGTTTGCTGTAGCCTCCATCCTCACCATCCTGAGCTGTCAACTATTTATTGATCTCAGCCATTCGGATTGGAGTAAGATGAAACCTCCAAGTAATTTTGACTGTTGACTATGGATGTTGGATATTTCTTTAAGTGTTTCTTAGTCACCTGAGTTTTCTCTTTTTGAGATTTCTCTGTTTAGATCTGTACCCCATTTTTATATTGGGTTGTTTGTTTATTGATGTCCAGTTTTTTGAGGTCTTTTTATATTTTAGATACAAACCCTCTATCAGATGTTTAGTTAGTAAAATTTTTTCCCATTCTGTTCCCCGCTACGTCATACAAATGATGTTGCCTGTTGTCAGATGGAAACTTTTCTATTTATGAATTTATCAGTCATGTCTGTGTTATCAGTGCTCTGATCTGAAAATCTTCTCCTGTGTCAATGAGCTTAAAATTATTTCTCACTTCATCATATTCAGTGTATTTGACTTAAATTGAAATCTTTGATTAATTTGGAGTTCAGTTTTGTGTAGGAACATGGGTTTGGATCTATTTATATTCATCTACTTCCAGAATCCAGTTTGAGCAACACCATTTGTTGAAGATGCTGTCTCTTTTCCAGTGTGAATTGTGGAATTTTTTGCTTGTATGTTTGTTTATTTATCAAAAACTGCATATTCATAATTATGTGGAACTGTGTATCAGTCTTTGGTTTGATACCACTGATCATCATGTATGTTTTTACTGCTATAACTTTGAAGTACAATTTGATTTTGGGCATGGTGATATTTATAAGTAGTTCTTCTATTATTTGGGATTGTATATCCTGATTGTTTGTTTGGTATATGTGTGTGTGTGTGTGTGTGTGTGTGTGTGTGAAGCTGAATATACACATCACAAGTTCTTTGAAGGACTGTGTTGGGAAATAAGACTGGAGGACTGAAATTCTAGATTTATATTTCTACAGGAACTATTGTCATGGGAAAAACATAAATAATTTGATTTAAAGTCATTCTTATTACTCCCAATCACATTCATAGAGTTTAGCTAGTTTCTACGATATAGTTGACATGATGAGTCTGACTTACAGAGCTATTAAAATGAATGCATGTATCGCTTCTCGGCCTTTTGGCTAAGATCAAATGTAAAATGAACGCATGTAAACAGAATGTCAGGTGTCTTGTAAAAACAAATGTTCTTAAAGAAGACCATTTTCATGTGTGTTGATAATCTCAATTAACTTTTTCTGCTTAAGAGTCTATGATATTTAAAAGTTTGTCAATCAAATTTTATGCAGTCTTTATTATTATTATTTACTCAGTACTATTGAATTATTTATGATGACTAGCTGATTGATACCATATAGTTTATTTAATTCTTATATTTATATTAATTATGGTTTAGGTGATTAACTCTTTATACTGAGTCTCAAATAGTTTTTACTGGGTGAATTTTATTAAAACTATATGGTTCATGATCTTTATATTTAGCTCAAATAAATTTTAGCTAATGTATTTATTATAATCACTACCCTAATCCATTAAGTCTGCATTTGCCATATATATGATTGTTCATCTTTCTAATTTATGCACTCATTCTAAGTTTTGTTTAGATTCTTTTAGCAAATCAATAATCAAGAGTTTTAATTTAATTGGAAAATTACATTACATTGCCATTATAATTAGCATAAAGCATTTTGACTTATATCTGCAGTCATCCTTTTTAATTGAGAGGTATTATCAGAATACAAGATGTCTGGTTTCAAAGTCAAGCTATGGGAATTGCTAACATGGTACCTTATAGTCTTTAACACAAAGTTTTTATTGAAAATGTTTTTACATTTCCTATGTGGTTTGGAGTCTCTGATTTCATTTTATCTCACATTTTAATATGCATATTTTCCTTTTTGATGCAACCAAATGTTTATTAGCTATCTTTGAAAAAATCTGTCAAAAGATATGACAGAAGGTTCAGTCCTCCTAAATGAGACAAGGTAATCAGACCACCCTATTCTCCCTCACTTGAAAGCAATGCTAATAAATTAAATTCATAAAACAATTGTGCTGTCAATTGTCTCACGGAACTGTTTTTCTGTCAAGCAATATATGCCTCATTCAGGTACATAAACACGTGTAATATTTTGCATATATGAATATCCTTAAATATTCATTAATTCTATTCATTAATGTCACGAATAATTTCTGCAATGACTGTTGTACCTTGATTTTTAGTTACATTTCTCATGTTTGGATACTGTTCATTCATAGAGATTTATTTTCCATAGAGATGAATTTCCTATACTCTGAACGTAGTCTTTTCCAGTAGTTAAAAGTTGTAGTGAAGAATGACAACTGGAATATGATACTGACAGAGTCAAGAATCAGAATATCCCTATTTTAACCAAAATCAAGCTAAAAGAATTATTATTTTGTTAGCTTTTTACTTTCATTTTCACTTATCATTAATATTTAAATTTTTCATACATTTCCCTTATCATTATTCTCATGGGTTCTGTCAACTGCCCTGCCACTTTTGGATTCCAGAAACTAATAATTGCTCCTCATCTTGTATGCACATCATATCAAGAAGTTATAAAACCAATCACTGTGCAACATTTGCAGAATATCTATTTATGCTCAGTATAGTTCTCTAAAGTAAAATCCAGGGTGTCACATGATGTGGGAGCTTACCAACTTCTGAGTGGACATGTGGGCTATTTTGACATGTGACTGTTAAGAATAAAACTGTTGTATCCATCTGGATCTTAAAGTCTTCCTGCCCACTGTTACATAATGACTGCTGAGCTTTGTAACTGAAGTGGAATATGGATGTCTCATTTAGGGCTGCACACTGCTCTCTCTTATCATTTGAGCAGTAGTGGGCCTCTGTGCTGATCAACATCTACTGCAGTATATTGAGGATAAAGTTTATATCAATTCCATCAGTTCTGTCAAGCCTTTCAATGTATTAGATTACTAATCCATTGATTATGCTTGATTATTTTCTCCTCTTTTCTTCTTTTTTATTTGCCTGTTTTTAAACTTCACTGGTATCTGTTCTTATCTTTATGACACCTCAAATATGCAACTATGCTTATAGTATTTCTGTTTTCTGACTTCTTGAAAACCAAAATGGGAATTAAGGTTATTAATTGAGATAGTCCTTTATTCTCATGCAGAGATTTGTGTCTTATACATTTACTTCTCTGTTCAGTTTCATCTGTCATCCATACGTTAGCGTGGCATTTTTTCCTTCTCATCCAGGTTTGTGCATTTTAATCTACCTTGAGACTTCATCTTTTAACCAGTTTGTTTAGAAATGAACAGTTTATTTCCAAGTTGCTATCTATATATTGCTGCTGTTGTATTTCTCTGTCTGTCTGTTTGTTTGGTGTATGGAACTACTGACCTTTACCACTTTAATTGAAATCTTCATATGCATTTTGTTTTTTCCCTGTCAAGGCAATACATTTATGAGTGGATCAGTCAAATTTATTTGGTAAAATGGAACTAATTTATGATTGAAGATTTATGTTTTCCATCTACATTGTACTTGGATTATACTTTCCTTGCATCTTTCCAGTTTCTTAGGTTGAAATATATAATCTTTCAAAATTGCTTTTAATTGTAGCATGTATTATTAGAATACTGAAATTTAAATTTGTTTCTTGCCTCTATTGTGATGTTTTTGACAAATGCTTCTTAAATTGCAATTCAGTACAAAATACTTTTTATTTTTCAATAATTAGAGAATAATTGAATAACAGTTCAATCTAAGCAGGAAAGGCATTTGACAAAAATTCAACATTCTTTAAGACAAAAGTCCTTAAGCATTTAGGAATTGCTGAAACCTTCTTCAAAGTACTTGAGGATATGTATGACAAAGCTCTAGCTACAACATACTAAATGGGGAAAATCTGAGACCATTTCTCCAAACATATGTAATGACCTGAGTGCTTATTCTTCCCAATATAATCCAATAGAATTCTCAGAATAATTGAAAGAATAATCACTTAAGAAAAATATAAAAGGGATAAAAAAAAGAAAGAAAGAAAAATGACTATATTCTGTTGACATAATCATATTTGTAAAAGTCTCTTCAGGCTCTTGTGAAAATGTCTTAGAGTCAATAAACATTTTCAAGAAGGCTGCAAAATACACGATTAACATACAATAATTAGCTTCCATATATGCCAGTAAAGTGCTTGCTTAGAAAAGATAACACATTTTAAATGTTTCTGAAAAAAAGTAGCTAGGAATAAACCTAACCTTGGATGTGAAAGACCTCTACAATAAAGCACTGAGACACTAAAAAAGGAAACAAAGACACTAGCTTATGTATGGAATCATTATTTCCTTTGATTGGCAGAATTAATAATGTGAAAATGGCCATACTTCCAAAATGACCCCACTGGCTCAATACAACACACATCAAATTACAGTGACATTCCCCACCGAACAATAGACACAAAATGGCACAGGATTACAAAGTCAAAGCTTTGTAAAACACGCTGTTGGGAGTATCACAATGCTGATCCTCAAATTATCCTACAGAGCTGTAGTGACAAAGACAGATTATCATTGCTTTAAAAGCAGACATTTAAACCAATGGACCCTAGTGAATGGCCAGTCAAAAACCCACACAGTGATGGCAACGTCATTTTTGACAGCAATGTAAAAAACATAACAACAACAAAAAACAAAGACAAAAAAACAAAACAAACAAACAAAACAAAACAAAACAAACAAAAAAAAACTTGCATTAAAGAAAAAAAGGCAATCAGTCCAACAAATGGTTCAGGAGTAAACATTAAGAAGAATGAAAATGGATCCAAACCTCACTCTGCACAAAAATTATTGAATGTGAACCGAACACATTAATGTTAAATGGTAAAACTGCCAGAAAAAAAAAAAAAAACATGAGGAAGACTCTTCAAAATGTAGGTATAGGCAAGAAATCTAAACAGGATTCCATTGACACAGGAAATAACCACAATGATTATCAGTAATTTATAAAATATAAAGTGTCCTGCATTGAAAAGGAAACTGTCAGTGGAAGAACAGTCTATAGAATGAGGATAAAAATGTACAGGAGATAAGAGGTTACTATTTAAAATATACAAAAGATCACTGCAAAAATTAAGTCACCCCCCCCAAATTAAATCTTCCAATGGAAAAAAAATATCAAAAAAAAAAAAAAACCCGACTAGTTGTTTCTCTAGAAAGGAAACTCAAATGGACAATAAGCGATTTAAAATGTTTGATATTCTCTATACTACTTTGGGAGACTATCTTACACCATTCCTCTACATAGACTGGAAAGACTATATATTCTACCACAGAAGAACTGGTGTACCTAGGGATATTGATGCAATGTTCAAACAACAGGGGGTAGAAGCAGTATAGATGTCCATTAGCAGAAAATCAGATAATAGATACACTGTAAGAACATGCAATGGCATTTTATTAAATAAGGAAAAAGTGAAATCATTAAATTTTAGGGAAGCCAACGGAGGTGTAAAGCATTTTATGAAGCAAGTATTGCACATGGAGAATTTTTTTTAAATCCTATAATGTCTCATACGGGAATAGAAGTTTATATGGTTTATATTTATTTATGCAAGTGGGGGAAAATGAGCACAGGTTATTAAACTAGAAAGGACTCCATAGGCTAGGAAAAGAGGCACCAAATAAACAGGGAAGATAGTAAGATATGAGGAATGTGAAAATGGGAGGAAAAGTAAAAACTTGTTTGAAAATTCCAGAATGGAACCTAATACTGTGCATGCTAGCAAACAGCAAAACAACAACAACAACAAAAACCAACTGAACAAACAAACCCCCAAAAATAGAAATAACGGCTATGAAGTGCAATCAGAAAAATTTTTGGTAAAATTACAAAATAAATACACTCATACTTAACAATGGAAACTTATCATGTCTTGTTTCATTAGCACCATTAGGAAGTACAAATGCACACTTCAGAGTATTCATATTTGTTTGATTTTTAAATGCTGTATATATTCCCGAGGCGAAGACTCCATTTCATCCAGCATCTTCAATCCCCACTTAGTGTCTCTTAGCAACCAGAGCTGATGATATTCTCAAGAAACATCTAACTGTCCTGTTCTCTGATCTGCGATCCATTACTAAAACAATATAGTTCTAATTATAGCCTTTTCCTGAGATTTAAATAAAATAAGAATATATAATATCTGCAAATTTTTCTTAGTGAGACTAACACTCTTAGCATATTGTGTATAAATTTTAGTAGACATGATAATCTGAATTTTACACCAACATCTGGTACATAAAAGAGTGAAAATTTGTAGAATTGCCTTCTTTCATTGGCCAAGTACTTTTACAAAAAGACAATGACTCAGTCATGCTTTGGAGAATGCTTTATTAGAAATTTAGAAATATGAGACAAACTTTCTTCCTAAATACTTTTCTAATGGGGAAAAAAAGGATTGGAAGAATCATAATACAAGAAAGCAATTTTCTAGGACTACAAAACTCATATGTTAAATAAATCAATAGGACTGGATTGAAGCACTCTTTTTAATTCAGTGTGAAAACTCATTATGAGAAAGTAAAGCTAATATTTGAAAAACAATAACAGTTCAGTTTTGCAATAAAAGACATCATTTCGGCAATCTCATTCTCTGCATCTTTTAAAAAAATAGTTGATGAGAAAAATAAATGAAGCCTCGGATGTTCTTGTTCCTTCCATTTGAAAACTTCAAGCAGGCACTCATCAAATAAACCTATATTTCTTTTCTTTCCAGTATCCATTAAAATACGCGTGGAGCTGGAGACTACAATAGAATCTAAGGCCTCGGCTTCTACAGTAGGCTTTTGACTAAGTGCCAGCTGAGCACTCTGCCTTTGCTAAGTGCAGCTACTCTTCGAATTAAATTATTCCCACAGTAATTTAACAGCATGAGCATTTAGGAAAGTGTTCAGTGAAATAACTGTTATTATGTGCATCTATAGGAATGGAGAATCAAGGGAGAGCAAGGTTTTACCGAGCTTCAGCATATTGATTAAGATTCAGAAGAATCATGAAAGAAGTGGTGATTAATACCACCCCACCCCCAATACAAAACAGTTTGGCTTCCTCTGTGACTTCCCTCCAAGCAATGCCAAACATACTTTAGTCAGTGGAATTCTGCTCATCTATGGGAACGGTTTTTACAATAAACCCAGCTGTGGGGAAATATCAAGAGAGGATTACTCTTCCCTTAATTTTAGTCCACAATGAAATATGAGACAGATTCTTTTCTATTCATACCCATCTCTTCCCATCTTTAAATATTTGTTTATGCAGCTTAAACAAGACAAGAACAAGAACAGAAACAATAGATATGCTAACACGGAAAGGGTAAATGCCACAAGGCCCAACACACTAGACAAAGAACTCTAGGCAACTGAGGAATACCCAGAGAAAGTCAAATAGCCTTGCCCAGGGAAGACATCCCCTCTCATTGTGATATCCAATAAAAGGTTTTGACCTCTGTAATCATACGTACAAGTAACAGTGAGCAGGTTTTACCTATATATTTGGGAGTGTCTGTTTATATGCATGTATGTACACAATGCCTGGTTATATGTATGCATGTGTGTGTGTGTGTGTGTGTGTGTGTGTATCTATATGTTTGTGACAACTAAGAAAAACATCCCACAAGAGTCCATGAACATGAGAAAGAGCAAGGGTAGGTAGTGTGTTGTGATAAAGGGGAGAGGTTGGAAGGAAGGAAAAAAAGGCAAAAATTATGTAATCATATTATAATTTAAAATGTTTAATTAAAAAAGAAATTAAACAATGCAACTTGTTTACAAAACGGAATACTGTTTTCAAATGTATGTTCTTGATTCTAGGTAAAAGAGTCATTGCTGTCCCACTATTCAGTTTAGTTACTTGGCATGACTTTTTTTCAAGAATCTTTTTTTGGTGGGGGGAGGGAACTTTTTATTCAGGTTTCCTGATGGATTTTTTTATTATTAACTATTTTATTTATTTACATCCAAAATGTTGCACCCCTACCAGTCCCCCTTGCAGAGTTCTTGCCCCCACCATGTCCCCATGTTCCCTTCCTTCACCATGAGAGAGTATCCCCCCCCCCCAGACCTGCAAGCATCTGCCTTCCCTAGGGCATCAAGTCTTTACAGGCTATGCATATCCTTGCCCACCCACTGAGGCCAGACAAAGCAGTCATCTGCTACAAATGTGCAGGGGATGGGGAGGTGTGCAGACCAGTCCACATCTGCTCTTTGGTTGGTGGCTTAATCTTTCAGGGTTCCCAGGAGTCCAGGTTACCTGACACTGTTGGTCTTCCTATGGGGTTGCCAGCTCCTTCAGCTTCTTCAACCCTTCCCCTAAGCCCAACCTCAGTCCAGTGATTGGCTGTAAGTATCTGTATCTGTCTCAGTCAGCTGCTGGCAGAGCCTCTCAGAGGACAGCCATGCTAGGCTCCTGTCTGCAAGCGCAACAGGGCAATAGGAAGAGTGTTGGGGTTTGGTGCTGAACATGGGATGGATCTCAAATTGGGCTGGTCATTGTTTGGCCATTTTTTCAGTCTCTGCTCCACTTTGTCCCTGCATTTTTTTTAGACAAGAACAATTTTGGGTTGAAAAAATTGAAGATGGGTTTGTGTCTCCATCCCTTCCCTGGAGGCCCTGTCTAACTACTGCAGGTAGTCTTTTCAGTTCTATGCCCCTATTGTTAGGCATTTGTACTAATGTCACTACATTGAGTCCTGGAAGCCTACCCAATGTCAGGCCTCTATGACTTGCTAGAGGTTCCCCTCACCACAAATCTCCAGCAGCTGCATATTCCTATTCATTATTCTGGACCCCTAGGCTTCTCTCCTATCTCCCCCTATACCTGATCCTGCCCCTCTTTTCTCTCCTCCTCTCTGTTTCTACCTATGTACCTCCTTCTCTCTACCTCCCATGCTTATTTTTTTCCCTTCTAAGTGGGATTGAAGAATTCTCTCTTGGCCATCACTTCTTAACTTCTTATGGTATATGGGGTATATCATTGTTGTACTTTTTGGCTAATATCCATTTATCAGTGAGAACAAACTAATCATGTGCTTTTGGGTCTGGGTTACCTCTCTTAAGATGATATTTTCCAGTTCTGCCCATTTGTGTGCAAAGTTCATGATGTCCTTGTTTTTAATAGGGAAATAGTATTCCACTGTGTAATAAACCCCATTTTCTGTATCAGTTCTTCAGTTGAAGGACATCTGAGGGTTTCCACTTTCTGGCTATTACCAATGAGGCTGATGTGAACATAGTGGAAGATATATCCTTCTGATATTGAGAAATATATATTTGGTATATGGCCAGGAGCACTATAGCTGGTTCTTCAGATAGAACTATTTCCATTTTTCTGAGGAACTGCCAGATTGATTTCCAGACTGGTTATACCAGTTTGCACTCCCACTAGCAATGGAGGAGTGTTCCCTTTTCTCCGAATCCTTGCCAGAATGTTGCTTGGGTTTTTCATCTTAGACATTCTGATTGGTGTAAGGTAGAATCTCAGGGTTATTTTGATTTGAATTTCCCTGATGACTAAGGATGTTGACTATTTTGTTTAGTACTTCTTGAACATTCAAGATATTCTTTTATTAAGAATTCTCTGTCTAGCTCTGTACCTCATTTTAATTGGTTTATTTGGCCTTTTGGAGTCTAGCTTCTTGAGTTCTTTCTATATCTTGGATATTAGCCCTCTATCAGATGTATTGCTAATGAAGATCTTTTCCCAATCTGTAAGTTGCCATTTTGTCCTATTGACAGGGTAGTTTTCCTTCCAGAAGCTTTTCAGTTTCATGATGTCCCTTTTATTAATGTTTGATCTTAGATCCGGAGCCATTGATGTTATGGTCATGTGTTTGAAGCTATTTCCCACTTTCTCTTCTATTAGATTCATTGTATATGGTTTTATGTGGAGTTCCATGGTCCACTTGGATTTGAGCTTTGTGCACGGTGATAAATATGGATCAATTTTCATTTTTTGCATGTGAACTACCAGTTAGACCAGAACCATTTGTTGAAGATGTTTTCTTTTTTCATTGTATGGTTTGGGCTTCCTTGTAAAAGATCAAATGTCTGTAGGTATAAGGGTCTTTCTCTAGGTCTAGGGTCTTTCTATATGTCTCTGTACCGATACTTTATGGTTTTGATCACTATTGATTTGTGCTACACTTTGATGTCAGGGGTAGTGATTCCTCCAGAATTTCTTTAATTGTCTGGAATTGTTTTAGCTATCCTGAGTTTTTTGGTTTTTTTCATATGAAGTTGAAAATCTCTCCATATTTGTGAAAATTTGTGTTGGGGTTTTAATGGAAACTGCATTGAACCTGTAGATTATTTTTGGTAAGATGGCTATTTTTAGTATATTAATCCCACCTATCCATGAGCATGGGAAGTCTTCCTGTTTTATGATATCTTCTTCAATTTCTTTCTTCAGGGACTTGAATTTCTTGTCATAC
Source organism: Mus caroli (assembly GCF_978045245.1). Lineage (NCBI taxonomy): Eukaryota > Metazoa > Chordata > Mammalia > Rodentia > Muridae > Mus > Mus caroli. Next base: position 97,555,224 of record NW_028227264.1, read on the forward strand.
AGAAATTTCACTTCTTTAGTTAGAGTTACAAAAAGATATTTTATAGTATTTGTGGGTATTTTGAAGAATGTTGTTTCCCTAATTTCTCAACCCATTTATAATTTGTATAAAGGCTACCAAGTCAATTTTATATCCAGTCACTTTGCTTTTGAAGAAGCCCTTGAAAATTTTCAATACTTGATCTGAATCATTTGTCACTTTAGACTTCAATAAGGACCTTGTATACAGTGAATTAAACTGATAAAATTTACAAAACACTACCTTTTTCTTTCACAAATATATATCTGAGATAATATGCCCACAAATAAATAGGTAGATCAATGAATGATTTTTCAATATTGATTTCTCACTAAAATTATATTTCAGCACTTTTATTTGTAATTTCTGTCCTTTCTACACTTCGAAGTGGAACTACTAATTTCCACATGCCAAGATTCCTTGTTTTGAAGTAATTTTCAGTAGTGCCCTTATTTCTTTTATGTCCTATATCAAATTGCCCACAATAGTGTACTTGTAAATTGAAATAATTAAGCTTAATCAGATAGATAGATAGATAGATAGATAGATAGATAGATAGATAGATAGAAAGATAGATAGATAGATAGATAGATAGATAGATAGATAGATAGATAGATAGATAGATAGATAGATAGCTGATACCTACCTATATACATATATGCATACATAGGCATTGATATAAATTTTGTCAAATTTTAGTGTGTTTAGAAACCCTGAAGTACCTCTTAAAATATTAACTTATGTACTAACTTATTTCCTAATATTCAGGTTTAGTAGATATGAGCTATTGAAAGGAATCTTCTCTACCATTAGCATCCTTGATGATGATGCTTCTAGATTGAATTGCATTGTGATCTGTGACTATGTTCAGTCCTGGCCCTCCATTGTTTCTCATAATCAACTTTCTTCTTTCTTTGCCTATCATTGTAACTCTCACTTTGGGTGAATTTTTTAAATGATATCTATCTATCTATCTATCTATCTATCTATCTATCTATCTATCTATCTATCCACCTATCTACCTATGTATCATCTATCTACTGATCTATCATCTGTCCATATTTCTATTTCTTCAATGTATTGTATATAATATATTGCATAACTATATATAATATAAATATAATATAATATAATATAATATAATATAATATAATATAATATAAATATAGGCATTTCTTCAAAGTACTCTATATAATCTACCCATCTTTATTAGAAAACTTCCATTTGATTCAGTAGTTGAAGTTATTCAGGCATTACTTCTTGATTACATAAAATATACAGGTTATGAGTCCTAATAGAGAAATATATTAATTACCAAGAACAAAATTTTATAATTGAATAGATTATTAATTGGATTATAAAATTACACGTTTATACAATATTTAGGAGCTACATGGTGTAGCTAACTATTGCAGCATGCTATAAAGTATTGGAATGTGTTTGACTCTTACAAAGAATGGTCTGTAAATAAAGTGTTCACAACATAATATTTATGCAAACATTTTTTAAGAGAGGAGAAAGAAGCTGTACTGGAGACTAAGGCAGTGAACAGACCTTGAAGTGGACTTAAGTACAGTATTACTGGGAGAGCAAGGAGCCAGTGTGGGTAGCTACTGGACAGAGGATGAGAGGAAAGACCTCCTACAACAGTTCTTTGATGCAGCATTTAAACTTGCCTATAGCCTTATTATCCTGAGTTATCGTTTCATGGCAGATATCAAAATCTCCTCATGCCCAGTGGCTCCATGAGCTCCCATACCTAAGTTTCCTATACTTCTCCTATACTATAATCTACCGTTTTCACTATCTGGTTTAATAATTGTGTCTTCAGACATGAAATACGCTCATTGAAGAAACAGACATTCTCTTTAACCCAAGATGAGGTCTTATTTTATTATCTCTAAATATCATGACATCAATTCTTGCACAGAAATACATACAGATGTGCACATACACATTTGTAGGCATGTGCCTTTACAATACCAAAGTAGCTTTGTATTTTCTCTCTGGCTCTAAAATTAAGATGTGAAAAAAAAATAGAGAGCTATTTTAGTAGCTTTTGGTATCCTGTAGCAACCAGAATGCTTTAGAGTAAGTCACTTCCTAAATACATTTATTCATGTTTGTCTGTAGGATTGATAGCTCAGCAAAGTGAGGGATTTAGTCTTCCATTTGACAAACAATGTTGAACTCTTCCTAAATATTGAACTAAGCATGGAGGGAAAAGCTGCCAATTCGTAGAGACAAAAAGGATGATAATCTAATGTAGAGAGTGTAACATGAAATAATTGAAGACCTTGTTACCAATATTCAAAGAGACTTGAATTTTATTCTAGCTCCTGTGAGAAGCAGATTTCACCCTGTACTAAAATAGGATTAACTATGAGATGATTCTCCTAGAGGAAATGCATCTGAACTACAATGAAGAATAATGAGAAAGGCTTGAGAAATAGCTAGATTATGATATCATTATAATGGAGTAAAGAGAGATGCAATGTGAATGATCTTGTCCTCACCTGCTATGTGTCTGTCCTAAGGAAGACCCAGAAAAACACAAGAGTCCCTTGGAAAAGCCAGAATTACTAATCCCACTTGACTGAGAGTTGATTTGTCCTGCTCTCACCACATTTACGTCACTGACTAGACATACACGACAGGAGTTGCAACCTTAGCACAAACATTGTCCTGTAGATCAGAGCACGGAGCCTGGTTTGTTGGGTCAGGGCATCTCCATGTAAATAGGAGGATACCCAAATGCATGGTATGGATGCTGGTTGTGGGGGCATGCTTATCTAGCACATGACTCAGAATGGATCAAGAGAGGTCTCTACACAACAGACTACACTTAAGTTGAGTGGACATATGAAATACATGTATTTCAATTGTCAGTCCCATTAAGGGAGGAAAGAAAAGGCTCATGTTGAAGCTTAATCCTCAGGTACAAGAAAGATTCAATAAAAATCACATAGTGCAGACACATATGGGAAGGGATGAGTGAAGGCATTGAGAATAAAGGTGTGGCACATGAAACTCTTAAAGAACTCCCCTCATTGTGTTTCACAATAGGGAATTTCCATAGAACTTAGTCCAGGACTTCTGTAGCTTCACAGCCTGCTGTTGATTGATGACATGTAATATAATATATATGGCACACCTCTTTGCAATAATATCCCCAAAACTAACCACCATTACATCAGTGTCCATATCCCTGACTGTTCTGATCTGTTTGTTAGTACTGAGCACATCCTCAGTATTATAACTGCTGGGTGGTTTTATGAGTCTCACCCGTGGACATAGCCTCGATCCTGCTTAGTTCTTACCAATTCTATTTTACCCTTAATCTTCCAACGGTGGCTTCTCCCTCTACTTCTGCTCTTGACAATTCACATCTACAATCACGTCATTGAAAAGATCATCTTTCCCCTTAATATCAATAATCCCAAAATTAATTTTAGCAGATTGGATTTATATCTTGTTAAATAGTTTATAAATAATTATGAATTTGATGCCTGTAGGCCTTTACTAATAGATATATACATACGTAAGAGAGTACTGTAGCCATGTACGTTTAACTGATCCTTGCATGGGCCACTATTAAACGTCTTCATTACTCTGAGGTGTTGCAAATGCCTGAACATAACTCTGACTAAGCACATCGTGACTAGAGCCGATCCTTGGTTGTGAGGAGACAAGGTTCTGAAAAACCTCAGGCTTCCCACACAGACTGCATTTTGTGATGGCAGTGAGCATGCATACAATCAGAAATTTACTGAAGCTTGCAGGGGAGGAAAGAACAAAAGAGTCTGAATCCTGAGAACAAAATGTTTTTTTCCTGATGGATCTATCTCTTTTTTTAATGGCTGGATTGAAATGTAAACTTTGGAAGATTAATTATCTTACAATTCATTAAATCCTAGCAAGCCCACATACGCATTGTCTATGCAGACAGTTTCTGCCATAAATCATCATGTCCCAACTATAATGAGGTAATACACAAGACGTTGCTACGGTTTTTATTGCTTCTTTCTGAATTCAGCATAGTTAGAATGGCTCAATGAGCCTCTAACTAATTTGTCTTCCTTAGGTGTTGAGTCAGTTCTCATTAAGCAGAAGGAGATTTGTGGACTCTGATCAAGCTGAAGATGTGGCCCGGACTTTGTCTTTCTTCAATGAGGGAAAAAGCACCTGGAGTAAGTTCTGCTTATTGCCCAGTTCATCATTTCACTGCTGTCTCATTTCCTCTGCTTCTCTCCGTCCATTCAGATAGAAAGACTGCATTCCCATCACTGCTTTGTAGCTGGTACATTTAACTATATGCTACAAACAGAAACCGGCCTTAAAACCACTTACTTAGAATAAAAAACCAATCATTTTATTAAACCGACTCTTGTTTCCCAGAAGCCAATGCCTGGTTGAACACTTGTAGACAAAGTTACCACTGCTTTCAGCTTCCCCTTTGTTAGAGCAGCCAATTAGACCTGGTTGGTCACTCCTGTCATCCTGTTCTCTACCTGAACTTTGATCCCTGTGAACGTTGTTCCCTGTAAAGTAGTCTAAACTTCAGTAAGCTAGCTATAAGATGACATTTAAAAAAATTATTTAATCACCTTTTTTTACACTTCTCATCCTGGTCCACCCTCTGACTGTTCCACATCCCTTACCTCCTCTCTACCCTCACCCTGCCGGACCTCCCTACTCCCTGGAGCCTCAAGTCTCTTGAGGGCTATGTGCATCTTCCCTATCTGAACTGAGAGCTGGCAGTCCTCTGCTGTATATGCATTGAAGGCCTCATATTAGCTGGTGTGTGCTGTTTGGTTGGTGGTCGAGTGTCTGAGAGATCTCGGGGTCCAGGTTGATTGAGATTACTGGTCCTCCTACAGAGTTAGCCAGTTCCTCAGCTTCTTCCAGATTTCCCCTAATCTAACCACAGGGGTCAGCAGTTTCTGTACATTGGTTGGGTGCAAATATCTGCATCTGACTCTTTGAGCCGCTTGTTGAGACTTTTGTGGGCAGTCATGATAGGCCCCTTTTTATGAGCACTCCATAGCTCTACTGAGTAGTAGTGTCAGGCCTTGGGGCTTCGCTTTGAGCTGGATCCCACTTTGGGCCTGTCGCTGGACATCCTTTCCCTCAGGCTCTTCTCCACTTTTGTCCCTGCAGTTGTTTCAGACAGGAACAATTATGTGTCAGAGTTTTTGACTGCGGGATGGCAACCCCATCCCCCACCTGGTGCCCTAGAAGACATTTTTTTTTAAAGCTGATCAACCTCCTTGTCTGTGATATTCATAATGTCATGAACTCAGCATGTTTGAACATATTTAAATTATAATAATAGCTAATGCCATATTTAATTTTGCATTGTATAGTCCAAAAGAATATGGGATTAATGTACACAGGGAGAAGGAAAAGTCATGTTGATGGGATGAAATATGGTTTTTTTGACATTGACTGGCAACAAGAGAGAGTGAGTATTATATATTTTTTCAAGACACACTGCTTGAGTTAAGCACATTTCAACTAGCTCTGTAGCATGAGTCAGCTCTCTGAGCTTAAAATTCTGCATTGTTTAATATTTTCCATTGCTGTGAAGATAAACACAGTCATTAATCCAAAATCTTGGCAACAGCAATGTTTTGTTGTGAAAAAGTTGATCACCAAGCCTGTGGGAAATATATGAGTCCACAGGAAACTTTGACTTACAATGTTTGGGAGAATGGATAAATAACATTCTTGAAATAGATCTTACTGGATGTTTATTCTATAAATCACCGTAACCATTTAAATAAGAAGCTGAAAGTGATGGGAAACATTTCTGAGATAGTTCGAAATAACTCTACATATAATGCAAATTTGCTTTACACAAATCATTAGGAATCTTATCATTTTCACCACATTCCCTCTGTCACAGAAATAGGATAGGACTACAGAGTCATTTTTCAAATGGTTGTAGTTGAGAGTAAGCCAACTATCTAAGCCAATTCTTGTTACAGTATATAAAAGTTCGGGAGAATAAAAAATTTGGTCGGTAACTTATAAACTCACTTTAAAACTCATGCATCTTGGTACTGACTATTAATAATTGTTTAGAGTGTCTTACACATCATAAACTTTGTTTATAATTTTTATTATATCTTTTAAGGATTCCTGGGATTTAAACAATAAATAACAAGGGAAATAAAAATTTGTAATTATACAAAATGAATTTTATTTTATTGAAAATCTATTTTTTCCATACAACAGGTTCTGATTATGGTTTCCCCTATCTCTATTCCTCCAAGTTCCTCCACACCTACCCTGCCATCCAGATCCACCCCCTTTCTATCTCTCATCACAAAAAAAAAGGTTTATAATAAATTAAAATAAAACAAGAAACATCAGAATATGCCAATACAAACAGAAAAGTAAAAGAAAACAGAAAACAAAAGGAAAAGAGACCAAAAAGGCACAAACATGCACACACACACACACACACACACACACACACACACACACACACACACAAAGAAGCAGCTATAGAAGCAAACTCACATTTGTTCACATATTTAAGAATCCAATAGAGAGGGTTGGCGTGATGGCTCAGAGGATAAGAGCACTGACTGCTCTTCTGAAGTCCCAGCAACTACATGGCGGCTCACAACCATCCGTAGTGAGATATGATGCCCCCTTCTGGTGTGTCTTAAGACAGCTACAGTGTACTTACTTATAATAATAAATAAAATCTTTTGGCTAGAGCAAGCAGAGATCCTTAGTTCAATTCCCAACAACCACATGATGGCTCACAGCCATCTGTACAGCTACAGTGTATGGATATAACCACTTTCAAGTGAAAAGTTTTCTCAAATGAGCACTCACTGGGGTAACAAATTATTCTTTTTTTATGGCTTATTTTTATATATATATATATTTTATTACATCTTTTCCTCAATTACATTTCCAATGCTATCCCAAAAGTCCCACATACCCTCCCCCCTTCTTCCCTACCCACCCATTCCCATTTTTTTGGCCCTGGCATTCCCCTGTACTGGGGCATATAAAGTTTGCATGTCCAATGGGCCTCTCTTTCCAGTGATGGCCGACTAGGCCATCTTTTGATACATATGCAGCTAGAGTCAAGAGCTCCGGGGTACTGGTTAGTTCATAATGTTGTTCCACCCATAGGGTTGCGGATCCCTTCATCTCCTTCGGTACTTTCTCCAGCTCCTCCATTGGGGGCCCTGTGATCCATTCACTAGCTGACTGTGAGCATCCACTTCTGTGTTTGCCAGGCCCCGGCATAGTCTCACAAGAGACAGCTATATCTGTGTCCTTTCAGCAAAATCTTGCTAGTGAATGCAATGGTGTCAGCGTTTGGATGCTGATCATGGGATGGATCTCTGGATATGGCAGTCAGCTATTAAAAAGAATGAATTTATGAAATTCCTAGCCAAATGGATGGACCTGGAGGGCATCATCCTGAGTGAGGTAACACAATCACAAAGAAACTCACACAATATGTACTCACTGATAAGTGGATATTAGCCCAAAACTTAGGATACCCAAGATATAAGATACAGTTTGCTAAACATATGAAACTCAAGAAGAATGAAGACTGAAGTGTGGACACTATGCACCTCCTTAGAATTGGAAACAGAACACCCATGGAAGGAGTTACAGAGACAAAGTTTGAAGCTGTGACGAAAGAACAAATTATTCTTAATGGTAGGTTATATGCCCAGCAGTAGATGGCCCACAGCAAATGAATGATGCCATATCAGGGTCAGGAGTTCATTCTTTCCTCCTTTCCTGCCCTGCCCTGCCTGATGAGAGGTAGAAAGGGGGTGGATCTGGATGGCAGGGTAGGTGGGAAGGAACTTGGAGGAGTAGAGATAGGGGAAACCTGTCCTGCCCTACACTAGGTAGTACTTTCCTTCCTTCATTTCTTCCATTCTTCTTTCTTTTAAATTTTCTTTTCATTTCTTTTTACCTTACAGGCTGTTCACATATATTTTATAACTTTCACTTTGCTCTTTCTATTGAATTAATTTTTAAAAGATTTATTTATTTATTTATTTATTTAATGTATAGGCAGAAGAGGCAAGGCAAGGCGAGGGAATGAACTCCTGACCCTGACATGGCATCATTCATTTCCTGTGGGCCATCTACTGCTGGGCATATGACCTACCATTAAGAATAATTTGTTAGCCGGGCGTGGTGGCGCACGCCTTTAATCCCAGCACTCGGGAGGCAGAGGCAGGCGGATTTCTGAGTTCGAGGCCAGCCTGGTCTACAAAGTGAGTGCCAGGACAGCCACGGCTACACAGAGAAACCCTGTCTCGAAAAACCAAAAAAAAAAAAAAAAAAAAAAAAAAAAAAAAAAAAGAATAATTTGTTATCCCAGTGAGGCCTCATCTGAGAAAAGTTTTCACTTGAACGTGGTTCTCAACTGAGGATTGATAGTTTTTGGGTTAGGGATGGGTCATGTTTCCACTTCTCCTTTCAGCTCTAGGACCACACATAGCACAGACCCATGCAGCCTCTATACATGCTTCTTTAGTTTCTGGGAGTTCATTTGAGCTTTGAGCATGTTTATTCAGAGAGCCTTGTTTTTTGTTTGTTTGTTTGTTTGTTTTCTTGATGTTCTCCATCCACTCTAGCTCTTATGCTCTTCCCACTTTGTCTTCCATAGAGTTCCCTGAGCCCTGAGAAAAGGGAGATTTGATTGAAACACATTGCTTAGGGCTGTGTGTTCTGATATCTCTCCTTCTCTGCATATGGGTGTGTATTTGTTCCCATTTCTTGCAGGAGTAAGTTCCTCTGATAGTGGATGGACAAGGCATTGATGAGCTATGAGTATAACAGAATATCATTAGGGTTTATATTATTGCTATGTTCCTAAACTAGAACATATTTGGTTCTCTCCAATGTCTGTAAGCTATCTAGTCTCAGGGTATTAGTCTTCCAAGCACTATTTGAGAACGGATACCATCTCTTGGAGTGGGCTTAAAATCAAATCACATATTGGCTGGCTGTTCCCACAAGCTTTGTACCATAATACTCCAGGTAGGTTCAATACCATTATAAACTATAAAGTTAGTGTGATTGGTGTTTATGTTTCTCCTTGGTAGCAGGCAGAGTATCTTCTGGTACCAAGAACATTAATCAGTAAGGGCAAAGGCCCTAGATAGGCATTATCTCAACAGTTCTGTGTTCAATCAGTTCTCTAGGCATTGTCTTTAGTAATAGGACTGTGCTATCAGTTTATAGAGAGCTATCTATAACCTTGGCAACAGCCTGGACTTGGGAACCACTCTGGCCAACAACTCCATTAGGTGTAACCCAGTCCTAGTACTGGAAGCTTTATTTGAATGAGAGGTATTAAGTTAGGCCTCTGTCTCCCTCTTATTTGGTGCTTTCATTGAGATTACCTTCATGTATGTACATGTTTTGGAAGCTTCTACCATAGTAGGTTTTTCTACTGCCATTCAAGTGACCCATGATCTTAACTGTCTGTCACCATAGTCCTTCTCTTAACCCCACCCACTCCCCATTTGATCTTCCCATTAATCCCCCCACCCATTAAAATTTATTTTATTAACTCTCTCTCTCTCTCTCACACACACACACACACAGACACACACACATCACATATATATGTATATATATATGTATATATTTATATATATATCACATAGATAGAGAGATAGAGATAGATAGATAGATAGATAGATAGATAGATAGATAGATAGATATAGATATGTGCACCACTCCACATCCCTTAATACGTGACCTCTATGATTCTATGTGTTATAGCTTACTTATTATTGACTTAACAGCAATTATCTACATAGAAGTAAATGCATACCATATTTATCTTCCTGAGTGTGGGTTACCTTATTAAGGATGATATTTTTTACTAGTACCATCCATGTACCTGTGAATTTCATTTTTAAATAGCTGAGTAATACTCCATTGGGTCGATGTATTACATTGTCTTTATCTATCCATTTGGTAAGGGACAGGTAGGGGTTTTTTTTCTCTAATTTTTGGTTATTGTTAATAGAGTATCAATGAATGTGATTGAACAAGTTTCTCTTAGGTAAGATCAATAGTCTGTTGGGTATATGCCCAAGAGCTATAGAGCTGGATCTTGAAAAAACCAATTCCCATTTCCCTTAGGAACCACAACAATGATATCCATAGTGCCTTCCACCAGCAATCGATAATACAATATTATAGTCCTAAAATATGGGATAATATCTAAAAATGTTCATGTAGAAATATTAATACCAATTCTATCTAAGGTGTAGTGGCTATTCCTGGTAGTCAACTTGACTATATCTGGAATAAGCTATAATCCAGAACTGGAAGGCTCACCTGTGATCATGATCTTGAGGCTGAGAGATATAAGTTTCTGACCTGGATCTTAGCATGGAGATCTTGAGGCACAGTGGCTATAAATCTCAGCAGACTAAGGCAAGGAGATCTTTGAATTCAAGGTAATCTAAGACAAAGCAAGTCCCAGATCCAGGCTTGGTGGTACACACCTTTAAGCAGGGCCAAACCTTCAGCTGGAGACCTACATAAGACCAATGGATAAAGGAAGGTTCTCTCTTCTTCACCTGCTTGCCCTGTGGGACTGAGCAACTGCTAGATCTTTGGACTTCCATTCACAGCTGCTGCTGATCATTGTTGAGGAGTTGGACTACAGACTGTAAGTCTGCAACAAATTCCCTTACTATATAGAGGCTACCCATAAGTTCTGTGACTCTAGAGAACCCTGACTAATACATAAGGCTCATGAGTAAATAAATAGAAAACAAGGTCTTGAAAAATGCAAACACTGTCCTTAAAATCTTTTTAAAATTGTATCCTAGTCAAAATTATGATGCAATTAAACATTTGGAAGTCAACGAATATAAGCAATAAGAAAGACTTCTGAATCCCAGAAACTTATTACTAAATTCTAATAATTAAAACAGGTTGCTAAAAATGCTTTTTAATATGATCAATAAATGGAATATGCACATTGCACAATGATAGACATGAAAAAATTACCGAGAAGGACAAAACTTGAGAAGACAAAATTTGTTAATAATTTTTTGTCTAATAAGAGAATTTTAAAATATTGTTTCATCTCTGTATCGGAACACAAGAAATAAAAGTTTAAGAAATATGATTTAGAGGTGTGAAATGTTCTTAGAAGGGACTGTCTATAGATTTTGTGCCTGGCAAAAGAGTGAACATATTCAATAAAGAACAAGTAAAACAACTGAAATAAGTAAATTTGTTTTATAGTAAACTATTATTTAGCTTTATATACTTTATACTTAGCATTCAGATACCTGAGCTGAGGAAGTATCCTCTTCATCTGCCTTCTGAGACAAGTTTAAATTCAATTTACATATCATGAGTAGTAGCCACCCTGGTAAATGTATAGCCATGTATTAGCAAACCCCAGGGAAGGTATCTCACATGGTGATGTGTGTGACTGCCAGAGGTATGATGGGATTTAAGCTCAATAGTTGCACTCAAGCTCAGTTCTTGCCTGGATTTGTACTTGACCATCAATGGAGAGTGTGAGCTTGCCTAGGACTATGGGTCAGATGGATTTAGATTTGGGAAGTCCTGTCTTTCCAAGGCCTGTTTGAATTGTTAGAATAATGTTACACATAACTTCCAATTCCATGGGTGAATGTACCTGTCATAAGACTCTCAAAATGTATCCCTCATTTGACTATGCTGACTGGTACAAAAATCTGCAAATGTCTCCTTTCTTCATGAGAGATAATCTCAGTTTGTTTTCTGTTATGTAGATGCTACTAGTATAGAGAAAAGCTCCCTTTAATCCCAGACAGCTGTAAGTCCAGGTTCTTTAACAGCCATGGGGCAAAGGGAGACCTTTTAAAGGGAACAAACATGTAGTTTGCTTTGAGATATAGAGAGACTGAGATATGATCATGTTATTAAAACCTTAACTACAACAATGTATATTTTTTTTGAATTTTTTGAGAAAATAAATCTTTTAAGTTGTCTTCTGCTTTGAGGTTGAGTGATTTTTACTCGTAAACATGAAAAAAAAAAAAAACGAATCAAGGAAGAAGAAGATCTTGAATCCAAGAATAAGCATGAAACTAATAATGGAGGGGGGGGCGGTTCAAAGGGACAGCTGCACATTTTGTGAAGCAATTGATCATGCTGGGTGAATAGAAGTCCTTAAGAAAACTCCAAAGAGTTCTGCAGAAATGTGTCAGAAATAATCAAAGGAATTATTTAAAAGCTGGAAGATAATAATTAAGCACACACTGCATGTTTTACTTTTTATCTTTTCAAAGATGGATAAGAAAGTAAGAAATGCCCAGATCTACAAGCAACTCATCACTTAGAGATTCAAACGGAAAAAGATCCTAATTTAGATGTTGGTGGCTTCTAGACAAAGACATTTGTTCATTTTACTAAAGGCTGAGAGTTAACCTTGATTCACCCAATTTTAACGCAAAATAAGTGAAAACCTAGAGATAGAAACTTCATTTAGAAAAGTAAGGATCTGACAAACCGGCATGTAGAATTCTAAGTTATCTCCCTTGTAAATTAGTTATAAGGCTGCCCATCAAAACCAATTGAATTGCCATGATAATTAAGGCATTTTAAATTCATCTCAGTTCTTACCACTCATGGTAGACCTTCAGTCAGTAAATCAAAATGAACCAGAGATCAACAGATTATGCTATAGTTAAACCTGACCTTTCAAAATTGGCATCACTTGTAAAATCTGAAGTAGTAAAGGTGTTTGCTGTGGGGACAAGAAGGAGATAATAGATAGACTAGGAGTGGTCAGAATTTGTTTAATACATGTATAAAAGTATCAAAATATAAATTTTAGTCAAAAAGGACCTCTGTCAGTATAGAGGTTTAGCAAGGCTGGGGAATGCTACTTTAGGTCACAAACCATTCAATATGGAAAATTTTATCCTTGATCTTTCTGCTTACATTTCATATTATTTTTTAAATTTTTATAAGCAATTATGTTAAACTCCACTTGTAACATAAGTGTTTAAATTAAAGTTCAAAAGTTGAATTTTTGTGCCAAGTTGGGTTGATATCTATAGGAGGCTTCCCCTATTCTTAGAAGAAAGAGAAGAGGGGAGGGTACAGACAGTTGAGGGGGCACTGAGAAGACGGGAGTGAGGGAAGCTGCAATTGGGACAGAAGGTAAACAAAAAATTAATTAATAATATTTTAAAACTGTTAGATTTCTGTTACATGCTAAAATTTTTTTTACTGTTTTTATTAAATTTCTGTTTTTTTTTATTAAACTGATTATTTTGTAACTTCATATATAAGTAAAATTTTCTTTGGGCAATGTGCCCCCTATTACTCAACCTCCCTCCTGCTAAATATGTGCTTCCCCAAACTCCCTTCTATTTTTCTATTTGGTTTTATGTATATGAGTCGTATGAGTATTCTGTTTGAGTGCACTGTCTATGTATCTAGTACCCACAGAGACCAGAAGGGGGTGCTGGACCACATGGCCCCGGAGCTAGGGGTTATTATGTGTTACTATGAGGGTGCTGGGAACTGAACCTGAGTTCTCTGGAAGAGCAGTCAGTGCTCTTGTGAGTCATTTCTCCTTCCTCCTCCTCCTCCTCTTCCTCCTCCTCTTCCTCTTCCTCCTCCTCTTCTTCTTCCTCTTCCTCTTCCTCCTCCTCTTCTTCCTTCTTCTTCCTCCTTCTTTTTTTCTTTTTATTTTATTTTAATTTTTTTTTAATTTTTAATATTTTTTATTACATATTTTCCTCAACTACATTTCCAATGCTATCCCAAAAGTCCCCCAACGCACCCCCCAATTCCCTACCCACCCGTTCCCATTCTTTTGGCCCTGGCATTCCCCTATATTGGGGCATATAAAGTTTGCAAGTCCAATGGGCCTCTCTTTCCATTGATGGCCGACTAGGCCATCTTTCCATACATATGCAGCTAGAGACAAGAGCTCCGGGGTACTGGTTAATTCATCATGTTGTTCCAACTATAGGGTTGCAGATCCCTTTAGCTCCTTGGGTACTTTCTCTAGCTTCTCCATTGGGAGCCCTGTGATACATCCAATAGCTGACTGTGAACATCCACTCCTGTGTTTGCTAGGCCCCTGCATAGTCTCAAAAGAGACAGCTATATTTGGGTCCTTTCAGCAAAATCTTCCTAGTGTATGCAATGGTGTCCGCATTTAGAAGCTGATTATGGGATGGATCCCTGGATACGGCAGTCTATAGATGGTCCATCCTTTCATCACAGCTCCAAACTTTGTCTCTGTAACCCCTTCCATGGGTGTTTTGTTCCCAATTCTAAGAAGGGGCACAGTGTCCACATTTTGGTCTTCATTCTTCTTGAGTTTCATGCGTTTAGCAATTTGTATCTTATATCCTGGGTATCCTAAGTTTTGGGCTAATATCCACTTATCAGTGAATACATATTGTGTGAGTTCCTTTGTGATTGTGTTACGTCACTCAAGATGATGCCCTCCAGGTCCATCCATTTGGCTAGGAATTTCATAAATTCATTCTTTTTAATAGCTGAGTAGTACTCCATTGTGTAAATGTACCATAATTTCTGTATCCATTCCTCTGTTGAGGGACATCTGGGTTCTTTCCAGCTTCTGGCTATTATAAATAGGGCTGCTATGAACATAGTGGAGCATGTGTCCTTCTCCCCCGTTGGGACATCTTCTGGATATATGCCCAGGAGAGGTATTGCTGGATCCTCTGGTAGTACTATGTCCAATTTTCTGAGGAACCGCCAGACTGATTTCCAGAGTGGTTGTACAAGCTTGCAATCCCACCAACAATGGAGGAGTGTTCCTCTTTCTCCACATCCTCGTCAGCATCTGCTGTCACCTGAATTTTTGATCTTAGCCATTCTGACTGGTGTGAGATGGAATCTCAGGGTTGTTTTGATTTGCATTTCCCTGATCATTAAGGATGTTGAACATTTTTTCAGGCGCTTCTCTGCCGTTCGGTATTCTTCAGGTGAGAATTCTTTGTTCAGTTCTGAGCCCCATTTTTTAATGGGGTTATTTGACTATCTGGAGTCCACCTTCTTGAGTTCTTTATATATATTGGATATTAGTCCCTTATCTGATTTAGGATAGGTAAAGATCCTTTCCCAATCTGTTGGTGGTTTTTTTGTCTTATTGATGGTGTCTTTTGCCTTACAGAAGCTTTGCAGTTTCATGAGGTCTCACTTGACAATTCTCGATCTTACAGCACAAGCCATTGCTGTTCAATTCAAGAATTTTTCCCCTGTGCCCATATCTTCGAGGCTTTTCCCCACTTTCTCCTCTATAATTTCAGTGTCTCTGGTTTTATGTGAAGTTCCTTGATCCACTTAGACTTGACCTTAGTACAAGGAGAAGGGAATGGATTGATTCGCATTCTTCTACATGTTAACAACCAGTTGTGCCAGCACCATTTGTTGAAAATGCTGTCTTTCTTCCACTGGATGGTTTTAGCTCCCTTGTCGAAGATCAAGTGACCGTAGGTGTGTGGGTTCATTTCTGGGTCTTCAATTCTATTCCATTGGTCTATTTGTCTGTCACTATACCAGTACCACACAGTTTTTATCACAATTGCTCTGTAGTAAAGCTTTAGGTCCGGCATGGTGATTCCACCAGAGGTTCTTTTATCCTTGAGAAGAATTTTTGCTATCCTAGGTTTTTTGTTATTCCAGATGAATTTGCAGATTGCGCTTTCTAATTCATTGAAGAATTGAGTTGGAATTTGGATGGGGATTGCATTGAATCTGTAGATTGCTTTTGGCAAGATAGCCATTTTTACAATGTTGATCCTGCCAATCCATGAGCATGGGAGATCTTTCCATCTTCTGAGATCTTCTATAATTTCTTTCTTCAGAGACTTGAAGTTTTATTATACAGATCTTTCACTTCCTTAGTTAGAGTCACGCCAAGATATTTTATATTATTTGTGACTATTGAGAAGGGTGTTGTTTCCCTAATTTCTTTCTTGGCCTGTTTATTCTTTGTGTAGAGAAAGGCCATTGATTTGTTTGAGTTAATTTTATATCCAGCTACTTCACCGAAGCTGTTTATCAGGTTTAGGAGTTCTCTGGTGGAATTTTTAGGGTCACTTATATATACTATCATAACATCTGCAAAAAGTGATATTTTGACTTCATCTTGTCCAATTTGTATCCCTTTGATCTCCTTTTGTTGTCGAATTGCTCTGGCTAGGACTTCAAGTACAATGTTGAATAGGTATGGAGAAAGTGGACAGCCTTGTCTAGTCCCTGATTTTAGAGGGATTGCTTCAAGCTTCTCACCATTTACTTTGATGTTGGCTACTGGTTTGCTGTAGATTGCTTTTATCATGTTTAGGTATGGGCCTTGAATTCCTGATCTTTCCAAGACTTTTATCACGAATGGGTGTTGGATCTTGTCAAATGCTTTTTCCACACCTAACGAGATGACCATGTTGTTTTTGTCTTTGAGTTTGTTTATATACTGGATTACGTTGATGGATTTCCTTATATTGAACCATCCCTGCATCCCTGGGATGAAACCTACTTGGTCAGGATGGATGATTGTTTTGGTGTGTTCTTGGATTCAGTTAGCAAGAACTTTATTGAGGATTTTTGCATCAATATTCATAAGGGATATTGGTCTGAAGTTTTCTATCTTTCTTGGGTCTTTTTGTGGTTTAGGTATCAGAGTAATTGTGGCTTCATAGAATGAGTTGGGTAGAGTACCTTCTGTTTCTATTTTGTGGAATAGTTTGTGAGAACTGGGATTAGTTCTTCTTTGAAGGTTTGATAGAATGCTGCACTAAACCCATCTGGTCCTGGGCTTTTCTTGGTTGGGAGACTATTAATGACTGCTTCTATTTCTTTGGGGGATATAGGGCTGTTTAGATCATTAACCTGATCTTGATTCAACTTTGGTACCTGGTATCTGTCTAGGAACTTCTCCATTTCATCCAGGTTCTCCAGTTTTGTTGAGTATAGCCTTTGGTAGTAGGATCTGATGGTGTTTTGGATGTCCTCAGGATCTGTTGTTATGTCTCCTTTCTCATTTCTTATTTTGTTAATTAGGATGCTTTCCCTGTGCCCTCTAGTGAGTCTGGCTAAGGGTTTATCTATCTTGTTGATTTTTCAAAGAACCAGCTCCTTGATTGGTTGATTCTTTGAATAGTTCTTCTTGTTTCCACTTGGTTGATTTCGCCCCTGAGTTTGATTATTTCCTGCCGTCTACTCCTCTTGGGTGAGTTTGCTTCCTTTTGTTCTAGTGCTTTTAGGTGTGTTGTCAAGTTGCTAATGTGTGCTTTCTCTAGTTTCTTTTTGGAGGCACTCAGAGCTATGAGTTTTCCTCTTAGAAATGCTTTCATTGTGTCCCATAAGTTTGGGTATGTTATGGCTTCATTTTCATTGAACTCTAAAAAGTCCTTAATTTCTTTCTTTATTCCTTCCTTGACCAAGGTATCATTGAGAAGAATGTTGTTCAGTTTCCACGTGAATGTTGGCTTTCTATTATTTATTTTGTTATTGAAGATCAGCCTTAGTCCATGGTGATCTGATAGGATGCATGGGACAATTTCAATATTATTGTATCTGTTGAGGCCTGTTTTGTGACCATTATGTGGTCAATTTTGGAGAAGGTACCATGAGGTGCTGAGAAGAAGGTATATCCTTTTGTTTTAGGATAGAATGTTCTATAGATATCTGCCAGATCCATTTGATTCATAACTTCTGTTAGTTTCACTGTGTCCCTGTTTACTTTCTGTTTCCATGATCTGTCCATTGTTGAAAGTGGTGTGTTGAAGTCTCCCACTATTATTGTATGAGGTGCAATGTGTGCTTTGAGCTTTACTAAAGTTTCTTTAATGAATGTGGCTGCCTTTGTATTTGGAGCATAGATATTCAGGATTGATAGTTCCTCTTGGAGGATTTTATCTTTGATGAGTATGAAGTGCCCCTCCCTGTCTTTTTTGATGACTTTGGGTTGGAAGTCAATCTTATCAGATATTAGAATGGCTACTCCAGCTTGTTTCTTCATACCATTTGCTTGGAAAATTGTTTTCCAGCCTTTTATTCTGAGGTAGTGTCTATCTTTTTCTCTGAGATGAGTTTCCTGTTAGCAGCAAAATGTTGGGTCTTGTTTGTGTAGCCAGTTTGTTAGTCTATGTCTTTTTATCGGGGAGTTGAGTCCATTGATATTAAGAGATATTAAGGAAAAGTAATTGTTGTTTCCTGTTATTTTTGTTGTTAAAGGTGGCATTCTGTTCTTGTGGCTGTCTTCTTATAGGTTTGTTGAGGGATTACCTTCTTGTTGTTTCTAGGGCGTGGTTCCTGTCCTTGTATTGGTTTTTTCCTGTTATTATCCTTTGAAGGGCTGGATTCGTGGAGAGATAATGTGTGAATTTGGTTTTGTCGTGGAATACTTTGGTTTCTCCATCTATGTTAATTGAGAGTTTGGCTGGGCATAGTAGCCTGGGCTGGAATTTGTGTTTTTTTAGTGTCTGTATAACATCTGTCCAGGATCTTCTGGCTTTCATAGTCTCTGGTGAAAAATCTGGTGTAATTCTGATAGGCTTGCCTTTATATGTTACTTGGCCTTTTTCTCTTACTGCGTTTAGTATTCTATCTTTATTTAGAGCATTTGTTGTTCTGATTATTATGTGTCGGGAGGTATTTCTTTTCTGGTCCAGTCTATGTACCTTTTGCCATCTGGTAATCTCTGGGGTTAGTTGTTATCGTTGTCACTGTTTAAAGATTGGAGCCGACTCTGTGTTCCACTCAGCTGAAGTCTCAAAATCCTGTGGCGGGTGTTGTGGGTAGCTGGCAGGTGTCAGCCGTCCCTGTGCTCTAGCTGCCCTGGTGCTGGTCCGGCCGGAAGAGGCCTGTGGCCCTACTCAGGCTGGTTTTCTGCTTCCCTAACTAATGCATTCTCAGGTCCCGCAAGCAATTGGATTGGAGCAGAAGCTGTGTTCTACTCACCAGAAGTCTTAAGATCCTGTGGCGGGTGTTGTGGGTAGCTGGCGAGTGTCAGCAGACCCTGCGCCCTAGCTACCCCGGTGCTGTTCTGACCGGAAGAGGCTTGTGTCCCTACTCAGGCCGGATTTCTGCCTCCCCAACCAGAGCAGTCTCAGGTCCCGCGTGATTGGAGTGGAGCAGAAGCTGTGTTCCATTCACCAGCAGTCTCAAAAATCCTGTGGTGGGGGTTGTGGGTAGCTGGCAGGTGTCAGCCGTCCCTGTGCTCTAGCTGCCCTGGTGCTGGTCCGGCCGGAAGAGGCCTGTGGCCCTACTCAGGCCGGTTTTCTGCTTCCCTAACTAATGCATTCTCAGGTCCTGCAAGCAATTGGATTGGAGGAGAAGCTGTGTTCCACTCACCAGAAGTCTTAAGATCCTGTGGCGGGTGTTGTGGGTAGCTGGCGAGTGTCAGCTGACCCTGCTCCCTAGCTACCCTGGTGCTTTTCTGACCGGAACACATGCTAAAATTTATATCACACTTCTTTTAACCAGTACAAACCACTAAAAAAATAATAATAAATATAAAAGCACTCAAAAATAATTTAAAAGACACCTTGAAATATAAAGTCATTAGTAAGAAAACTAATTATAAGCAATGGACAAAATATGTAAAATGATACTTTCTCAAACTATAGAAGGTAAAGAAACACATAAAAATGAGTCAATATAATTGACTGTAAGGAAGATTTAAATTAAAGCCATGATGTGATACTTTCATTCCTTCCAAAAGGTCTACAGGCAAATCTACAAAAGTTACCATACTAAATATTACAGATGTTGTAGGGTAACTGGATATCTTATACAAACTGGATATCTAAGATAACTAGATACTAAGACAAACATACAGTGTCTCGATATCTTAGAAAAGAGTTTAATACTTTCTTTAAAGTTAAAGATACCCTCAGTAATAGTGTCAGGCCTTGGGTCCTCCCCTTGAGCTGGATCCCATTTTGGGCCTGTCACTGGATCTCTTTTCCTCGGGATCTTCTCCATTTCCATCTCTGTAATTCTTTCAGACTGGATCAACTATGGGTCAGAGATGACACTATTACTGAGGCTATGGAGAGCTCACAAAAAGGCACCTAGCACGACTGCCCTCCGAAAGACCCAACAAGCAGCTTAAAGAGTCAGATGCAGATATTTGCACTCAGCCAATGGACAGAAGCAGCTGACCCTGTTGTTGAATTAAGGAAGGCTGAGAGAAGCTGAGGAGAAGGGCAGTCCTGTAAGAACCAGCAGTCTCAATTAACATGGACTCCCGAGATCTCTCAAACACTGGACCATCAAACAACACACACCAGCTGATATGAGGTCACCAACACACACACATACAGTGAAGGACTTCTAAGTCTGTGTTCATTCAGAGATGATACACCTAACCCTCAAGAAACTGGAGGCCCCAGGGAGTTTAAAGGTCAGGTGGGGTGGGGGTTGGGGGAATCGATGTGGAGATGGGATGGGCTGGAGAGGATGTGTTGAATGTGGAGCAGTCTGAGGGTGGGTAGGTGTGCGGGGAATGGGATACAGAGTGTAAAAAATAAATTAAAAATAAAATAATTTTTTTTAAAAATAAAAGTTGAAGATACACAGGTCAAGCCTCTAGCCCCTTTTAAGCTTTGAAATCTTTTCTTTAAAAAGCACATGATCATTACAAACCTTGGACAATAATATTTTTAGTAACATTATAAGTAATAGAAGCTGGAAACAGGAATTCTGAGATGAATAAGTGAGCTACATCGGGAACAACTTCACTTGGCAGACTCAACCATTGTAAAACCTATAAAAATAAAACAAAGGGTAAACAATCATTTAAGGTCACTGGGAATTGTCCTGGAGACATACAGTAAATGAGGAAATGGTTATTCAATAACATCTCTTCAATGTTAATGAGGACAAAGCACATCTGAAAGACAGAAGACATATGAAACACATGTTTTGTCTTTTCTCATTTCTGGCTTAATGCGACCAAAGCTTCATCTGGGCAGATGTGGCCCTATGGCGAGACCTCCCATCTCCAAATCTTCAGGAAGGTCTGCACCAGCAGCTCCCAAGGGGAAAGCTGTGCCTTCTAGAACTCATGTATCCGGTCTTGGAATGCACAAGGCTCAAGTCTCTTAGTCAACAGGAATCTCAGATGGAAGCTCAGAGTAAGAAAGGAAGATCAAGAGGCTGGGGTGGTGCTTTGAGCATAATAATGGTTTCTCAATAACCTTGAGGTGCTGGTTTCAGATTTCTGGAACTCTAGATACAATTATGTTTGCAATACAAACTGTGGGGGAGGGAAAAGGCAGGAGATAGTTTCCCTGGGTTTTGCTGCCCACCAACCTACCCAAAATATGAGTTCCTGGCTCAGTAAGGTATGTTGTCTCAGGATGGTAAGGGTAGGGGGAGTGATAGTGGATGATTTTCTCTTCCATCCTCCACATATGGACACATAAACTCAACATACAAATCTCCACACATATAGACCAAAAACACAAAATATTTTTCAAAGGGAAAAAGAAATATTGAGTTTAACATCTTCATTCATTAAGTAATATTTTTAAAAAAGACTCACATTGTTCATAGATATTCCACTATTGTATATGAAATTAGAAAATCAAATATGGTTGTGCCACCTAGCATCATGCTAATAAAGCCAGGAAGTTACTACAAGGAATGTGGTCCACTTTAACTTCCATCCTGTTGATGCTCTGTGCCAAGGGTTTTACCAGAAAAGAGGAACAGGACATTAAGCCAGCAAGTTTTAAATATCTCTTCAAGTGAACTAACATCACAGAAATGAGAGTATGGGATGTCCAGACTAGAGTCACTCATAGAAAATGGGGTTTTGGAAGAGGGATATTGAGAGTAAGCTATTGAGAGTCAATGGTCAGGAGTAAAGAAAAGCAGAGAGATATCTGGGTTCTTTCCAGCCTCTGACTATTATAAATAAGGCTGCTATGAACATAGTGGAGCATGTGCCCTTCTTACCAATTGGAACATTTCTGGATGTATGCACAGGAGAGGTGTTGCTGGATCCTGCGGTAGTACTATGTCCAATTTTCTGAGGAACCACCAGACTGATTTACAGAGTGGTTGTACAAGCTTGCAATCCCACCAACAATGGAGGAGTGTCCCTCCTTTTCCATATCCTCACCAGCATCTGCTATCTCCTGAATTTTTGATCTTAGCCATTCTGACTGGTGTGAGATGGAATCTCAGGGTTGTTTTGATTTGCATTTCCCTGATGATTAAAGATGTTGAACATTTTTTCAGGTGCTTCTCAGCCATTTGATATTCCTCAGTTGAGAATTCTTTGTTTAGCTCTTTGAACCATTTTTAATGGTTTAATTTGATTTTCTGAAGTCTATCTTCTTGAGTTCTTATATATATTGGATATTAGTCCCCTATCTGATTTAGGATTGGTAAAGATCCTTTCCCAATCTGTTGGTGGCCTTTTTGTCTTGAGAGTGTCTTTTGCCTTACAGAAGCTTTGAAATTTTATGAGGTCCCATTTGTCAATTCTCAATCTTACAGCACAAGCCATTGCTCTTCTATTCAGGAATTTTTCCCCTGTGCCCATATCCTCGAGGCTTTTCCCTATTTTCTCCTCTATAAGTTTCAGTGTCTCTGGGGAAGAACCCAGATGTCCCTCAACAGAGGAATGGATACAGAAAATTTGGTACATTTATACAATGGAGTACTAATCAGCTATTAAAAACAATAAATTTATGAAATTCCCAGGCAAATGGATGGATCTGAAGGGTATCATCCTGAGTGAGGTAACCCAATCACAAAAGAACTCACATGATATATACTCACTGATAGTGGATATTAGCCCAGAAACTTAGAATACCCAAGATACAATTTGCAAAACACATGAAACTCAAGAAGAACAAGGACCAAAGTGTGGATACCTCGCCCCTTCTTAGAATTGGGAAAAAATACCCATGGAAGGAGTTACAGAGACAAAATTTGGAGCTAAGACAAAAGGATGGACCATCCAGAGACTGCCCCACCGGGGATCCATCCCATAATCAGCCACCGAACGCAAACACTATTGCATATGCCACCCAACAAGATTTTTTCGGAAAGGTCCCTGTTATAGCTGTCTCTCGTGAAGCTATGCCTGTGCCTGGCAAACACAGAAGTTGGTGCTCACAGTCAGGTATTGGATGGAATACAGGGCCCCCAATGGAGGAGCTAAAGAAAGTACCCAAGGAGCTGAAGGGGTCTGCAACCCTATAGGAGGAACAACATTATCAACTAACCAGTACCCCCAGAGTTCCTGTCTCTAGCTCCATATGTAGCAGAAGATGGCCTAATCAGCCATCATTGGGAAGAGAGGCCCCTTGGTCTTGCAAACTTTATATGCCTCAGTACAGAGGAACACCAGGGCCAAGAAGTGGGAGTGGGTGGGTAGGGGGGCAGGGGAGAGGAAGGGTATATGGGGCTTTCGGGATAGCATTTGAAATGTAAATGAAAAAATACCTAATAAAAAATTGGAAAAAGTTAAAAAAGAAAGAAAGAAAGAAAAAAGAAAAGAAAAAGAAAAAAGAAAACCAGAAAGACCTCACAATGATATGCCTTAAAAGCACTAACATCATGGGCTGGGCAGATGGTCCAGACCTTAAGTGCACTGACTGCTCTTGCAGAGGTCCTGAGTTCAAATTACCAGCAACTACCTGTGACTTACAACCATCTGCAATGGGATCTGATGCCCTCTTCTGGTGTGTCTGAAGAGAATGACAGTGTAGTCACATACATAAAATAAGTAAATAGATCTTTAAAAAAGAGCACTAAAATTCATTTTTGTTCAAGTTTATATGCAAAAGGACCCCCATCTAAATGGATCACACTGTGGAATATTCTAGAACTCAAGTGCTTTACCATAAGAGTAACAAAGTTAGTGGACCCTAAGAGCCATGCATGCTACCAGTGTGATAGAAAAAGTACAAGAGTCACAGATAACTCTATGAAAAATTTACACCTCCATGATTTTACACACACACACACGCACCTATGCACATGCACATACTCAAAGATTGGCACGAGAGGCTTCATTCAGATTTCAAGACAAAACAGACTTGATTAAAACATTCCAGCTAAGTCACCAGTTTTCAGAACAATGAACCATAGTGAAATATAATGGTAAACCATTATTTTTATACAAGGAAGCACATGTATTAGAAGCGGCTGTGAGAGGGGGCAGATACCTGACTTAGAAGAAAACTAAAGACAATTTATCTCTAAGACATAAAGGGCATAAAGCTCGTTTGCTTGTTTCTTGTTTGGATTGACAATGTCAACAACCCTTCGATCCGTCTCTCAATAAAATTGTTGAAAAGAATGCAAACGTTAAAGTAGTTATACTGAACTTTAAAAATACCAGAGAGAGTTAAGTTCACACTGTGTTGGTTTATCGATATAAAGTCTAGTCTATGCAATTCAATCTGGTGACTGAAGGCAGATTAACAGTAGCCTGACTGCAGTGGGGGCAGAGGGAAGAGCAGAGTCACTGAGAAACATTGGAGAGTGATTGAAAGGGTTTTGTTTTGTTTTGTTTTGTTTCCATGGTAATTTTACATGTTATATATATATGTTTTAAATAAATCAATAAAGTTCTCTGTAAAACATTTAAAAGAATCACATAGAAAAAGTCTCAACTCAGAGGAGTGATACCCCAAAATAATTTAAGTGATATGTCTTGACAAGTTACATATCCACACAAGGCATTCCAATATCTCATTTAAAAAAAACTGTTGACATTTCAAAACTTATATCAGATTAACACTGAAAGAGCATAGAATTAACTGTTCAGGCAGGCAGAAACGTTTTGAAACTCTCCACCCATCCTTGTAATCTTCAGTGATTCAAGGGCTATTCTGGATGCAGAACGGTTGATTACTTGAACATCTGCAAAGAGAGACTTAGTTTGCTCCTTTCTCAGATTAGTGTTTATCAAACTTCAGTATGCACAAGAATTGCTGTTTGTTTTACATACAAGATCAAGCGCTGTATAGTCATACACTGCATAAAGATGTTTCCGTCAACAGCAGAACTTATACATCACGGGAATCCCATACGATCAAATTTCCTAGTGGGACTGGAGCCAATTTAGCTTTGTTAAGCACACTGATATTAACATGGTAACAAAACTGCAGAAGGACACATTTTCCAGAGCATAACCCCATTCATGCTGTGTGACTGGTGTCTGGATTGTTATAAATCTCAGGGCAGGGATCATGAACATGCTATGACAGAAATATAGATGGACACATTTATGTCTTTCCGTGATGTCAAATTTATGGAGTAGCAATAAATTCAACAACTGTGTCAGTTTTATTGGCTGGAATTTGGCAAGTAGTCCTGGATTTTCTTGCCACATCAGCATTGGAAAAAAATTCTATTCTTAATTATTAATATTATTTCTCAGATTACATAATACATGTGGAACAATGTATGTATGTATTATGAAACACACACACACACACACACACACACACACATACAGGGAGCACGCTTAGGCTCCTGAATAGATACAAAGGGATTAAAGTGTCAGCAGATTTCATAGACTTCTCAGTGAGCTGATGCAGATACAGTAGGAGCCCCTGCCTGCAGGTGGTTAGAGAAGATATTAACTCACTCAGCTGGAGAGCTGCTGGAGGCATGCAGAGCTGTTACAGGCTGGCTGGTCCAGCCAAACCTCTGTTAAGTCAAGCTGCAGAGGCATGGGACTTTGGAAGCTGCAAAGACCAGGTATAGGATCACTAAGGTGACACACAGAACCCAATCAGATTAAAAAATGATGGACTGAATAGTGGATGGATAGGTATTAAGTTAGGAAGGCCTAGTCAACAAACCCTTCACTTCCCTGTAGTTAATATGTCCAGTACTTTTTCTGCCCAGACTATTGAAAATTGGTCTTTGCTTATCCTTTCATAATCTCCTTGCTATATATAAGGTTTTCTATGAGAGTATCCGATTTTCCACTGATTTTTAAATTCTGCTTGACAGCAACCTAAAGTCAATTACACAAAGTTAAAAAGACTTTTTTTTGTCCTTGTTTGCTTGCTTGTCTTGTTTTCTGTTTGTTTTTAGCTTTAATTTATTTTTTCTTTAAAATACTAACTTCTTTCTTCCAGGTACTGGATCTCCTAGGCCCTCTTTCAGTTAACCCTTGTTCAAATGAATCACAAAAACTCACAGTTTGGCCACAGATCTTCATGCTGATTTCCCGATTCCCCTCTTATTGCTGTCTGAAGTTAAGTGGAGCCATTAGGGTCATATAGGCTTCTCTTCTCTGTCTGAGAGTTGAAGCTGTCTTTTATTAGGACCACTTATTTTTACTGTGGTCTTTCATGTTATGGTGTCTAGAACAGCTTCTTTGTATACTGACCTTAAAGGAGTAATCTGGAAGAGTAAGGGCAAATACTAGGAGGTATTTAGTGCTAGTGAATTCCATTGATTACAGACTTCAAAAGGCCAGCCAAGATGCAAAGGATGTGAGCTCTCTGGTTCAACTCTTGATGCTAGTTTCCATAAAGATTTGTGTGTGTGTGTGTGTGTATATTTACTCTTTCATGATGAGTAATACATCATGGCACAGTATGGAAATGTAGCATTCTCATTAATTTTAGGTATCTTATACGTTGGCTGTTTTATTGAGATTACAATATAATTATGTCATGTCTCCCTTCCCCTTTGTCTTTCAAACCCTCTTTGCTCTTTCAAATTTATTGTCTCTATTTTCATTAATTTTTTTCTACACACACCCACACACCCAGACACACACACACACACATATATATATATATATATATATATATATATATATATATATATATTCCTAAATTTATAACTACTGCTTGCTCAGTCAGGATAAGCCATTGATAGGCTTTTACCTGGGGAAGACTATTTCTCCCATTTTCAGCTTTCTTTAGTTGTCTGCTTAGAGCTAGGATGTCATGAATGGTCCCATTTCCAAGTTAGTAGTGCTATTCTTGTTGTTCTTGTTCAAGCCAAATTTAGGAAGCCATAATGACAAGACTTTGTAACAGCAGCTCTCTGATTTTGTAGGGGACACAACCTCACAGCAAACTCTGTTCCTCTAGCTCTTACAAGCTTTCAGACCCCTCTTTTTAATTTAATTTATTAAAGACATGATTTTTGGCTTTAATTGTCTTGAAAACATCTAGGTGTTCCAAAGCCTTAAAATTTTGAAGTAAAATTCCCTTGGTTCAGAGCACCTCTTTTTTTTGTTTTTGTTTTGTTTTGTTTTGTTTTGTTTTGTTTTGTTTTGTTTTGTTTTGTTTTGTTTTGTTTTAAGGCAGAAATCAGGTTGAGTTGTTAGGCTTCTCATTTAAGAAAAATAGTTTACTTTCTGTGTTTGCTACTGAAACAACTGATAATTTGAAAATAACACCGTGGAGACAGGATATCTAGTTGGTAAAGAGTTTGTCAACTTTGTTTGGTTCTCAAACTTAAATAAAAACTGACATGGTAGCCCGAGATTTTAATCCCAGAATCAAGGAAGGGAGGTGGAAAAAGGAGTGGAGCCTGCTGTATAGGCAGCTTAGCCTATTAGTGAGGTCTAGCTTACTGAGACACCCTGTGTGGGTGGAAAATGGTGGATGGCACTTCAGGAATGACACTCGAGATGGTCCTTTGAGCTCCACACAACTCACACAACCATGCACCCCACACAAGGTATCACAACAAAATATTTATATATTCATATATATATGAATATGTTGCATATATATGTGCGTATATGCAAAGATAATTTTTACATATACTTTCTTGCTATGACCTTTGTGAAATTTTTGTCTCACTTAAAATATGAGCAAATATTTTTCACATGGATAGGATGGAACTAGTTGGTATCTGTAACTGTTTAAGAGTATCTCCTTTTACATAATGCATTCCATGTAGTTTATCCATTATTTATTGATGGTATTTCACTTTCTACTATTATAAACAATCCTGATTTAAATTTTTTTGTTTTATTTTGTTTATATGTCTTGTGTGAATTTGAAAATTTCAAGTTCTCTAAATGCTGACTTAGAGATGAGGAACAGGTACAAGTATTCCAGGTTTTATCACATTAGTGGCCAAATAACTATGATAATTTATGCTACCACACAAGTTATATGGTGGTTTATTGGACTCTACATTAAATAGTGACAATGCTGGATATTTGTATTTTTATTAATAAATAATAATAAACCTGTTTAGATTAGTGTATCACTGTGATATTTAACATTAATTTCCTACATTTCCATTTGGCTTTGTTTACCTGATTCTTTTTTTTTTCTGAGAACCATATTTTAATAATTTATCCAAGTGTTTGGGAAAATATTAAAAATCAATAACTACTTACTGATAAAAATACATGGCCTAATAACATCCTGTATATGTTACAACTGTAATTCTCATATTTAAGTAGCTGGAATTCAACATTAAAACTTTCTGGTTTCAAAGTAATTATTCTTACTTTTGGGAAGGAGCATCTACTATTGTCTCCAAGTTCTATACTCAGAATATTACCAAATTCTTGATTTTCCAAAAGTAAAAAAAATTATCATATATAAGTACTAAGTAATTTTTAACATTAAATTTCTGCAACTTTTGAATTGAATTCTTTCTTATGCAGAAGGGAATTGAGTCAAAGTTTGAATAGATCAAATTTTCTTTGATGTAGTAATATATAAGTAATAGAAATGGACTTGCAAACTTTATATGCCCCAATATAGGGGAATGCCAGGGCCAAAAGAATGGGAATGGGTGGGTAGGGAAGTGGGGGGCACTATGGGGGACTTTTGGGATAGCATTGGAAATGTAACTGAGGAAAATATGTAATAAAAATATTAAAAATTAAAAAAAATAATGAAAACGGAAAAGAAAAAAAAGAAATCAAATAACACAAATAAAATTTAGGCTTGGTATTAAATGTAGATTTCTCAAAAGTTTAAAAATATGTGGTTAATAATATTCCTAAAATTTTTCAACTCCATTAGTCATCAGGGAAATGCAAATCAAAAGTATTTTGAGACTGCATCTTACTCCAGTC
Source organism: Mus caroli (assembly GCF_978045245.1). NCBI lineage: Eukaryota > Metazoa > Chordata > Mammalia > Rodentia > Muridae > Mus > Mus caroli. Next base: position 97,584,304 of record NW_028227264.1, read on the forward strand.
ACAATGGCTAAGAGCCAAACAACAAGTCTATGTTCTTATAATTCATCTGTTTACCTGATTCTTGATGGTTTTTATTCTCTGTATATTTTGTTTGGTTCATTTTGTGTTTGCTATGATTTTTAGCTTAGTATCTAAACTTTAACATGGACTTTTAAAAAATTTAAAACAGATGAACTGTATATCATGTTATCAGAAAATATTTGAAGCCACCATTTTCAGATTAAAGTAAAAAACAGTATCTTTATACTATTAAGCTTCATTTGAAAATAAATGATAGGAATCTAATTTTGCCCTCATGAAATATAATTAAGATATAGTGAAAGTCAGTAATTAATTTCTTTGATACTACATTATACTCCTAAGTCATCAGCTGTCAGTAATATTTCTGCTCTCTGTAAACTCTTTGCTACTTTCATGGTTCTCTCTCTTTCTTGCAACATAGACTTATTCAGCCCTGGAATGAATACTGAGCAATATTTTGTCATGCTTTGCTCTGCTCTGCTCATTGTAGAGGATAAAGAATGAAAAGTGTATTCAAGCTTCTCACTGAATAGAAGAAAATTTAACCCAAAATATGAAGCCTTGGGAACAACTAGAAAATGCAAGAAATGATACTAAAATGTAAAAGGTGTTCCTTAACTGAAATTATATGCAGCTAATAGGAAATGATGGTTGAATTGATGCTTAAAATGACATTTTGGCTGACAACATGTTTCTGAATCTCACCTTATCACACTCTTCCCTGAATCTTTTATAAAAGAAAAAATTTAAAAAAACCAATCACTCAAGAGTGAGAATGAGTCCATGCATTTTGCTATCTGCAATGTGTATTTTTGGAATTCCATAAGATCATAAAAATACTGAGCAAAGCAAATGAGAAGCAGAAGACATTCTTGACCCTAACTGTGCTGAAAGTTTCTGACAATGAATATCAAGCATGAGTAGGGGCTTGGTAGACAAATGTCTAAAAGCTAGAAATCAAGTGGACAAACAAACTGGTAAGTGAATCCACACACTAGGATCCCAGTTTGTGTCAGTTGGTAGATTGATATATAGATGGACCACTTAGCTTAGGATCTAAACTTTAACATGGACTTTTAAGTAATTTAAAACAGGTCAACTCTATATCATGTTATCAGAAAATATTTGAAGCCACCATTTTCAGATTAAAGTAAAGAACATTATCTTTAAACCATTAAGCTTCATTTGGAAATAAATAAGGACTCATTAGGAATATTTGTATTTCCTGGCTAAATCACAAATTCAGCTTGAACTGTATGAGTCCTTTTAATGAAAGGATTGAAAAAAATGAGTAGCAGTTAGGATTAATGTCAATAAAACACAACATGAAAGCAACAACAACAACAAAAAAAACCCTAAATTTTTCTAAAGTTTTATTGGTTTTTCTAGAACTATGACAAGGCTTCATAGTGATTTATTCCCTAATCATGACTGATTATTTTATTTAAAGCATATGAATTCAGCACAATTATAAATACTATTTTTCTAAATTAACTGGAAGTGAAAGTGATATGAACTCAACAGAAAAGTCCAGCTTTTCTGTCCAATTTACTCCTCATAAAGGAAAACTTATATGTACTACAAAGGAAAATATTCACATTTTAAACAGAGATTTAAAGATATAACTGATACTCTGCTTATTTTATTTTATAATGGAACATATAACCTCTTTTGTTTTTTACAGCATTTTTTAAATATTCACTTTTGCAATGCTGTATCTTGGAAGATCACTTGGCTGGTTATTAAAGTTAAGAAAAGGCCCTTTAGTGATCCTGGGTAGTAGGATGGAGATGAAAATAGACAAAGGAAGAAGACAAGACAGAAAGACAGCTCCTTTGGGGCCTTATCCAACTTACTTTTCATCTGCTTTCACAGTTCTGCAGTGAAAAGCAAGCTGAAGACTAAAGGAACTGGTTGACTATGTGGCATGACTACTTTAGTGGAAATACTTCAGAGGAGTAGGAGGTGTGGCCATGTTAGAGGAGCAGGAGATATGTTACAGGGAAAGGGCTTTCAGGTTTCAAAACCCATGGCAGACCCAGTCTCAGTCTCTCTCTCTCTCTCTCTCTCTCTCTCTCTCTCTCTCTCTCTCTCTCTCTCTCTCTCTCTCTCTCCCTCCATCCCCCCTTCCTTCCTCCCTCCCTCCCTTCCTCCCTCCCTCCTTTTGTCTTTCCTTTTCTCCCTTGCTCTAACTTTTCCTGGATGAAGATATAAGATTATCAGCCACAGGTCTAGTATCATGATCATGGACTAACACAAAACTGTAAGGAAGTCTTCAATTTAATGCTTTCTTTCATAAGAGTTCTCTTGGTCAATGTGTCTTTTTACAGCAATAGAACACTAAGACAGGTTTATCAGTTGAATTTCTTTACATGAAAGAAAAACATTGAGTAGGAGTTTCCTAAGAGGTTATAACCTTTCAGGAAAACAAAACAAAACAAAACAAAACAAAACAAAAACAAAAACAAAAACTTAAGACATAGGATTTAAAGGAAAAAGGGAATCACAAAACATTTTAGGGTAGTATGCTTACAAGAAGATAAAACAACAAGGTACTCTAGTGGGCGGTAAACACCCTATCCTCCAGGGAAGCTCCACTAAAAGAGGAAATAACACCTCAAATAGCTATAGGAAGTTCCTCAAACTGAGAAGATTCACTAGATCTATCCATCCACAAGAGTTAATATGCACTAAAGAATGGTGAGGGTCATTCTCAAACAAGCCACACTACAAAAAAGGTGTCAAAATAGCTCAGTCACCCACAAGAGACTACCCACTTAGTCTATAAGAAGCAGAGATTTCCCCTTAATAAGCCTTGAACAAATAAAGACCAGGTGAGCTCTCTTGCAGAGGTTAGAACAACTGGGTGACCTGGAAAGTAAAATCTCCATCATGTTGATCTTTCTGTAAGCTCTGCAGTATGAATCCGGTTCCCAACATTTGTGGGTTGTCTCCCCTCCGGGGGTGGGATTTGGTGAGACAAAGCCTTTGAGTCATTTATGCTCCTATAAATAACCCTTCACTCATACTTCTATGAGTAATCCCAATAAAGCTCAGAGGCTTAATGAGTTGGAATTTTATGATATCCGTACATCTAATGGGAGATGGTTGCCAGTTAAGGTTTAAGAGCTAAGATGTCTCATTATTTTAAGTAACAATAAGCAAAACCTAAAAAGTAATTAGATATACATACCAAATCTTGCAAAAATAAAAGAAACATAAAACATAAAAAAGAACTACTTAAGACATTAACAAAATAGAAAAATAGAAGTCTTAATATTCTTGAATGGGGATTATTATTTTCCACTATATTTAATACTTGTTTTTTGTATTGTCTTAAATTATTTCATATTGTAGCAGAATATTTATGCTATTTTTGTAAGCAGTAACTTGGTATAGCATGGCACTTTATAGTTCTATTTTCATGATCTAGTCTTTGTCTCTCTCTTTTGTAAGAAAAGGACTTTATGGTTGAGAAAACTAGGAAGGGCAGTCTGCTGTTTAGGTGGAGAGGTTCTCTCTCTCTCTCTCTCTCTCTCTCTCTCTCTCTCTCTCTCTCTCTCTCTCACACACACACACACACACACACACACACACACACACATACACATCACACCTAAGAAGCATCCATTACACAACACAACACACTTAAGGGGACATTCCATAAGAATGGAGAGATGGCTTTGTCGTTACGAGTACTCACTAATCTTTCAAAAATCTTTGATTTGTGTTCTACCATCCCTATGGTAGCTCACAACTGCATACTACTGCAGCTCCGGAAAATTTGGTGATCTACTCAGGCACTGCATATACTTGTGTATATATAACACACATACACATCAGGCATATACACATTAAACAAGTGTATTTTTAAAGGACTGCTAATCCTATACTTAGTGAGAGAAGCCTAGCCTAGCTTTTCAATAAATGTTGGCCAAATGGCTCCTCAAGATTCTGAGAATAAGTGACTGATAAACACTAAGCCCAAAAAGCAAGAAATTTATATTTTGCCCTCTGCATCACAAGAAGCATACGAGAAAAGATGTCAAAAGAACATAGGAGTCACAAGATAAGAATAAGGCCTGTGTCTTTGTTAGTTTTATGTAAACTTGACATAAGCTAGTGTCATCTGGGAAGAGGTACTCTCTTCTTAGGAAGTATACCCCTAATATCTGCCTGTGGGCAAATCTGTAATGCCCTTTTTCGATTAGTAATTGATGTGGAAGGCCCAGCTCACTAGAGTCATTGCTACTCAAAGGCAGGGTGGTACAGGATGCTGTATAAGAAAGGGGGCTGGGCCAGTCCTGAGAAACAAGCCAGGAAGCAGTGATTTCTGTAGCCTCTACTACACTTTCTGCCTTCTAGAATTCCTGTCCTGACTTCCCTCTGAAGTGAACTGGTCCCTGGAAGTATAAGTTGAAGTAAGCACTTTCCTACCCAAGTCCTGTGCTGGGCCAACCCAATACTGGACCTCTGAATAATCATTGTTGGAAGGTGCTATTTTTGACCTACCCCTTCCTGTTGCTTTATTGGCTATTGAAATACTCATTAGTGTTCCTATTAATGAGACCTCCAAGGTCCAAAGGACATTTACAACTGTGCAAGGCCAAAAATACCAAATCAAACTAAAATAAAACAAAAAACCTTGAAATTAATCAAAAACAAAACTAAGGATGCATGCAGTTCTCTTAGACTGCTGACCGATTAAATTTATCTGAAGCAAGAGGGCCTGAAAGACTCTCCCTTTAAATGAGAGATTTAATGTTCATAGTATGAAATTTCAGGAAACCTAACCTCCCACCTGAAATGCTGAAATGTTAAGCTTAGGATATCCAGCTCTATAATTTAAAAAAACATTAAAGGAGCCTGGAACACTATATTTACATATAATAACTATTCCAATATAGTTTCTTCTCTGAAGTGATTTCACCACTCATTTTAGTGTAATGTGTTATGTCTGGAAGATACAAAAACTAGCTGATGTCAGAGATAAAAGAATGCTTCTTCAAAGTAAAATTTTGTTCTCTCCACAGGGAGGTAATGCTAGAATTATAACTTGAGTTTCAGTAAGAAAATGATAGGGAGGAAGGTAAGAAAATGAAGAAGGAGACAGGGGAGAGGGAGAGGGAGAGGGAGAGGGAGAGGGAGAGGGAGAGGGAGAGGGAGAGGGAGAGGGAGAGGGAGAGGGAGAGGGAGAGGGAGAGGGAGAGAGGGAGAGAATATTTGTATTTTACAGACACAAGAATTTTGTATCTCAAGAGTTTTGGTTGGGGCTGCACCACCTCACACTTAATTCAATTTTGCTAATTTTTCAATATTTTGGCTTAAAATTTAGGAAAGAAAATGCCAAGGTCTACTGGAAAATACAAGCAAAACATATAACTTAGTATACTATACTTGATATACTTATATATTTATGTGTAAATATTATATATTTAATAAGTAACAGCTAATATACTAAGCTGTAATAACTGGTATACTATAGGTTTACTAGATGTGATAAAATTCGTTAAAAAAAAACCTAATGCTCATTGTAGCAGTGAATGGGTTGGCAGGTTTCATTGTTTACTGATAGATGCATACTCGGGAGCATAATAACTGTTCATTATCAAGGAGGTTGTATGGCTATGCTTTAGTAAGCCCCCTTTTCTAAAATTAACATCCAGGCAATAGTTTGACGTCCTTAATTTTATATATCACCAGTAAACTGATCTTTAGAGCACAATACACCCATATATACAAACAAATACAAAGCACTTCTATAATCAACCTCTAATTCTTCCAGATACTAATTCTGGGGGAAAAAAAACCCTCTCACTTTTATGTCACATAGCATTTGTAAATTTTTTTATTTAAAATATGGAATGATTACAAACAGTTTTTTTTAAAAAAATAAAGTATCATCTTAGAAAATTTAAATATACCCTGATCACTTCTTGTTATTTCTTTGGAGATGTACTTTTGGGGCTACTTTATTGGGTTCTCATACCTACTGCCCTTCCAAACCTTATTCCAACCCCCAATCTCTTTCAACCGTCTACACTAGGTAAGAGAAAAAGAAGGTTAGAGGGGAAAGAGGGCATAGATGTCTTTAAAGACTATTTCCTGCTGCTTAGAAGTTTCAAGTTTCCTGGGGGCAAATTCAATCTGTTCTGAGGATATCTCCAACCCAACTACCCATTCAGCAAAATAGAAAAACACAAATCCAGCAAGAGCAATGCAGGAGCAGGGTGGGAGCAAGCAACTGCTGCCATAGGCTCTATCTGGCCCTCACAGTTAGACTCTCCCCAGGGTCCCTAGAATTCCAAACATAAGCTATCTGTAGATGACAAAAATCATGCCCCTCTGAGAGCACAAGACAAATTGTAATTAGTGTCTATGGACAAATTGAAGCAGCCTCCATATCCCATACCAGAGGATTAAAACAGAAACATATTTACATAACATAACATTGGGTTCTTAAGACACCAAAATTCTCACTACATATCTATGAGTATGTTGAGAAATAGGAAACATCTTCTCAAAAGGAACAGCTAATGTAACTTAAATGTAGAATTTATTAGGAGGAAATGCTACAGAAATTTCTAATTCATCTTGTGCCCAGTATTTAAAGACGGTTCTGATTCTGGAATGTTTTTGCTTTTGTTGTTCAAGCTTCATCCTGAAGATTAATTGACTTTTCTACTCACTTACAGCCCTCAATTCATCATTGATTTCCCTGCCCCTCCCCCCAATTCTGGCAAACTAATCCCGCATAGAAAATCAAGGTTGTTTGATAACAACAGTTTCCTTAAATAGTGAAACATTCTCTATAGGAGAGAGAAGGAAACTAGGAAAACTGAAACTTGGAAGATTCCTGAAGTCTTCTCCAGAGCTTCATAGAGAGCAAACTTCTGAGAAAGGAGACCTGGTCAGCCTAGCTAATGACAGAGGTTCTGGGACTTGAGGAGCTAACAGCTGCTGTAGCTAACCTCTCACCCAGACCAGACTTGGTTCACTAGATTGGGTTTTGGTACATTCATTATTTTGGTCTGCCATGGATTATCTATTCAGGATTGTGTGTGTGTGTGTGGGGGGGCAACCCAAAGCAAAGTGTCATATACAAGAACTTACTTTTAAGTATTATCTCTGAGTAGGGCCTCCTGGTTTGAAAGAATGAATATGTAGGGTAGAAGTAATTTATGAAGGGAGGGGCAGTATATAGATAGATTTTATGATACTTGTCCATTTAAAGATACCCTAGCATATATGATTTTCTATTTGATGAAAATAAAATGCCCATTAAAATTTCTAGGGTAGCTAACAATCACAAAGCTGGCGGGCAGTATTAAGTTATATACCTTGGCTCATAAGAGTTCTTTTGGTTAAAATAGTACAATAATTAACTGTTTGCCATGGTCACTGCTCAGTTATTGATCATATTTGTATCATTGATCCAGTGCTCACTTACCTAAATCTCTAGTACCATAAACTAGCTCTTAGATAACAAAAATATACAAAACTTTTTGTTAAATTCAGACTAAAACTACATAATTATGACACTTTAACTGGAATTCATCATGGGGCTAATTTTAACCAGGAGTTTGAAAGTAAGTAAATTTCAAAAGAAAAACAGCAGTGTGGAACAGTCAAATCTAACAAGTGTTTGTTTTATTTAAAGTTTTATTCAATTAAAGTAAACATAGTTTTTGTTTCCAAAGTGTCCACATAAAAATAGCTTTTGTGTCAAAGATAGTAAAAGACAGTTTATTCTAAAGCTAAAAAAAAAAAAAAAAAAAAATGACTGTGGCCCAGAATCACAAATTAAGTTACCTCAAATCCCATGTTCCAATAGTCTTATGAATTTTTTATAACAATAGATAAAAGAGAGTCTGAAATCAAGACATTTCTAAGTTAATGCATTTATGTGAACTCCAATATCTGAACAAAGCAGAAACTCTGTTAGAGGTCAAAGATGCTATTTGCTGACACCTCAGCCTATGAAGGCTGGAGGTTAGACATCTGTTTATATACCTCAGATTTTTTTAATATCTATATTTTTGTTTCATTTCTTCCATTCTTTCTATATTATTTATGTACTGCCCCCAATGTCATCTTCCTGGCTCATCTCTATAAGATGAGAACTTAGTGCGTATATGAAAGCATAGGCTGCATAGATGTTGTAGACAAAAGAGGAAAGACCATCCATAAAAGAACAATAATAAATAAAGAAGAAACTGCTGCTCCCAAGAGTTTCCCAAACAGGGATAATGGAAGCACGGTAAAGAATACGTCTACTTAGGCATACATGTACAGAGTTCCTTGTTATTTCTGATATGTAGCACCAACATAATACCATCTCTATTGGTTGCTTTAGAAAGTAAAAGAGAGCTACTTTGTTACTATAAACCTAGTGAGTCTTGTTGTTGTTGTTGTTACTAATTTTAAAGAAAGAACTCAATAGCCAGATGCACTGAATTAATAGTGTATCTTTAGGAAGCTGTGAAATTCTTTGCATCCTATGAATAATTAAATTATTTGCATTTTCCACCAATACTAAACAAGATATATTTTAATGGGTAGAAAAATGAAGAAAAAGTGTATCTCAAATGTTTACTCCTAAATCCATAGAGTTGAAGTTTGCAGATAGATGGGTTCAGTCACTTAGGGGTTGTGGTTTGGTTTATCTTTTAAGAATTCCCAAATGTACTATATGAATGCTGAGACCACTGAGGATGATTTTATTTAACTAGCCAGAATGGGACATAATGACACAGGTCAGCAAGAAAAGTCTAAGACCAAGGAGGTGATTATATTCCTTCTGTCTAACTGAATTGATTTAAGCTTAACCCTGTGAATGCAGCTAAATTCATATTTCTATGTCTAAAACCAGAAAGAAATGAATTTTGGTGACAACTCACAGTGTTTTGATATTTTACAGGAACCTATCATGTAGTACAAGCTCTTAAAGACAGGCTGCTTGTGTTACTCATGTGGTCCTCAAAACAACTGAAATGGGACTTTGTTTTATAGATGAAGTTCAAACAGCATTTGAGCACCAGGATGTCCAGATAACAAGAGTAAGAGCTGGGGTTTGGAGCAGCATTAAAACCCCACTTTTAAAATGAATAGATCCCAAAGGAGTCCAAGAACAGCTGCAACCGGGTTCTTTAGATGCCCTATTTAAATAAAGCTTGATGTGAACGAGGCCTGAAGGTTCCTATTCAGTAGCTTTGGGCTAAACCCCAGTAATATATATTTTTAAGAACTCCCTAGGTAGTTCTATGAACACTCTGAATTAAGACCATCTGCTCCAAGTCTTACAGAAATTGACCACCACACGGACACCATTGAGGCATGAGAATTAGTGGTAATCAGTTCCATTTTTAGGTGGCAGCAGTACTTGACCATCTCCTCCCTTCCCGTCAGCCTCCCATTAAACATGAAGAGAACCCTGCAGTGTTCAATAGCTTCTTGGGACAAACTGGTAATGCAGTGATGAGCTTGAATAAAGGCATTTGTGCAAACTGAGGGATGCAGTAATTTCAAGTGACATTATTCACTGAGCAACAATAAAATAATAAGTTTGGTAACAACAACCACATCATTACTCAGCTGGGTGGCATTTGAATTGGGGTCCTAGCAGACTCCCACTGCTTTGTTTCCAAAACTGAGTCTTTCTTAAGACACGGTGAAAATTAATGTGACTGGAAAGATAATAGTTAGACGAAATTTTCCTAATTTCTCCAGACTAAAAGGAAACACTACTTTGCTTATCCTTTCAGATTGTGGCTATGTTAGAAAAAAAATGCAGACATTTTGTTAAAAGGTACTTCCTAAGGCTGGGTATGGTGGCTCATGCCTTTAATCCCAGCACTCGGGAGGCAGAGGCAGGTGAATTTCTGAGTTCGAGGCCAGCCTGGTCTGCAGAGTGAGATCCAGGACTGCCAGGGCTACACACCCTGTCTCGAAAAACCAAAAAAAAAAAAAGGTACTTCCTATTTTCAACTCTTTGATATGAAATGCAGCCTTCTCCTCTCACCTTTCAGAGTAGACTTAAACTTAAACTCTTTTGTCAGGTTGTTTTGGCTGTTATTGTTTTGCATTTATAATATAATTGCAACATATCCCTCTTCCTTTCATTTGCGCATCCAAACTTCCCTTACACACCTTTCTGCTCTCCTTCAAATTCGTGGCCTCTATTTTCACTATTACTGCATGCATATATGTATATACATGCAGATATATATGTGTACATATGCATGTATATATACATATATGTATATATACACACATATATACACATATGTATAAGTTATATATATAAAACTATAAATATAAGTTATATGATATATATATGCCCCTGAATATAACTTACTCAGACCATATAATGCTATTTGTATATATTTTTCAGGACTGGTCATTAGGCCAAAGACAACCAAGTGGTATATACTTCCCATACTCTTAATCTAACTTTGTCAGTGGCGTTTGAATACCACACTTCTTACAATAGAGTCCATTAGTATTTGTGAGACTATTCTTCTTCCTAAAGACCACTTATCTAGAGATCAGTCCAAAAGGTACATCCTATAGCTTAGAATTAAAATTCTCAAATATAAAAACATTAGGAGAGACTACATACATTGTGATTAGCAGCTCTTGGAGTGCAAATTTATTGTGCTATAAAAAACTAGAATCAAGACAATTTGCATGGCTGCTTTATTTTAGTTCAAAAGGAGTTTAGGAAACTTTGATGCTTGCAAAGTCACTGAGTCACACGTGTGTACTCGTTTGGACAATACTTAATATAGCCCATTATTTGAAATTGCAGATACCTCACTTAATAAAAATGCAAAACTCTGCTGTTTTCTTTGTCTTTTAAGAATTATTTCCATGTGTTGTAAGTTACTATGTTATAATTTGTTTGGAAAATTAAAGTAATAAAACCATGCTTTGCTGTGTGTCTGAATGGTGGCAATGATTGTCGCAGTGGGTGGCTGCCATGCAGTGAGAAGCCATTGTCAAGATATGCCGACAGAATAAGTACTATTTACTAAGGGCTAATGTATAAGAACTAATAATAGACATATTGCATTAAAAAAATAACCTCCCTAGTAGAACTTCAACAGTGTCAGTGATTTAGTATGCATATGTTTTCTGTCTAAACCACTAAAATAACTTTCCAGAGGGGAAAATTTCCATTGTCATACTTAGAAGCTGTGTTGTCTAGGATTGTGTGGTTCACTGTGAAGTTAATGGGAATGAATGATGCTGACAGCTGCTGGAGTCTTAATATTTTAGAGGCATGATAAAATGATTATTATAATAATATGAAGTACAATAAACACATGTAATTGTGGTAATGCTGACTATTATTTTAGTAATTTAGGAAATTAGGACATAATAAGAGATCAGTGAAGGGCAATTTCAAAATGAGGCCGTGAGTGTGTGTGTATAAGAAGAAAATTACTAGATAGCCAAGCTAATCAGCTGAGCAGGAGATTGTCTGGAATGTTCATTTTTATCCTCTGCACAGAAGAATTCCAAAAGCCTGCTGGGCAGGATCTTATTTGGGAGAGAGGAAGTTGAACCTGTAATCTGGCCATAGGCAGCCCATCAAGATACTATTAGAGTATGGCAGACGTAAAGATTAGCATGTGGATGAATGAATCCCATGCAGGAAGAAAGGTTCAGATTATACAACAGGATCTCAGCTTATCAACAAAACAGCCTGAAAGTAAAAGTACAAATAAACACGAACACTTGCGTTAGGATTTCGTGATTAGACACTTGCATGAAAGGACTTCTGAGAACCCTGAAATGAAGAGCCTCAGAAGAAGCCAAGAGATAGAGGATCACAGGTTGATAACAAGATTAGAGAGGTCAAAACGGGAAGGATGAATATAGCTCGTGTGAATGAGACTGCAGGTGTTCCTGGAAGAACTAAGTATGTTAAAACAACAGCAAGTAATTGTTTTAATGGTTATAATATTCTGCTTATTAATGCTCTGTATCTCACTGTTGGAAGACCCTGCTACTAAGGTCGTACTGCACACGTCCTGATTAGCTCTCCAAGCTGTGAATAAAGTGGAGTAGTCTCTTTCTCAGTGGGCCTTCCTCTTCTCTGCCTGATCTCATCTGGAGAGTGGCTCTAAGCACAGGGGCCTGACCTTATCTAAAGGGTGATGCTACACAGAGCTTCCTGCAAGTGCTGCATGACTGAGTAGTAAGTCCTACTCAGCCCTTCCCATCATATGATAACTAGGTACTGTGTTATGACCAATCAGCCCTTCTACCAAAACCCCCAAAAGAAACCTCGGAGGAAAGTCACATAGTCTAAGGTCAGAGTACAGTTTCAACTTGATAAGAACCTGCCTGGCAGGTTCTTGGAATTCCTTATTATGTAAAGGAAGCATTCCCAGGCCTCTGCTCTAGTCTATAATATACATCCATCTGGAAATTCTCTACCCACTCCCCAAGATCTCTATAGCCCTTGTTTACACTTAATAAAATTGAACAGTCCTACTGAAGCTGATCTCCAAGTCAATTTATCATCACCATCTGAACACCCACCCCCTCCCCACCACTGCCTCTGTTCCTTTTGTCCTGGTGGACTGGTGGCCAGCAGTCTCTGGGAGAGTCGCATCTCATATTATCCTGATATGTCAAAAATATGTAATGCTTATACTGATAGACTTAAGCCCATGACTGTTTAATGACTAAATAAGCATGGGAATAAATGACAACAAAGAGAATTCATGTCAATGAACTGTTGGATAATTCTCAAGATTCTAAAATTCATGACTGAGAGTTTTCTTCACCCATGACATACCGTATTTATCTGGCATTTGTTTTGTATTGGAAAAACCCATGCATGTTATTGTTCTCTATTGCTTCCGCTTCTATATCCTTGCACATAAGCCTGTCCTCACATATCCACCAGCATGAAGCTCTGCTTCAAAACCCCCATAATCCATGTACACAGAGAGAATACGGACATGTTAAAGGAAACAGCACACCATGGGCTAATATTAAAGCTCTCCCAGATGACACTCATCTGTCCACAGCTACCAGGAAAGTGAAGGAAAGACATCTGCCCTTAGTTCATACAGCTGGGATATATAGTTCTCCAGGGGAGGGAGGAAACTTACGGAAAATTTACTGAATTGTTATGGAATACAGTGAAATATCTGTAACATGCTGATGATAGGTGCTGTGTATAATAAATACCCTTTAAGAAGCTATCCTCTCTCAAATTACCTACAATTAGGAAGAAGAAAAATAAAAAATCCCCAAGCCCCTGTCTGATGGTGGATGCTAAAAAGAGCATGGAAGACAGCAAAAACAGTGTTGACATGAGATCATTTCACCCAGAGTGGTATTATATTTTTATGAAAATAAGAAAGTTTATTTTAGACAATAATTTATTCTGAAGTCCATTTTGGAATTTTATATACATGAATCGTAAAACTGTTCATGGTAAACTATCCTAACCCAACTCATCTTGTTGGATCAATGTTAACATCTGAAATGATATTGACCAATTTTGAATCTGCCAGTATACCAGAGCTCAGGAAAATGGATTTCAGAAGAGTGATTACTACTTTACTGTTGATGCGTGTGCTTTCAAAGCTCCTTCTGAAATTTGAATATTCGTCCGCATACTGTCCACTTTCATACAAATACAATTCTTATTTTCACTATAACATAAGTTTTATGCTATTTGTGTTGTCTTAGTCGCTATTGCATTGTTTTAATGAGACACCATGACAAAGGCAACTCTTACAAAAGAAAGCATTAAGCTGGGTGCTCTTTTATAGTTTCAGAAGATTAGTAAATTACCATCTGGCAGGGGACACATCCTTGGCAGTATTAAGACAAGGATAGTTCTGGAAAAGTAGCTGAGAGCTACATCCTGATTCCCAGTAAGTAGATAGAGAGAAAACAACAGTGGGCCTGGCACAAAGATTTCAACTTTTGGAATCTCAAAACTGTCTGCCATTAACATCCCTCCTCCAACAAGGAAGTATCTACTCCTACAAGGGCATACCTAATCCTTCCAAACAGTCACCAACTGGGTATGTGAATATATGAGCCTATGTGGATTATTCTCATTCAAACTGTCACATATGTTATTGGTATTTAATTGTCCCACAAAAATTGAATGGATATGTTCCATGCCTTTGCCCCCGTGCAATGCATTATGACAAATTTATGAGTGGAATGAAGATGTTCTTTAAAAAGAGAATTCTTCCTTCAATTATCCTACCAGTTCAAATATTGCTATAAAAATACTAATGATGCATGTTTCAATTAGAATTTCCTTTAGAGTTATCATAATTCATCTAAAATGTATGACCCCTCCCGTCATAAATGATAAATTATACAGGAAAAAAATGCAATATGCTAGATGGTGGTCTTTTATGGATTGTTTCCTCATATTGCTTCCCAGGAAACAAATCACGCCTATGTCCAGCACTGAGTATAAAACATGACCATCCTATAATTTATTTTGTTGCTTGTAATGAAGCCAGAGTTTGTCTGCCTGCTTCTATTTGGTTTGTCTTTGAGGTTGCGTGAAAAGATGATTTAATCATTGCAGATACTTTTGAAATTGGAATAATTCCATTTTCAGCAATTCATTGCCTAGGAAAGGTAATTGAATTTCTGAATACGAATGATCTGATACTCATTTGTATAAAACCATATGTAAATGTTCAGGCTGATTAATGAATCTGATAGAAAAGAAAATATATATATTTGTTAATCATCTAAATTGTGCCACTATGCATTCACCTCAATTAACGTATTGCTACATCAAAATTTATTATGTTAATGTCTTGCTTTTTACATAAAGTAAATTAGTTCCATGAACCACTTAAGATCATATATTTATAATTATATAATTAAACTATAATTTAAATCACACATGTTGTATTTCAAATATGTTACATTTTTCCTAAAGTTAGCTATACACTATTGAATACTAATCATTCACACTGTAAGCATTAACTATGAATTTGTCTTTTTAAATTAGAAATCTGAGGAAAAAATTATCAGGTTCTTTACTAGAAAATCTTTATAAGTTTGGTGTGTGTACGTGTGTGTGTGTGTGCGCGCGTGTGTGTGTGTGTGTGTGTGTGTGTACGTGTGTGTGTGTACATGTGTGTGTGTGCATGTGGGTGTGGCGTGTGTGTGTGTTCAATGATAAAATTAAAGAAAATGAGGCCATGATTTCTAGCGGGAAGAAAGAGGTGGATGAGAGGAATTGGAGGAAGGAAAGGGAAAGAAAAGATGATGTAAGTATATTTTAAATTTTAAAAATTACTAAATTATATTGCTTCTTATTTGATGGATTAGAGAATAATTTTGTTACAGAGACACAATCACTAAACACGAAAATATACATATTTCTTTTTTTATTATTTAAAATAGATTGTTCTTTCAGGCAGTACATCCTGACCACATTTTTTCCTCTGTCCATTCCTCTGAGACCCCATCATGACTCCTCTCCCCCAGTTCTACTTCCCTTTCATTTTCCTTCAGAAAAGAGCCTGACTCGAAGAGATAACCAACAAACTAAACAAGAGAGAATACAATAAAACAAGGCAAAAGCCTTCATATGGAGGTTGTACTTAGCAACCTAACAGGAGGAAAAGATTCCCAAGGACAGACAAAAGCATCAGAGACACTCCCACTATTAGGTGTCTCACAAAAACACCAATCTAACAATCAGAAAGTGGCTACCCTGGAAATCTAGAATCTGTGCCTTGCCCAGTCATCAACAAAGAGGCTTTCTCAAGCAGCAGATGGGAGCAAAGACCAGACCCACAGCCAGATATCATGTAGAGGTGAAGTCTAAACTGGAGGTCTTCATTAGATCCTCTCCTCACAGCTTCTGGGAACCAAAAGGGGGAGAAGGAAGACTATAGGATTCAGAGAGGATGGAGGACACTAGGAGAACATGGGTCACTGAATTAAATAAACAGGACTCATATGAGCTCACAGAGACTGAAGCAGCAAGCACAGAGCATGCAAGGGTCTATGTAATAGTTTAAAAATGGATTTGTTCATAATTTGTGAACTCATATAGCTTATTTTACCACAAGTGTTTTCATGCTATTTTGAACAGAAAACAACCTTATCTGGAAAATTTTACAAATGATTTTCTTTTAAGATCGGCTAAAAATAAATATATATATTGAAAATACAGAGATTTTTGCAATATGACATGTTAAAGCATAATGGATATTCATAGGCAACTAAATGTCTTACCTTTCTTGAAAAACAAGATGACCTTATAGCAAATGATAGAATAGGGCTATAAATGATGTATATGAGTAGAGAGATTAATTGGGAGAATGTTGATGGTCAAAGGTAAAATGGAACACTCAAATGAAAGTAATAGTTTCTATTTTTTGTGAGTTTATTTAACAATAAATTGTTATGAACCTTTAACCACATGAACATTTGAATGTTCTCTACAAAGAAACACTAAAAGATTAAGTTAGTAGATACACTGTTTTTGTTTATTTCCAAATATATGCCAACCAACTACACAGAACATCAGAATTATGTACAAATGTTACAAAGAAATAAAAATGTTTTTTAAAAGAAAATATAATCCTTATATTTTAATTGCTGTGATCTATTTCCTAGAATTTTTTAATGTCACAATGGAGGAGGGGCAAAATTTAAATTTGCTATAAATGTATTTTGACAATTTTGATTAGATATTTTCTTCATTTACTTTTCCAATGCTAGCCCAAAAGTCCCCTATACCCTCCCCCTGCCCTGCTCCCCTAACCACCCACTCCCACTTCTTGGCCCTGCCATTACCCTGTACTGAGGCATATTAAGTTTGCAAGACCAAGGGGTCTCTTTTCCCAATGATGGCTGACTAGGACATCTTCTGCTACATATGCAGCTAGAGGCACGAGCACTGGGGATACTGGTTAGTTCATATTGTTTTTCCACCTATAAGGTTGCAGACCCCTTTAGCTCCTTGGGTACTTTCTCTAGCTCCTCCATTGGGGGCCCTGTGTTCCATCCAATAGATGACTGTGAACATCCACTTTTGTATTTGCCAGGCACTGGCATAGCCTCACAAGACACAGCTATATCAGGGTCCTTTCAGCAAAACTTTGCTGGCATATGCCATAGTGTCTGCGTTTTGTGGCTGACTATGGGATGGGTCCCCAGGTGGGACAGTCTCTGGATGGTCCATTCTTTGGTCTCAGCTCCAAACTTTGTCTCTGTAACTCCTTCCATGGGTATTTTGCTCCCAATTCTAAGGAGGGATGAAGTATCCACACCTTAGTCTTCCTTCTTCTTGAGTTTCATGTGTTTAGAAAATTGTATCTTGAGTATTCTAAGTTTCTGGGCTAATATCCACTTATCAGTGAGTGCATATCATTTGAATTCTTTTGTGATTGGGTTACCCCACTCAGAATGATACCCTCCAGATCATATTCTAAGTTATTAAAAAACAAGTATCTTATTTGAGATTTAGAGATCAATCATCCTAACTGCTTTTTTGAAAGAGGAATGAGACACAATGATGAAATACTGGAGTAAAGCAAGAACAAAAATCATCATGGGAAACTCAAAATCACATTGCTCCATGTCATCAGATGTTAAAGGGCTTAGATCACTCTTACCTACTAGTTTTGCTAACTGGAACTCTTCTTTGCCTTGGGCTGATTCCACTTCCTATCTGTAGCTCTATTCTATAGGTAGGTATCCCATGGCTCTGGCATCTCTCACAAAATCTAGACCTCATTTCCATTGCTTTATGTAATGTCCTCTCTAGGTCTGCATGCAAGTTTTCTTCTGCCACAGCCTGGTTTTGAATTCTTTCCTTAACTGTGGAGGAAGATTCTACAACACTTTCACTCCTGTATCCTCCATAACATTGAAGCTAGAACCAGCTAGCCAATACTACCAAGTCCTGCTGCCTTCTTGGAATGGAACCTGACCAGCACCTTAAATTATATTTACATTAGCTTTGACTTACTGATGTTTTCCTTAGTTTCATAAACCTTCCTTTAATTCGTTGGGCATTTTCATTTCACAAATTGGGGGTTATCTAGGTGGCATCTTGCAGTGAGGGTAATATGCCCTTTCTTCCATTTCTCATATCTTTTAGTTCACACTAACATTAAATTTCCTGGTGCTCTTTTTCTCCTTAATCTGTGCACTTTCTATTTTTTCTTTGTCTTTCTTTCTTTCTTTCTTTCTTTCTTTCTTTCTTTCTTTCTTTCTTTCTTTCTTTCTTTCTTTCTTCCTTCCTTCCTTCCTTCCTTTCTTTCTTTCTTTCTTTCTTTCTTTCTTTCTTTCTTTCTTTCTTTCTTTCTTTCTTTCTTTCTTTCATTATATATCTATATAACAGTGAACATTAAGTACCACATGAATGACAGAGTTAATGTTAGGCTATCTTGAAATCTCCTCTGTCTAGGAAATTAGTCCAAAATTCTTCAGTTTAGCCTCTGGCACATTCTTAGGACAAGGACAGAATGCAGCCACATTCTTATTTAAAATTTCATGAGAATGGTCTCTAGACCATTTGCTAATATTGTTCTCCCAAAGCTTTGTGAGCTGGGCCTCCACATTCCATATATCTCTCAGCACTATAGTCTTTCCTGTTCCTACTAGGATGGTTCAGTAAACCCCACTTACAATATTAAATTGTTTTTCTAGTCTGAAGTCCCAAAGTCTTCTACACCATAATCAGGCCTGTCATAGCAATATGGCAGGCCATAGTTCTACTTTCTGTTTTAGTTACTTTTCTATTGCTATGAAAAGACACAATGACTTATGAAAGAAAACATTTATTTGGAGTCGTGCTTGCTGCTTCAGAGGATTAGACCTTGATGGTGGGGAGCATGACAAAGGCAGGCAAACATAACTGGGACAGTAGCTGAGAATTTACATAGGATCTACACCAGGAGTTAGCTAATTGGGGTAACATGGACTTTTAAAACCTCATTGTTACCCTCATTGACAGACCTCCTTCAAGACCACACCTCCTACTCCAAAGTCACCTCTTAATCCTTCCTGAACTGTTCACTTTCTCCAAACTAGGGACTAAGCATTCACACATATTAGTCAAAGAGGTCATTCTCTTTCAACCCACCACAGACTACCTCCTTGAGGTTAATAAACATGTATTTTACATCTCACTGGGAAAAATCTAATGCACCAAATGGCCAGGGAAACTGTAGCCTTAAGAAAAACTTAGTACTGAATTGTCTCAAGCATTCAACACAGCACAGTAAGCCTGACATGTTTCTATGACATAGAAAAAAGTGAGGAGAATAAATCATTTAGCTTTTCTTCTGAGTTCTTTTGTCTTGAGCTCTGCCATAGAATTCAATCTGTAGACATGAAGCCATTAGTTCAAACACTAATGTCACTCTTATTATTTATATTTTTTTGAATAAGACTCTTCTTTGAAAATACATGTCTTAAAAAGGACTGCCAACCAGAACCTCTCAAAAGAGAAGGCAGATGCTAGGTTTGTGTATAGCTTCAATATTTATAGGTATTTAAGAAAACTGACATCTTGTAATTGGCTTAAAGTTGTTCAGTTTTATACATAAATGCCTTTAATGACCCTCAAAATTGTGGCCTTAGGGAAGAAAGTTGAACTAAAGAAATAAGAAAATGATTAAACTAAGTGGAGTTTTCTGTGCGTGTAAATTACTATAGATGATTTAATGAAAAGTATGTCACAATTAAAATCCCCCCAAAATGACAAAGCAAAATAGAATGAGTAAAAACCAATGTATTTGGAGGAACAACAAATCCCATTATAAGCTATCCCAAACTAAATAAGAATCTGGAAGCTGCAAGCAATGGCTACTCTATAAAAATACACAATTATTGCTTTACTACTTTTGAATACACAAAACTTTGGGAAGTAACTGAGTTCTCACAGTTTCAAGTGGAATAGTATTAATTTAAATATCTAAAAATTAAAGGTATAGTAATTAAACAGAATGTTGATTTGTCAGTTGTATTTTTATTTTATGACAATTGATTATCTTTGTTTATATTATAATGAATATTTTATTGTTCATAAAGTTTATAAAATATAATGAATTTATATATTTTAGAGAAAAAGAATTATGAAAGTGTTAATATTGATGTATTAGTATTGAATAAACAGATAAATGCGAAATAGTTTGAATGAATCTGATTTTTACTTTAAAGATATTCATCTAAGTTTGTTAGAATAATATAAACTAAGACTGTCAAGTGATTTAGGTCTAAAACAATTTTTAGTCTGAAATCTCACTTGTTTTTGAAGAACTCTTATTACAGGAACCGGAACACCAGGAAATACAACATAACAGTGTAGAAAACTGATCAAACTTGAATCTTCTAGAGAAAAGCAGGTGGTAGGAAGACATTAATGAAGGCATATAATAATGTATAATAATTGGAGAACTTTTCTTCTTTATGTTTCCATTTTTATTTTACCAATTATAATAAATAAGAATGAAAATAGCATGCCTGAAAATCAAGGAACTCTCTCAAGTCAATGTTTTACAAGAGAAAATGAATCAGTTTGTGCTGCTTTAAGAAAAAGAATTTTACTACTGAGATTCTCACCTGAACATCATTTATATTGGGCTACAGTTGTCTCAGATAGCAGGAGGTTTATCTACATGTTTCCTGTGGTTTATTTTATTTCTTCTTACACTACTACTTGCTAGAAGTTTTCATACAGAAAATGGTTTCTAGCATATTTAACTTTTTTCTTCTTATAAGTTTTCCTCTGTAAAAGATGTCTTGAATTGAATCTCAAAGGACTCTAAAACTTGATCAGGAACAAACAGAAATGTGTATGTGTGAGAGAGACATTTCAAACATTGACTATACATGATAGTTTCTAACAGCTCTTGTGTTCTGAGATGTTTTGATTCAGTCCTTATTGCTAAATCAATCTTTGCTGAAATAAGAAGATTTTATGGCTCAAAGAACATTACTTCTCAGGAGCACTAAAACTATTTAAAGATCACCTTCATAAGATTTTGTATTAGTGGTAATATTTGTTGTTATTGGGGTACCAAAAGCATATATATGTGGATTTCCTAAAACACTTTTTTTTCTTAAAGCAAGTAAATCTAATTTTTATTGCAATAAGATGCTAATGAGATGCTAGAAAATACATGGTATTTTTAACATAAGCAACAGTAAGTTATTTTAAGTTTAAAATCTATTTTGCAATGCATCTTTTATTTTCTAACTTTCTTATAATTTACAGAGCAGATAAATTTATCACATAGTAGTAAGAATCACAATTATTAAATATAAATCATCAGGGGTATATTTTGTTTTCTATTTTTATGTATGAAGCAACATACTTAGAGATAAATGTACAACTTTAGGGCAAATTTTGATTCCAGTAAATGGCAAATCACGTTGATGTTAAACCCAATTTTGTCTTTTCCTCATCTGAGTTTCACACTAAGTGGAATACATTCTGTTTCCTTAGTGATAATGGTCACTGATATAGGCATATTCTGCTTAGTGTCTGTAAAAACCAGTTGTGTGTCTTTCAGTGGAGGAAAAAAGTATGAATATTCATTAAAGATATAGTTATACAAAAAGTTATATGCATAATGAGTCTGCTTTGGTTGCATGTTCTCAAGACATGAGAAACTGTAGTATTCTCGAGAAACTGCTTTATACTTCTCAAAACCAAATAAACTATTTTCACCTGTGTTTCTTTACTTGTTTATTTCTTGAATAAATAGAATATCTATCACATTGAGTTCCATACATAGAAAACTGTACTAAGCAACATACCTGACATGATATGCTTACCTTCACAATAGTGGTTTGGCAGTGATGAGTGTAACCAACTACCTTCTGATTAGATTTGAGGCCATTTGGAAGTGAGCCATACTTGATACTCTATGTCTGGCTAACATTCCACGTCTATGGAAATCATGGACTTATAAAGTGGATTTATTACTGATGTTTAAGTAAATTGGCATAGCAGCAAACTGCATTCTGAATATCTATGCTTAGATCCATTGAGACTGCTCTCAGCCTTAAAGAAGGCTAGTTTACAATGAATAGATATGATATAGAGACTCCTGATGCAAAGGATAAGCAATGATTGTGTGCCTTGCCCTATCCAAAACATCAAAGTCACAACCTTTTGGGCTCAGGGAACATTGTAGAAGAGAGGGAAATAAATATATAGGATTTATAGGCAGAGTGAAGGACTGGAAAATGTCATTATTTAGACTCATTAAATTACTGAATTCATTAACTATTTATAGCTGTAGCTACTTGTATTGAGCAGAAGCAAGACTGGCTTTATCAACAGTCAGTCAAGTAAGAGGCAGCTGGGCTCACAGGATCCTTTATTTCTGAGCTATTGGTTATCAGTAGACTCTAAGAGAAAGGGAGTCATTATCTTTAGTTGTTTATGCATCACTGAGCCAAGGAGACTCCACGTGATAGCTCAAAACTCATAATCAAAAATCTGGCTTCAGTGCCTTTTAGTGGATTACAAAACACATAAATCTGAATGTGTGAGAGAGAGACCTGAGTATGAGAGAGACATTTGTGAGGAGGTAGATAAATAGAGATGCTAGGAAATTGGGGTTGACCATATCATCTCTGGACATCATACAAAGTACAGCATATTTAAAACCAACTTTAATTGCAACAGTATATGTTAAAGCACTTCCAAGTATGTGTGAAAGTAAAAGCTTGTAATCCTAGCACTTAGGGGCTGAGACAGAAGGTTCCCCATGGCTCTGAGGTTATGTTCTTATGCATAGTGTGTTTCAGGCCATCCTGGCTTGTACAGGGAGAAGCAACCATCAATCAAATAACAAAAAACCCGTAGAATCCTAGTTTCTATTCCATTTTAGCGAAAGCTGTGTATTTTAAAAATAAAAAGTGTTAGCTTCATGTAATTATAAGTACTGGGTAACAGTGACATGGAGATCCAGTTAATCATGGCAGAATTTGGAAATGCTATATAAAAGAAGTTATCTGAAGAACTAAACTTAAACATGAGGTGGAATAAGCCATGGGGATATAATCAAAAGCTTCCTAGACCTGTGTCTATGCACTATCTCCTATACTTGTCTGGGTTTCCTAATCCATAGGGGTCTCACTTTAAACACAGTGGTATCCCTTCTCACTTAGTAAGTTTTGTATATCTGTGTCAGAGATTTAAGCCAGTGTGTTTGTGTAGCCTAAACACATCTTTAAACACAAGGATATATTCCTATGTACTAACAAATATGGATTAAATGACCCACTACTGACAAAATCATATACTGTTGACAGACTATAAGGATCAAATCCTGAGTGGCACTTGAGACACCCACAATTAGTTAATTACTAGCCTAGATTTTAAAGAACAAATACTAACGATGAGCTTTTTCTTCAATGTTAGTTTAGTTTTCCATTTTTCATAAAACTAATAAGGACTTCATCGTATGCTGTTCAGGGTTTGAGACAACGAATATTAGCAGAGAAATGAAAGAAGGGGTAAGATGATGAAAAGAAAGAAGAGGAAAAATAATAAGAGGAGGTTGAGCCAGGATAAGAAAAGAAGAGGAGCTTGGAAATAGTTGAAGTTGGAGTCATTGAAATTACAATTCCTTTTAACTCAGAAGCAGCCAAGATCCATTAGTCCAGATCCTTTCTCTAGATTTTAAGGATTAAATGGGCTGACACTTCAAAGCAGAGCCATAGCTCAAATGTTTGACCTTGTTTCCTGATTTTGCCTATCTGCATGTGATAAAACCTAAGTGGAAGCCAAGAGGCTGTTATTACACTGTTACCTTGCCATTAGCGCTTAAGGCAGAGCAGAATATATCAAAGGGTAGCTTTATTAGGTACTAATGATACCACTGTAATTCACTTCTCATAGTATCTTTGTCTTTACATATGAACTCACAGAATATGTTTTAAGGAAAAGTTATGAGCTGCTGAATGCATGTTGTTTTAATAATGATACATGTATGAAATGGAATATATGTTTTTCTATATGTATTATGCCTGACTCTTTCAGACTTTTTCAAAAGATCTTGAGAAAAAGAATTTTCTTTATTCACTAATCCAACTTCCCAATGCCTTCTTTAATCAATTGTGTTGTCTACTTAAACTTTTGAGTACTGTGATATTCTTAAACTTGTTATACCCTTTTCCACCCTTGTCCTAGTACCACTTAGACTAAGCAAGGTAGTGGGAGGAGGTATTTAAAACCAGAAATCAGATTTTGGCACTCAAAACTTTTTGAGGTTTTCCTTGTCTCAGATAAAAGACATTTCCATGACATGTAAAACCTCACTTGAACTACTGACTTTATTTTATCCAGATTGAGGCTAATGTCATTCTCTAAGCATATTAAGTATATCCCTGCCTTTTTAATAGTATTTCTTCCTCCTGGAAAACTTTTCTTCAAGTTGGACACAAGGTTCTCTCTATAATTGATTTAGGTCTCAATTCATAATGTCCTCTAAGAGTATTTTCCAACTCACCCTTCCTAGGATCTATCATGTCTTTTCTAAACTGCCACAAGCATGTGTGTGTATACACACACACACACACACACACACACACACACTCACACACACACACACACACACACACACACACATATATATATACTTCAGAGATCTTTACACACAGAAACCAGCTCTCAATAATGACCATGTACAATCAGCACCCAGGAAAATGTTTCTCCATATATTTTGTCCTGTGTGCCACCCCTTGAGCTCCAGAGATAGGTGATTGTACTAAAGCAGTGGTTTTCAACATTTCTAACACAGCAACGCTTTAATGCAGTTATCTTAAGCAACTCCTTTGGAAGAGTTGATAATCACTGCATTTAAATTTTTATAAAGGTATGTATTCTTTTGCTCTTCATGGAGCTCTGGGCTGGCTTGAGTGTAGGCAAATTCTGAGTAATCAAAATCAACTGGTAGATAAATATTAGATTAAGTCATAAATTCTTTCTTTCCTTTAGATAACATGAGCATATTCCATTTTTATTTAAAAATGTAATATCATATTACAACTGTCTTGACTATCCATTTTTTTTTTGTATCCTAAGCAGAGGTACCTAAGAATTAATATGGGCCTCCTAATAGATGGAACTGGTGTGTGAAGAATATTTCACAATATTGAAAAATTCACATTTGTCTTAAAATTGAATATAATTTTTGAACCAGAGCTCATGATATAGACCTTTAATCCCCACTACTGAGAGGCAATGGAAAGAAGGTTACATGTTCAAAATTTGCCCAAGCTATTAAGTGATTTTGTAGCGAACCTGGCTATCTAAGATTCTATTAACCGAATATTTCAAACACAGAGTGAAGTGGGTACTGGTAAATAGAATGTTGGCAAAAGATTTAAACAAAATAAAGAGCACATGATAAAGCTATATGGAAATCTAAAACCTTCCAATCCAAGGAAAAATTTCAACTAGATAGTACACTGGTGACATGAAAGGGAAAGGGACATATAATTAGGGTTAAATGATTAAGAGGGAATATGGGAATTATGAATGAGAGAGTAAAGAGTGAGTTAGCTCAAATTACGAAGACATGAAGAAGCCTTATGAAAATCTAAAAATTTCTAAATTAATTTTAAAACCATATGTATTTTATGTTTCTCAATATATATTTAAAGTATAGTATATATAATATCTATGAAGACCATTACAGAAAACAACTACTGATCAAAATGCAGAGAAAAAGAGATCATGTGGCACCCAGCCTCATATGATACATACAGGACACACATCCTTCCCTAAAGCTCAAGGAGCATCGCAGAGTGTGGGAGTAATAAAGATTCTAAGAGTCAGAGGAACTCTGTGGGACAGTATTTCTGAGAAATATGAATGAAGCCATACCCATGGAGTCTTAACTACATGGTTGCATAAATAAACATGGAGCGACAATGACATCATACACATGCTAATATGGAAGTGGGGATGTCTCGGGCAATAAACCTAAACAAAGAACTACAGGAAACTAAGGAGTGACTATAGAGACAAAGAAATATTTTCCCCATGGATGGATGCCACCCTTACCTTCTGCAAACTAGTGCTAAGATATCTTATATATTTAGGAATAGGTGGACGCGCGTGCGCACGCACGTGCATGTGTGTGTGTGTGTGTGTGTGTGTGTATTTGTAGCAACAATTAAGAAAAAAACAGAGAGAAAAGGGACTCGATTGAAGGAGTTAGGGGAAAGAAAAGAAAGGGAGAAATTATGTAATTTATAAGAAGTTTGAACAAAAATATCCTGTATGAGTGGACAATGTTGTTTCTGGAAGATACAAGTTATTAAATGAACATTTCAGTGCCAGGCATGAGATATATGCTCTGAGTGACTAGTTCATGAGGCCATATGCACACTCAAAACAACTGTCATTGCTCTTGGTTGCTATGTTAGTTACTCTTCTGTGGCTGTGATAAAACATCATGACCAAGGCAACTTAAATAAGAAGGTGTGTATTAAGCCCCTTGATTCCTGACAGCTAAAAGGCCATGAGGATGGGGTAGATGCATGAGAGTTACATCTTGAAGTGTAAGCAGGAAACAGAAAAATTGGCATGAAACTGGTGCCAGCTTTGAAACCTTCATGGACCCTCTTCCAGCGATGTTCTCCCTTCAGCAAACTGGCGCCTGCTATTCCTCAATCCTCAGTGTTCTTTAAGAACTATGTTCTCTGAAGTAGATATCTCTCCTCTTGACATTTTATGGTGTCTGCAAATTCAAGTTAAAAATACCAAAGAACTAGAGTATTTCAAACAACTTTAAATTTGACAGTATCATCAGTAAAACATCAATTCATTTTAATAGTTATGTTATACTAGTATTGATAAATTCTACTTCACAGGAAGAAAGAATATGAATGTTACAGAAGATATAATAATTTATGAAGAAAGGATCCATAAATCAAACATCTCTAGCGCATGGCTATCTGTTCACAGTATTCAGTTGTATTACATCAGACTGGATGTAGCTCTCTGTTCAAGGCTGTATGTCTTCATTTCTGTGAACATTGTAGGAGGGAGAAACTCTACTTCTCTTTTCTGTAGCTGAAATCAAGCTGCTGCACCTAAGCTGTAACCCACACTAAGCCCTACTTATGTCCCTGCTTATCCTCTCTCAAACTTATTATCTTCCTCATCTTCAAGTCCATACGTACTCCTTTCTTCTGTTCAAGCTATCTGAGCAGACATTCCTACACATGTGTTTCTTCCCCTTGCTGACAAATGTCACTCAAAGACTGGGGCATTAGATACATATTTGAAGTTTCTTACAATGCTATGCCTAATAGAGTCTTCTGAAATAGTGTCCAACCATTGGCAGGATAATTTGATAAAGAAAATTATAAAGAGCACTCTATACATTTTTAATTTTTTTTCAAATTTGCTTAACTGAAAATATATTTAAGTGTAACTTTAATTTCTATATCCTAATATAGGTGGGTATTTCTTTGGAATTTGACCTCAGTCATTAATACTAGGACACGAAAAACTAAGCAGACAATATGTCAGCATGGTCTTTAAAATTTGGCGCCAAGTAAATCCACAAATTCTGCTGTGGAGAGGATTAGTGTCTATGTTGTCTCAAAGTAACTTTCAGTTACAATGCAGCAAACATCTTTTAAAATGGCACAGCTCATGCATTTGTGTCCCTGAGGAGGCAATCTACTCTTGGCTATGCTAAAAGAGAAAAATTGTCTTTGTAGTTAGATTTGTCTCTGTTGATTATGTTCCTCTTTTTTAAAAAACATGCTTTTAAGAGTATATATTTGAATTTCACCTGGAAAAGTAGGCTTTTATTTCCTCAGTATGATGGATGGTATGTGAGCACTTATTTAAACCATTCTTAAATCATGAAGTAAGGTTGTGATAGTTCCAGGAAAGATTGAAGGCTTATTTGTCATTTTACTTGATAAAGCCCATCAGGCACGTCTAACTTTCTTCTTTATTACTAGATGTAATCTTATATTTTTTAGTATATCTATTACAAAGGAAATAATATCTTAATTAAAAATTGCTAGTGTGCCAAATCTAATATCTTTTCATTTGAACAAAGATCTCTAGAATGGCTAATGTGGTAGCTTGATGTAATGTTGCTTTTATAATATAATAAAGCCCCAGGTGTACTGGTCATATAGTTTTCTTTTTCATTTCAAAACATTTTTAGGATGAAAGTAGATTTATGATTCTCATGTTACCAAGAGCACTTTAATTTTCCTCCAGTATTAAAACTTTTAGGCAACCCATGCTGTTGAAGACAGTCTGTGTGTTTCCAACTGCCAGACTTTGCTTTGTTGTAACACTCGGTTAAGTAACATAAGAATGTTCATAGTATCTCTTGGGGTGGTTGGTAGGCTATGGAAAGAAGCATAAAGAAGAAATCCCATTAAAACAGATATTTATATCACTTAGAGCTGGGGAGATGGCTCAGCCAGTAGAGTGATAGCAGAGCAAGTGTGATAAAGACATGAACATAACAAGAGATAGTGCTTGTTCTTCTTGGTGTCTTTCTGTCTGATTGTGCTGTTTGATGTGCCACATCTTTTCTCAGTCCTCACTCTCCTTCATTTTCCACCTCAATCTTTAAAATATTGATATTTTTATCAAATTTAGTTAGACACAAAGTTCAATGACATAAGCATTCTGCAAGACATCAACTTAAGCAATAGAAAGCCCTGTATATAACTAAAGCAATAGAAAGCTCAATCATGTTTCTTTGTGACTTCTTTCAGAACTTCTAGCTGATAATTTTTATGTTTATCTATATTATCCATTGAAGGCAGCAGCCACATGCATAAATTTTCCTGTTGTCATAACAGGAAGAATATGAGGAGCAGAATTATAGTTTAGAGGTAGGAAAGGTGCAGTATGTTCATTTAAAAAATGACCTACTATTGACTGTCACAATAGGTTTTCAGTCTGTGTGCTCAGTACATAACCACAGCTTTATTTTAGAATTATTTTACTAACTTTTTGTAAGTTTTATCGTGTACTCCCATTCAGAATGCCAACATCTTGGACTCCTAAACACTAAAATGTCAACATCTGTGTTCAAACAGATTATCAACTGTTATAAATCCCTAAGCAAGTGACTAACTATAACAAAATTTTTATTTAAATGTTGGTTGTTGCCTGCATGTGGTGATGTGTTGATTTTCTGATACTGTAGTCTTTAGAATCTACTAGTCTTCTAGTTATCAGTATCATAAGGCAACATTGCAAGAATCATTGCCCCCACTGTCTTAATGCCAAAACTTCCATCTTCACATTAAAAAAGGAAATTCATAAAAGAAAATAATAGTCATCTTTCTCATATAAAATCTTCTAGTGTAAGTGTAAAATGGAGAGAAATAGAGAGTCATGTAATAGGAGAGTATCTATTTAAGAAGACCAGGTAGAGCGTTTCCATACAACCCTTATGATGTCAAGTTTAGATACTATGGGATATTTAATGCAACAAGTGTCTGCTCACTTTGGCAGTGTTAGAGTAGAGATTATACATCCAGAAGGAGAAGTGGTATGGACCAATGCTTTTCATAACACTTCACAGTCATCTGAGTGGAACTTCTAAAAGATGCCAGCTATTATTATGTAAGATTTAAGCAAAGTGTAGTTGAATCAGTTGTGTCTAATGTCTTAGAAATGGACACAGAGAGTATAGAAATTAGGACTGGATTCAAGTAACTGAGGTCACCTGGCTATAGTTTTAGTAACTTGAGGAGCTATGTGATAATTTAGGGGCACTATCACAAGTCTGCAGAAAAACAAGAAGAAATTTGAGGTCAGCTATATGGTTAATTTTGCTCTGTCCCTGAATCCAGTGTTCATAAACTCAGCTGTGGTGAGCTATGGGTGCTGGTTATAGTCATTTCACAAATTCTGCAGTATAAGATGGCATTGTATATGTTAGAATAAGATACATTACAATGAGTATAAAAATATTATTGCTTCTCATATCAGGGCAAAAATCGGGAAAGTTATTTGTTATTTATTTAGTAAAAGAATGACATCATCTACGTTAAAGCTGTGAGCACTGCTCAGAGGTAGAACTCATTATTATCACCATGGCCAATATGGCTGCAGATACAAAGCAAACACATTAGGATCTCTCCATAAGTTAAAATAACTGATTATGGTCATTCCAAAATTAAGGTACTTCATGAATTTGATTTTTTTTCTAAAGGGCCAAATGAAAAACATCAACAGCCATTTTCAGTGTCGTTTCCTGAGGGTTCTGATAGTTTCAGTCCTTCTAACTTGAAGAACAAGTGATTGCCACTCCAGTTTCACTCATACTAGATGATTCTTTTTGTTTATATTTGAAATGGATGATGCACAATTTTAACGACTATGTTAGAGTATTCCAATTATGAAAACAAGCAGGTTACCATTTTAAAATTGAGGTGAAAAGACTATTTAATGACATATTAAGAAAAATTCCCCCTGGAGAAAACAACACATGT
Source organism: Mus caroli (assembly GCF_978045245.1). Lineage (NCBI taxonomy): Eukaryota > Metazoa > Chordata > Mammalia > Rodentia > Muridae > Mus > Mus caroli. Next base: position 97,614,811 of record NW_028227264.1, read on the forward strand.
ACTCACTTAAGAAAAAGTCTCAAATAGGTTTAGATAATTCTAATGTTGGTATTTGAAGAGCAGAAAAAAGTTAATATTTACTTTTCTAAATCTTTGAATCTCATAAAATTATTTTAATGTATCAAATGATACATTTCAAAGTAATCCATCTATAAAGGAATTTAGAATTGACCAATAAAGCCTGTGACTACTTTGATCATGGCAGCAATCCAAATGCAGTACCGCTCTGACTAGACAAACTCTTTAGTAAAATTAATGTTTAATCACATAAGAATGTAAGTACCTGTTATGTGCCCTATTTTTAAAAACTGAGCTAATTGCTTCCCTCCATTGGCAGCTTGAATAGTGCTTTCTGGAACCATTAAAGCTAGACTTCAGGAAAGTGACTCTCAGGTCAAGTCATTTGAGTATCTTGTCCTAAGAATGCAATGTCTTTAGGAATAGGGGCCCACCTTCAACTCCTGAGAGTCAATCAAAACTACAACGATAATCTGTGCTGTTTTCAAAGTCACTTGAAAGTACCCTGACCAATTCTTTATAAGGAGATTTCTCCTATTTCATACTGGGGTTTTTGATATTCTATGGTTCATGTGGAGAGCATTGTCAGCTCAAGATGCTTTATCTTTTTACACACACACACACACACACACACACACACACACACACATATATAAATAAATAAATAAATAAGTATATATATTTTATCTTAAAGTATATCTATATATAATATATATGAATTTAAATATATATCTTAAAGTATATAAATATATCTTATATATTTATATGCATTTTATATAACTTTATGTAAACATGCAATGATTTTATGAGGCTCTATTAAATGACTTTTGTGCTATTAGTCCCTTCCCAGTCTTCTGTATGCCCTCTCTCCCTCATCCAACCAGTTATTGTATGTCTCATTCCACATACACACTGAATACTCCACATTTGAGGATTTGGAACTAGGAGCCAAAGATGAGAAGGAATATTTGAAGTTTTTCTTTCTGGTCTGAGTTACCTCACTTAATATGATCTTTTCTAGGTCCATTCAGTTGCCTGCAAAGTTTGTTATTCCATCTTTTTCTTTTTTCTAGATGCAGTGTGTTATATTGTGTATTTGTACCATATTTTATTATTATTTTACCTGTTGAAGGCACTTTATTTGTTTCCATCCCCTGGCTATTGTGAATACTGCAGCTATAAACATTACTAAACAAGTGTACTACCCAGCTGCAACACCTATGAGCAAGATCAATTACCAGAATGGCAAAATAAAGATGAAAATACAAGAAGGAAGACTCAAACATCAATAGCAACCAACATCTGTATAACTGGGCTTAAAATTCATTCAATGAAATCATGCCAAGGACCAGAAACCTACCCACCTTCTGAAATTTTCACAGACCATATAAAAGAATCTACTACTCCCACTCTTCTAGACAAGAATAAGTTCTTACTGCATTCTAAATTTTATTCTTACATCCATAATGAAGTATAGCTACCACTCCTCATCAAGGAAGATTCTCTTGATAGCAATTGGAGAGATTCAGAGAACACCACAATTGGGTACAATTCAGAGATCAGCAGACAGTGTGAAGTCCAGCCCCAATGCATACACCCATATCACTGTTCCTCCATTTATGGCTCAGGTAACATCAGGGTTGGGGAGGTAGAAAGATGTAAAAAGCCAGAATACCAGGAAGTCTACTATGAAACATTCTCTGCTAGAAATGGCTGCATAAACAAGACCAGAACAATAACAATATTATTTGGACATGTTACCATTGGAGAGGGAGATTTTCATAAGGCTCCACTCCTTGATAAAGAACTATAGTCAAGTATTGACTGCTGGGTGAAGGAGAATTTACCTCCACCAGGGATGATCTTCTTATTGATTTTCCAATGTAGACTCATCAGCTGTGAAATGATACATATGTAAGCAACAAAAACAGATACAATGGGCTCTTTTATCTTTTTTTTTTAATTAGATATTTTCTTTATTTACATTTCAAATGTTATTCCCTTTCCTGGTTTCCCATCCAAAAACCTCTTATCACATTCCTCCTCCCCCTGCTCACCAACACACCCACTCGTGTTTCCCTGTCCTGGCATTCCTCTACACTGGGGCATCAGGCCTTCTCAGGACCAAGGGCCTCTCCTCCCATTAATGTCCACCAAGACCATCCTCTGCTGCATATGCAGATGGAGTCATGGGTTCCTCCATGTGTACTATTTGTTTGGTGGTTTAGTCCCTGGGAGCTCTGGGGGTCTGTTTGGTTCATATAGTTTTTCCCTTCTATGGGACCCCTTCAGCTCCTTGGGTCCTTTCTCTAGCTCCTCCATTGGGGATCTTGTACTCAGTCCAATGGTTAGCTAGAGCATCCACCTCTGTATTTGTAGTCACTGGCAGAGCCTCTCACTAGGTTCTATTTGTATATATTTTATACGCTTGTACGCATGTGGAACATGCGTGTGCAAATGCATGTGCGCGTGCACACACCCACACACACACATACACACATACACAAAATAAAAAGAAGCTATCAACTTGTGAGTTGGGTGCATGTAAAAGGTTCCACTGAGGATAAAAGGGGTGGGTTGGACACAGAAAATAGAGGGGACAGTAATGTGAGTCTATTTAAAATTTAAAATGTTGAGTTAGAAAAAAAATGTTGAGTTAGTGTGACACTGTTTACTGCTTTAAATGTGGTGAGACCCAGAAGAATAAAGCTGATAAATGAGGCAGACTAGAGTCTTATGTAATAGCCAACTTTATTCAGACCATCATACAATTTATATTGAAAGTTAAAAGAACTCACAGGAGTAAAATATACAATAACAAGGATAAGCCACACAGGGCTGACAAGCTGAATGTGGCAAAAACAAGTTTGTCCATACAGGCATATAAACAAATAATAGCCAGTTGTCATGAATAATCGGAAGTAAACACAGTCCTGTCTACTCTACCTGGGAGGGCATGAAAGCATAATGCAAGAACAATTCAGTGTTTTTTGAAGAAACTGGGGTCACAAGACTCTTGTCCTAGAGTTTTTTCACAAGCACTAAGAAATCTCCTCACAGGACTCTGTGCTAGAACAGTGATACAACATTACATGTATGTGAACATCCTTTTCTGCCAGTGAAATCTGTATGCAGAAATTAGGTATAAAATATACCTATAACAATACATTAGAAAGATACTGAATAAAACATTTTGAGAAATGAGAGATTTATTTCTGCTCAGTGAAGCAGGTCTAAGAATGAAAGTAACAGCAGTTTTTACTAATGCAACAGGTAAACAGAATCTTTCCACTCCATGTTTGATGAGTAGAGTTCGTTCGACATCAAAGCCAATTCTTCTGGGATTTTTTTCTTTTTCAGTTTTGTGTGCTGCTGTATGTTTGGTTATTTTGCTTTTTTTCCTTGCCATTTGATGTTCTAAAGAACCGTATGGCAGAAAAACAGCATCAGGCTGAGCAATAAAGGGTACAGATTATATTGTGAAGAAGATGAGTGGCAGGAGAAGAGATGACAGCAATATAGAATATGTGGAATAAATGGAGATAAAAAGGTGTGAAGGCTAAGGTAATGTCCATAACTAACTTTGATGATTTATAAAACGATAAATGAGTAGGTTGATTTTACCCCACATCTATATAACACGTGTGTGCCTGGTGTGAAACTTTGGGGGAATATTAAAATTTACAGACTTAGAAATCATCAACTCTTAAGGCTTTGAGATTATGGCCCCATTCAGAACAGCACAAAGATGCTGTGAATTAAAACCATAAAATATTCTCTTCTCAGCACAGCTTGTATTTCTTTATTTGAGAGAGGGGCATTTATTCATGAGTATCTGCATATCCAACAATGGACAGTGTTCCATAGATGTGGCAGCAGCTGCCTACAGAATATCTTTATATTCAAATTAGTTAATAAGCAAGGCAGCCAATGGTTAAAGAATGGGGTGGGTGTCTTCTCTAAGACCCGTTTACATGGAGAAGTTAAGCTTGTTAAATAAATTAAACAGCGAGAAAATGAAAAGTATGTCAAGATGAAAATGACCAAGAAGAGCTTGTGAAGAATTTAAAAAATAATAACACCCTCAGCAAAATCTATTTGCTCTCTGGACACTTCTAGGACAACTAGAAACCCTGATGCTCACGGAGATTTGTCTTGTCCCCAAACATTTCAGTCATTCAATGCCAATCTTCCCACTAGTAAACAGTAAAGAACAAAGGAAGAAAAAAATAAATATTATTACTTTTTAAAACCTGGTGGGGTGGCTCATGCCTGTATTCTCAGCACAAAGAAGCTGAAGTGAGAGAGTTCCACAAATGTGAGGTGAGTTTAGGTTGCATAAGGAGTCTAGTGCCACCCAGGGTAACACAGCATGAGCTTCCCCCCAAAATATTCAAAAAGAAAGAAAAGAAATACATTCATTTTCAAATTTCCTCCATGGGGGCGAGTGGGACACAGAGGAAGAGAGAGCGGGAGGGAGAGAGAATGTGGATAGTAATTTTCACTTATAACATCTTGAGTTTTTTATTTCAAATTTCAAGAAGTTAATTATGTGTGAAATATAATTTTTTCTCATTGCTATTGTATTATTATCAAGTGTAACTTATTATTTAAATGGTTCTTTTGGGAATTTGGGAAATATTATGAATTTATTTTTTTCTTATCACTTATACTAAAATTTTAATTCTATAAAACCAAATAGGCTCAAACGCACTTCTTTTATATGTAAAACATAAATCACCTGGTGTAAGGACTTACAAAATTGGTTTAAAAGCTTTTCTAAACAATACAATAGTAGTTATGTGAGTGAAAGGGCATCATATCCATTCTTGCATTCAGACATTTCTATTTGCATGGAATTATCAAGTTTTACACTTCAAAGACATCAGAAATCACTTGATCCAATCTTTATATTTCACAAGTGAATGGTCACTCACCTTTTAGAGACTTCTGTGTGGCTTTCCATGTGTGTGTGTGTGTGTGTGTGTGTGAGTGTGTGTGTGTGTGTGTGTGTGTATGTGTGTGTGTGTATACATGTGTGTGTATACGTGTGTGTGTAAGCACATCTACAATGGACTACTAAGTGTTTTGCAATACATTCACCTCTTTTAAGAAAACATGCTGTGATTATTTAATCTTCTAGATATTCTAAGACCTCTGAGACAGCAGGCGTAATCCAAACTCCAGTACAACTCCTTTTAAACTTTTAAATTGTCATTCTTTCTCTCAGCCAAGCATTTGGGAAACTGAGTGATAGAAGGGGGTGTGTCACTGCCAACTTTTGCTTAACAGGAAATATCAGTGGAAAAACCTAGGCTCCTGTGTATTTAGTGCTGACCAAGTAACACTAAGGCTGTTCCTTTGAAGAAGAAAGAGGTCATCGAACTCATATTAGCTCATGGATGTCCTGACGTCACTGCTCCCTTTGACTGCAGTCAGGCAGAGGTGTGGTTTGGTTTAGTAAAATCACCATGAATGTCAGTATCATCACCATTATTCCTGTCAGTTAAACTTAGTAATTGCATTTCTCAATTCGAAATCAGTGTTTCTCAACCTGTGAGGCATGACCCCATAGGTTTGCATATCAGATATCCTGCATACCAGGTATTTACATTGTGATTCATAACACTAGCAAAATTATAGATATGATATAACAACAAAGTAATTCTATGGTTAGAGGTTGCCACAGCATGAATGGTGTTTAAGGGTTATAGCATTAAGTAGGTGGAGAACTACTGTTCTAAATGATCATGAACAGCCCAGAAAATGTAGTGTGAAAAACAAAAGAAATATTTATGGGATAATATTTTCCTTAACTTGAAGAAACACAGGAGGGGCATTGAAAAGGTGTGCAATTAATATTATTTGCTTGAATGATCAACGTCCTTGGCCATATAATAAAGAATCCATGAACATAGAAGAAACCTATTCTACATCTAACCGAGCAGTAGTCTTTAGGTTTAAGGCGGACTTTATTCCCCTTACAGCTAACATCCACCAAAGTGCTTGTAACTTATCATCCTGCTACTGTATAGTAGAAAATACACTAGGAGGGCCAAACCATCAGAAAATTATTTCCTGTGAGCTAAAACAATGCCTCTATTTTATATCAACGTTGAATTTTCTAACCATGTAACCAAACAACATATAACCCATCTCATCTCTACACTACCCAAAGATGATATATCCCTGTGCTATTTAAACAAGTTTCAATGAAGTTTTCATTTCTCAAAACAGATTATCCTGACACAACTTAAAAATTATGAAGATTAAGAAATATGTCTCTCTTAGGATTAATTTTCACATATAAATTAGATCTCCTTTCCAAATTGCTCCTATGGATAAAGAAATATTTCGTTTGATATCATTGTGCATTGCATTGTGTTTGCAAGATGTAATAGTGTATGACTACACTTATTTCAATGTTTTGAGTCAACAACTTGTGCATTTACTGTTTGGGAAAAATCTTAACATGCTCACACATACACACACACACACACACTCAGAAATACACTATTCAAAGACTCATGATGTTAAGAAAAGACAGCAGTTTATTACATTGTTTCTTGTACAAGAATATTTTGATGGTGGGAGAATTCCCTGTGAATTAGTGTTCAGAATAACCAACAGAGATTACTTTTACTAAAAAGTATATAGCAAAGCAATCTCCAAAGACATATCCAACTTGTTTACACAGCCCCCTCAATTCTCTATTAAAGTTAATGAAAGATATAAAAATAAGTAAAAATTGGGGTCACTGATTTGCCTGAAAAAATAAAAATAAGAAAGAACATAGAAAATGACATCAAAATCCAGAATGAGCAAACAAGACCTAGGTGGAGAGTCATTAAATTCATTATTGGCTTCCTTCTGACTCATCCTTTTGGAATGGACTGCTTGAAAAAAACTGTACAAAATGGAAAGACTAATCATTATACACTTTACATGCGAAAGCCCATGCAGTGTTTAACTGGGTACACATTCTATAAGAACACTAGCTCTGGATAATCTACAGATGTCAAGATATCCTCCTATGGTAGGTTCATAACCTGCAATCTATGGGACGATAAAATACAACAAGAATACTTAGAGAGTCACCCATTGATTTATCCTTCATGATAGTTCTTTTCAAACTTATTATGTCTTTCTTGAGCTTCAATTTTTGAAGACATAATAAATCACTCATTTCCATGTTTTGTACTTATTATTCAAGGGACCCCCAACAATTTGACATCTTGGTGTTCTTAATTCAAGTAGTCCAGTATTTCACTTACTAATTTAATTAAGCATTCAATTTCAATTATTTTTAAATCAAATAGCACGGTTTTCAGCACGAGAAGCATGGTCAGGGCATTATATGCTATTTCTATATCAGTTCACTTGCACTCTTTTGAAGAATACAAAAGAGAAAAGAAAAACCAATGTTGTCTCAGACAAAGGAAGATGAATCTCTATAAGTAACACAGAAGAGCATCCAGAGACTTAAACAGGGGTCATGAAACACTTCCCAGCAGAAATCTCATTTGATCTTGCTTTCAAAGGATACTTATGAAATTTGTTGTACTAATTTGACTAGAGTAGAAAAGAATGTAATATAGAAGATTAAATTCAATAGAAAATATATGAAAAATTTTTCATGAAGCATTTTAGTTGTTTTTATATGGAGAATATCTGAGTATTAATGTAAAACAGACTTTTATAAAAGATTTGTCAATGCCCGAACTATTTGAAATCTACTAACCTAAAATGGGAATGAAATTTAGATATTCCAAGTTGATGAATGGGAATTTTTCTAGGATTAAGAAGGAATTTTTCTGGCACAGAAAAATCATATGCCCACAGATATGAAAGTTTGTATAATTAGCAAAGTTTAAAGAGTTTTAGAATAATTAGAAGAATTGTATGAAATCCATTTGGGAAACAGAATGAGGTACAGCTCATTGCTACTTTAAAACTCGAGTTAGATCTGAGATGGGTAAAAACAAACAAACAAACAAACAAAACCAATAAACTTAAAGGATTGTGAGCTATGTCAAGATATTTTAGACTCCTTTTAATAACAATTTAGTAACAAAATAGTTGTACCCAGAAAGACACAATCACAATTCCCCATTAGAGGAACATCTCTGACTGTACTTTATGATGGAGAAAGAAAAGGCCATAGTTATCACATCAGGTTTGTAATGATTCAGGTGCCAGGCAGGTTCAAGCTGAAAACAAACAAACAAACAAACAAACAAACAAACAAACAAGTGCATGTAGCTAAGTGGAATCTCTGATCGGAGGCAGAGAAGTGTGCTTGCATCTGGCTATGGAGAGGAGGAGAAAGCGGGGATAAAGGATACCTGTCAAGCTGCAGATGGAGCATCCCAGTGTAGGGCACAGCCTCTTTACTTGCAAGAGGGATAAATGCAGAACCAGGATGAGGAATAATGAAGACTAACATTTTCATTTGGGGAAGTGACTACTCACCAAAACTGCTCATCTTCCAGCTACTTCCAGTGGCTGTGAATGGAAACGCTCCCACTTGGAGTTCTGAGGGAGTCCCTCAAGTCTCTAGAAGCTCATAAAACTTACAAGATTCATGAGGCTCCCTCCAAGAGGATATGTGCTTTAAAGGATTGCTGTCTGTGCAGAGACTCCTCAGGGGAGCTCCCTGTAGGTTGAGCAATTAGACCTAAGGATGCAGTTTTCTGAGTCTCCAGCTTTTGACTGGTGCAGCTGGTTGCTTTGAAAGTCATGTCCATTCATCTAAGGAAACGATCACTCAAGCTCTCAAGACACCAATAAACTTATTGTGCTTGAGTGTAATTGTTTCTTCTGTTCTTTGTCCATGCCTTATCTGTGGTTAATGGACATTTTGTTCCTGTCTCTCCAGGAATCAGACAACAGGAAAAGAAACCAGAAGATTGGTTTTGTAATGAAGATACATTCTACAATCTGGACCATTCTCTGAGTGACTCTTTCCTTGGTTCTGAACATTGCCAAATAACACCTATTAGACTTATTTTCTTATCATAGTTAGATAATAATGATGAATAAGTGCTAATTTAATAATTGCTTTGAACTTTTAATTTTAAGTTGCTTTAAAATAAAAACACTGCGATGTAAAAATTTTAAATTTAGAAGCCACTTTGCCAAAATGAGTTTATGAGAAACTTCAGTTTCACAACAAATATACAATTGGTTAGTCCACATTAATATTGAGGCTTTTTTTTTAATGTATCTACTTGAGTAGACAAAATAAGGAAAATTTATTGTTAGGGATTATTTATATGGCTTTTTATTCTTTTTAAAAATGAACTAATTAATTATTTTATTTATTTGCATCCCAAATGTTGTGCCAATCCAGGTCCCCTCTCTAAGATTTCTTCCCTCATCCCCCATCCCTTTGCCTCTGTGGTTACATCCTCTCTAGTATCCCCCAACTCTGAGGAATCAAGCCTCTGCAGGATTAGGCACATTCTCTTCCACTGAGTCCAGATAAGGCTGCATGTGAGCCTGGGGCCTTGTATGCTCTTTGGTTAGTAGCACAGTCTCTGGGATCTCCTAGGGGGTCCAGGTTAGTTGACATTGTCATTTTTCCTATGGAGCTACCATTTCTTTCATTTCCTTCAATCCTTTTCCTAACTCTTCCATGGGGGTCCCTGACATCCATCCAATGCTTGCCTGTGGGTATTTGCATCTGACTCACTCGGCCAGGATAGTCTTCTGTCTGCAAGCACAACCCTCCATCAGTGACAGTGTCGGGGACCGGTGCCTGCAAATGGAATGGAACCCATCTGACTCACTCGGCCAGGATAGTCTTCTGTCTGCAAGCACAGCCCTCCATCAGTGACAGTGTCGGGGACTGGTGACACAGCCCTCCATCAGTGACAGTGTCGGGGACCGGTGCCTGCAAATGGAATGGAACCCAGGATAGCCTGGTCTTTGGTCAGCGATTTGTTCAGTCAGCTCATTTTCTCTTCTGTGCATTTCTTTTAGACAGAAGCAATTTTGGGTCAAATGATTGTAGGTAGGTTGGTATGTTCATCCTTTGACTGGGGGTCCTGTCTGGCTTCTGGAGGTGGTCTCTTCAGGTTCCATATTCCCATTGTTGGGCATTTTGACTAAAGTCACCTACATTGACTCCTGAGAGGTTCCCTCATCCATTGTCTCTGGGACTTCCTAGATTTCCCCCATCACACACCCCCACCAACTACATATTTCCATTCATTCTCCTGGTCTTCTGGGCCTCTCTCTTGTCTCTCCCAATATATGATCCTGCCCGCCTCTTCATCTCCCTCTCCTCTCACCTACCCAGAAGACTCCCTCCCTTTACCTTCCATGACTATTTTGTACCTCCTTCTAAGTGGAAATTAAACGTCCTCACTTGGGCCTTCCTTCTTGTTTAACATCTTTGGGTCTGTGGTGGGTATCATTCTGTGCCTTTTAGCTAATATGCACTTGTCAGTGAGTACATACCATGCATGTCATTTTGGGTCTGGGTAACCTAACTCAGGATGATATTTTTTAGTTCCATCTATTTGCCTGTAAAACGTATGATGTCTCTGTTTTTTAATAGCTGAATTGTGTACTAAATCACATATTCTGAATCCATTCTTCAGTTGAGGGACATCTGGGATACTTTCAGTTTCTGGTTACTGCAAATCAGACTGCTATGAAAATAGTGGAGCATGCATCCTTGTAGTATGGTAGAGAATCATTTTGGGTATATGCCCAGGGACAATATAGCGTGTTCTTCAGGTAGAACTATTTCCAGTTTTCAGAGAAACCACCAAATTGATTCCCAGAGTGGCTGTACCTGTTTGCAGTCCCTCCAGCAACAGAGGGTTGCTTCCCTTTCTCTGCACATCCTTCACAGCATGTCAGTTGAGTGTTTGATCTTACCCATTCTGATTGGTGTAAAGTGGAGTCTCATGGTCAGTTACATTTGCATTTCCATAAAACTTAGAATGCTTAACATTTCCTTAAGTGCTTCTTGGCCATTTGAGACTCCTTTGTTGAAAATTCTGTTTTTTTTCTTTGTTTTGTTTTTTAGTGTTTTGGAATCTAACCTATTAAATTCTTTATATATTTTGGAACTAGCCCTGTCTTGGATGTAGGGTTAGTAAAGATCATTTCCCAATCTGCAGGCTGCTGTTTTGTCCTATTGACAGTGTCCTTTGCCTTACACAAGTTTTTCAATTTCAAGAGGTCCCATTTACCAATTGTTGATCTTAGAGATTAACAGATTCCTTGTTCAGGAAATTTTCTCCTGTGCTAATACATTCAAGACTATTTCCATTTTCTCTTCTATTATATTCAGTGTATATGCTTTGCTGTTGAGGTCCTTGATCCACTTGGACTTGAGTGTTGAGCAGGGTGAAAAGTAGAGGTCAATTTGCATTGTTCTACATGCAGACCACCAGTTATAACAGCACCATCTGTTGAAGATGCTTTCTTTTATTTACTTTATGGTTTTGGCTTCTTTGAAAAACTCAAGTGTTCATGGGTGAGTGGTTTTATTTTGGGTCTTTGATTCTATTCCACCGATCAACCTTTCTATTTCTGAAACAGTATCATGACATTTTTATCACTATTGCGCTATAGTAAAGCTTGAGTTCAGGGATGTTGATTCCTCTAGCAGTTCTTTTATTGTTCATTATTGTTAAGCAATATTGTTGGGGGTTTTTGTTGGTTTGTTTTTTGTTTGTTTGTTTGTTTTGCTTTGTTTTGTTTTTCCATATGAAGTTGAGAATTGCTCTTTCAAGGTCTGTAAAAATTTTGTTGGAATTTTGCTGGGAATTACAATGAATCTGTAGATTGCTGTTGATAAAATGGCCATTTTCACTATGTTAATCCTACTGATTCATGAGCATGAGAGATCTTTTGAAGTCTTCATTGATGTCTTTCTTCGAAGATATGAAGTTGTTGTAATACAAATATCTGACTTGCTTGGTTAAAATTATACCAAGATATTTTATATTTTTGTGGCTATTATGAAGAGTGTTGTTTTCCTAATTTCTTTCTCAGCCAGTTTGTCATTTGTATAAAGAGGAACTACTGATTTCATTGAGTTAATATTTTTATGCAGACACTTTGCTTAAGTTGTTTAATCAGCTTTAGGAATTCTCTGGTAGAATTTGGGAGGTTCTTATATATACTATAATATTGTCCACAAATTGTCATACCTTGACCTCTTCCTTCCCACTCTGTATCCCCTTGATCTCCTTTTGTTGTTCTTTTGCTCTAGCTAGAACATCAAGTACTATGTTAAATAGATAGGGAGAAATTGGGCAGCCCGGTCTTATCCCTGATATTAGTGAGATTTTTCAAGTTTCTCTCTATTTAATTTGATGTTGGCTTTTGCTCAGCTCTATGTTGCTCTTATTTTTTTCATGTATATGCTCTGAATTCCTGATCTCCCCAAGGCCTTAAACATGAAGGGGTTTTGGATTTGTTGAAGGATTTTTTAGAATCTAATGAGATGTTCATGTGATTTTTTTTCCACTGAGTTTCTTTATATAGTGGGATACATTCATGGATTTTCATATATTAAACCATCCCTGCACCCCTATGATGAAGCCTACTTGACTATAAATTATGTTTTTTTGTGTGTTCTTGGATTCTATTTGTGAGAATTTTATAAAATATTTTTGTAACAATGTACATAGACAACATTGGTTTGAAGTTCTCTTTCTTTGTTGAGTCTTTGTGTGGCTTAGGTATTAAGATGACTATGGTCTCATAGAATGAAATTAGGTAGTATTTCTTATGTTTCTATTTTGTAGAATAATTTGAGAAGTATTGGTATTGGCTCTTCTCTGAACATATGGTAGAATTCTGTACAAATACCATCTGGTCCTGGGCTTTTCTTTTGGTTGGGAGGTTATTAATGACTACTTCTACTTCCTTACAGGTTATGGGACTGGTTAGATGGTTTACCTGATCTTGACTTAACTTTGATCCATGGTATCTGTCTAAAAGACCATTCATTTCATTTAGATTTTCCAGATTTGTTGAATATAAGCTTTAAAAGTAAGACCTGAAGGTTTTTTGGAATTTCCTTCATTTCTGTAGTTATGTCTCCCTTTCATTTCTGAATTTGTTAATTTGGATACTGTCTATGTTCATTTTAATTAGTTTGGTAAGGGTTGTCTATTGTGTTGATTTTCTCAAAGAGCCAGCTGTTCATTGTATTTATTCTTTGTACTGTTTTCTTTGTTTAGAATTCGTTTATTTCAGCCCTCAGTTTGACTATTTCATGCCATCTACTCCTATTGGTTATATTTGCTTCTTTTTCTTCTAGAGCTTTCAGGTGTGCTGCTAAGTTGCAAATATTAGAGCTTTCTTAATTTTTTTATTAAGGCACATAGTGCTATGATTTTTCTTCTTAACATTGTTTTCATTCTGTCACATAAGTTTTGATATGCTGTGCCTTCCTTTTTTGTTGAATTGAAAAAAACTTTCCCTGAACATGTTGACTAGAGAGTTGTTCAGTTTCTATGAGTATGTGGGCTTTCTGTTTTTTTGTGCTGTTGTTGAAATCCGGCCTTAGTCTGTGATGAACTGATAGACTGCAACGGTTTGTTTCAATCTTATTGTATCTTTTGAGGCTTATTTTGTGACGGATCATATGGTCAGTTTTGGAGAAGGTTTCATGAGGTCCCGAGAAGAAGGAACATTCTTTTCTTTTAGGATGAAATGTTCTGAAAATATCTGTTAAATCCATGTGGTTCATAACTTCTTTAGTTTTATTGTTTCTTTGTTTGGTTTCTGTTCCAATGACCCCTCAAATGTGACAGTAGAGTGTTGAAGTCTCCACCTTTATTGTGTGAGGCTCTATATGAGTTTTGAGCTTTAGTAAAATTTCTTTTATGAATGTGGATGCCCTTGTATTGGGGACATATAAGTTCAGAATTGAGATGTGGAAAAATCTTGGTGGATATTTCCTTTGATGACTTTGAAGTGCCCTTCCCCATCTCTTTTGGTACTTTTGGATGAAAGTCTATTTTACTAGATATTATAATTGCTATTCTAGCTTGTTTCTTGAGATGATTTGCTTACAAACCTTTTTTCTGGTCCTTTACTCTGATGTAGCCTGTATCTTTGTTGATGAGTTGTATTTCTTGCATGCAGTAGAATGATTCATCCTGTGTACATATCCATTCTGTTAGCCTGTGTCATTTTATTGGTGAGGTGAATCCACTGATGTTGAGAGGTATCAATGCTCAACGATTGCTAGTTCTTATTATTTTGTTGTGAGTATTTTCATTAACTAATGTATCTATTTCTTCTGTGGTAGCTTCTATGCCTCAGATTCTCTCTTTAATCCCTGTATTTTCTTAATGATACTTATGTCGATAATTCCTGTTCCCTTTCCTAGGTTTTGCATCTGAAGAGTTGCCTTCATTTGTGTTTTCTTTATTGCTTCTTTTCCCATCTTTAGGTGTTGGACCATTTTGTTCACCTATTTGATTTTTTTTCTGTATTTCTTTAAAAGATGTATTTGTTTGCTCAATAAGGGATTCTGTTTGACTATGTTTTCCTGTATATTTTTCAGCGAACTATCTATATCCTTTCTACAGGCCTCCAACCTCTTCATGACATGGGATTTAAGGTCAGAATCTTGCTCTTCAAGTATGTTAAGATATCCAGGATTTGATGGAGTAGGAGAGTTGGGTTCTGATGGTGCCATTCTGTTTAGTATGTTCATCCACTGTGAGTGCATATGGACATTAAGACCAGAAGGGAGATGTGGCTCCAACATGGTGAGACAAAACCCACATCTCTGGGCTCTCTGGTGTCATAGATGGCATAGGATTATGGTAGAGATCCCTGATTAAAGAATCCTGGGAGACAGGCTGGGCTGTAGTGGTCTGTTTATATGTATTTTTTAATTAACTGTATAGAAATACAGAGTGTATATATTGAAAAATAAGGTAAATATAGCCATATTTTACACCCATGAGAAAATTTTGTGGCATGAACATTTTAAATTTCATCACGGTGTTTTAATAAAGAGAATTTTCATCTGACACTTATAATTTTCTGCCTGCTGAGCATTCACAATGTCAGTAAATTACAGACTGCAAATAGAAGGAACTATGTGCCCCTGAACTCTTCAGGGGAGAATGTGAGTGGTGCCACTTTGTTGGTTTTATTTTGTTTCAAAATGGATTATTATTCTAATATGAGGGTTCATGCATCTTCTTAATTCTGAAAATGCATATCAAATAATACAATCAATAATATATATTGATTTATGCTTACTTAGATTCTTCATACTTACTTAGATTCTGTGTATAGAACACATGTGTTGAGGTGTGTTCTATATACTACAGAGCCACATGTTGTACAAGATCTAAAATCTGAATGGAATAAAAAGCTGTGTAATTTAAGGGATATAATTAGAAATGGAAGAGAAACACACACACACACACACACACCAGACAGAGAGAGAGAGAGAGAGAGAGAGAGAGAGAGAGAGAATCACATTCCATATAAAATTTATGTAAATACATGAAAAAGGCATATTACCATTGCTGCCCTTTAGATTATAGTAGGGTTTGGATTATTTTTGTTCTCTGAGACAAATACAACTAATAAAATCTAAGTATATATTTGTTATCATTTTTTCAGTGATTTTTGGTGCCAAAGCATGGACTCTTGCACTACTCTCTTCCCACATCAATGCAGCCTTCTGTGCATATGTGGTCAGAAACCTTGTGGCCTCTAGGAAAACAGATATCTACACCATCACATTAAATGAGCCTTGACACACGACCATTGCTTGTGACAATAAAATGGTCTGTTTATTCCTAACCATATCAATGCTAAAACCTCTTCAATAATTTGATACCTTGAAATTTATTCATGAAGTTTTCAAAAAGTTCAATGCATTTCACATTTCTTATCATTTTAAAAGATAATTTTAAAATATAAATTTTAAGATGGATAAAATGACTATGAAGACTTTTTTCAATTTTTATTAGATATTTTCTTCATTTACATTTCAAATGTTATCCCAAAAGTCCTCTATACCCCACCCCCGCTCCCCTACCCACCTACTCCTACTTCTTGGCCCTGCTGTTCCCCTGTATTAGGGCATATAAAGTTTGCAAGACCAAAGGGCCTCTCTTCCCAATGATGGCCGTCTAGGCCATCTTCTGCTATATATGCAGCTAGAAACACAAGCTCTGGGGATACTGGTTAGTTCATATTGTTGTTCCACCTATCATGTTGCACACCACTTCAGCTCCTTGGGTACTTTCTCTAGCTCGTCCATTGGGGGCCCTGTGTTCTATCCAATAGATGACTGTGAGCATCCGCTTCTGTATTTGCCAGGCACTGGCATAGCCTCACAAGAGACAGCTATATCAGGGTCTTTTCAGCAAAATCTTGCTGGCACATGCAATAGTGTATGCATTTGGTGGCTGATTATGGGATGGATCCCTGGGTGGGGTAGTCTTTGGATGGTCCATCCTTTCCTCTTAGCTTCAAACTTTGTCTCTCTAACTCCTTCCATGGGTATTTTGTTCCCTATTCTAAGGAGGAAAACTCATAGCCATGAGTGCCTCTAACAAGAAACTAGAGAGAGCTTACACTAGCAGCTTGACAGCACACCTAGAAGCTCTAGAACGAAAGGAAACAAATTCACCCAAGAGGAATAGATGGCAGGAAATAATCAAACTTAGGGCAGAAATCAACCAAGTGGAAACCAAAAGAACTATTCCAAGAATCAACCAAACTAGGAGCTGGTTCTTTGAGAAAATCAACAAGATAGATAAACCCTTAGCCAAACTATGTAGACTCTTTAAAGAGAAAACTACACCATTAAAATATTTTATATATTTCCAAAAGACAGACTTTTGTATTTTAAAAACATATTGTTAAACAAATATTTGTAAGGCAAAATACAAACTATAATAATGTATAACTTATCTTATATATATGTTTCAAAGAATCTCAAAATAATAAATCTATAGACAAAGTCATACTCTGTAATCCTGGCTAGTTTGTATCTTACTGCATGCCACAATGTAGCCTTGAATTTCTGATGGTCTTCCTGTTCCATCCTCCTCACTGCCCCACAGGCATTACACAGTATGCTATCCTATGTGTTTCAAAAACAAAGAGTTTATGATTTTTACGTTGTTTTTATTTTAGTTTTCTTAGATATTTTCTTTATTTACATTTCAAATTTTATCCCCTTTCCTTGTTTCCCCTCTGAAAACCTCTTATCCCATCCTTCCTCTCCCTGCTCTCTAACCCACCCACTCCTGCTTCCCTGTCCTGGCATTCTCCTACACTGAGGCATTGAGCCTTCTCAGGACCAAGAGCCTCTCCTCTCACTCCAGCTGCATATGTAGTGGAGGATGGCCTTGTTGGATATCAATGGGAGGAGTTTATTTTTACCACATAGCTCATGGCGCTTAATTTTAAAATACATAGTCATAAATTAGTTTTCTTTTTTTCTATTACTTAAAAATGTTTTAAAGTGAGTGTGAATTGCTTAATGAAAAACATATATAATCTTAAATTGTTTCCTTCTGTAAACTCAAAGTCATTTTACTATTGAAAGTCCATCTAAAATTAAAAATGGCCTTTAGTGACCATATTAAACAATATGCTATGTCCATTTTTTATGGAACACTTGCTTTTAACAGTGTCAGAATGGCTACTTTTATGTTTTACATGTTTATGTGACCATTTGGGAGAAGAAGAGTGTGCTTGCACTATTCTTTCTTTTGCTACAAACTCAGCTGTGTACTGCCGGATAGTTAATGGAGAGACTTAAAATACAAATCCAAAAATGTACAGTAATTATTTTTATATATAAAATAAAACATGCAATTTGATTAAGTGTGATAGAACTGCAGTTGGAATTTTAGGATACACAAGGTGACACTGCAAACACCCCATCATGACTATTACCTTTCTCCCACTGTTTGGAAGAACATAATCTCCCACTTTTGCACACTGTGATTTTATAAGCAGTAAACCTTTGTGGTCCCTCAAAGCTGCAATCCAATCAGAAACATAGAGTTTCAATATTTCTTCCCTTAGTCTAGTTCAGAATACAAGTGCAGACAATATTGCTTTCCCAGAGGCAAGCTAAGAAAATCGTTTTTTCCTTCTATAATAGAGGCAGAGAATAAACATTTCAAGATTGAAACCCAGTCATCTGTAAACAGAAATGGCATAACTGACATTTACTGAGAAAAAAAAATAAGCAAGGATTATCCTTTCATAGCCTGCAGTAGATTGAATAAAGCTCAGATGTTAATGCTTCATTTGACACATCCTTTGCGTCGACTGACAGTAGATGTTAATCTCTGAATCATCATATTCTCATTAGTTACATGTAGGCAAATCAGAAGATGGAAGATTATCAACTACAGGCATAAATTCACCAAAGAAAAACTGCTTCTGTTGCTGACTACTTCATGGTCAGTTAAAGTGTTTTGTTTTTTTTTCTTCCTTTGGTTCATATCTGTATTTTGTGGTATACCAAAATCACAGAAAAGAGAAGGCACTCCACCACTCTATAGTGAAAGGTTTAATTGGTATATAGTACCTCAGCAGGATCCAGACTGAATTTGACTGTCCTTAAAAACTGAAAAGCAGAAGGTAAGGAGAGAAACCAGAAGATTTGGAATTTTGGATATTGACAAATGATGAAACTATCTGAGGTCAAATGGTACCTGAGATTAGTTAGATACTGGGTAAATAGATCTGTTATGTTCACTTCTTAAAATCGTTTGAAAAAATATTATTGTTAAAATATTAATATTAAAAGTATTAATTTGAAAAATATTGTTCCTATATTCAAGAACAAAATGAGGATGACCCTGGAATGAGAGGGAAGGGGGAGAAAGAGAGAGATGAAAGAGAGAGAGGGAGCAGGATTTGAAGGTCTAAACTCAGGTTTAGAATTCAAGATGAACTCCTGAGAATTTCTAAATCTAGTTTATTTCTTCACATAGAGTTGAGCAAATTAATTCAATCTACTGGGAACAAGTCATCATGGCTGAGGTAATTTGTGGAGGAAAATAAGACCTCTAGAAGCACCAGCTTCTATGAGCATGTGAATGCAGAGAATATATTTTCTGTTGGCAAAGGAGGGGTTACTTCATTAAGGCAAATTTCTATACACTTATAGACTAAAACATTGGAATTCTGGGTCACAACTTTCTCTATATGTACACAGTCATATATCCTACATGATGCTCAGTCAACTATTGACCATATTTTAACATCTTCTACAAGATAATAAGCCAGGAAATTCCCATCAACTAACAGTGTCCTATTGTCATAGTACAGTCCGTTGATCACATTAGTGGTGTTGCTAGTGTAAATAAACACACTGCCCTGACAATCACACAGCATTTACACATACAGTTTGGTATAGTACAGGACACCAGAGTGCATGGTAATGAAAATAGATGACTGTGATACTGACTTTGAATCTATGATGCCATATGTCAATCATAGCAAATATGTGTCATGTTTCCTGTACTTACAAGAGACTGTTTAATGTAAAGCAGCTATCTGTGCCATCTCATAGCCGTGTCACTTTTTCATTTACTCTATTTTCTGGTTACATCATTGTTGGGAACAAAATAAAAGGGGAAGAACGGAAGTAAAAATATGCCCACACCCCACCAGAGTTTTCCTATTCTCTGGTCAGTCAGGCGTGGGAGGGCTGCTATCTACCCTATCCACTCATCCCTGGGTGAGCATTCCTCTATCCCACTCTTCAGGGGGTGGTCAAGGAGCAGCCCTGCCTGGGGACACCCCCCACCCCCACACACACACCTACTTTGCTAAAGCCACCAGGGTTGTGGGAAAGAGGGAAGAGGGAAGAAGTTCCCAACACTGACCAGAGGAGGGGAGGGGAGGGGAGGGGAGGGGAGGGGAGGGGAGGGGAGGGGAGGGGAGGGGAGGGGAGGGGAGGGGAGGGGAGGGGAGGGGAGGGGAGGGGAGGGGAGGGGAGGGGAGGGGAGGGGAGGGGAGGGGAGGGGAGGGGAGGGAAGGGAAGGGAAGGGAAGGGAAGGGAAGGGAAGAAGAAGACAAAGAGAAAGGGAAGAGGAGAGAGAAGAGAGGTGAGAAGACCAAGGAATAAGAGAGCGAGGTGCGGGCTGAACACCCCCTTTTTAAATATTTTTATTAGGTATTTTCCTCATTTACATTTCCAATGCTATCCCAAAAGTCCCCCATACCCTCCCCCCCCACTCCCCTACCCACCCACTTCCACTTTTTGGCCCTGGCATTCCCCTGTACTGAGACATATAAAATTTGCATGACCAATGGGCCTCTCTTTCCACTGATGGCCGACTAGGCCATCTTTTGATACATATGCAGCTAGAGACAAGAGCTCCGGGGTACTGGTTAGTTCATATTGTTGTTCTTCCTATAGGATTGCAGATCCCTTTAGCTCCTTGGGTACTTTCTCTAGCTCCTCCATTGGGAGCCTTGTGATCCATCCAATAGCTGACTGTAAGCATCCACTTCTGTGTTTGCTAAGCATAGTCTCACAAGAGACAGCTATATCACCCCTTTTTATTGTCTTCACTGTTGCTAGGTAACTGGGGAGGAGTTTAGCCTGAAGGTCAGAAGCTTGGACCATTGCTTAGTGACTACTGACCATGCTTCTCTTGTGGGGGCTGTGAGAGTTGCTACCTTAGGCAGGGGCCGGAGTTCCAGGAGCATGAGGGAACGCCTACCGTGTAATGTAGGTGAATTATGACCATCGGGGTTCAGACCTCAGCTCAACTGGAGACCAGTGTGCAATTTCCCACACATCATGTCAAAAACTGAGCGACAGACTATTGTTTAGTTTCATATAAAGACGCTCTATGCGTTTTCCCACAGCAACTAAGTTGCCATTTGACAAAATTTTCAGAATGTATCTAGGTATATACACTTTTAGAAATAATAAAACCACTTCAAAAATTAATATCAATAAATATCTAAAAATAAAACAGACAAATATGTAAATATGAGTTAGCAGAAAAATTATGCAAAATAGTATTAGGTTCATAAGTTTACGATAAAAGATTTCCTTTTTTGTTATATTAATTCAGGTGAAGCTGTAAGCTGTGTGTATATTTTTCTTGTGTTGTACTATTAGCACAGCTACCACAAAGAGTAATTTGACTGTAGAAAATGTGACTGTTATTCCATTTATCAACCCTATTGAAGAATATATCATTGCACAAGGAAAGCTATAATCTGTGGGTGTTTATCACATGTAGTTAACAATAATAAAATTATTCAGAAAAAAATCAAGATGTTCATTAGGAAATAAAGATTGAAATTTCACTATATTATATTCAAATTACAGATCACGCAGGGACTTAAAGATTAGTTCATATTACATTACCAAGCTAGACAGAATGAAGTGTTTTATTATCATGTAACAAAAGCAAATTGCAGGATGATTTATGTTCTGTGACACCCTTATATTTGAATATCATGAGACAAAAATATTAAGTGAGCCATGAAGTTGCAATAGATTCTCCATAAGCCAGAATGCACCAAGCAAACTTACGAAGTTAACAGAGGCAATTCTGAGTCTATCAGAAGGTATTAACTGCTTAGCAAAATACCAATGAATATGAACATGTGTGAAAAGTAACATAACTTAAGAATATCTAGAACTACAGACTGGGATTTCAGTTCACTAACCCTGTATCCCATCAGAAAGTGAATTTATTCATTGGTGATAGTTCAGAGAGAAGAAATGAATCAGGGGTTGTTATGCAACATGGAATTTTAAGAGAAAAAAAGATTAAAAATACAATGTTGTTCAAATACAAATCAGAAAATAAAGTTTATATTCAGGGGAAAATGAATATAGCATCATTGAAAAGACTCCAAGGGAAAAAAACACTAAAGGAAAGTACCAAATTATTCAAAAACAATATTGCCTTTTGGGTTATTATTTTATTGCTTCATTCCAAAATATTTATTGGCTCTTATATAAGTCTATCTTTATAAGACTTATGGCTTATTTTAACAAAAATTAATAATAAAGTTGTGTGGGGCTTATATACATATTACATGTATGCATGCAAATTAAACATCTGAGTATGATGAAATATGAAAGCATACTCTCTTGAGATTCCTGCACTCCACATGATACCATTACCTGCTTGAAGGTAGATCACAGATATTAAAGGTATAAAATCTTCAAATTACCATCAGGATAAAAAATTAAAGATCTCTGCATTTTTTGTCACACAGTGAAGACGGGAATATTTTAGATAAGGGCAGATAGAGAAGAGAATTAAAGAGAAACATCCTCAGGTTTAGTGACCAAATACAAATTGAAATGATTTCAATGAAATACAAGCATATAAAACCTCAGACTTTGGAAGAATCTATCTTTGCATGAGTGGGACCAGTTGAAGCCTGAAGGGCTCTCTCTCTCTCTCTCTCTCTCTCTCTCTCTCTCTCTCTCTACACACACACACAATTGAAAATCTTTGTCCCAGATTGTTCATCTTTCTCTACAAAAGCCTAGGAATGAAGTTTCTGTTTGTTCACGGTATGATAAAGATAAAAATGCACGATGTTGCTCCTTTAACACACTACAGCATGAAATGACTTGGAGAGAAGAGTCTACCCCTGAGATGGGAGGGAAGGAAACCAGTGTGAGTTGCTGAAATACAGGCTCTTCCATTTTTCCAGTGAATTCTCTGAGCTAAGGGGCATCTTTGGGATGCAGGAAATTATCCACATGCCTTCACAAGCACTTGTGGGCTGCACAACTTTTGGAAATATTTTTTAGAAATTGAAAGAAACTGCTGAACTTTACTGGAAACATTTAATAACCTCACATACATAATGGGCCTAATGCCTAGCATTAAGAAACCCAACTCTCTAATTGTAGCCCTTATGGTTAATAAGTATTTGGAAAAAACTTATAGTTGAACCAATAATTATTATCATGTTTATATTTGACCATCCACAATTCTTTATAGGTGTGAATAAAGCCCACTCAGGAAGATATCAATAAATTCAAGGGAAGTCTCAAAAATATGACATCATGTAAGAAAAAATGCTTTTTAATAGGAACCAATGACCATTTTAGACTCATTGTTTCATAAAAAAAAATGTTTCTTTACTTGTCTTATGTCAAAATACCTATGGACAACAACAGTTAAGAAACAGACAGCATACATCGGCTGATATGAGGCCCCCAACACACACACAGTAGAGGACTGCCAGGGTCTGGGTTCATTCAGAGATGAAGTGCCTAACTCTAAAGAGACTGGAGGCCCAAGGGAGTTTAGAGGTCAGGTGGGGTAGGGTATGGGGGCAACCATGTAGAGACGGGGTGGGGTGGGGAGGACATATGGGATGATGAGCAATAGGAGGGTGGATGTGGGCAAGGGGACTGGAATATGGAGTATAAAAATAAATTAAAAAATAAATTAAATTAAAAAAAGAAATTCTTCTATCTTGCAACTATCCCACAGCAAAGACTGAGTTCATTATTCTTCTGTTACTGCACAGCCATTTACCAGGGTCAGTTTTCATATAGAATCATTGCAAAATAACAAATATTCTCTTAAACTTCATAGCATAGTGATAGGAGAGGTCACCAAGGAAGGAAATCAACAACTAAAAAGTCATTTATTAAATAATCACCAAGAAAAATATGATTATTGTCTACAACATCATTGGAATTGGTGGTATTGGTATCTTAGAGAGAGAGTTGTACTTAGCCTAAATTCAGTTGGTATTGAAAACACCCCTCAAGATTTCTTGTAAGTAGGAACAGGGTTTATATATATCTATTAAATGTAAAGTATATGATTGGTGTTTTACATGGATTAATTTGTTATTCAGTTTTCATAGCAATCTTATGATGAGCATGCTTCTGGTCTTCCTAATTTCACCAAGAGAAAAGGGAAATGACTAGTAAAATGTCATACTGTTAGTCATGGCTAAGTTTGGGCCAGTGCCCACATGACTGGACTTCAGCCTAAAGAGTCCAAAGAAGGAGACATTTTCCCATTATTGTGTGCCCCATTCCTACATCCATTCTTTATACCAATGTACCTAGAGTGTGCGGAATGAAACAGACTCTTTATTTTTGCCAGATCTACAGGGAATCTAATCACTTCAGTTTTCCTCAGTATAATTCTCTGTGAAGTGCACTCCGATGAAGTCTCTATGTGGGAGGTTTATTGGTCAGGACTCTTGAGAATAATTGGTGCACAGCTGGGAGGAAATGAAAGAAGGTGGGTGGAGATCTGAGGTGATGGAAGTAGCCAGAACATCCTCAGGAATCCATCTAGGAGGAACTTGAGATCAGAAGGCCTTCAGGAATACTGGTAAAGGCTTCTTACCCTCTGCTTTGATTAGGAAGTGAATTCCAAGTGCTCCCATCAATACACAATTATATTATGTATAACATATACACATACTCAAATGCAAATAGATAATATGTAGTCCATTCTAGTGTGATGGAATCCAGGCAAGGAAGTATATTATGGTTCATGCTTTGAACCAACATCAGGTAATACACTGGACACTCCTAGTACCTGATGAGGACCTGTGTGGTGTTCTTCACTATTCACACACACACACACACACACACACACACACACACACACACACACACACAGCTCCTATGACAATTGTAAGGATTTTTGAAGATTTAGAAGCTGAATCTAAGGAAAGGTCCCCTGGTAAGCTCACTGCCAGTTCCTTGCTTCTTTTCTCTTGGTTGTCTGTTGTCTTCCTGACTCATGTGGTCATCTTTTCTTTTCTTCATATTATCAGTTATGTCTCTACTATTTCTCTTAGCCTCTTATCGACATTCAGAAAAAAGAGGTACAATAAGAAAATATATTAAATAATAGTGGTTATTTATTCTACTTTCCATTTATATAATAGGCTATGAATGAAAAGGGGAATTAGAAATTCACATCTGACAAAATAACAGATTATTTGGAGTATAAATACACAAGTCTCATCTCGGGAAACATCTCAAGGAACTCATCAAACGTTCCTGAGTATGACTGCTATTTTTTTCCTCTAGCAACTGCAATGAGCATTGCAGTGTTAGAACCACTGTCATCGAAACAAATGAGAAATAAACTGTGCACACCCTTAAGAGGTTGTCTGGAAGTCTCATCCTCTACACTGATATTTGAGAGAGCAACTTTACCAACTCACCACACCTCTTCATCCCTGGGAAATAAAGTAGAATTATCTTACATGTCAGAATATTGTTTCATTGTCTAGAAGTAGATTTGTGGCTTAAATAAAGTTGTTCTGATTTCCCAAGGAGATTCAGTTTTAATATATGTTAAAATATTGTAATCTATGTGTTCCAACATGCTTTAATAGTTAATTCCTCTTCTTGTTAGTTTTGTATAACTCTTCTATTTTTCTTGAACATTGTGGATCTTAGTTTCTTTGGCAGTGTTAAAAAATGAGACAGTTTGTATTTTATATTGTGAGTAGAATTCCTTTGTTATTGGCAGATGTCAAATTTAAATATTTTTCCATTTCTGAATTGTGAATTGGAGATTAAGCTATAATAACCTCTCTCTCTCTCTCTCTCTCTCTCTCTCTCTCTCTCTCTCTCTCTCTCTCTCTCTCTCTCTCCCCCTCTTCCCCCCTCTCTCTCTCACACAAACACACACAAAACTGATGTTTATCTTCTGCAGCAAACAAGTAGATACTTTCATCCCTTCTTTTTATGTTCGATTTCCTCATCTGTATTAGTATATGAATTGTGATTTATAAATACAACATATTATTCAAAGGCAATTACAAGGCACAACTTGTAGATATCCCTTAATTTTGTACTGTCCATGTGCTTCTGTTGATACTCCCCTAGTTTGGTATAGATGCATGAGTCATGACTTAAGGTAGAAAACATCTCTTATCATAATATATCCTTCAAAATGAGTGGGGGTCAAACGTCACACACAAGTGCTTTATCCATAATGTCAAAACTATTCCTTTTTTCACTATAGAGGTACTCAGCATCTCCTTCTCCAATTTATCCTTCAAAAACCTCCTACACCATCAAATCCAATTCTAACCACATTGCCATTGGTAAAGTATTTCACCTCCCACATTTCAAGGAAAATAGAGAGCATCTGACTCAGAATTTTGTTTCTCTTCTCTAAATCAGAATCATTACTCCGAACTTTGTTCTTCTCTGCTTCTTGGAAATATACCTGTCTCATTTAGAGTCCACATTCCATCTGTGCTCTTAATGGCTTTAACTTTCCATGTCCAAGATGTGTGAACTAATTCTTATCCCTCCATCTTCAGTTGCTTATTTAACTTTTAACAGATTCCTCTTCACTATGGAAAACTTGTGTAAAATCTATCCCATCTTTAAACCATTGTGGTCTTCCTTTGCCCTTCCACTGATTGTATAGCCTCATCATCGTCAGCCTGCCCTTCAGTCAGTCTCTGCCTATCTGTTTCCCATCTCCCCCCAAGCTGTTAAACTTCCTGTCATCATTTATCATGCTACCAAGATAGATAGATAGATAGATGATAGATAGATAGATAGATAGATAGATAGATAGATAGATAGATAGATAGATAGATACAGAGACATGTAGATATAGATATAGATAGATATACATATATATATGTGTACATACACATATACACCTGTAGAATGTATATGCACAAACATACATTCTAGGAGAGGGTGGGTAAAAGAAGAAAATGCATTGGCTAGAAATGAATGCTCTGCTTTCATGGATCTATCTACTTCACAAAATATAATGGGGATTAGAGTGCAGCATGTTTACATGATGTTGTATAGCAGTTTCCTCTAAGATCAAAACACCATGCCACATGGAATCATCTTAAACCAGAAGGTATAAAGCAAAAAAAAAAAAAAAAATAGCTTCAGGATGTCCCTAAACTCGATCAGTTTCAGTAGGCTCCTCCCTCTCAAGCATAAACAATAAAGGCTACTGAGAGGCACATTCAGAGAAACCAAGCTACAAAGAAGACTTTGAGACCATAACAGCTGTCAGGAAGAAACAGAAACTAGGTGATGGAAGAAATTTAGCCTGAGAAAGGACGCTCTTATCTACTCAGTCAGATGTATGCAGGCAGTGCAGTGCGCTCCACTTTCCAGCTCTTTAGAGCTGTTACAGATGCTGTGGTGGGCTTTATTTATGTAACATCTCTTCCAAATTATTTTGCTAATATATTAGGAGCCAGCCTCCACCTGAATAACCCCAATATCCCGAGAATTGTTTAAGTCCCCAATCCTGGGCTTTGTCTCTCAGTGGAAAGAACTCTTCACAATGAAATTGTCCCTATGTTCTTTGCATCTTCTACCAACAGAATTGGTTCTTATGGTTATCATAGATCTCTCTCTAGGCCTTAGCTTTAAGGTGTGATTATCAACCAATGGAACCAACCTTCTGATCATAAAGGTCACAGGGGCTTAGCTAACTTGCTGAAGAGTTTCCATGTAGCTATGAGTAAAACTCTGTCATAATAATAGTCGTGTGGAAACCCCTTCCTAATGCTCTATCATGTTTGCGTCTGTAAGCAACCCCTTGCCCATACTCCTGTAAGTAACTCAATAAAACTTGTTGGTTTATCAAGTTGGACTTCGGTCATGTCTGTGTGGGTAACTGTTGTGGGTAACTTGGTCTGTTGTGGGTAACTGATCCAGGGTGAGTAAATGTGTACATTACAACTCCTAGGAAAGATTTTGTCACACAATATATGGCTGTTAGCATAGTTTCTATGATTTCTCTATGGTCATTTTTTTCTTTTAGACTTTAATGCAGCACATGTGCTGGCAAGAATTACTTCCTCAGAATCTCTTTTTATTCCTCCAGTTGACTTGCAGTCCTTCAAGTAAAGCTAAGGCATAAAATAGTTTTTTTATCATTTTTCTAATTAACATGATATCTACCGTGGTTGTCCATTTCTACACACACACACACACAGCAGTGAGAAAGGTAATATCTCCAGCATTGCTCATCCAGCTAAGACTATTTCCCTGTGTATGTCATCATCTTTTGTCAGTTATTTTCTTAATAGCCATTCTGAGTGGGGTGAGATGCAATTTCAAAACTAATTTGAATTTTAATTTCCTTCATAGCTAAAGACATTGAACAGTTTTTTAGTCTATTATTGGAAAAGTGTACTTCTCATTTGTTAGTAGGTTGACTCAGCAGTATGTTATTTAATTCTTGAAGTTCTTTTTAAATTATTATTATTTTTTATTAGATGTTTTCTTTACTTACATTGAAAATTTTATCCCCTTTCCACATTTCCCCTCTGAAAATCCTCCTATCTCATCCCTCCTCCCCTTGCTCACTAACCCACCCACTCCTGCTTCCCTGTCCTGGCATTCCCCTATGCTGGGTCATCAAGCCTTCAGAAGACCAAGGTCCTCTCCTCTCATTGATGTCCCACAAGGTCATTCTCTGCTACATATGCAGCTGGAGACCTGGGTCCCTCCACGTGTTTCCTTTGGTTGGGAGCTCTGGGGGTATTGGTTGCTTCCTATTGTTGTTCCTCCTATGGGGCTACAAACCCCCTTCATCTTCTTGTATCCTTTCTCTAGATCCTCCATCGGGGACCCTGTGCTCAGTCCAATGGATGGCTGTGAGCATTCACTTCTGTATTTGTCAGGCACTGGCAGAGCCTTTCAGAAGAGAGCTATATCAGACTCCTGTCAGTAAGCACTTGTTGGCATCCATAATAGTGTCTGCGTTTGGTAACTGTATATGGGATGGATTCCAAGGTGGGACAGTAACTGAATGGCCTTTCCTTCAGGTTCTGCCTCAAACTTTTTCTCTGTATTTCGTACAATGGGTATTTTGTTCCCCCTTCTAAGAAGGACTGAAGTATCCATACTTTGGTGTTCCTTTAGATAACTTGGATATAAATCTTTAACACTGATGTACAGCTGAAAATGACTTTTCCTCACATGGTAGTCAAATTCTTGGTACTCTGGTGATCATTTCCCGTGCTATGAAAAAGCTTTTTTAGTTTGAAGTCATGCCTCTATCCGGAAGTATTTATGTTTTCATATGGCACTTTCAAAATTTCTATTCTTTCATCAAGTTCCTTGATCCATTTTGATTTTATACTTTGGCTGATATTAATAAACTTTTAATTTCAACCTGTGGAAATAATTTTTTTCTAGCACCTATTGCTAAATTACCTGTTTTTTTCCAGTGTGCATTTTCAAGAGCTTTGTCCCACATAGATAACAATAAGTGTATAGGTTTATTTATACACCATCTAACACATTTGTTCTGTTGTCTACATTTTGTTTGTTTGTTTGTTTGTTTTTACCAATAGTTTGCTGCTTTTAGATCAATTTCTGTAATATGATTTAAGATTGGGTATTATAATATCTCCAGCATTGCTCATCCAGCTAAGAATTACTTTAACTATTCAGAGCATTTGTGCATCTATATGAATGTTAGTTTGATTTTTATTTCTGTAAGGATTTTTGTCTGGATAATTCAGCAGCTGTCACCTTAATCATGGTCTTTTCACTTATTATCTCTTTCAGTGTCTCTATTCAGCACATTAAATTCTTTATTCTATAGTTCTTTCACCTTTTTTGTTAGGTTCATTTCTGGTTTTTTAATTTTGTTTTTAGCTATTATGAATGGGATAGGTTTCCTGATTTCTTTCTCAATGTGTGCTTTGTTGGTATTTAAAAAAGATAGTAATTTATGGTTTTTGGTGTTTTGTCCTGCAGTGTGCTGAGAGTATCTGTCAAGTCTAAGAATGTATTATATTTTCCTTAAGGTCTGTTAAGATCCACTTTGCAACTACATAAATTATATCTGCTTGCTTTCCTGTTTGTATCTCATTTGCTTATTTTGTTTTATTACTCTGAGACTTCAAACTTCACCTTGAGTTAACATAAAGAGAGGGAGCCTTTTATCTCATTCAATAGATGAGAGGCAATATTCATTCTCTTCTCTTCTACATTCAGAATTGCATGGAACATAGGGTTGTTGTATTCCACTTTTAATGATCAAGCATGTTCTTTTCATTTATTCTTTCTTTGGGTATTTTATAATGAATATTGATTTTTTTTCCAAAATAATCTTCTGTATTCATTGAAATGATCACGTAGCTTCTGACCTAAGTCTATTCGTGTATGAAGTCAGTCTAACCAACTTTTATATTGAAACAACTTCATATCCATGAAATGAAAACAAATTTGTCATAGTTTATGATTTTATTAGTGTGTTCTTGATTCAACTTATAAGAATTTTTTAAAAACATTTTATTTCTGCTTATCGGGAAAAGTAATTTACAGTTTTCTTTGCTGTCTTCTTAGTTTTACTGTCAGGGTAATTCTGGTTCATAGAATTTGGAAGTATTCCTTCCCATTCTATTTTATGGATATTTTTTAGGAGAACTGGTGTCTGTATTCTCTAAATATTTGATAGAGTTTGACATCTGATCTTGTACTTGCTTTTGTTGAAAAAAAATTGAGAACTGCTTCAATTTCATTAGCTACTGTGGGAACTTTGCATACATTGTAAATATCTCTTGATTGAATATTGTTAGGGTATATTTATCTAGGAGTTTATTAATTTCTTATAGGTTTACTTTTATATTATTTGTTAAACAGCTTTTGTTTATACTAAAAACTTATATTTAGAAAAGTGTATTTAGTAAAATATTAATTGATAAGTCATTGAAAATCAGAAAATTTTGAAAAATATAACATAGGAAGAACATTCAGCTAATTTTAATTCTTATATTTTTCTTTTTAACATAAAATTTAAATAATTCTTAGTGTAGCAGCATTTGTGTATAATTCCAAAAGAAGTTGTCATATATGGGTATCTACATAATATTTTTCTAAAAGAAGTACTGTAGAAGTTGAAAGATAAATTAGAGATTATATTCGTATGTTTATTACTTAAATGCATGCATCTCTCTACTGAAATGGATCTCCACATGTATACCATTTGTTTTTGTTGTTATTGTTGTGATTCGCTTAGGTATTTCAAGCAGTAAAAACAAATATTATAGGATAAGGCAACTTGTCCTTTAACATGGCAAGACCCTCTTCTGAGCCTTCTGGCAGCCTTCACATGACATAAAGGGCCCCAGTGATCCACTTATATGCAATAAAATTAAAATGTACTTCCAGTAGCTATCAAGGGTACCTTTACTGGTTCCTTTAAGAAGCAGAGATAAGGATAAAGATAGATGATAAAGATGAAGATGAAGATGAAGATGAAGATAAAGATAAAGTCCATAATGGTATTTTTAGTTGATAAGATCCAAAGAAGGTAAAGAGAAGGAAAAATGACTTAAACTGAAATGGGAGAATATATAAAGCAATTCAAGGTGCTATCTCAGTGTTTACCAAGATTTGAGGAAACCTAGGAAAAAGCAGGTTTGTTGTCAGCTTTTGAGTCTTCTTGAAAGATTTGCAAAGAAGACCTGATATTCAGTTTAGACTATCCACTAAACAGAGTGAGACGAAAGTGCTGTCCCCAGTTTCTTCTTACCACTTGTCTACACATCTGGGTTGCATCACACAGCCCATTTAAGGCTAGGAATGAAGTCCAAAACCACATGACACATTGAAGCCTTTTACCCAAGACTAAAGGAAGATAAAACAACCCAATGAAAGTAGAGTGTACAAAAGAAAAATGAGCTAAAGCTAGAGAGCATGCAGAGAGACAGGTAAGCACTATGCAGGAGCACAGAGGATGATGGGATTAAGGGGTGTGCTGTTTCATAATTCCTTCATATCCTTACCTGCTACAATGCTAAAAGCAGTACCAAGGGATTTCAGGAAAGACAGGAGTTTCCCTTAGAATTATTTGGAAAAATATATGTGTGCTTAGAAGCAAAAGAGTAACCAAGCAAACAAACTTACTCTCAATTCTAGCAAGGGTGTGATAAATGCAAGGGAGAGTTAAGTTGGTAAATCAACTCTTAAAGTTGGAGCTAAGAAAATGTTTATGTTCGAACTTCAGAAGCTCAATGGACCTGTGCTATATAAAGACGGAATGTCTCAGAAAACAACATTTAATAAGAGTGTGGTTGTGTTCATTCAGAGATGATGCACCTAACCCTCAAGAAACTGGAAGTCCCCGGGAATTTAGAGGTCAGGTGGGGTGGGGGTTTGGGGCATCCACGTGAAGATCGGGTGGGGTGGGGAGGAGTGTAGGATGTAGAGCAGACAGGGTGTGTGGATGGGGGGGGGCAGGGAATGGAATACAAAGTGTAAAAAATAAATTAAAAATAAAATAAAATTAAAAAAATAAGGATGTGGCTAAAATAACTCTTATTTAAGAAAATGAGTCTAACTGAATGAAGAATCCTTGAGGCAATCTGAAATGAGCCACACAAATGGTCAGGGTTCTCAAGGAAATATTGACTTTTGTAGAAATGATAGCTGTAACTATCACGTGAAGCTTCCCTGAGCCCAGAGGTGGTGACCTGAAGTGCTCTGGGCTAGTGTCTATGGAGAGGACCAGATCACAGTGGTTTCTGGTTTCCCTAGGCAGACACCTATGTTCTCCTTGAAGCCTAAAAGACTCAAGAATGGAGATTTGGGTAAGTTGGGGATGTTGTAGGATTTGTCGATGATCCAACTCATCGAGTTAACTCACAATCTGACAACTTAAAGGAAATGCCGCATGTAAATGACTCAGGTCCTCTGGAAGAGCAGCCAGTGCTCTTAACAGCAGAGTAATCTCTCCAGCCCTGGAGCTGTATTTTAAATGGCGAACACTGGAACCTTGGGCGAAGTCTATATAGAAATCCTGGCACATAGAGGTGAATGCTTCAGTGACATAGATATGATCCTGTTGTCTTCAAAATACTATCCCGAGATCAGCTATTTTTAGTATTTCTTGAATAAGTTTAGAATAAGCTGAGATGCTACTTTATAGGGGCATTGATTTTGATAGCAATTAAATATAAATTAGCTTTCTCGATTTCGCAGTATTACTAGGAAGCTGCCTGCAATTTAAACTTCACCAAGGTTTGATGTGACTATTTTTAAGTTAAAAGCATTAATGATCACTTGTAAAAGTCTTTCTGTGACACCTTTCCTTTCATGCTCTCACAGAAGAATTTTTCTCTCTTGAAAAAAAAGGCTTAAATCAAAAGTATGAATGTCTATTTCATGTTAAAAATAAAACCAACAACGATTCCAGTGCCACCCTGAAGTAAATGTTGAAGGAAAAGAGAAGGTGTGTGAGAAATTCAACGTGTAGCCATATTTGCTTCTGTCCAATTACTGTTAAAATACTTTGAGGTTTATTTATAGTGTAATGGGATGGCTGTATATGCCACTGCACTCCTGTCGATCTCAGGGACAACGTGTAGGAGTTGGTCCTCTCTTCTACCGTGTGGGTCCTGAGGATCAAGCTGGGGTCCGTAAGCTGTGGCCAGTGGCTTTACCTCAGAACTATCTCACCAGCCCCTCTGACAACATTCTTTCAAAGTTACAGAATGACAACTAACAGGAAAACCAGGTTTCAAGCAGATATTTTTGTTTGTTTGTTTGGGTTTTTTGGGTTTTGTTTGGCTGTTGTTGTTGTTGTTCTTGGTTTTTTGAGACAGGGTTTCTCTGTCTAGCTCTGGCTATCCTGGAACTCACTCTATAAACCAGGCTGGCCTCGAACTCAGAAATCCACCTGCCTCTGCCTCCCAAGTGCTGGGATTAATCCGAGTTTTTTGAGATTCCCACTGAATTCTTACCATTTTTTTCAAGTTTATATAAAAACTTTTCACAATGTCTGACCTACCTGTGGTTACAAATGAGTGAAGCATTTGAAATAGCTAGCTTTTAAAAAAATATATATATTCTGTTAAATGATTGACTATAGCCCCAATTACATTTTATAAAATAATACTGGAGGCACACTGTATAGTACACCAGAAGTGTAACAATTTGGGATACTTTCTCTATCAATATTGCTGCAGATTTTCTCTCACTTCTCTTTCTCATCCTTGTTTATTTATATTATTCTATCTTCTGCCTTCCCCTGAATGTATATTAGTAGTATTTTGTCTTTTTCTTCTGGCAGTATGTATAAACCCTACTCTTACTAGTGATTTTCATAACTAAATGCTATGATAATTTCAAACTATTTGCTCTGTAATCTATCTAATAATGTATATCTAAGTAAATTTGCAAGAAATAAAAAAGTGAGTGACTAATATAAACTAATCAAATACACTAAAAAGGATGTGAAGCTATAACCTACTCCTCCATTTCTTAGATTATGTTTTCTCCTAAAGAAGCCATTGTGAGTGAATCTTTTAATTATCTGATGAGCTCTCAGTTTCTAAACGATGTGAAACACTTTAACACTTTATCTAGAATAAAATGGCCAATTGAGTCACTTTTGTTATGGACTTTAATATTCACTGGGCAATTCCTATAGGGCTAGAAAGTGTTTTAAGAGAGTTTGTATTTTAAACATAATCTTTATAATAAACTTCTGGGTTAGTACTTTTATCATCCCTATCCTAAAGATTACAATAATATATACCAGAAATTTAAATAAAGTGCCAATTTTTATATAGCTTTTAAAAGGTGAAGGGTATCTGACATGCATGTATGAACTCTTAATATCCCAGAGTCTTACCTCTTAGTTTCACATTCTAGTCAGAAACTATTCAGAAAACTTGAAGTTGATAATAAAGTCTTCAGATAGAGCTTCCAACTATAGAGAGAAAACATCCATATTTTGTTATTTAGAGGCACAAAGCTCTTTATGTTAATATAGATTGACGTTTAAATCTTTGTCACTTTGTATTCCAGGAGAGGCAGGATCATTTCTCCTAATATTTAAAATAAATCTGCATCTGTTTTAACAAGAAAATGATGATTTGTGTCTGGGAAGTGCTGTATGCTGTGTAGTTAATGTGTATAATGTGTATGCTTTTAGTTTTTTGTTTTTGTTTTTGTTTTTATTTTTATGACTGAGCTTCACATTAAGAAAACATTTTCTATGGAAACATCTGGAAAACAGATCAAGCAGACAGGATTTTGCACAAGGGATTTTACTTAATTCAGCTGTTCTTTTTAAAAATGGGCCACCCTGCTCATGCCAACTGTAAGCATTTAAAAGCATATGAGCTGTAAAACTGTCTCTGGCTTAAGCAATCAGCTCTCCATTATTTTCAGATACTTTATCTATTACTAGCTGGATTACGCTTCATAACCAAAGCCTTTCATATTTCTACTGTCAGCTCTTCCCTGATGTAAATCACTGCTAGAAGTCCTTGTTCTGCTTGTCCTGAAGAAAAAAAATAATAATGATGCCACAGAGAACCTGTGGTAATCTGTATTCTCTGTAGCACAGAGACCTTACATGTTCAGGGCTGTGTGGAGAAACAAGACTTCTATGTGAGGATTTCTTAGTGTACAAACATAGTATGTGAAGAATAGCAGAATTGAGCCTAAAATAGTGGAGAGTTATTAATAATTGAGAGTTATTCTAAGAAGTACTGAAACACTGAGTATCTCTCACCCCCTTACTTAGTTTCTAGTGCTGGAGGAAGGAGGAGATCTCAATACATGTGCAGTTTGCAAAGCTCTACAGGTGTTTCCTATGTAATTTTTAGTTCTATATGAATGGGAGTTCCCAAACCTCATTTGACACTCAGCTTGGCTGGAATGCTAGACACAGAGGCTGTCTTCACCTCCTCAACAGGATATGAATTCTATACACATTGACTACACAGGAATGAAATTTGACTTATTGTTTCTCATCCTAAACAAAAATCAATAGAAAAAATGAATCAGAATCTTTGAGAAGACAATCTTTGAAACTGCAAGAGAAAACGAGTAGAAACCCCTCAAGATGTGGGCATAGGCAAGAACTTTTGAGACAGAATCCCAATAGCACAGGAACTTATTCCAAGAATTGACAACTGGATTTACAGGCTTTTAAAGTTTTCAAATACCAGAAGAAATGATTGCCAGACTGAAGAGGAATGGGGAAAAAACTTTGTCCACTTTATATCATGTTAGGAATTAATATATAGAGTATACCAAGAACTATGAGAGTTAAATACCACAGAAAACAAATCTGATCAATAAGTAAGTTAAAAATAGTGCGTATAGATGGCTTTATCTCTTTAAGATTTGCTGGCCTCTTGCACTTTATCATTTGAAAACTTCTATTCGTATAAACTAGTAAATGCATTAGTAAAAGGATGTAACTAATAATAATTGTATAATATTATCATTATTTTACATATTATTATATTATTATGATTATTATTATAAAATATTTTCCTGCATATTTGAATTTTATGAAGTTTAATAATACCAATAATTAATTTTGAATTTTTGTTGCTTATCCAGTATTCAATATATCATAGTATATTTTAAGAATTCTAGTGATTACTATGATATTTTAAGAATTCTAGTGATTACAATTACAGTAATGGATGCATAATATATATGTTTGAAAATCATATTTTTGACTTAATATTTAATTGATGTAAAATATATTTATAGTAATATTTATAATTATTTTAATTTTATATATTACTATTATTAATTATTATGTATGTTTGCTATAAGTATGTTGGGGTGTCCATAGCTTGACCATGTGTACAGATATCTAGGGACAATTTTGTGAACTCTGTTCTCTTCTAATGTTATGTGCTTTCCAGGCTGGGACTCAGGTTTACATGTGAGTAGTTTTATGAAATTACAATGAGTAAGTAATTTTGTTAGTCAACACATGTAATACAATTAGATAAATTTAAGTAAAAAATACATATATTATTACAATATTTATGGAAAACACTGAATTCTTCACTTGAATTTGTCTAACTGCTGTCTCCAATGCTTCTTTCTCCATTTCGTCCACTCTTCTGTGATCTGACACATAAACATAGCTATTTAAAGAGCACTCAGAATAGAACTATCCTATATACTTTCTAGGACTTTTAAACGTGGTTGTTATACACGGCCATCCATCTTTTCTGGAGCTGTGAGTGCAGACACTACTAGTATTAAGCTTATTTCCACACACAGACAGAGTTAGCTATGAAAGGTTGTGATAAGGAGTGGACCAGTATAGGATGAATATAATGCTTCATTCCATTCTGCTTCCCTATCTTCCTAAGGGTCTTAGTTGGCGTTTCTATTGCTGTGAAGAGACACCATGACAAGGCAACTCTTATAAAAGGAAACATATCACTGGGGCTGGACTAAACCTTCAGAGGTTTAGTCCATTATTGTCATGATGGGGAGCATGGTAACACACAGGCAGACATGGTGCTGGAGAGGTAGCTGAGAATACTATATCTGTATTGGCAGGCAGTAAGAAGAGATTGGCACTGAGATTAGCAAATGTCAAAGCCCACCCTTAGTGACATACTTCCTACAAAGCCACAACTACTCCAGTAAGGCCACACTTTTAATTAATGCCACTCCCTATGTGCTACTGGGGGCCAGTTTTTCATTCAAACCACTGTAATGAGGCTATAGCTATATCACTTCCCATGTTCATTTAAATCCTCCTTGGAATCAGTAGTCTGATCAATAAATAGTACTTGTGCTTGCTTTCTCTTACTAGTAAAGGATTAAAACCTCAAATTATAGTTTAAAATGAGAAAGATTTTGTTGTTGTTGTTATTGTTGTTGTTGTTGTTCTCATATGACAACCAAGAGTTGGTAATAAGTAGCTGTCCATTAAAGCCATTACAGCCACACAATAGTACAGCTGTACTTGATGTCAGAGAGTAGAGAGTGAGTTTCAGAACATCTTAGATTAGCAACTAAATGCTTTAAACTCAAGCCTGAAAGGAAAAATAGGAATATGAGAATAGGGTGTTACACATCAGCATAGCATCCAAACTAATACAGAAACCAAATGTACTGGCTAGTTTAGTGTGTCACCTTGATATAGTCATCAAGCTAGAGTCATCAGAAAGGAAGGAGCCTCAGTTAAGGAAATATATCCATATGATCCAGCTGGAAGGCAATTTCTTAGTGATTGATGGGAGAGGACCCAACACATTGTGGGTGGGGTCATACCTGGGCTGGTGGTCCTGGGTTCTATTAGAAAGCAGGTTAAGCTAGACATGTGAAGCAAGCCGATAAGCAGCACCCCTCTATGACCTCTGCATCACCTCCTGCCTCCAGATCACAGCCATGCTTGAGTTCTTGTGTCCTGACTTCCCCTAATAATGATTAGACTATGATCTGGAAGTATAAGCAGAATAAACCCTTTCACCTCAACTTGATTTTTGGTCAAGGTGTTTCATCACAGCAATAGAAATATTATTTTACATATGCCAAGGCCAACTCAAAAAGGACAAAGGTATTTAAAACTGACCATCTATGGTATTCATTTTTATTTTAGTGAATTTGTTATTATTTTAAATTTCTTTAGTGTGCCCCTGAAAATTTAATTTTTGATACATCATGTAAGTCATTGGGAATTGTGATGAAGTATAAGCGTTTGGTATATCATGTTCTTGGTAGTGCTGATGTAAAATCCTAAGATTCAGTAAGAAAATTCCTCAGGTTGGAGCACCTGAAGGGGTCAGTTTCCATGTAGCCACAAGGGATTATTTCTGTCTCAAGTTACTGAAGCACAGCAAGTGCCATGTGAAAGAAAATGTTTTTTTAAAACATTTATCTTATTTTTAATTATGTTAAATAGGTCTGTTTGCTTGTGCATGCTCAAGACCAGAGGGATCTGCCCTTGCTGGAGCTGGAGTTAAAAGAATTGGGGACCATCTGATGTGGTCACTAGGAATCAAAGGCGGGTACTCTGGAAAGCAGTACATGATCTAATCAGTGAGGAATCTCTCCATCCCTGAAATAAACTCTTCATGGGTAATGATCAGATGACTTTCCAATGCTACCAAAGCCATAAAAAGTCCTGGTTATTTATAGCATGTGAGTCTCATAACTCACTAGCACCTTTGGTCCATCAGCCTGTGATAAATAGGCTGCCTGAGATAACGTTTTTTCATTGGTTATTTTATTTATTCACATTTCAAGTGTTATCCTCTTTCCTGATTTCACCTCTGCAAACTCTGTATCCTATTCCCCTTCCCCCTGCTTCTGTGAGGGTGCTTCCCCACCCTACCACCCTCTCCTGCCTTACTGCCCTAGCATTCCCCTACAATGGGGCATCAAGCCTTCACAGGACCAAGGGCCTCTCCTCCCATTGATGACTGACTAGGCCATCTTCTGCTACATAGGCAGCTAAAGACATGACTCCCTCCATGTGTAATCTTTGGTTGGTGGTTTAGTCCACCGGGAACTCTGGGGGTCTGGTTGGTTCATATCATTGTTCCTCCTATGGGGTTGCAAACCCGTTCAGATCCTTCACTCCTTCCCTTAACTCCTCCATTGGAGAACCCATACTCAGTGGCTGTGAGCATCTGCATCTGTATTGGTCAGGCTCTGGCAGAGCCTCTCAGGATACAGCTATAATCAGACTTCTATAGGCAAGCCCTTCTTGACATCAGCAATAGTGACTGTGTTTGGTGTCTTTTGTTTTGCTTTTCTTTCATCTGATGTAGTGTGCATTTCATTGGTCAAACTTCTTGGGAAACAAAATATTTCAGCTTTCTCACCTCTGTAAAAATCCAGGACCATCTAACCTTCCACAAACTTGCCATGGGAATATGCTGCAAACTTACACTCTCCTTAGGAACTAGAAAAAGGGACTTTGATTCAATTGCATACCTGTGGGGATACAAAGCCATGAAAAGAGATTAGCACAGATGACCTTTAATGTGTTCTATGGAACTTATTTTTGAATCTGATAATTTGTGGATTTTGCTAAATTGGTTCCATTATTAGGGCACAAGGCACATTAAAGACACAAGAGAAAAAAAATCTCATGGAAAATTAAACATGATGGCTGATTTCTTAGCTTAGTAAACTGTATGATTTTGAAGGAAATTGAATTAGTACATTTTATCACCTTGTAGAAAATATCAACAAGATATTAGTAAAAGATTATCAGTGATTAAATTTCTGGGGACAACATTAATAGTTCTCTATGGCTCTCTTCTTTTATACCCTACTCTATGGTCACTTGAGAATGACATAGCCGTGCTGTCCTGTTACCTCAGGTCCTGATCCTGTGAGAAATAGCAATATCCCAGTTCTATTCATAGACACTAGGATATCTAGATATGTCTGTCACTGTGTTCCTAACTCCAGAACAAAAGTGAAATGCTATGCTTAAATTCTGGCTACTCCAGTTTTTTTTTTTTTATTCTGTGAGGATAACATGATTAAATCAAGAGCAGCATGTCCAGTCACACCCTTTGGAGGACTCCCCATTTTATATGTCTAGGTGGCTTCAGAGAAATAGTTGATGGGACAAAAAATTTGGTGTAAATACAGGAATAGTGATTTTCTGTTGTACAATAGATCTTTTGAAAGGAATGTAAACCCTGAGATAGCCTATTATTAACCAAATGATATTAACAGAAAATAAGATCAGTCTATGTGCTAGGGTGGTTAGGCTAACATTCAGTGATGGAAAGAGATGAAGTTTCTGTTCTACCCATAAGATAGTTGCAAAATAAAACTTTACTAATTACAACAGTGAGGATGTATTCATCTTACCTACCTGAGTACCTCTACTTATGTTGATAAAGACACATCAGAAACTTTAGGGGGTTGCTCAGAATCTTGCCTGTTATTTACTTTTCTCACATATGTGAAATTTTACCTGAGAAAAGCAACTAAAAAGTGGGAAGATTCATTGTGACTCCTGGTTTCAGATGGCTTTGGTTTGTCCTGGCAGGGGATGTGAAGCAGGAGGAGAGGCTTGGCTTGTGGCTTCAGGAGTGTGTTGCTGGCTATTTTACATCTTGATCAGAGCACAAGAAGCACAGCATGAGATCACAACCAGAGGATCTAACCTGGAGACATCTATCCTTAGTGAGTGTGGCCATGCTCCATACCTCACTGTTAAAATACAATTTTCCTAAGTAGCACTGCCAGCAGTGGACTCCGTGTTCAAACATAAACCTTTGGAGCATTTCTCACACTCACATCATAAAATCTATCACATCCACTTTTATATACAATTAAAACAATTTTTTAGGGTGCCGGAAATGCTGTCATCCCTACCAGATGAGTTATGAGAATCTTATCAAGACTAAAACACTTGGCAAGAGATGCTGAGAGAAACAATCTGTGCTAGATCCATATCTTTAGGACACAATGACAATGTATGTCCCAAGGGAAAAAGAATTATAACCTATTGTTTCACTGTTGGCAATAAAAAAATACTCATCCCAAGCTGACTCCACAGAGGATTAATTGATCATTGCTGGGAGGATGGGAGGTACAGAAGACTTACAAGTTCTAAAGCTTCTCACTTTCATTTCATTCTTCATTAAATGGAAAACCTAATGAATATGTAGGTTGACGAAGCAGATTTAGTGATGAGCTGTCATATCTTAATGTAGTGTTATGTACATAGAGAGTTCCCAGTACACAGTGGTTGTAATTTTCTTCTTTGAT
Organism: Mus caroli; assembly: GCF_978045245.1. Taxonomy (NCBI): domain Eukaryota; kingdom Metazoa; phylum Chordata; class Mammalia; order Rodentia; family Muridae; genus Mus; species Mus caroli. The sequence goes on from NW_028227264.1 coordinate 97,656,317, forward strand.
AACTAATACCCAATTAGTGGTGTTTAAGCCAATTCTACAGCAGCCTTCCATTGATCTCCATGTTTAGAGGAAAACCTAAGTTTGAAACTTTCATTCAGTGAATTTTGTGAATGTTAACAAGCATTCAGTAGCAGGCTTTAGTGCAGACAAGGTTTACCACAAACCAATAATAGAGTAAGTTCACAAGAATATACTATAGGGAAATATATTTTATTAAAGTAAAACATACTTCAATATGAATAACTTTATCATTTGTTCATTGAAAACAAATGTAACGAAACTGGAAGACATTGGCAAGGCTCAAAAAGCTCCTTAAGGTTGTCGAGTTATCAAAAAATAAAAATATCATTATTAAGAGAGTTCACTTTGTAATTTTAAACTTGAAGATTTTACCCAAAACTCTCTTCCTTTTCTTAGGTTAAATAGCTCATATATTAAGTTTGTCACACTACTGGTGGTGAACACCAAGCAATGAAGAATTGGGGGGGGGCACATAATCTGTACTCTTTACTCTGTGTCTTCATAAACAAATGCCTTAAGTTTTATGTTCAGACGAGTTTAAGCAACTAATGATTTTCTTCCAATTGCATTCAACCCCATGGAAGTAAAGGTCCCTAGACTTAAGCAATCAAAAGTACCATATCTTTGAATATTTCTTTTATATCTCACTAAGAAGTTAAAGATCACTTCTAATTAAAATACCTCTCCTGCCAACTATGCCAGATCGTGATTTATATTAAATTGCTTGGAGAAAGACTTAGGACAAATTTATTTCACTAAATTAGAAAATTCAAATTAAACAAAAATGGTGGCAGTACCTCTATTTTTGAAGAAGTTATTGAGTGTGGAGAAAAAAAAATAAGACAAAATCAGATTTAACTTCTTTGCCTGGTTTCTTAGTATTAGTATAACACTTCACACTGATAAAATTTTAGAAAACTTCAGAATTCTAATGATGTAAAATGTTCAGAATCTCAACGGATATTCTTTGGTAAGTCTAAAAGTGCAGTGAAATTTCATTCGATCTAACTATCATCTATCTATCTATGTACTCATCTACCTATCATCTATCATCTATATACCTATCATCTATCTATCTATGTATCATCTATGTATGTATGTATGTATGTATGTATGTATGTATGTATGTATCTATCTATCTATCTATCTATCTATCTATCTATCTATCTATCTATCATCTATCTATCTACCTTCCATCTATCATCTGCCTATTCATATATCTATCCATAAACAGACCATATATCTATTTAGCGTAGGACACAATTCTCAACACATATACAAATCCCAGAAATATTTCATATCTTCCCAACATGTGAATACCAAAGTGAGATGTGCAGTAAATAGCAGAGTGGATGACAGATGCACTTATTGACAAAGTGGGAATGGAGCCCCAGCCAAGCTGCATGGCTGATTCTTGAATAAGTATTGTCAACATATGTATGAACACCTCTGAGAAAAACTGTGTGGAACCTCATGTGCTTTAACTATATTATATGTCCAGTTGTTTCTCTTTAAGAACTCTCCTTTTTAACTGTGTTTTTAGCTTGTTACTATACAGCTTTGTTTGTTTCACAGGTTCCCTCTGTTTTCTCCCCTCAGAGCTTGATATTTTTATGCAGCATCTGTTCCAATTTGTTTTCTTGGCCAGTGCAGTCTGCATTTTTTTTTACCTGTACCATTATGGATTTTCTTCAAAGCACTGGTGGGGCTAAATTCACTAAACTTCCTCCCCAACATGTGTGTTTCATGTAGCCAACCATTTTAGTGATAGTAGGGAGTGCCAACATGTTTGAATGGTATGGCATTGTGTTAGGTGGTTATGGCATGGAGTGCTGAATTATATTGGACAGTTAAGGCTCTTTATCATTGCTTGCAACTAAATACGTCCATTCATTTTTATAGGGAAATTCATGTCTGGAAAATTTCTGTGAAGTGTCCACCATTCCTAGGTAGTTGATGTCCCATGTCTTTCAGATTTCATAAGTCTTAAAACACTGTAATGACAAAAATAGCAAGTCAGTTCTAATACACATAGCTTTAGAACATCTTACAAATTGCTCTGGTTTATATGTCTGGAGATTTAATGCATCCTAATGCATTCTAAATAATTTCTTCTCGACATTAATATTCATATGCTTTTGATGACACAAAATATATGCCTTGGAGAGAGTTCTTGTGGGGAGAAATACATGCTTCATGAGTCTTGTTCATTGTGAAGCTGATTTGTGGATAGATTACTTTTTTATTTTACCCCCAATTAGAGCTTTCTCACTTCTTTTTTGGTGTTCCTTTCACCTATTGAGACTCGAACTAGTAGTGTGCAAAAGGGATCTGCAACCCTATAGGTGGAACAACATTATGAACTAACCAGTACCCCGGAGCTCTTGTCTCTAGCTGCATATGTATCAAAAGATGGCCTAGTCGGCCATCATTGAAAAGAGAGGCCCATTGGACTTGCAAACTTTATATGCCCCAGTACAGCGGGAACGCCAGGGCCAAGAAGTGGGAGTGGGTGGGTAGGGAAGTGGCGGGAGGGTATGGGGGACTTTTGGGATAGCATTGGATATATAAATGAGGAAAATACCTAATAAAAATATTTAAAAAAAATTAAAATTCATTGAAGTCCCCAGGCTCAGTCTGATGTTTGGATGTGAGCATCTGCATCTGTATTAGTCAGGTGCTGGCAGAACCTCTCTGGTGATAGCCATATCAGGCTCCTGTCACCCAGTGCTTCTTGGCATCTGCAATAGTGTCAGGGTTTGGTGACCACACAGAGCTCCCAAAAACTAAACAATCAACCAAAGAGTATACATAGAGGGTCCCATGTTCCAACTACACATGTAGCAGGGGATGGCCTTATCTAGCATCAACGATAAGGGAGGCCCTTGGTCCTGTACAAGCTTAATGCCGCAGTGTATGGGGATGCTAGAGCAGTGAGGCAGGAGTGGGTGAGTGGGTGGAGGAGCACCTTCATAGAGGAATAAGGGGAAGGGGATGGGATTGGGGGTTTTAGATGGGAAACTGCAATGGAGAATATCATTTAAATGTAAACAAATAAAATGATTAATAAAAAATTCAAAATTCAGAATACTTTTCAAGTGGCTTTCTTGTAAAAATAGATAATTAAGGTTTCCTCTAAAATTCATAGCTTTCTATATTTTATTGGGTCCAACGCATACAGATATAATTGTATAAATACTTTGAACTTCTCCAAATAAAGTATCTTAGTTACTGTCTTAGTCGGGGTTTCTATTCCTGGACAAAATATCATGACCAAGAAGCAAGTTGGGGAGGAAAGGATTTATTTAGCTTATACTTCCATACTGTTATTCATCACCAAGGAAGTCAGGACTGGAACTCAAGCAGGTCAGGAAGCAGGAGCTGATGCAGAGGCCATGGAGGAATGTTCTTTACTGGCTTGCCTCCCCTGGGTTGCCCAGCCTGCTCTCTTATAAAACCAAGACTACCATCCCAGAGATGGCACCACCCACAAGGGGACCTTCCCCCTTGATCACTAATTGAGAAAATGCCCCACAGCTGGATCTCATGCAGGCATTTCCCCAACTGAAGCTCCTTTCTCTGTGATAACTCCAGCCTGTTTCAAGTTGACACAAAACTAGCCAGTACACTTGATCCCTTGTCAACTTGACACACAAACATATCACTAGTAAGCCTCAACCCTTTAGTTCTTATCCATCCCCAAGATCTAAATAACTTTAAAAGTCCCACAGTCTCTACATATTAAAAGTTCAATCCTTTTAAAATATCCAATATCTTTTAAAATCCAAAGTCTTTTTACAATTAAAAGTCTCTTAGCTGTGGGATCCACTAAAATATTTTCTTACTTCAAGAGGAAAAAATATCAGGGCACAGTCACAATCAAAAGCAAAAATTAAACTCCAACTGTCCAACGTCTTCGATCCAACTCACAATCTTCTGGGCTCCTCCAAGGGCTTGGGTCACTTCTCCAGCCATGCCATTTCTAGCATACACGTTGTCTTCTAGGCTCCAGCTGCCTATATTCCACTGCTGCTGCTGTTCTTGGTGGTCATCTCATGGTACTGGCACTTCAAAAACACTGCTGTCTTCCACTGTAACTAGGCTTCACCAACAGCCTCTCATAGGCTTTCTTCATGGTTCCAAGCCTCAAGTCCTTTGCATGACCCCTTCAGTCCTGGGCCGTCAATTGTAACTGAGGCTGCACCTTCACCAATGGTCTTCCATGGCCTCTCACAGTGACAAACCTCAGCTGCTCTGTGTGTTCCCTTCATGCCTTCAAAACCAGTACCACCTGGGTAACTCTTACACATTGCTAAGTCCAGACACAGCACAAGGTAAAACCTTGGCTATCTCTGGAACACAGCATCTGTGCTCTCAGAAAACACTTCCCAGAAGATGTCACCTCAATGATACTGGTCTCTTTTTAATCACCACTAATTTCTCAGTTCCAGCTAACCAGCATAAATCATCCCAGTAATGCAAAGGTTTCACTTTAGTAGTTCTGGTATCTTTTTAATCACAGTTGATTCTTCAGCCCCAGCTAACCAGAACCTCAGAATCTTCACAATCAAAATAGCAATGGCCCTGAAAAAAGTCTTTACTTTTCTCTCTGAAATTTCACAAGTCAGGCCTCCATCTTCTGCACTGTTCTCAACATTATCTTCCAAGTTCCTATACAACATCTCACAGAGCTCTTAACACCGAATGGATCTTCTAGCCCAAAGTTCCAAAGTCCTTCCACAGCTCTCCCCAAAACATGGTCAGGTTGTCACAGGAATACCCCCCTATGCTAGCACCAATTTGTCTTAGTCAGGGTTTCTATTCCTGGTCAAAACATCATGACCAAGAAGTCTGTGTTAAGTTGACACAAAACTAGCCAGTACAGTTACCTTTACCTTACCTGATGCTGTAGTAAAACACTGTGATAAGTGTATGTTATTCTGTCTCATAGTTTAACATTGAAGTTTATCATGGAGTTAAGGAAGTAGGACTCAAAGGCATAAAATAGCACCACATCAGGATACAAATAACAGAAAATGAATGCTATTTTGTCCAGTTGTAGTCTCCAATGCCAGTTAAGGAATACCACCACTGGCATTGCTGGGTATGCCCACTTCAGTTAATGCAGTCAGGATAACCCTGTAGGGAATTGGTTTTAATGTTTTGAATTAATCTGACCCTCAAAATCTGGAATCTGTATGTTCAGACACTAAAGGTTCTTGTCTCTGATTGTTTTTTATCAATCAATAAAGAGTCAATGGTTAATGGCTGGGCAGAAAGACTGAGGCAGGACCTTTAGATATACACAGTCTAGGATCTGGAAGAAAGGAAGGAAAAAAAAATTGCCGTGATTCAGGGGAGAAGGATGGGATATAAGAGCTGCAGGAGAGAAAGCCAACCAGCCATGTAAGAACTCAAGTAAATGCCCACTGGCCACTTCTCTGATTGGGCCTAGGGTACCAGGGGAAGTTTTAGGAGTGCCCAGCCTTTGAGGTCATCATGGCATATTATAAAATAACTGACGTATGTGTGTGTCTTTCATTTGTTAATCCAAAGAGATACTGAGCTTGTGTAAACATGTAACCCACCTGGAGCCAAAGAGGTGTAGCCAACTACTGCTACAAAATCCTTCATGATCTTATCTTCCATGTGTTCTAGACTCTGCCAAACTGACAATGAACATTACCCATCACATATAAGCAAGGATCAAAAGGAAAGAATGACCAAAGACTGGGTAACTAACAAAGAGGTTGAAATACATCAATTTTCTACAGCAAATTAATCATTAATCATTTGGCTAAATTCTATAGATTTAATTATATAGGTTTATATGTAAGATGAATTTCATGAAAACTTTGAATTCTTTTAAAGAAGTTTGCTTCAGAGTCTCTATATAACAGTGTTCTTCTTTTCTTCTTTTTATTTTTGTCTAAAACCCAGTAGAAAATTTTATTTCATAATTAGCTTATTTATTATTATTATTATTAATATCATTATTATTATTCTCTGACCCAGAATTGTTCCTGTCTAAAACAACTGCAGGGACAAAAATGTAGAAAAGCCCGAGGAAAAGGAGGTCCAGTGACAGGTCCAAATTGCGGTCCAGCTCAAGGGAATGCTCCAAGTCCTGACACTATTACTGATGCTATGATGTGCTTACAGACAGTAGCATAGCTACCCTCCAAGAGGCCCAACAAGCAGCGCTGAAAGAGTCAGATGTAAATACTTTCACCCAACCAATGGACAGAAGCTGGGGACCCCTGTGGTTGAAATAATATTCTTCAAATGACAGCAAATATACATTTAGGGGGTTAGTATTAGAAAATATTGCTATTTTAGGTTTGTGAATCTTCTTGTCCAAAGAATTAAAGAGAAACTGTTAATTCCATATCTGTTTGCTTTAGAGCCTAGGAATTTATACCTCCTGTTATAATAGAGGAGATGAACACCCCTGTCCTAGAACAAGAGTATGTGGAAATGGTTTTATCTTAATAGTGGGAGTTCCATGTTGTACCACATGATATGCAAATACTAAACTGTTGATAAAATAGTAAACAAAACTGCAAAGCATATGAAGGACAAGTCTCTTCTTTAAAAGATTCAAGTTCTTTGTTTTAGAGTATTAGGATTGTTAGCACATTTCTGCTTATATTATATGTGTTCTGAATAAGATTGTCTGACAGAAAATAGAACCCAGAATTCCCTAAAATGAAGAGTAAGTTCGAGAGGCTAGATTTACAAATATTGAAGACCAAACAATTAGATGGTCAACAAGCAATGAACAGACATGTGGTAAAGTCTGAATACAGTGAAATCTCAACATTGTGAATTTCATGAAAGTAAAGGCTGTGTGTGTGCAAATGTAAGAGCCAAGACCTCGTGTTGTAGGGAGAAAAGGAAACCTTCTCTTTCTTACTCCCCCAAATGAACATATCACCCTTCAACAGCACAGGGGGCAATAACATGGTTCATCTAAGTAGTGGATCAAAAATTACTGCAATTGCCCTATTTGATGACAAAGGTAAGTTCTCCATGTTTCTTCTTCAAAGGGCTTTGAACCACACTGAATGTGTAATTATATTGGAAGTGTGACTAGGTAGACAGGTATCAATATATCATCTATAACAGTGTTTCTTTTGTCTAAGAGGTAGTTCTGGCAGAAATTAACATATGAGTGAATATATTATGTAGCCATGATGCCATAAAAGGTGAGCAGACACTGAATCTAAAGAATGTGAATAAAACAATTGAGGGGAGAAAGAAGTAATGCTCTTTTTGAACTAGGGTATCTTTCTCTTACCATTAGACATCAGGAAGCTCCAGGGGCTTTGAACTACACAACATATGTCATTGGAACTCATGGGTCTTGATCCATCAGATTTACAATATATTGTATTATTACCTTCCTTGGTGCTTCAGCCTTCAGACAACACAGTGTCTTGATCTCCATATGTTAAGTGAGCCACTTTCTATAGTAAATTTTTTAAATACTTATATCTGTATCTATATCTATACCTATGATATATATATCATACACACACATATATACATATGTGTGTGTATGTATACATATATATACATGCATACATATATATAATTAAATATAAATATCTTATATATAAATATTACATATATATATGTGTGTATGTGTGTGTATATATATATATAAAAAAGGGTTTCCCTTTTCTCAGGTCACTGGCCTCCAGCCCAAGAGGGTAAAAGGAGTGGAAGAAATGAGCAGGTTCCAGATGGCCATAAGTAAGACAGAAGGACTTCTGGAGACAGGTTCAGAGAGATAGCTCCACTATTGTTTTAGAGGCAGAGTATATAATGGCTTTTGAGATTACAGGTAGGAAGGATTGATTGGTCATAACACAGTACCTAATTATATGGCCAGAAGGGCTGAACAGGATTTATGTGTTGAATCATTTGAAGCATTTGCAGGAAGCTCTGTCCATGGTCATCATCCAGATAAGTTCAGGCACTTGTGCTTAGAGACACTCCACAGATAAGGTCAGTGGAGAAGGGGAATCCCTGCTGAGAAAGGGAGTCCTCCATTTTGTACTGAGCTCAGAAAACTATTGGGACATGGGCATAGTGGTCTGCTACCTTAATAGCAATGTCTTCCAACACACATACACAAACATACACAGGTGTGTGTGTGTATGTGTGTGTGTATGTGTGTGTGTATGTATGTATGTATATATGCATGAATGTATATATGTATGAATATATATGCATGCATATAGATTTGATCTGCTGCAGAAGAAATATGTGACTGAAACAGACACCATGGACTTAACTCCTAACCCCTTGTTTATATATCTTAGAACCCAGATAATAAGGCCCTATGGTAAAGAATTTTGGCAGTTAAGAAAAGAAAAAAATATATGACATAGGTACAGCTCATCCTTAGGCTATCTATGCCCATTAATTCATAATCTAGGGTCAATGGCAATTACAGCGAGAGCTGGAAGCACAGCATCATTTCGCATTAGACAGATAACTTCTCTCATCATTGGGGAGCATCCCAAGGCTGGGGCTTCTCATGGAACAACTGATATCCTGCTTCTAAGTAGTTACCTGTACCTTCTTTGAGGGTGAATGTTGAGGGTGAAATGATGTGAGTGAGTATCCTAGAGAAGTAAAATTACTAAACTAGAGAAGGCCCCACTAGAAGAAAAAGGGTAGGGATGTGTTAAATTAGTTCTGATTTGCATAATCAAAGAAATGGGTGTCACTTTTTATCAGGTAGAGGATTGGGTCATAAACTGCATTTAAAATTAAGACACAAACATTTCTCCATGGAAGAAAAGCTTTGGAGAGTCAACTGGAAGTGATTTAGTTAATTTAGCAGAATACCTATGATGATCTAAAAATCCTCTTTTCTTCTAATGATGAAAATGCTTTTTTAAGAAATCAGTCCTAACTTTTTTTCAAAAGCACAAATAATGAAGTGAGACTGTATGTTAATTAATGAAAAAATAAAGAAGCAGCTGGATTTGGCCTATGTGGCTGCCATTTTGTTTACCCATGTATTGCACTAACAAAATATTTTATATAGTGACAACTATTTGCCTGACTTTCAAGTACTTGAAGTAAGAAAAAAAATATCTTCTCTGCAAATGTTTGCTGTAATTCTGTTACATTACATTAGAGTTGCCATGCTTTTGATTGGGAAGAAAAAGACATCATTGGCTTCAACCATCTACCAATCTTGAAAGAAAACAATGAAACAGCATAAGTTTTATTAGCATGCTATAAGTAGAAAGAGAAAGCCTGTACAATGTGGAAATCTAAAAGGGGAGATGAAGCCCTCTGTCAAATGGATTCTAGGAAACCTTCAGAGAACAGAGTGGCATGAACTTAGATTATTTGAGTGAGTTAATGTTCACCAAAACAGTTGTGTAGAACCAGTCACAGGCAAAGGATTTGAGATCAGTTACTGGATGTAGATGGAATCCATATAACATGTAGAAAAATTTTTATCAGGGCACATGAACTGTCTTCTTAATCTTAACAGTGGCAACGTGGGAAATAATGGTTATAGCAACCATTTATTGAATAGTCAGAGGTGAATTTACATAGATCAGTTTCCTGAAAAATAAGTGAATATTGATTTTCTTAGATATTCATATTACTAGTTATAGAAAATTGAAGTGTGTCAGTAGAAATGCGTTGTCTCAGAAACTAAACGTAAATACATTCACTATTTATCAATGCACAGAAGATAATGTAAGGCAGGCAAATGTGGAATCTATCTGTTACTTCTTCATCAAGTAGTTTGGGGTGCCTGTGGGACTCCTATCAGTGGAAATGGGTCTTTCTTTGATTCTTCTTCCTGCTCCTGGAATTCTTTCCTTCCTTTATATAGGGTTGCCTTGTGCAGGCTTTTGCCTTGTCTTATTGTATCTTGTTTTGTTTTGTTTGACTAACGACTCTTGAGAGCTCACTCTTTTCATAAAAGGAAACCAAGGGGATGTGGATCTGTGGGAGAGGGGAGATGAGGGATGGGGGCTAGCTGGAAAGAATACATAGAGGGGACACTGTGGTCATGATGTACTCTCCAAGACAAGTTTCTTTTTTTTAACCTTTTCTATTCCCTTAACATAGTTTCTTCTGCTTCTCAGATTTTAGCTCAAATCACCCTTATGATTCCTTTGCAAGAAGAATCTATTATCAATTTAGAAAGATCTTCATATTTGTATTAGGAATCTTTAACATATTAAGTATTATTTATATCTTTCTTATTAATTTTATAGTTATGACTAAAATCATGTTGGAGTTCAGTTACCAAACTATTGTACTTTGATGCTGAGCTAAAATTCAACACTCTGTGGATTTTTCTGTATAAAGTACCTTCCCCCTCCTGCGAAGGAGTATGAGAGAGAACATGTCTGGAGTGGAATATAGACACATGTTCCACCATGGGTTTTTACTCTTGCCCTGTGTTTCTGTCTGTCCTGATTATGTCTGCCTCTTCATCTCCATATGGATTAACTTCTCATAGCAGCATGAGTTGAATCCATTGGGTTCATTTCTCAACACAGTAAGAAGACATATTGCATAATTGTAGCCAGACTTACTGAAAAACAGGTACAATTTTAGGGGACATTTGTTTACTTCTTTGGTCATAGATTCCATTGTGAAACCATTTTACTCAAACAACATTCCATGAAGCATCTTAAGTTTGACAATATGAACAGTGTATGTTTAATAATACTCTCTCACATACCAAGTGCTTATCATTTACAAGTTGTTCTAACTTAAAAAAAAATAATGCTCCCAAAAGTTCTATGAGACAGAGAGATATAAATTTTAAACATGAGAAAAAAATCTGAGATAAGATGGGTCATATGACCTGTTCCAAATCATAAAACTATGAGGTAGAGGGGCTAGGGTTTAAATCCAGAATGTAAATATTTAACCACTACATTGTACTGTCTCTTTGATTAATAAACATGGTTTATCATAGTGGAAATACAAAAGCAGGTGAACCACTAGTTGTAATATAGCATGGCTTAGCAGGAAATAAACACTCATGTCATATATGCATATATATGAGCATATATGTGATATATATGTGATATACATGATAAATGCAGTATGCTCATGTGTATTCCATATATGACCTAATTAATATTCATATATATCACTAAATTAAGATTCTGAGATGAGAACAAAGCAAATGATACAAATTCAAATAACCAGTAGAGAAGAGAAAAGGTAAATGGTTTCCTTAGTGAGCTCTTGATGCATTGCAAACACCCAAATCTCAGTAGTGAGGAGCAAGCACATACTTGACCCTCTGACTTGTATGCTCCTTGAGGAGTAGTCATCAATCTGCCTTTTATAGCATGTTGCTTTTCTCTGGCAATGTGGCATTGGAGGAACTTTCTCATGAGACTGGACTGTTTGAGTGCATAAGGTACTCTCACACTGATCTAAATGAAGAGCCAGCAGTTCAGGAACAAGGGCTAATGTGTCAAAACAAAATAAAGGATTATGGAGAGCATGTAGAGATGAAAATCAAGACCATTTCATGGCCAGGTAGTAAATAATTTTGATTTAGTTTGCTGTTTAATATGACCTAATTAATATTTCCTGTGAAAAGATTATCTAATATTATTGAGGTTTAATGACTATATTGTCACAAGGTTTTCTGAAACATTAGGTATATTTAACTCATGTATGTTAAGAATCAAATCCATTTATATGACAGAACAAAAAAAATAGTAGGAGAAATAAAAGACAAAGTGACCTTGAATTTTTAAACTTTCTACATTAGGATAGGAAAGATAAAAATTTTGGGATAGCATTGGAAATGTAATTGAGGAAAATACGTAATAAAAAAATAATGATCAATGACAGCAATCTTCCACTTGTTTGGCAGCAGCATCCAAACGCTGAGGGAATGAATGAGAGTGACTTACTATGACCGAATGCAAACATTTGAGAGGGCTTCAAAATGCTACCTCACGAAGCAATGTAAAATGAAATGATTCCTTAGTCCTCCCTGATGGCATCAATTCACAGATCCAGTTTAATCTGTGATCTTAAAAAATATACTCACCAGTGCTGCAATGAATATTAGGTATAGCCAAGTGTTAAGAGAGATGCTGGAGTTTCCCAACTTAAAACTGAAGCATTTGTATCCTGGGTATTCTGTACTCTTTTGGCTAATATCTACTTATGAGTGAGTACATACCGTGGATGTCCTTTGGGTCTGAGTTACCTCACTCAGGATGATAGTTTTAGTTCTATCCCTTTGTCTGCAAAACTCATGATTTCATCATTCTTAATAGCTGAGTAGTATCCCATTGTGTAAATTAACCACATTTTCTGTATCTATTCTTTTGTTGTGGGACATCTGGGTTGTGTCCAGCTTCTGGCTGTCACAGGATATCAAGTGGAGGGATTGGGTTACCATCCCATAGTCAAAAGCTCTGACTCAGAACTGTTCCTATCAGAAGGAACTTCAGGGACAAAAATGGAGATGAGCATGAGAGAAAGGAGGTCCAGTGACAAGCATAAACTGGGATCCAGCTCAAGGGGAGGCTCTGGGGCTCTGACACTGTTACTGATGCTATGGTTGCTTGCAGACAGGAGCCTAGCATAACTGCCCTCTGAGAGGCCCAGTAAACAGCTGACTGAGCCAGAAGAAGATGCTTACACCCAACCAATGGACTAAAGCTCAGAACCCCTGTGGTTGAATAGGGGGAAAGCTGGAAGAAGCTGAGGAGGAGGGTAGGCCCATGAGAAGACCAGTAGTCTTAACTGACCTGGACCCCGAGATCTCTCAGACACTGAGCCACAACCAGGCAGCATACACCAGCTGATATGAGGCCCCCAACACATACAGAGCTGAGGTCTCCCTGGTCTGGTCTCCATAAGAGAAAATGTACCTAACCAATGAGAGACTTGAGGTCCCAGGGTGTGGGGAGGTCTAGTGGGGTGGGGGTGAGGGGATGGAGAAACTCCCTTGGAGATGTGGGTGGAGTGGGGAGGGAAGGAGTTATGTGATGGGCAAACCAGGAAGGGGATGAAGACTAGACTGTTAAAAAAAAGGGGGGATTAAAGAAAAAAGCAGCTGAAATATTTGAACTGCAGGAAAGACTAGGTGGTTGAATGCACACTGGAGAGGATGTGAATTCAGCTCCTAGACCTCACACTGGTTTGCTCACAGCTGCTTGTAACTCTAGATCCAGGGGTATCTGATGCATTGGTCTCCTATGGGTACATGCATGCACATGTGCACACCTGCACAAAGACACACAACATACAGGGTCACAACAAACATTATACATGCAATCTATTTAAAATACAAAACCAAAACCCAAAACCAAGAGCATTTGATTTTATTTGAAGCTGTAAAGAATGCTAGCGTGGTGATATATCCTTGCAGTCCCAGTTATTTCTAAACTCAAGTGGATAAGGCAGGAATATAGATTTACATAGAAGTTCAGGGCCACCATTAGCAATATAAGAAGACCCTGTCTAAAGTAACACACGCACAGAGAGAGAGAGAGAGAGAGAGAGAGAGAGAGAGAGAGAGAGAGAGAGAGAGAGGAGAGAGAGAGAGAGAGAGAGAGAGAGAGAGAGAGAGAGAGAGGAGAGCAAGAGGAGAGAGAGAACTCTCATATTTGTCACATGTGTCACAAAGATAAATTTTAATGATATAGGATTATTTCAATAATAGCTTTCATTGTCTCTCAAATATATCACACACATTATTAATAGGAAAAATATTGGGAACTTACATCTCTTTTGTTGATTTGATCTTCTCCATTATTAGTGTAATGGAAGCATCTATAGTTTGAGGATCAGAATCGTGCAATATAAAGGCAAACTAGAATGAAAAGCTCTCATTTTTGGTACTGTGATAAAACCTTCATCAAAGCAATGTGTTTTTAAGCCAGGCTCTAACTAAAAGAATATTATAAGGTATGTTAACTACCTTTAACATACCAGCATTCAAGTTAGCCTATGAGAACATAGATTTCACTATCTATAATCAGGGATTAGAAAGACTCAGTTATAAAAGGCTCATGATTCAAGCATATGTATTCAAGTTTACATCATGTGAACAGGAAATCAAATAGTGGCCCAGGAAGATGTCGAACTGTGTCCTAACCTGACTGGGTGTGGTAGATTATTGAGGAACCTAGAACAGGGACAGTGTGCTTAGCTTTCTATTGGAACTGATATGGAGAAAGTAGGGTATCTTTGAGAAAGTCAGGGAGCATTCTTGGCTCTTGATGAACTCAGTTTGCAGGACTGGTGGCCTGTAACATTCTACAGTCACCAAAGCCAACACAAGCCAGTGCCTTCCACATTCCTGTCCCTTGAATTTAAAGACTCAAGATCACCACTGCCCCAATGGACAGAAACAAGAAGCTGGATAGCCAAGAGACATAGGGTAAAACCAGATGAGAAACTTCCTCCCCAAAGCAGTGAATTGATTCTAATGATATTCTGCTATACTCAGAGATCAGACCCTAAGCCTTTGTCATCAGAGGTGCTTTATCCAGGATCTGATGGTAACAGATGCAGAGGCACACAGTCAAACATTAGGCAGAGCTCAAGAATCCTGCAGAGGAGAAAGGAAAGATGGTAGGGAGGACTGTAGGATCCAGAAGTGTCAAGGACACAAGACCACAGCTCACAGAATCAACTAAGAAGGGCTCATTAGGGCTCACAGAGACTGAAATGACAATCAGGAAGCTTGTATGGATATGAACTAAGTCCTCTGCATATGGTCTAGTTGTGGAGCTCAATGTTCCTGTGGGACTCCTAATAGTGGAAGGTAGTTGTCTCTGACTCTTTTTACTGCTCATGTAAAAAGAGTCCTACTGGGTTGGCTCATGCAACCTTCATATATAGTGATATGCCTTGTCTTATTCCAACCTGTTATGCTATAAGTTTTCTTGATATCCCTTAGAAGTCTGCTCTTTGCTGAAGGCAAATGGAGACATAGTGGATTTGGGAGAGAGGAAAGGTGCATGAGAGGGACTGGGAGGAGTGGTGAGAGGGGAAATTAATTTACTTAATTAATTAAAGTCAAGTTTATGGACCACAGTGTATAATTTTTAAAAAGAAGTTTATTCTAGATCCATAAGTGAGACTTAAATCGAGAAGGCAGAGCTTCTACATAGCAGGAGCTGGTCCCCAGGTATGAGATATCGCTTTGTGTAACCAGCCAGGTGTAGATATGGCCACATTGGATGGACACATGGAACAGGGAGGAATGGAAGAGAATATTTGACCCATTCACAAGGACTCCAGGAGCCTCACAGTTCCAGTTCCAGGAACATCCTCAGGAATGGTTTCCAGGAATGATGTTCTCATTTACAACAAGTCAGACTGAAAAATCAGGCCTTTCTTCTGGTGTTCCTAGGTTCTGGCCAGATTAAAACCAAAAACACTTGGGCTAAGAACTTCTGACATTTCCAGCCTCTAGAAGAACAGAACTTCTCATAGGTCCAAAAACATTTCTGGTTGAGCCAAGAAAACAAAAGAAGATGAGCAAAATAAAACAACAACAAATTACAACAACAACAATAAACAAGAAAAAGAAAAAACACCAACCATTCAAGTTTTGGGTCCTTTACCCTAAACTGCTGAGGCTATCAAAGGACAATGGCCTCCTTAGGCCATTTAGTACTTGGTACCCAGTTGATAGAACTTTTTGGGAAGGATTAGGAGATATGGTGCCTTGTTGGAAAGAGGTGTGTCACTGAGGGTAAACTTTGAAGTTTCAAAAGATTTGTTTCACTCCCAACTCCCCATCCCCCTCTGTGTCCTACTTGAGGATCAAAATGTAAGCTCCTGAACCATACACAAACAACTACAGGCAACTGAGGAATGGTGAAAGTAGGAGAAATAGTCTTGCCTAGAGAATTTGGCAATTAGTTATTCAGTACCTTGTGTTCATCACTGAAAACATGCAAACATATACCATTGTGCAAACTGAGCAGGTTGTATTTACAAGTATGTATATATACACATATATACATGTAACAAAGGTTATTATACATTTGAGAGAGAATGAGGAGGGGTATATCTGAGGACTTGGAAGGAGGAATGAGAGGGGGAAATGATATAATTATATAATAATCTCAAAAATAAAAGAACTAAAAGTAAACATGTACATTTCAGCTCCTTGATCTCTCATGATGAACACTAACCTTCTACAATCATAAGCCCAAATTAACTTGCCTTGGTCATGCTGTCATATGACAATAGAAAGGTAACTAAGGCAGCTCCATGGCCAATTTCTGTCTCCTGTTATCAGTCCCCCCCCCCCATCTGTGATATGAGAGATGGGAACCTCTCACAGACAACAGATGAATAGATGCCTAACTCCCAGACCTCCATGACTTCCATGGAGCATAGGCATCTTATGTTCAGCAAGACAAAACCGACCTCATTAGAAGTCGTTAGACCAGTACACAAAGTGATCTGGGCCATGGTTGCAGTAGAGACAGCAGGCAACAAAGATAGTTTTACCAGATTATAATACACAGACCTGGGCACTGGTTACTTAGGTTCAGACCCCTATCCTCTACCCTTAATAAGTATAAGAACCTTATTAATGGTGGAAAGAAAACAAAGGAAAACTATGTGGAAGGAGGAACAAAGGCATGCAATGTATTTTCAACCCAAGTGGATCTGCAGGCAGTAAGGTAGTCCTGGCCAAGGACTCTTCTATTTTTCCTTGATACACTCCTCAGTTATCAGCTGATATGCTGGGGTGGAGCCACACCACCTTAGTGAGGGGTGCCACTTTATGGTGTCTAGGCAAGGGAGTTGCACCCATCCCTTAGACTGGTGTGACTGATAAGTTCTTGGATGTGGTTTTCCTGATATGAATTTTAATATATTCATGTGGCCTGATAGTTACATTTATCCCAATAAACTTATAACTGAATTTCTTTCTACCCCAGGGAATTCATGTTTATGTCTGTGATGGATGGGTAGTACAGTTACCCATCCACCAAGGGGTTATAATCATCCGTAAATCCTTCATCCCTCAAAATGGAGTAAGAAGCTACTTGTAAAATGGAATATCCTATGGCAAGGCTGAAAAAACACTATTCTGTACAATGTGGAATAATCTAGAACAGAGAATAGTCTGATCTCGGTGTAGTGTCCCTGTTCTGCTTTAACAAATTAATAAAAACAATTACTTTAATCAAGATGCATTCATTATTTAATATTTTTGGGTTCAGGGGTCTCAAAAAGGTTTCTCCAAGTCACAATTAAGTGGGTTTAACTTGTCAAAAGAGATACCCTCCTCAGATGGCATGGATAACCCATGTTCTCACCTGTTAGATCTTTAAGAGACAAGATATGCACATTCCTTCTGGTCACATTCCATCTCAAGTAGAGATGAGGTTGACAAGAAGGTTTAGTTGGTAAAGGTGCTTGCCTCCAAGATTGAAAACTTGAGTTCAGTCTCAGAAAGCCACATCATAGAAAGAACTAACATATCCAAGTTGCCTTCTGCTGTAGAAGTGCACGGGTGTGGGCACACACACACACTCAGTGAATGAATGAATGAATGAATGAATGAATGAATGTGAAAAACATCTCAAATAGACAGAGTATGCAGAAACTTTTCCCTCGTATCCTACCACCTACTATGCCTTTCTTTTTAGTTTATAAGGTTCCTATGTGAAGTATCTCCCACAATCCTAAATGATCAGTCCATTTCAAGGTCAGTTAGCAAATATGCATTCTATTTGTCCTCTGCAAATTTAAAAGCTATTAATGGTATCTAGGTGTCTTTGGAAGCCTATTGCTCTTCCTAACATAGACTTGATACTGTTTTTCTTCCCCCTTCTTTAAACCAAACTGTTTACCCAGATACCATCTTGGCATATTATGAGGAAAAGAGGAAATAATATAAGAGGTAGATTTTTTTTTCTCTCTGAAAGAGAATATGATGCCAAAGAGATCACGTAAAGCTTTAGAGAGAGAAAAGCCTTGGAGGCTTTGTTTAGAGTATAAATTCTCTCTTGGTCCCCTCTGTAGCCACCTCCATTTCTCAATTACTTTTCGGTGGGACAAAGGCTCTGGGATAAATTGAGATCAGTGACTGAGAGAGAGGGGCTTGGTTTTCTTTGCACATCTGAAAAATATGTGAGTTAAATCTTTGAATATGTCAAACTGCTGATTATAGTAATGACCTTTAATAATGAAGTTTTAAAAACATAGCATATTTATCTGACACCTCACAGAGCCTTCAAAAAGAAATTTGAGCATAGCTCCTTGGCAGATGATGCTCACACACCACACATCAACTGCCTTGCTCCTCAAACTAAATAACAGCAATCTGGAGAAGTCTGGAGTCAAGACAAGAACCCAAATTCCTGGCCTCTGGCTCAGTCAGTGTTACTGTACTGAGCAAGATTTAAATAAATAAATTTTCTAAGGATGTGTTATATTATATTTTACAATAAGCTTTTTCTCTTAAATTTTCAGGACATTTGTCACTCTGTTTACCAGAATTGCTATGTACAGATGGAAAAACTGAATGTCAATCCAATGCATAACACATTGTCTAGGCCTTCCACAGATATTTGCAAAAACAAGTATATGGAAGTACTTAGTTTTTAAAAAGCATCTGAAGAGCTAAGTAGTTCATGAGACATTGCCAGAAGAGATGTACTTAAGAAGTAAAGATGTTGACTGTATGTGGGGCATGTCTTACAAGCTGGGATGCTCTGTCTAGCCTCAGAGAGACTTGAAGTGTAGCAGGCGGTTGATAGTCAGGAACCCCCACAGGCTCAGTGAAAAGGCTCAGTGGAGATGGAGAGGGTGGACAGGGAAAGTATTGTGGGAAGTGGTGACTAGGAGGGGGGCAGTGAGTGGGATGTAAAGTAAATAAGTAAAAGAAGGAGGAGGAGGGGGAGGAGGAGGAGGAAGAGGAGGAGGAGGAGGAGGAGGAGGAGGAGGAGGAGGAGGAGGAGGAGGAAAGAAAAGATGTTAAGATGTAAACATTGGACCAGTGTCAGATGTTTCATGAACTTACTATGTGGAAAGAAAAAACAGTATTTCAGAAAATTCACTGAAGAAAAAAATTTCAAAGCATTAACTCCAGTGAGTGATAGTGGACTGTGAAATTAAGGAGAAGGTGTTCTAGCAGTCTATAAATAAAGAAAATCAAAGTGGTGGTAATGGGGGCTTATCGTTACCCAGCTGAAAACCGGAGTACATTAAGTTGATGGAAAGGCACCTGCAGAATATTGTGGATGCTGGTTCAGCAGAAAAGGGTGATGCCCATTTGGTTAATTGGCAATCACTGACAAGGAAATGGAGGGGAACAGCCACTTTTAATCAGGTTTTTCTTTGTAGGTAGAATTTCACTCAAGAACGACAATACAACTGGGGATAGCAGATGAAACCTAAGGTTCCCTCAAAACCACCAAGGAAGAAATATGCTGGAAATCATGATGTCAGATATAATTATCCTTAAACCAACGTACCAGCACTTAGAACTCTGGGATGCGAGATTGCCATATTTCAGACTCTATGAAGCAGCAAAAAGAGAAAAATACCAACCAATTCCTATTTTCCTGAGTTGCACCAGCTAGAGCTACACTGAAATAATCCAAAAGATATTCTGTTTCTAGGGTTTTTATTTTTCCCTAGTATTTAATTAACTTGTGCATGCTCTAGAAGTCAAATTTCTTTGCCCCAGAATTGCAGAAAGCATGGCTACTCTTGCTGTTTCTGAGAAGGTAAGCTTTGCCAGGGTTCTACAAGCCTTTGCCTAATAGCTCCTAATGCGGGCTACCTTTCACTAACACCCAGTTTAAGTATAGCAAATCTAGGCATATACCAGTCTATTTATCTTTCCATTTCACAGGCTTATCTCCAAGAGGAAAGGAAGACAGAACTGCTGCTGCAGAGCACACTGCTGTTTCCCTTGGACCTGCTGGACCACAGCCGCCTTGCTCAGACACACCTCCTAAAAGGAGGCCTTTTGAGATAAGCAGGTGATGGCATGCCCAAATGACAGTCTTGGGCCCCTTCAACGTCAAATGACTGTTAAACTTGGTGGTGGTGTTGCGGGGGCGTGGGGGGGACGACTTGCATAATATTGATGTTTATACCCTCAAACATTCTGTACAGACTTGCTCTGGAGATTTTAATCCATCAAGCTGGTTCAACTATCCCTTGTCTGCCTGGCCATGACTCCTTACTACTCCTCTGGCTTACCTTGTGTTTTATTTTGATGCTTACACGTGCCCCATCCAAAATTTTAAATACAGATACGATAGGAAGTTGTTGCTTCAAAGACACCTCTCCCTTATAAAAACAAAAAAGGAAGAACTGTGAGGCAAGTGGACCATGCCACCAGACAGAAGAACTGGTAAGGTTGAGTGAGCCCAAACCCCATAAATCTCAGAATCCAGAACAGTTGGAATGGGACCACTTCCTGCCTGCTTCTACCTGCTCTAGGACAAGTACCCACGACTCCACTGAGAGGACCATGCTAATCAGTCACTGTAGCATAAAAGCCTGGAGTTTCCCATGCTAATGAGGTATCGACATCAGTCCTGAGCATTCAGCCAATGAACTTCCCTTCCTGGGCTAGGTGTAGGAATTCACATCTTCGATGAAATAAAGCAGTTTGAACAAACAAGGATCATCTCTTCATCAAGAATCACCCCAGGGATGTCTTTTCTGTAAAGACCTAAATCTCCCTGAGAAAGTCTTTTCTCTCCCAGATCCTCTTTACTCTAGGCACTCACTGGGACCAAACCGGGTTCTGTCCCAGTCCTGAGTTCAGCCTTGCCCTTCCTGCCAAGCAAGGTATGCCCGGCGGTGCCTGAGTACTTGGGAGTCTGGGGTCCACAGCAATCGTCCCAAACTCTGCTGTTTCCCACCCAGGGGAACATGGAGTGAGGACCCCCGTTATAGACTGTGTTCTGCCTCACCTGAGTGGCAGACATGCAATCTGTCAGCTTTAATTTTTATCTTCTCATGTTTACCAAGAATGAAAAATGAAAAGACGTCACATCTGTAGGTACACCTGCCCTTTGCTTCCTGATATTGTTTGACCTTGGAAAAAATTAAAAATTCTAGAGAAGTACTATACAAAACGAAGATTGTATAAACTGAGAAACACTAAAATGAATATAAATAAAATGTTATATGTTTATTTAAAATATTATTTTTTCTGGAGTATTTACAAATATATATTGACATCTAATATTTCCCATAAGAGCCTTGAGAACAACTGTCAACTGTATAAGCACATACACATGTGCACAGGAGTGCAAGCCCTCATAACAATAAAGAAGGCTATCAGGTAAAGTTCATGGAAAGAGAACGTTGAAACAAAGACCAGGAGGTGGGCGACAGAGCCAGAGGGACGTGGAGTGTAAAGAGAAAGCAAACGATCCTAGTTCATTGCTGTTCAGGGAAACAATGATTCGTTCCCCAACTCCACAGCTCAATTTAGTCACAGGATGTTTTACTGGCACCTCAACGTTTACATCTCTGGCTGCCCATCGTAGCATGCATCTCCATGTTTCACGGAAACCCCTGACATTCAGCTCTATTCTATGTTTAAAGCATATAAAGTAGGAGGAGCTATCTGCACACCCTTTCTAGTATAAGGATTCTGATATTGTAGTATAAGCATGGGCTGTGGGAAAGGAAGGAAAAGAAGGGTAGATGTTTCTTCATGGGGCATCATTTTTACTCAAGAAAGTTCTGTATGCACTTTGGAGACCTGAGGATTTAAATTATCCCTGGGCTTCCAGCTTTTTCTTTAGATGCAGTTTTATTTTAATAACATATTTCCCTTCTTAACTTTATTTATTTATTTTATGTGCATAGTTGTCTTGTCTTCGTGCATGTCTGTATAACACGTATGTATCAGGTGCTCTGGGGCATCCTAGAACTGAAGTTACAGATGGTTGTGAGCAGCCAGATGGGGGCTGGGAATCCAACCCAAGTCCTCTGGAAGAGCAGAGCAGCCAGTGCTCTTAATCTCTGTGCCAACTTCCCATTTCTCATGACCCTAGTTTGTTTCCTTAGAACACTACCTTTTACTGAGATTTAGAGCAGAAATGGTCAACAGATATTTTCCTCCAGTATAAGCATTCTTTTCTCCTCCTAATCATCACAAACCAGTATCGTAACAGGAAATGGCTGACCAAAGAAACTGTGGTTTAGCACAAATGTTGTTACTCTAGTGACCTAATCCCTTGGCGCCTACACAAATCCCCATTGCTGTTTGGTTCCCCCAAGCTTTGTCTAGCAGAAGTTCCTCTGGTTTGTGTCACTATTTAAATGTATGCGAAAATCACTGCACATGTCTTAAAATGCCATGGTTTTGTATATGACTTTCACAAGTTTTAGACTGGAGTTAGTTTGATTTTCCTCATAATCAACAATAATAAGGTAGGTTAAGAGAGAGGTGGGGATACTTTTGTGTTTTAATTTGTTTACTGTTTTTAAAGTAGTCATATCTGAAATACATCTGTATCTTTTACGGAGTTTACCTTTGCATGCTTCTACAAGCAGGAGCTATTATGACTGTCAAAAATTAAGAATCTGAGCTTCTAGAAGTTAGGGTGATTTGCTGAAGAGTGAAGCTGGTTAGGGATTACAGAGAGCTGTGGAGCCACAGTCAGAAAGATCCTTCCTACAGCCTCCTTTACAAGGCTGTACTACCTCCTTGACGAAAGAGCCAAATGCTGTTATAGAAATGCTTCTTCTATCCACATCTTGAATCCTCAGGTATGAAGAGGATTATTACTGGTCTTTGTGTTGTGGAGGTATGCTACAATATCTCAGATCTAACACCAGCTCCCTACATATATGCTCGTCCAATGGATTAATTCTGGAATACATTCATTCAGTAATGCTTATGAATCAACCCATGATGGTATGGAACAAAAGGCACCAGGTGATATATATATAGATGCATGGGTGTAGGTAGGGTGAAATTATATGCTCTGCAAATTTGGACAAAGCCTTCCAATCTAATAGGAAGTGTTGTGGTGTGCTTACATTGCCATGGTTGAAACGCAGATGGTATAATATAGAGTTGAATCGTTTTGAGTGTTTGAAAACAAAATCAACAGAATCAACATGATTAAACGCAATACCACAGAGCGTTGTTTCATGGCTATGTTTTTTTTCTCATCTTGTTAGTTCTGAGAAGATTCTCTGTAATGTGTTTTTATTGTATTCATTCAGTCTTCCTCTCCTCCCAGATTTACTCTCACTTCACTACCCACCCAAATACATGGGTTTTTTTGGTTGTTGTTGCTGTTGCTCAGGTTTTTCTGTTTTTGTTTTTGTTTTACAGTAAGTTGGTACTGCCTATGTATTTTTGGATATGTGGCTTCCTCTACACCATGGTGCCATATCCTTAACAAAAACCAACTTTCCCTCTCTCAGCAGCTATCAATTGTCAAACATTCCCTTAAATAGGGTAAGACTTCATGCCAACACCTTCCCCATCCCACTCTACATCCAGGAATGTTTATTCTCCTAAGGACATAATTCTTATAGAAATATACATAGTACATAAAGCTTATACAAAATGCTGAAAAAGACCATGTGTCAGAATCTATTAGCTCCTCAGTCAGCAAACCCTGACAAGTATCCTGGGATCCAAACCCCAGTCCTCAAAAGAGGATCAAGTACGCTTTAACTGCTGAGCCATCTCTCTGGCCCCTCTAATTGCTTCCTGCCATTAAAATAATTTGACAATAAAGTTAATTGCTGTCTCCTTGTCTATTTCTCTTATGCATAAAATATGAATTTAATGTACTATAATATTTAATGTGCAATATATATAGCATTAGTGCAGCCTTGATAGAGCCTCACCATGTGTCCCTCAGTCAGTAGTTTAGGGTAGAGATTAAATATTTCAGAAGTTATTCATAATATTTGTTAAAAAAATTTATTCAGATGTGTGTACATGGATGGGTAGATAATTGATAGGGGACAGATGATAGACGATAGATAGGTAGGTACAAACATACATACATACATACATGACAAATAGTATAGCTTGTGTTTTGTCTGTGTGTGGCATACACATATAATTTTTCAGGTATTCACACCCATGACAATACATATTATATGTAGTACAAAGGCAGGATTTTCAATGTCTTCCTCTGTTCTCTTCCCATTTATCTTTCATTCTATCCCATTAAGATTCCCATCTCCCTGAACCAGAACCTCAATGATTCAGCCATGGTGACCGATTGATGAGTTCACGAGTCACCTATCTTTTCTCCAGTACTGCAGTTACAGGCACGCTCAGTCTATTTTACATGGTTGTGAGGGACTTGAACTCAGGTCTTACGCTTACAGAGGAAGCGTTCTTATCAATGTCACAATATCCCAGCCCTTTGGAAAATATGGAGATCATTATAATGATTATATATGATACCTTCTAAAATAAATAAAGATTGTTTGTTTGCTTATAACTATACTAAGCCTCTTCCCTAGCCTAATCATGTACATCTGAGTTGGACCCAGATATATGCATACATGTGTGATTTTTCTTAGCATTTCTGTATATTTGTTTGTTGCAGTAATAGTATTGAACTTGTTGTGTCTTCATGCAGAATTAGGCAATTATTCTACACTCAGCTATTTCCCTAGCCTTCCATAGTTATAAGCAAGTTTGCCAAGGAAAGCTCCCAATTTGAAACTAATCATTAGACAGACTATCTGCTCCCTCTCACCTGAAGCCTAGCCCAACATAACTCAAAACATCTGCTCAGATTAGCACAATGATACACATGCTTTGAAAAGAACATTCTGGCTAGTCCTTCTCAAGGAACAAATATCCTCCCTCATCCAAAGGGTGTCTCCACTAGGCAAACATCAAGGCAGTTGCAACTAGATCCCCTGGTAAGCTTACTAACTCCAAACACAGATAAAGTGAGAGTCAAAGAGTTGTCTGTGACTCTTAGCAATGTGCCTGACTGTCATCTGCAGCCTCTGTCCAGGCTGCAGATGAAGAACGGCAAAAGAGATGCTGCCCTGTGCTACCTCTGCAGACAACTACTTGGGTTTCACTTCTTGCTCCGACTTCTGCCTCAGCCTCTGAAGCTCTTTGACTGTCTAATATCCTGGCTGCATTCTCTGCACATCTGTAAGTGTGTGCCCCATCCTTCAATTCCAAGTTATGAGACGCCTATTTCAGAAAATAAAAATAACTTAAGAAGTAGTAAATCTGATTTGATGTGACAGACAAAAGCCATTGGAGAGGGTATTATAACTACTCGAGTTTGCAGGAACTTTTTTTATTGCCAATAAAAAAAAAACTTTCTCAATTTGAACACAATTGAAGCATGTGGCATTTTTGCTAAGTGCCTCTCTTTCCAGAAACTTAAAATCACGTACAAGTAGTTACTTGTACTTTTGTAAGAGTGTGGTGTTTCATACTATTTCTATGAAAGAAGGAAAGGTAAAAATCAAAAACAAAAATGAAAAACAGAAATCTTTCTTTCTTGTTTTGAAGAAATCACACACACACACACACACACCACAAAAAGGTGGGGGGGGGGCAGGGGCATACATTTCTAGCTATAAATCTTTTCTTTCCTCATCAATCAATTAACGTAGTGAGGTGTTCTGCTGCTGCCTGTATTCCAATGCTGAATACTGGTTTCACAAGATGTGGGTGCCCCCACAAGCAGATCCTCACACACACCACGTGATGCTATGTGAAACATGCTCTCCCTCCTCCCCAAATTTAACTGGTTAGTAAAAGAATAGAGCCTGTGATTGGGCAGTGCAGTGAGAAAGGTTGGAGTTGAGGTTCAAGAGATGAGGTTGCAGGGAGAGGAAGAGGAAGAAAGAAAACAGAGGAGGCTGCCATGATCTATGTGCCATGGACTGTGACCACATGGCCAGAAGAAGCAGCAAGTAACAATGAACTTTATAACTGGGGAATAAGCTAGTATAACTCTAAACATGCCCAATCTAGGCTTACAGCTTGTAAATAAAAAGACCTGGATTGTGTATCTTTTATATGGGCTTGCTAGTATTATAGATTCCTTCCACATATTAGGCAATTTATGCCTCTGGATAACAAAACACTTTACCAGTGGCTAAAAAAGGAAGGAATATTGGTTGGCTGACCATATAAGATGATATAAGAATTAAATGTGGGAGCCCTCTGGGACAAGCCAAGTTGCCCTGAGCAGCCTGCCCTTCCAGGGCTATCTCCATTCTCCCACTGCTTCTCTTCCAACACCATCAGACTCCTGAATCATAGAGACAGGAGCATGTTGTCTTCTGAGAGGTTCTACCCAGCAGCTGTCTCAGATATAGACACAGCCAAACAGTAGGTGAAGCTTGGGGATTCTTATGGAAAAAGAGGAGGAAGGATTGTGGGTCCAGAAGAGAATAGGAACTCTACAGGAAGACCAACAGAGTCTACCAAATTGGATTCTTGGGGTTCTCAGAGTCTGAATCACCATCCAGGGAACATACACAGGGTGGACCAAGGCCTCCCCACCCATATGTAGCAGATGTGCAGCTTGACCTTCATGGGAGTCCTGAACAACTGGAATGGGGACTATCCTAAAAGATGTGCCTGCTATATTACCTAAATATTATCTTAGAGAATGTTGTGAAAGATGGGAGGCCCTTATTGCAATGTAAAATCTCATCTTCTTCTGCCAGAGGGCAGAAACTGCTTGATGGCAGAAGACTGGAGTCTAACATGGCTGTCATCTGAGAAGCTCTATCAGCAGCTGACTAAGACAAACGCCGATACTTAGAGAGTCAACAACTGGACTGAGGTCAGGGTTCTCTGTGTAAAAGTTAAGGAAAGGACTGAAGGAAGTGAAGGAGATGGCAACTCCATAGGAAGAGCAAAAGTGTCAACTAACTCGGATGCCTTGGAGCTCCCAGACACAAAGCTACCAACCAAAGGGCTTTCATGTGCTGGTTCACAGCCTGGATACCTCTGTAGCAGAGGACTGCCTTGTCTGGCCTCAGTGGGAGAGGATATGCCTAATACTGTAAAGATGTGATGCCCCAGGGAAAGGAATTCCAGGGGGGATGACATGAGGGGGTGAATGGGTGATGGTGGTGGGTGGGAAGCACCCTTTCAGAGGCAATGGGAAGGGGGTGGGGTGAAGAACTCTTGGAGGACTGACTAGGAAGAGGGTCAACATTTGGAATGTAAATAACTAAAGGAATTTTTTTTAAAAAAATCAAATTAAATGTGTTCATTCCTATAAGATACTAAAATGGAAAAGGAATACATGGAAAATACCCAATAAAGCCATGTTGTTATTTTTTTAAAGTAGCCTAAGATTAGATAGATAAGGTAGGTAGGTAGGTAGATAGATAGATAGATAGATAGATAGATAGATAGATAGATAGATAGATAGATAGAGATTATTAGAGGCATAGGTAGATGATAGAGAAAAGATATCTCCAAAAGCCAAGAGCATCTAGCAATCATCTCCAATTTAGGGAAAAAAAATGCACACATGAAAACCTTCTCCTAGCCAGCAATTAATACAAGAGATCAATAAATATCTCTAGAACTTGAGTCTTTTAAGAGTGTGTTAAATTAAAACATCAATGCTGGGATAGGAAGACCAGTAGAAGAGTGGTTTCCACCATGGAGAATTTGACCCTGGCTCCCCAGAAACCTTTGGCAATGTGCATGGTACATTGGTTTACCACCTAGTTGTGGAGAAGGTGACTACTGGTTTCCAGTGATTAGAGCCCAAATGCAATGTAAAAATATCAAGATAGTCCATAACAAAACTTATGAAACCAAACTTACAGGGATGTGGAGGCAAATCATTTCCAAAAGGGGAGGCAAACAGGAGACATATTAGAGAGCATGAGAAAGGTGAGGGGGGCCCTCCAGGAACTCGACAGCAAACATAGGTGAACACCAAAGGTATTTTGAGAACAGTGAGGACCGCACACTGAGTTTCTCTTCTCTATTTCCCTCTCAGTATGGAATTCCACTTTTTCTTCCTGTGCCCTTGGTCATTGACAGGACAGGACATCCTATCATGTCACTCCCAATGCTGGAACACGTGTTATCTTGAATGGTTCATAAAGAAAGAATCTCCTTCTTCATCCCTGGACAAAGGGAGAAATACAGATACATTTCCTGAGATGTTCTTATGGCTATTTCAATAAATCAGCCACAACCAGATGTGGTTGAAAGGGTGGGTGTTTTATCTTTAAAACAACCTTTCTTCTCAGGAACTGGAGAGATGACTCCGTTGTTAAGAGCACTGACTGCTTTCCAGAGGACTTAGACTACATTCCTAACATCTTTATGGTGGATCACAATGATCTGTAACTCCAGTGCAAGGGGATTGATGCCCTTTTCTGGCCTTCATTGGCACTTCGTGCACATGATGCACAAACATGCAGACAGAACATCTATCTATACATAAAATACAATGGAAAAACAAAAGCCACATCACATAGTACTTCATAAACAGGAAAATGTTTATGTATTATCTGCATATATCAATTCAAATTTAAATACTTGTTCTTCAGCCTTAGATATACTAGCACAAATGATAAGATTAGGCTTATAATACCCCAATCAACTCAATTTAGCTATCACTCTACTAACCATTCCTTTGTTCAGGTGTATTTTCCTCAATACTTTTGAGAGCTCATTCCTCCTTGAAACAGTAAAGGTTTTTCAAAAACAACTAAGTGGTTGGGTATATATTTCAGTTCTTTTGCTAGAAAGAAATATATGTCCAATTTTTAAAAAATTAGATGTTTTCTTTATTTACACTTCAAATGTTATCCTCTTTCCTAGTTTCCCCTCTGAAACACCCTATCTCATCCCTCCTCCCCCTACTCCCTAACCCACCCACTCCTGCTTCCTTATCCTGGCAGTTCCCTATACTGGGACATATAACCGTCACAGGACAAAGGGCCTCTCCTCCCATTGATAACTGACTAGGCCATCTTCTACTACATATGCAGCTAGAGCTATGAGTTCCACCATGTGTTTCCTTTGGTTGGTGGTTTAGTCTCAGGGAGCTCTGGAGATACTGGTTAGTTCATATTGTTGTTCCTCCTATTGGGTTGCAAACCAAAACTGCTCCACCTGGGGATCCATTCCATAGACAACCACCAAAAAAACAGACACTATTGTGGATGCCAACAAGTGCTTGCCGACAGGATCCTGATACAGCTGTCTCCTGAGAGGCTCTGCCAGTGCCTGACAAATACAGAAGTGGATACTCACAGCCATCCATTGGGCAGAGCACAGGGTCCCCAAGGAAGGAGCTAGAGAAAGTATTTCCAATTTTTTTATGTCCCTACCTTCAAGAAAGTTTGTATTAAAGACACTTGACAATACTTAGAAGAAAAATAATCTTTTATGAATTCATAAAACTTAATGAAGATTGGAGGGTAATTTCATAATTCATATCTTTAACATTTTAGTTTGGCTTGCCTGTTTGATTTTATATCTACCAAGATAAACAGCGACATTTGCTTTATGTCTTGTTATTTTAACCATCTCAGTAACTCTGTGCACATCCAACAGAGGAACTAAGGCTGAGGAATAGCAATACTCTAAAACCTAGCTATCAGCTCCCCAACCATAACAACCCCAAGGCAAAGAAATTGGTCAGGAGTGCAAGTCTTTTGTTTACTGATTTCTTTCTGACTTTCAAAAATATAACATGTTCATATAAATGCCACGTCGAAACAGTCATAATAAATAATTAGAGTGTTATCAAAGACCATTTTGTTCTTCCAGCTGCTGAACAGCTTTATTTACATAGCATTGTGAAGCGACTCGAAAACAGCTGCTATTTTATGTAAGCCATTCCATGATTTGATTTGAAATGATTTCCTCCACTATGTGCAACAGCATTTTTAACAGCAGCACCAGACCCGTGACAAAACAGTTTGGGGACTTTTTTGCACTGCAGAAGGAAAATAAGTTGAAGCAGTGGATGGATGTCAGGAATGATAATGCTTTATTTCTAATTCGAGCCTTTTTGTCAGACAGGGTCAGTCTAGCCCAAGAAAGCCTCAAATCTATGGCTACCTTCTTGCACAGTCTCTATACACTGAGATCAGATGACTGCAGTACTGTCTTTTACCAAGGAAACCCTAAGTTGAACTTTATATGCTTTTAGCCTGCTGATGTGAAGCATAGAAGATGTACAAAGGCCCCACACGTGGAGGATGCTCCCAGAGATGCTGAATTACAAAAACCAGTCAGTGTTCTGTCTCTGAGCTATATTCAGGTACAGTCTTTGTTTTGTTTTGTTTTTTAAACATTCTCTGATTAATTGGGCTGTGTAAGATTCTCTATAAGACTCTGACTACAACAGATGTGAGAAGTCTTTCTTGTTTTTCTCAGAGAAAGGCACACAAGGGAAGCAAAATTTCATTAGAATTTGATCACAAGTACAGCCTTCAATGAGTTCCTGCCATTCAGTGTATGTACCTCAGGATCTCTCTCTAATTAGATCATGGTTTATTTATTGATACACCAACTCAAACTCATTATGCAGTTAGCTATGCACTGAAATTTCCATCTGGACTTCTAATCAATACTTTCTTTCAATCAACATGCCCCAAGTTATTATTGATACCATTTCAGAAATTACAGCTTTTACCGTGTCAACAATTTCTGGCCAGTAACTCACCTCTTCATTTTGTTGAGACAGGGTCTCACAATGTGGCTCTGGCCATGGTCACTATGTAGAACAGGCTGCCCTCAAATTCAGCATTCAACCTGTCTCTTCTTCCATGGTGCTGAGATGAAAGTCATGAGCCTCTGCACTTGGATATCTCTTTAAATTTTTAAATATTATTTTGTCCTGAGAAGCAGAAAATATATGATTTACTAATCTTACACATGTCATAAAACAATATTTAATGCTTTAATATAGCAATATAGACATCTACAGGAAGTAAAAGAAGACTGCTGTTTTGGAGGGACTGGTTGACATTTATTAAACTCTTGATTTTTATATTTACTTTAATATTATTTTATATGCATCTCTTTGAACTAGGTAGTAAGACGGAAGTTTATGAAAGGAGAAATAATTAACTAAAGTGTGAAATATCCATAAGGTAATATTATGTAATGTTTTAAAAATGAGTGAAAATCTTCTATTCACCTAAAATTAAAAGAAACTAGAGAGCAACTTGTTGATTTTATTTAAATACCTGAAAAATAAAAGTAAAACTAGTATATGTTTTGGTGCATATTGTCTAAACAGGAGTGAAGATAAGGCATCCTAACAACTCAGTAACAATGAGCAAGCCGAGAGTTAGTCATTTCTTGAAATCTTGGGGTAGTTTTTACCTGTATTTCATACATGGCTATAAATATTACACATTTCATCATGTGTTTCTCAGACATTTGTGTTGGATCTTTTGAGAAATTGCTGTTTAAATTTATACCCCATTATCGTCAGGTTTTCGTTTTCTTGCTTTCTTTTCGGTTCTTTATATATTCAAGATATTTATCCTCTATCAGAAGTACAATGGGTAAAGATTTTTCCTCATCCCATAGGTGCCCAATTTGCTTGGATGTGTGTCCTTTGTTATACAGAAGTGTTTAACATTACAATGTCCAGGCCACGGTCCTGCTCTAGTATTGACATTGGCGACCACAACACTATGTTCCGGCAGGTCCCGCTCTGTGTGATCCGGCTCTCTGGTGGTCCTGCAGTATGCCAACTCTCCAGCCCTCACCGGGCCATCTCTCTGGTGGAAGTCCCAAGTTACCACTTGCTTCCACACAAGGCCCCACGATCAGCCATCTCAATACCTAATTACCCAGTAGAAACATGACTTTTAAAGCTTAATTATCCAATTAGATTTATATAACAGTAAAATTACAATTTACAGGATGCCAATACAATAATTTCAGAGCCCATTGATAATGATAAAAGCTTTATCCCAATATTTCTAACCCTGTGAAAACCTTAGCTACTGGTGGCTATTTAAAATCACATGGGATCAGGACCTTCTTCCCGTCTGTCTGCCTCCATGTTGGCTTCTCCCCTTCCTTCTGCTCTTCTGACATCTCTGTCTCCCCAATTCCTAGCTCTGCCTCCCTTTTCCTATCCAATCGCAGGCCTCCCACTTCCCTAATGTGATTGACCATGAAAAATCCTGCAACAAGTAGTAAGTAGTGTTACAGTTTTATATTTATAACCATGCAACCAATGAACTACCATGCTCAAATAAAATGCAAAGCATCCATTCTGCTTAGCTACTACTATGTTAGTGTAGCTATATGGTATGTGCATGTGCTTGTGTGTGCATGAGTGTGTGTGAGTGAGTACACGTTAATGCCACTTTACTCATGTGGAAATCAGAAGAGTGCAGGTTTACATCTTCCCCTTCCTCTTTTTATGAGCAGGGTCTCCTGTTGTATTCTACCATTCTGTTCTCTCACACTCACGTTTATGTGGATAGGACTTTATCCACCTATTCATGGTTTTCTTACTTATTATTATGTCAAACCATAATAGAAGGACGAATCATATGGACACATGAACTCTTCAAATTACCTTGTTAATATTAAACTGTTAATATTCATTGAGTTTCATATCCTCAATTATTTATTTTCATGTGTAAGTATGCCCACCCCATGTCTGCATGAATCCACATGCTCCAATGGGAAACACAGAGATATATTTCTAAAAAAGCAAAATGATATTTAATTAGTTTATTTGTTGGTACATATATCCCTGGCTAACAGATGCCATCATGAATAAAACATGCCACAAATGGAAAGGAATATGGCGATAGTAGACCCTGTCAACAGTGTCTACCAAGGGCACAAGTTAGTGAGTAATAATTGTGTATTAATACAACACACCACCCTACCACCCTACATTCACAGTAAAAAGAAACTTAGAAGTATATTGAGTTGGGTCTGCATGAATTAGAAAGTTATGACTTGACATTCTGTAGGCTTTGACCATTGGGGATTTCATGCCACACTTCATTCTGTTTTCCCCTTGACTTTTTATATTGCGAGGGGACTTAAGCTGCTGCATCAAGAATTTTCCATTTCATTATATTTTATTATTTTCCAATCCCCAACAGAAATGTTGTTTATGTCAAAAAATTGTTTTATTTTAGCTACTTGTTCGATTCCTCTCTCACTAGGATTCATGTGTATAAACACTCATTCTTTTAGAATATCAATTGTCTACTTGGTTAAGGAGCTTAGTCAAAAAAATTCCGAGTTTGAAAAGGATTTTTAGCAAGTATCATTTGTTACCACAGAGATACCATTTAATTGGTAATTTTTACAGGTTAGAAATATAGATCTTGCCATTTCAACAAAGTAATTGTATTCTCTCTCAACTTTCTAAAAGTCTAAGACTTTTTATTATATAATAAGATGTATATAATATTTCCCATTATCTAAGCAGTGTATCAGAGTTGAACTAAGGGCCAGTAGGGTAGATTCGCAAATAAAGGAGTATGTCACCAAGCCTGAAAACTTTAATGCCCCCCTGGGTCCCACATGATAGAAGAGAAATCCAAGTCCGAGCTATTCAAAACCCCTCCCCCATATGAGACATGGCTCTCTATATATACCTTTTTAAAAAACGTAATAAATTAAGACTCTTAAAATAGAATTTTAAAAATTCATATATAATGTTACCATTAGCTAGCATTTTGAAGAACTGGGAAAACTTTAAAAGTGTACAAAAGATTATACAAATGGTGATAAAATGTCACTTACAATGACAGTAGAGTCTATAAGATGACCATGATGCAAGCACATATCTGAATATGCATTAGTATTCATTCATTAAGATATTTCCTTCAGGGTTTCATACTACTTATTACATGTCTAAGAAAGAGATATAAATACCCAGGAAGAATATGAAAAGCTACTTAATACTATTAATGACAAAGAAATTCCAATCAAAATCACATTAATATGTTATTTTATTTCTCCTAAGATGGTCATTATAAAACAAGAAATAGCAAAGGAAGAAAAAGGAAAAAAAGAAAAAGAAAAGAAAAGAACATATAAAATAACAAATATGGATTGGAGAAATGGGATCCACTGTACACTGCTGGTGGGTTATATACATGCATTCAACTGGTGAAAGTGATATGAAGGTCATGAAAAAAAAATAAAAGCACAACTACAAAAGAATACAGCAGTTACACTATCTAGAGGCTTATCTAAAGGCAAAACTCCCAGACCCGTTGCAGCATTATTTATAGAAGCTAGAAAGTAAATTTTTTCTAAATATTCATTAAAAAATGAGTACAGAAAAATATCATGTATGTACGTTTAAATCACTGTTCACATGAGCAGTCAAATAAGAGAATGGAAGTCTAGAAGATAATAGGTGCTCCCGCAAACAAAGAAGGATGGTGGGTGCCAAGGTCTGGAGGATGAACAAATAAGAAGGCAGAAAGTCTTGTGATCATAGAAAGAGAAAGAGCTATAAGATTATGTTCTGGGGTGGGTGGGTGGGTGAAAGGGGTGTCTCAGCAGGCCCATGCTGAGGCATCCCTTCCCCCTGATGGACCAGACACACACCAGTATAGTATAGAATAGAATTTATTTAGGGCATGGAGAGGGGAGTTAAGAAGATAGCAGAGGCAGAGAAAGGCAGAGATAAGGAGAGAGTAGATAAGTGAAGGCTGGCCATGACCACGTGTAGAGAGGGGGGAAGGGAATAGGGAGAGAAGGGTAACAAGGGGGCAAGAGCAAGAGAGAGAGAGAGAGAGGAGAGAGAGAGAGAGAGAAAGGAGGGGCCAAGCAGTCCCTTTGGGGGTGGAGTTTAGACAGAATACCAACAAGAAGAGTTGGTTTATTTTGAAGAGTCAGCAAGAATATGGTTGTGGCTGGAACAAGCAGAGTGAAGAGACTGGTAGATAGCTTGGGGAGTGCAACCGTTTAGATCTTGGATGCCTTTCAGGAGCTCCTTTGCTAAAGGTTAGGTTTCCAGGATTCTGTGTTTTAGAAGTGGTAGAGTCCTCAGGAGTGAGTCTGGTAGGAATCTTTAGGCCAAAAGTACATGCAGTTTGTGGTGGTTTGAATATGCTTGCCCCAGGGAAATATTTGGAGGTGTGGCCTTATTGGAGTAGGTGTGGCCTTGTTGGAGGAAGTGTGTCACTATGAGCATAGGCTTTTAAGGCCCTTGTGCTAGCTGAGTGGAAGTCAGTCTTTTCCTGTCTACCTGTCATCCAGCATCCTGCCTGGATTCTCCCAGGCTCCCATCTTGGTGATAAGGACTGAACCTCTATACTTGTAAGCCAACTCAAGTATTGTCCCTTAGAAGAGTTGCCTTGGTTATGGTATCTCTTCACAGCAATGGAACCCTAAGACACAGTTGATGGGGATTTTCAGATGTAGGCTGCTTCTTCCTTGATGGCTTCAAGGATAAAGTGAATCAGCCTTCTTAGCCACATATGCACGCCATAATATACTGCTTTGCCAAAACTCTCAAACTATGAAGGCTGTAAGTCATAGTCTGGAACAGCTAAACTATAGGTCAACAGAAACTCTCATTTCTGTGAGTTAATCATGTCACTGTTACTTTGAATAATCGATGTCAAAGAAGAAGTGTAGTTAGAACAACACATCTATGACATGTAATGCCTTGGAGACTGAGGAGGGAATTTTAACCATTTTTTTGGTAGTTTGTTTGCTTGCTTATTTTTCATCACAGTCTCACTACTTAACTGAGGATGGTGGATGACGTCCTTGAAATTCAGATCGCCTGTCTCTGCCTCATCATTTGAGGCACTACAGGACATTGTTTTTGCTGGACACTCTACTAACATACCGAGAAAATTAACACACTGTGAACTGATTTTCGAAAGGATCCCTCTGTCAATTATAAGAATACCCTAAGGCCAAAGACAGTAATAGGGGCACAGGTTATGTGGAAATTAATTATTGTTAGCAGACCATAATGGAATTGGGAATTAAGTTCCTGAGCATAAAAATAATCACATTCTGATCTTGATATATGTTGAAGAAATGGATGCCAGAGTTTGTTGGAGGCCTATGTGCAACGATGCTTTTCTATTTGGCCTGAACATCTAAATGAATAAAGGTGTGCCATTTTCTAAAATGAATAAACCATGGGGAAGAATAGATATCTGGAAGCTCTTGAAGTCTAATTTTGGGTATCCTGGATGTAAAGTAACTTTAGTCAGTCAAGATGAATATGTGCTAGATAATTCAAGATGTCAAAGGTAATCCAAGATAACACGGTATTGAGAAAAGCAGGGTCAAGAAAGACTTTCTGGAAAAGATGACCATCAGCAAAAACTAGGTATTAGCCATATATTTAATTTAAAGAAACATTGATGAAGAAGAATCACTATGAGCAAAGACATAAGAACAATAAATAAGTTACATTAAAAGAAACCCTCAGATTAATATTACTGGATTTAACTTTGTAGTTGAAGAGTGAAAGCTTGAGAAGAGAGTGAGGCAAGTGTGTGATTTCTTTAGTTTAGTCTCCTAATTCTAATTGTGTGTATATGTATGTATTTATATATGTTCGTATGTATATATGTATGTTCATATATATATATATATATATATTTCAAGATAGCAGCAATGAGAAAAGAATCTATCGGAATAGTTGGTGAATGTACATGTACGCTAGGAAAGATAACAACCATAAGGAAATTATGGAATCAAAGTATCATCAGGATGAAAATTTCAGTGACAATATGCATGGACAAAGATACACATAGCAGAGCACACAGTGGTATGGTATCAATTGTTCTCAATCTCTGGCATGGCTAATAAGGTGGATAGTGTGGTATCAAACAAATTGAAAATAGCAAGTACAAACAATGCTAGCACCAGCAACAGGGATCCTACCAGTTACTGACTCAGGGGTACTAGCTGTAAAGGGTAAGGAAAATAATATTGGATTTTTTTAAGTTGATTGTGAAGGAAAATAAAAATAATTACAGCAATTATTTAATTATAATTATCATTTAATAATGATAATTGACATTGCTGGGTACTTAACTGTGTGACAATTACTTGATGCTTGTGTTTTATGCAGTCTTTTTTATGGGTTATTTTATTTACATTTCAAATGCCATCCCCTTTCCCAGTTTCCCACTGCAACCCCCATCCCCTCCCCCTCCCCTGCTTCTATGAAGGTACACCACCACCCACCCACTCCTGTCTCACTGTCCTGGCATTCCCCTACATGGGATATCAAGCCTTCACAGGACCAAGGGCCTCCCCTTCTATTGATATCAGATAAGGCAATCTTCTGTTACATATGCAGCTGGAGCCATGGGTCCCTTCATGTGTACTCTTTTGTTGGTGGTTTAGTCCCTGAGAACTCTGGGGTGGTCTTTATTACTCAAAAAAGTAACATATCATGAGTTACAGGGCTACAAACAAAAGTATTTGTTGAAAGAATGAATACATACAATTTTATCACTCTTTAATAGTAAAATTTCAAATGGAAATATTTTCTTTAATACAGATTCAGTCAAAATTCAAAGGTTCAGCCAAAATGACTCAGAAAAATGTCAAGCTGAGCAACATAAATTTTGCATACAATTTTATATGTTATTTCACAATACACAACAAACCAAAGAAAAGTTTGCATAAATAAAAATGTTTTATGTTGTGGCTAGAACCCTAACAAACAATATTTAAAATATGCTCATAAAAATGAAAGGACCCATTATAGATACAAAAACAGAATCCACACTGGGGAGAGACAGTGATCAAAAGAATACAAAGTCAAAAGGGCCAGTAGAGAGGGAACTTCAAGCAGAAGGAAGTGGCAGAGATGTTAAAGGCAGTACAGTTGACATGAGCACCATCTAGCAATTAGGAGGTTGTTAGAGGAGTGGATATCATAATACAACAAAAGGAGAGACCAGAAAACAGAGCATGAATAAGTGAGAACTTGGGAATGATTAGAGCTTACAAACTGCACTATGGGGAAAAAAACTGGAAGAGAAAGAGAAAAAAGAAAATTTAAGATAGCTATATTATGATTCAGACCCACACGATTAAAAAAAAAAAGCAAGACTCATTTGTTTGAGTTAAGATCTAAACATTGTTAAAGGGAAAGAACAAAACGGCAGAGATTGGAGATTCAGTATAAACAATATAAACTATGAAGTAAGATTTTGGAATTCCTTCAAGGGACTGTTATCAAAGTGTATTATAAGATTAGCTTAGGAAAGAATGCATTACTCTATGAGCTTGGACAATAAAATATAAGCATTAGTATGATGGAAAGTTAATTCCTGTGAAGGAAGATATACAATGTAAAGGGGTCAGAGACCTCCAGATGTAATCAGAGGCAAAGCATCTATTGCAAGGATGTTGTGTACAGAGCAGGAGGCTTGCAGGGCCTTGGCAAAGCCAGCATTGGGAGATAGGAGAGGTAAGTGCAAGTATCAGAACTTTGCCTCATTACTGTGATCCCTTGGTGTTGCGTGTGAAAACAAAATGTGGATATGGCAAGTGTCCTACATACTTCATTTATATTTACAACTTTTCCCAACCAATAATCCCCAGGAAAGAGGCAAACAAAATTGAAAAACTGTCTGGGTCAAATTGTCCCATGAGCATGTTTGTGGGTCATTATCTTGATTGTTAATTCATGTGAGAGGTCCAAGCCCACTGTTTAGCATCGCCCCAGGTAGGTGGGCCCGGACTGCATAAGGAAGCCAGAGAGAGCAAGACAACAAGCACCATTTTCATGCCAAGCTCTTCTGTCCAGTATCCGCCTTAACTTATCCCAATTGTACCCTAGAAGTGTTAAATGAAATGATTTCCCTCCCTTGAGTTGCTAATATTCAGGTGTGTTTTAACACGATAAAATAAAAATAAATAAATAAATAGCTGTGCTTCAAAGAGAAAGTAATGTAAATCACAGCTGGAGAGATGTCTTGGTGACTGAAGGCTTGGAGGACCCCGTTTCAGAGGACCCCAATTTCAGCTCCTAGAAACCATGTGTGTGGCTCACAACTGCCTGCAATGCCAGCTCCTGGAGACTTTCTTACTTACACAGGCACCTCCTCCTCCCCAAATACACACACACACACACACACACACACACACACACACACACACTAGAGAGAGATAAACAGAGAGAGAGACTGGGACAGAGAGACAGAGAGAGACAGATACAGAGAGACAGAGAGAGAGAAAGAGAGATACAGAGAGACAGAGAGAGAGAAAGAGAGATACAGAGAGAGACAGAGAGAGAGAAAGAGAGATACAGAGAGAGACAGAGAGAGAGAAAGAGAGAGATAATAACCAATCTTTTAAAAACACCTGGAGAATACTACTCATGTTTTCCCTTTATGTTTCCAATTTCTGTCCTACCTTTTACTCTGTATGATTCACAATTTGGCAATCACTAGGTAAATAACATGCCAGGAAAATCATCTGTTTGGATCAATGTCATTTTCACAACTTTCAATATATAAATTACAAGCTCTGTCCCAACTTAAATATCTTCAGCAGTGACATTTTAGTTAAGTGAGCTGACATATATCAGTGATTAATGAAATAAAATGTCATGCTTACTCTGACACATTCCCATCGTCTAACAGATATTTTATTCACCATAACTAATATTTTAGGTGTATCTATAGTATCAATATATTTATAAACACAACTATAGTGTAAACTAATTTCAAGCAATCCAAAGCATAGACATCAGTTAAATGATCAGACTAATGGGTTCAAAACAAAAATGAGGTTAGCAAAGTGGTAAACTAACTTTCCAACTTTCATTGTGTTACGGGTAAGATCAGAATGAACTTCAAGTCTGCAGATTATAAAGCGTGGTTAGTTATCCACTAATTACTTCACTCGGTCTACTATTGGCTGAACTGCCAATTCTAGCACTTCTGTTAAAACCATGTTTGCTTGACATGTATTATTAAAGATATCTGACCTTTTCCTGCCATTAAGAACTTCTGAAATTGCCAAGTTTGCCCTCTAACTGTGTTGTTACTCCAAATTTCAACTTCCAGAGGCCTAGACCTATTTTCAAAAATCTATTTCAGAAAACATTACAAAGATTTTTTTAAAACTCTTAGGGAAAATAATATCATAAATGTTTAATGAATATTGAGCTATCTCTAGTTGGAAGAATCTAGGGCATTTCTAGGCCCTAATTGTGTTAATAACTTATACTCAATAAAACCACAGTGTTTTTATATAGCACTTTCATAGGCATCGTTACACTTTATATCCATGACAACTACAAAGTAGGCTGGCACTTAATTCCTTTTCTACACAGGAAAAATGGACTCAAAAATGAGAAATATAGAATTAAAGATTCAAATGCAGGACACCTGGAGCAGGGACATACCACAGTATCATCGGTAGCACGTTGACCACCTTGTGTACAACCAAGCAGAGATAAAAGACGTAAGGTGACAAGGTAAATGGGCACCTGGAATCTGAGTCTACTGAGAGAGTCAGGCATTGAGGAATAAAATGGTGATCAAGTGAAAACATAAATTTCTGGACTCTATGTTCTGATGGATAATCTAGGTAGAGTTTAATTCAACACTTTCTGAGTGTTACGTTTTGAGTGTGAATAGTGTTCTTCTATGGTCCATACATAAATTCCGGGTCCCCAGAATGGGAAATATTGTGTGTTTTAAAGAGGTGTATGTAGCCTAGAAGAAAGCACTTTGCTCATTTGGAACATACCTTGAGAATGGGTGATTGAAGGATCTTAATACTTCATTTCTTTTCTCTTTGTTTTGTTTTTCAAGATATGGCCAATGTGCTACCATAGGCATTGTGATGTGTCCCTATTCCAGGTGATCTGAATTTGAAACTTTAATACTGTGAGTTTAATAAACCTTTTCTCTTTACATGCTGACGTATTCTATTATCTTTATGGTACTGTAAAGCTGATTTCTATTCATGACCTGGTATTGTAGTCCCAATGTAGACCTAATTCGAGGAATAAAATAGAAAGGAAGACAGGTATTATTTTTACTGAACTAAAAGCCATGAAATAATTGCAAGAGCAAATACCCCTGTATTTGATCCAAGTACTAAGAAGGAAAGGAAATTTCCTGGCCTGAAAGCAGGAGACTCTGGAGTAAACCAGGTTTTAGTTTTAAAGACCAAAACATCTAAATAAAAGAATGGAAAGTTGACAGAAACACTTGACTTAGACAAATAAACAGCATATACAAAGGACTTGGAAAAGATAACTACATAGCTTGTCTGAACTACTGGGAGCCCATCATATCTAGAGAGCAAAGCTGATAGAAGAATTAGGGATCATTCCTACAAAGATTCTCAAGTATGAGCAAAGATTAAGATCTTCTGAACTGATATAATTCTCTCTCTCTCTCTCTCTCTCTCTCTCTCTCTCTCTCTCTCTCTCTCTCTCTCTCTCTCTCTCTCTCTCCACACACACACACATCATATATCAGATATATAGCCCAATGAGGGTGCAAGAATCAATTAAAGAAGCTCCATTTATTGCTAATTTATTATTATGTTAATAATAAAGAAAAATTCCACTTATACCATAACAGTCACATAGAAAGGATTACTGAGATGCTAGCATGCCCAAGATGCCAGGAGATAGTGGTAACATCAATCTGTAAATATCAAGTTTCTTATCACTGAAACAAAAGATTGTGAGCTAATACAGGTTTTCTTCCCTTGATTAAGTCATTCCACAATGCATACTATGGCACTGTTATTATAAACACTGACATATTTTTTTATTTCTCTGCTAAACTAATTTAAAACACTTGGATACTTAGTAGTGAGCTCATAGAAAGTCACTATGGACCAGTCACACTTGGCTTCTGGAGATGAGATATGGTTGGCTCTTGAATTGGTGACTGGTTGTAATATTGGAAAATGAATACAACAGGGTCAGACATGGATTCTCAGAGACAATCTAACAGGCTAGTCTGAAAATCCAGGTGAAACATTATAAACTGAGCCAAAGAATCATTTCAACTGTGATAGAGATGATAGTATGTCCAAGAGTTTGTTTCCTTTTTAGAAAATAACCCCTGACAGGCTTTGTTGATGCATAAATATGTATGTAAATCAATGTCAGCATCATCACCGAGAGCTTTTCTCTGAAGATGGGGCTTCCGGAAAGGACTTAAGTTGGGCAGGTAAAGCACAGCTGAGGATGTTATTCTGACAGTTCTTCTTAGGTGCAAACATGCCTATCCACGCTGCTCCAATGAGATTATGCTCTTTTATCCTTCCCAACAACTGGATGAACTAACATGACTACTCCCACTTGATAATCCAGGAAACTGAGCCACAAAAAGAAGGACATAGAACTCATAAGATGGAGCTGAAATTTACAACTGGACAGGCAATCCCAGGCCTCTACTCCTCCTCCTCCTCTTCCTCCTCTTCCTCCTCCACCTCCACCTCCTCCTCCCCATCCACCACCTCCTTCTCCTCCTCCTCTTCATTCTTCTCCTCCTTCTCCTCCTCCTCCTCCCCACCTCTTCCTTCTCCTCCTCTTCCTCCTTATCCTCCCTCTCCTCTCCCTCCTCCTTCCCCTCCCCTCTGCCATTCCCCTCCTCCTCATCTTCATCCTCATCCTCCTCTTCCTATTTGTTTGTTTGTGGTTTGGGTTTGGTTTG
Source organism: Mus caroli (assembly GCF_978045245.1). NCBI lineage: Eukaryota > Metazoa > Chordata > Mammalia > Rodentia > Muridae > Mus > Mus caroli. The sequence goes on from NW_028227264.1 coordinate 97,698,962, forward strand.
GATTTTGTATTGTTTTGGTTTGTTTGTTTTGTTTACATAAATTTTTTATTGATTATTTTGGGAGCAGGGTGTTCTTTTAACTGCTTCATATACCACTTCTGTACAACAAACTCACTTCAGAGTAATGGATTACCATTGTTAACTCCAAAGACTTAGGATCCTGTCAAAGAACACATTGGAGTCTGATGAGAAAAGGTAGCTTGCCAGGCTTGCACTCTCAGGCCTTCTGAGGCTCTCAGAATAAACAGTTATGTACTTTGTTGGATCAGATAAGCCTTATCAAATTTATTGTTGACACTCAGTGTACACCAAGAAATTCAGTGCAAGTCACTTGTGTTTTCCTAGTGCCATTGACATGTTTTAAGAGTTCTACATCCCAATGGGCTGAAATCTTCAATTAAAGCCTCACATTACAGCTCCAGTTTCAAATTCCATTTGCAGAGCATCTGACAACACCCTATGTCCATGTCTTCTTAAATCTTAAACCAGTCAGCTCCATAATCAATTAGTGGAATCAATGCCCTCCATCAACAGGCAAAACCTTTCTTTACTATTCGATACACACTCTCTAAATAAAACCAGGAGTACCTAGGACAAAACTACTTGATATTTTAACAAGGATCCAAAATATAAAGCTCTCAGGTGCTTAATTATTCTCCTCCAGTACCATTCACCTCCTCCTTGAATATTCCTAAACTTTATCATTTATTTTTAAACTTTCAGCATAAATACACATTTAAACTCCTGGAAGTAGCAATGACCTGTTTTTATTATTGCCTAAAATAAATGTTTTCATTCTAGGAGAAGTTGTTTGAGATGAGAAAATAATATGGGACCCATACTGACTACAGAGAAACACACAGGTAATTTTAGGAATAACAATAGTGAAAAGAAAAGCACCTCCTGTTTGAAAATTTTCCAAAGCAGATAATATTTTTCAGTAGGAAATTCTTATAACATTTTAATCATCGAGTTAAAAATTTTAAAGTTTTTATTAAAATTCATTTTTAATAGATAATAATCTCTCTTTTAGTTCATAAATCACTAGGTATTGGATGATTTTATTTAATTTAGGGCACATGTTTTTACTCTCCATCTTTATAAAAAAGAAGGATTGAAGTTCAAGTAAAGCTAAGCACAGAGAGCACAGGTGGAGAGAAACAGAGCTAGGAATGATTTTTAAAGTCCCCATCTGTCTCAGAAATGCTGCCTGCAATAAATGTAGTAAGAAATGAAAGCTAAAAATATGTCCATATCTACTCAGCTCTTCATTGGATGTTGTGTACACTTTAGTAGTGTTGTACCTGGATAGTTTCAAAAGTAAGACATATTTTATAATTGATTTCAAAATAAATTGAACAGTTATCAAGCTCACGGTATTATGACTTCCAAGTCATTGCCTGTCCATGAATTTGGCCTTGTGTCACCTGTCTCACAATTTGGTAAAATTATTTGCACTGTGGAATCTCATAACTTTGTGATTTCATGTAAAATTGTAATTTCATTATCAATTAAAATGTTTTCTGAAAGACTAGATCAAGATGTGTTTTGAGATATGGAGTTCTGGGTTTACTGAGAATGTCTGACACACTGAAAGCAAAGCAAATTAGATGCAATAGAAATCTCCAGAACTCTGAACAGATTATAGAAGTTCACATCTAAGAAATGACTGACTCACATGTCAAGAAAAGCTCTTCCATATGCATTGAATATCTAACTGCCAGAAGCTAACTTCAAAGGGAATGATTGCCTCCTAGGGTGCCTAATCCAATTAAAGAAAATAAAAATGTGCATTTATGGAGTAAGACAAAGAAATGAATCATAGGTTGTCTTTAACACAACTTGAAATATCTATTCCCGGGAGGTTGGCAGAGAAGGATATAAGCATATAATCAAGATGTCAAATATATGTCCCTGGACTTTCTATATGGGTAAGGTAACTGAACAGACAGAATAGGTAAACAAGGACCATGAAAGCCAAGAAGTACTTTTTAAAACACACCTTGAATGACCTCCAAAGGTTTGTTTCATTTCTCTGTGAGATAATTAGCCTTTAAGAAGAAAGAGCCAATGAAAACTTGATTTCTGAGCACTTTATACGAAGAAAAGATTATTTTTGGATAGACTTCAGGAGCTCAGTATCCTTCAGAAAGGTTCATAATGTAATAACCTTCCCTGAATCAAAAAATCCCAGCACTGAGTTCTTCTTATTTTATCTTACTTCTCTGATCTCAGAGAACCCATTCTTGGCTAACTCGCTCATGCTTTAACAAGAATCCATACTGTAAAATGTGCTGCTGCTGCTATATGGCAGAGGGTCACAACATACAGTCTTTCAAGGACCCCTAATGGTAGACAAGTAATGTTGTCTACCATCATGCAATGTTCATGAAAGTAGGACAAATGGTTAGTAACTAGACCCTCTGGTCACTATAGTTTTTCCCCACTCCTTAACATGCAATAGTTGGTAGGTCCAAGAAGTGGTCCAAGTAAGAACACATGTTTTGTTTGATTGCTTTTTCACTAAGGTCCTGAACAATTCATTGAGAGTTTGGCTCAATGGAGAAATTTTAAAAAGAGGCGGGGGGGGGGTGGGATAACAGGATCTATACTGATAAAGGCAACCTACCATACATGTGTAGCTCTACTTCTCCATTCAATGTGATACAATTACAGTGCAGAGGTAAAGATGACAGTGGGAAAGATGAAGACATAACATTTCAAAGACACTGAGTTGGACAGCAACTAAACTGAGCACCTAGAACAGATTTGGCTTGTCTCAAACTTTAAATCAGGTATGCAGGATTTTCTTGGTTGTTTTTGATACCGGGTCTCACTTAACAGGTTAGCCTCAGCATGCATTGGAGCTAATGATGTCCATGAATGTCTGGTCCTCCTGCCTCTTTTTCCTTAATAGTGAGATTGCAGACATAGACCACTGTAGGAGGAACATCTTAGAGAATGCATAGGAGAAAAGAGATTCGTTAAACTATCAGGTACTTTTTCTTCAAAGGAAGAAAGTTACTAATGCCTAGTCACCTGGAAGGCTGGTGTAGATGGTGTCTAACAACCTGGTGATCTTTTTGTTATGTTATAGAGCCAGATTTCCTGAATACCTCAAATTCTGAGCATTCTTTAGACCCTTTTCCTGAGCTTAGTCTCTCAGTGACTGGAGCTCCTCCTTCTGAAAGAGGTCCTAAGTATTTTGTATGCCCCATCAGTAGAATTTGTCCTAATGTCTATTACTAGACTCTTAGCCTAGTGCTGTTTCTCAGGAAATAGAACTCATTCTTATTGTTAGGTCATAAGTGCTTTGTACTTTGCATGTTATTTTCAAGGTAGCTATGCCTATAGGTGTGTTGTGATAATTGTCACATGAAAATATCTTTCCAAATTTTACTGTTCTCAAATGTGTAAAAAAAATAAAGGCTGTGGTCAGAGTATGGAAGTTTTTGACCCAACATCTGCTAAGGTAATGTTGACCTGGGTTTTATTATTTCTGTGCTAACTGCAAGGCTTGCAGGGAACCTGACATACCACGACATCTACTACATACTGTTCCTGTTAAGCAAGCACTTGATAAACTGAGATAAAGCTTCAGTCCAAAGGATTGGCATTCCTTAGTGTTAGGCAAATGCTCATGGTACCATCCTTAAGAGACGGTGGGCGAAGAGGAACTGCAAGCATAGGCTCACAAGAGCCTATAGAAGCACAGGCTTAGATCTTTGAACAGACATCTTGATTATTCTATAGTCATGCAAAGTTTTGAGTGAATAATGTTGAGATGGGATATAGGAGATGACAAAGTAAACAAAGCCATCTTTCATATGACATTTCTACAAAGTTAAAAATTAGAGAAGTCTTCTGCAATATAAGTAAAATTTTACAAGGCAGTATACTAATTGAAAAAGTTAAAGCATCAATCAACTATGTTGACTGAAAAGCCTTATGCCAATTCACTGCACATTTATGAAAATGTATCATTGTACTGAGTAGTTTGCCAATTGAGTTTAGTAGCCAAGGCAGGTTGCCTTTGAGGAAAGCAAACTCTGAAACTTATTTAATCCTATCTTTTCTGCATAGTTCCCTTGGAGAAAACCATAGTTGATTCTGTTCTGTTGTGAGTAATTTGTTAAGAGTTCTCTGGCTTTTAGGGATCCCTTGATACATGTTGAAAATAGGCAGTAAATATCAATTCCATGTGGCTTCGATTCCTCCAAGTACCTCTCATTTCATTCAGCATGATTTATAGTTTAATATCATTTATAATAATGAAAACGAGCATCTGGATGGCTTGCAGATGTCAGTAGCACTTAAAAATGGAATAGAAATACAAATTACAAAACATCAAAGAGGATACCAGAAAGATAGTCTATTTTATTCTCTCTCAAAAAAACTGAAAAAAAATTACAAAAGTAAGAACTACTCATTATATAGAAAGGTATTCAAATAGGCAGTTATCTAAGTTGTGAAAGGTAGATAGATAGATAGATAGATAGATAGATAGATAGATAGATAGATAGATAATAGTTAAATAGATGATACAAATAATAGATTATAGGTAGGTAGGTAGGGAGGGAGGTAGGAAGTTAGGTACATATATACATACATACATATATGTTAGATTATAATGATAGGGAGATAAATGTAGAGCACGATATGAAAATAGATAGGTAAATAGATAATAGATGATAGCTAAATAGATGATACAAATAATAGATTATAGATAGAGGTAGATATAGAAATAGATAATACATGGATAGATAGATGATAGATACATACATATATATGTCTGTGTAAGTTAGATTATAATGATAAGTAGAGCATGATATGAAAATATGCTCACAATAATAAACTAGGGTAACACAAATCAGAATATAATGCAGCATTACCTCACACCTTTTGTGGCCTTTCTTTTTGTATTTTCTTCTCCCTCCCCCCAATTTTTATTAGGTATTTTCTTCATTTACATTTCAAATGCTATCCTGAAAGTCCCCCATACCCTCCCCCCACCCCCCACTCCCCTACCCAACCCCTCCAACTTCTTGGCCCTGGTGTTCCCCTGTACTGGGGCATATAAAGTTTGCAAAACCAAGGGGCCTTTCTTCCCAGTGATGGCCAACTAGGCCATCTTCTGATACATATGCAGCTAGAGACATGAGCTCTGGGGATACTGGTTAGTTCATATTGTTGTTCCATCCATTGTTGTTACAGACCCCTTTAGCTCCTTGGGTGCTTTCTCTAGCTCCTCCATTGCGGCCCTGTGTTCCATCCAATAGATGACTGTGAACATCCACTTCTGTATTTGCCAGGCACTGGCAATAGCCTCACAAAAGACAGCTATATCAGGGTCCTTTCAGCAAAATCTTGCTGGCGTATGCAATGGTGTCTCTTTTTGGTGGCTGATTATGGGATGAATCCCCAGGTGCAGCAGTCTTAGAGATATCTTGGTTAGTGTATAGAGAAACCAGAACAGGCACACCAATAAAAATAATATAAAAACAGTGCAACCACTGTAGGAAAAGGGACAAAGTACGACACTAAATTAAAACACTCTAAGAAGTATCAACCCCACTTTTGGTATATACTCCAATATGTGAAATCGAGGCCTCAAAGAGATATTTGTATTCCCATTTTGATTGAAAATTATGTAGAATATACAACATAAGGAAACAATCTGATAGTCTATAATTAAACTGTATCTCACTATTGAATTTCCTTTTCTACATGATTAGCTATTTTAATTTCTTATATTTTCCATTAAACTAAGATGGAAAAAGTACAGTGCTTATTTAAAAAAAATTTATGTGATTCTTTCATTGAAATGAAAAACATTTTAAAAAGTGAAAATACAGGCCTTATTTTTCTGTTAATATTAATGTGAAAATTTAAATGACTTTTTCCATATTTTATATTTCTATATTTTTTATATTTCTATATTTCTCTGTTACAGCCTTAACTGACCACCATATGAGAGGAGAGAGTGAAGAAAATTTGCCATAAAATCTGTAGAAAAAAAGCACTTACTGTCTACTAAACTGACTTTTTAATATCTCAAAATTTAATCAGCTACAGAAAAATAAACAACTCTAAAGAATTTATTTAGATTAAAGTTTTCAAAGTTATATTCAGAAATGAATAATTCCACATGTAAGCTGTCATAAACCAGTTGTATTACAACATTTCTATCATTCTTTTGTGAACAGAGAGCCCAAATGCAAATAAATAGATAGATAAATAAATAGTATAAAAATAAAATAAAAATTATAAAGTTAGAGGCATCTCTGTCTGAACTGAAGACTGAGTACCACCGATGTCTAGTCCACCCCCCCCCCCATATATCCTTGCAATTATAGTCCAGGGCACTTCTACAGAAATGAAAGTTTACATTTACACAAAACCTACACATGGCTGTTTATAGTAGCTTAATTTGTATCAGCAAATCCTGAAACCCTATCAATCTAATGAAGGCAAATAAGAAATAAAAAAGGTGACTTCCACACTGTGAAATACTTTAAACCAATAAAAGAAATGAACTGTTGATTGAAACAACAACAGACTAATCTTCAGATAATGATGCTGCATGAAAAGCTATCAATCCTACAAGGCTCCATAGTGCATGCTTCCACTTCTCTACAATTATTGGGATGATAACGTTAAAAACTGGAGAAGAGCTTATTGCCTTGCAGGGTCTAGGCTGTTGGAGAAGTGGCCCGCTAGGGGTTTGCTATGGAAGGTCAACTTCAAGGAGACTTGTGCTGATGAAATGTTCTGTATCTTCTCTGTTCCTTTGTCACTGTAATCATTGTGATATTGGACTTCCAGTTTGTAATGTGTTAGCACTGCAGGAAATGTGTAAAAGGATCATAAGAAATTTCTGTATTGTTACTTGCCACCCTGTGTGAATGTCCAATTGTGTCACTATCAATGCTAAATGTAAAATGTATGATACTCCTGAAATGGACCTATCTGTCCCATCTTGTGGCTTATAGCACCAAGCAGCTTGAGAAAGATTGTATTAACAATATCAAACAATAAATTTAATAGACACTTAGAATGTAGGAAAGTCACAAGTAGTTGCTTACTTCCACTCCAGTTGAAGCTTGTCAGTTGCAAGAATAGTCCCCTGTTAACTAAGATTGATTCCAGCCTAATCTTTATCTGTTTTAGCTTAAATAAGAATCACTGTCATTTTCAATAGTCTGTGTAATTCTTCACATTTATTCCAAATGATTCTCTCTTCTTTTAGGAGGAAGACAACATGAAATCAAACTTTATGCATTTTTGCTTAGTTTGGAATCACATAGCAGTTCAGCAATGATTTCTGATGCATAAAACTATAAAACCCCATCAAGTTTTACCTGAGCTCTCTAAAGAAGATGAATATTTATAAATGTTTTCATCATCAGGTTAGAAATTCAACTTATTGAAATAAAGTTGACTTTATATTGCATCTGGAAGGAAAAAATATATGACATATTTCTGGTAAGGATCAGTATACAAATACTTACATAGAAACATATGCACACATGTTAAAGAAGGTTTGTCCAAAATTCTCTTAACACAAGAGCTAATTCTGAAATGTCAAATAATATGTTTTAAATATTTTGCAAAAATTAAAATAGATAGCTGATGAGATATCTCAGTGGCTACAAGTGTTTGTTGCCCATATCCCTTTATACTCCTAAGCAGGTGACCATGTGGCTCAATTAGAATGTTGCCCACCCAAACAATTTTGCACTCAGCACTAACAGCAAAGTAAGACATGCAAATGCACCTTGGGCACGGAGTCAGCAGACACCCCCAAGGTCCCCTAAGAGAACTCTCCATGCACACTTAGGACCACTTGTGAGTAGAACACAACTTCTATTCCAATCCAATCACTCTGGACCTGAGACAGCCTCAGGTAAGCAGGAAACATGGCCTGACCAGGGACCACCGGTGAGTTGAACAGAACTTCTGTTCCAATCCAATCATACAGGACCTGAGACAGCACTAGGGAAACAGAAAACCCAGACTGACCAGGGTCCAAATCCCTTCCAGTCAGCACCAACACCAGGTCACCTTGGGTGCTGAGACAGCAGACGCCCCTAAGGTCCCTAGAGGACTCTCCACGAGATTTTAGGACCTCTGGTGAGTAGAACACAACTTCTGTTCCAATCCAATTGCATGGGACATGAGACAGCATTAGGGAAGCAGAAAACCCGGCCTGACCAGTGTCACAAGTCCCTTCCAGTCAGCACCAGGACCAGGTCACACAGAGTTGGCGGACACTCACAAGGTCCCTAGAGGACAGGTTCTGAGACAGACCTTGTTTCGGGCTCCAGACATCCGGGCACCTCCCCTGCCAGAGGAGAGGTGTCTGCCCAGCCCTGGAAGGCTTTGCCAGAACACCTGGGGGAGCCATCTTGGTTCCCAGGTCCCTATGAGACTAATCTTCACAGGTGAGAGTGTGGACTACAGAAGCTAACAGCTTCTGGGACAGGTCCCTTTTCAGGCCTTCATCTTCTGCCATGAGGCAGGTCCGAAAGCCAGATATTTGTACACCTTCCCTGTAAGAGGAGAGCTTGCCTTCAAAGAGTGCTCTGACCACTGAAACTCAGAGGAGAGAGCTAGTCTCCCATGTCTTCTGATAGAAACTAACAGAATCACGAGAGGAACAATCTCTAACCAGAGACAACTATAACAACTAAATCCAGAGATTACCAGATGTTGAAAGGCAAACTTAAGAATCTTAGTAACAGAAACCAAGACTACTCACCATCCTCAGAATGCAGACCTCCCTCCTCGCCCAGTCCTGGGCACCCCTACACACCCAAAAAGCTACACCCGGATTTAAAAGCATATCTCATGATGATGGTAGAGGACATCAAGAAGGACTTTAATAACTCACTTAAAGAAATACAGGAGAACACTGCTTAAGAGTTACAAGTCTTTAAAGAAAAATAGTAAAAGACAACCAAACAGGTAGAAGTCCTTAAAGAAAAACAGGAAAACACATCCAAAAAGGTGATGGAAATGAACAAAACCATACTAGACCTAAAAAGGGAAGTAGACACAATAAAGAAAACCCAAAGTGAGGCAACACTGGAGATAGAAACCCTAGGAAAGAAATCTGGAACCATAGATGTGAGCATCAGCAACAGAATACAAGAGATGGAAGAGAGAATCTCAGGTGCAGAATATTCCATAGAGAACATGGGCACAATAATCAAAGAAAATGCAAAATGCAAAAACATCCTAACTCAAAACATCCAGGAAATCCAGGACACAATGAGAAGATCAAATCTACGGATATTAGGAGTAGATGAGAATGAAGATTTTCAACTTAAAGGACCAGCAAATATCTTCAACAAAATTATAGAAGAAAACTTCCCCTAAAGAAAGAGATGCCCATGAACATACAAGAAGCCTGCAGAACTCCAAATACACTGGATCAGAAAAGAAATTCCTCCCGACACATAATAATCAGAACAAAAAATGCACTAAATAAAGATAGAGTATTAAAAGCAGTAATGGAAAAGGGTCAAGTAACACATAAAGGCAGGCCTATCAGAATTATACCAGACTTTTCACCAGAGACTATGAAAGCCAGAAGATCCTGGACAGATGTTATACAGACACTAAGAGAACACAAATGCCAGCCCAGGTTACTATACCCAGCCAAAATTTCAATTAGCATAGATGGGGAAACCAAACAATTCCACAATAAAAATCAAATTCACACATTATCTCTCCATGAATTCAGCCCTTCAAAGGATAATAACAGAAAAAAAAAATACAAGGACAGAAACCACGCCCTAGAAAAATCAAGAAAATAATCCTTCAACAACCCTAAAAGAAGACAGCCACAAGAACAGAATGCCAACTCTAGCAACAAAAATAAGAGGAAGCAACATTCAGTTTTCCTTAATATCAATAGATTCAATTCCCCAATAAAAAGACATAGTTTAACAGACTGGCTACACAAACAGGATCAAACATTTTGCTGTTTACAGGAAACCCATCTCAGAGAAAAAGACAGACACTACCTCAGAATGAAAGGCTGGAAAACATTTTTCCAAGCAAACGGTCTGAGGAAAAGCACTGGAGTAGTCATTCTAATATCTAATAAAATCAACTTCCAACCCAAAGTTATCAAAAAGGACAAGGAGAAACACTTCATACTTATCAAAGTTAAAATCTTCCAAAAGGAACTCTCAATTCTGAATATCTATACTCCAAATGCAAGGGCAGCCACATTCATTAAAGAAACTTTAGTAAAGCTCAAAGCACACATTGCACCTCACACAATAATAGTGGGAGACTTCAACACACCAATTTCATCAATGGACAGATAGTGGAAAGAACTAAACTAAACAGGGACACAATGAAACTAACAGAAGTTATGAAACAAATGGATTCACAGATATCTACAGAATATTTTATCCTAAAACAAAAGGATATAACTTCTTCTCAGCACCTCATGTTGCCTTCTCCAAAACTGACCATATAACTGGACACAAAACAGGCCTCAACAGATACAAAAATATTTAAATTGTCCCATTCATCCTATCACATCACCATGGACTAAGGCTGATCTTGAATAACAACATAAAGAATAGAAAGCCAACATTCACATGGAAACTGTACAACATTCCACTCAATGATACTTTGGTCAAGGAAGGAATAAAAAAGGAAATAAAGACTTTAGAGTTTAATGAAAATGAACCCACAACATACCCAAACTTATGGGACATAATGAAAACATTTCTACGAGTAAAACTCATAGCCCTGAGTGCCTCCAAAAAGAAACTAGAGAGAGCACACCCTAGCAGCTTGCCAACACACCTAGGAGCTCTAGAACAAAAGGAAGCAAATTCACCCAAGAAGAGTAGACAGCAGGAAATAATCAAACTCAGGGGCGAAATCAATCAAGTGGAAACAAGAAGAATTATTCAAAGAATCAACCAAACATGGAGCTGGTTCTTTGAGAAAATCAACAAGATAGATAAACCCTTAGCCAGACTCACTAGAGGGCACAGGGACAGCATCCTAATTAACAAAATCAGAAATGAAAAGGGAGACATAACAACAGATCCTGAAGAAATCCAAAACACCATCAAATCCTTCTACGAAAAGCTATACTCAACAAAACGGTAAAACCTGGATGAAATGGACAAACTTCTAGACAGATACCAGGTACCAAAGTTAAATCAGGATCAGGTTAATGATCTAAACAATCCTATATTCCCTAAAGAAATAGAATCAGTCATTAATAGTCCCCCAACCAAAAAAAGCCCAGGAACAGATGGGTTTAGTGCAGAGTTCTATTAAACTCTCTTTCAAAGATCTAATTCCAGTTCTTCACAAACTATTCCACAAAATAGAAGCAGAAGGTACTCTACCCAATTCATTCTATGAAGCCACAATTACTCTGATACCTAAGCCACAGAAAGACCCAACAAAGATAGAGAACTTCAGACCAATTTCCCATATGAATATCAATGCAAAAATACTCAATAAAATTCTCGCTAACCGAATCCAAGAACACATCAAAGCAATCATCCATCCTGACCAAGTAGGTTTCCTTCCAGGGTTGTAGGGATGGTTTAATATACAGAAATCCAACAAAGTAATCCACTATATAAACAAACTCAAAGACAAAAACCACATGATCATCTCGTTTGATGCTGAGAAAGCATTTGACAAAATTCAACACCCATTCATGATAAAAGTCTTGGAAAGATCAGGAATTTGAGGCCCATACCTAAACATGATAAAAGCAATCTACAGCAAACCAGTAACCAACATCAAAGTAAATGGAGAGAAGCTGAAAGCAATCCCACTAAAATCAGGGACTACACAAGGCTGCCCACTTTCTCCACATCTATTCAACATAGTATTTGAAGTCCTAGCCAGAGCAATTTGACAACAAAAGGAGATCAAAGGGATACAAATTGGAAAAGATGAAGTCAAAATATGACTTTTTGCAGATGATATGATAGTATATATAAGTGACCCTAAAATTCCCACCAGAGAACTCCTAAACCTGATACACAGCTTCAGTGAGGTAGCTGGATATATAATTAACTCAAACAAGTCAACGGCCTTTCTCTACAGAAAGAATAAACAGGCCGAGAAAGAAATTAAGGAAGCAACACCCTTCACAATAGTCACAAATAATATAAAATACCTTGGCGTGACTCTATCTAAGGAAGTGAAAGATCTGTGTGATAAGATCTTCAAGTCTCTGAAAAAAGCAATTGAAGAAGATCTCAGAAGATGGAAAGATCTCCCATGCTCATGGATTGGCAGGATCAATATTGTAACAATGGCTATCTTGCCAAAAGCACTCTACAGATTCAATGCAATCCCTATCAAAATACCAACTCAATTCTTCAACGAATTAGAATGGGAAATCTGCAAATTCATCTGGAATAACAAAAACCTAGGATAGCAAAAACTCTTCTATATGATAAAAGAACCTCTGGGGGAATCACCATGCCTGACCTAAAGCTATACTACAGAGCAATTGTGATAAAAAACTGCATGGTACTGGCATAGCAACAGACAGTAGACCAAATGAATAGAATTGAAGACCCAGAAATGAACCCACACGCCTATGGTCACTTGATCTTTGACAAGGGAGCTAAAACCATCAAGTGGAAAAAAGACAGCATTTTCAAGAAATGATGCTGGCACAACTGGTGGTTATTATGTAGAAGAATGCGAATTGATCCATTCCTATCTCCTTGTACTAAAGTCAAATCTAAGTGGATCAAGGAACTCCACATAAAACCAGAGACAGTGAATCTTATGGAGGAGAAAGGGGGTGGGGGGAGTCTTGAAGATATGGGCACAGGGGAAAAATTCCTGAATAGAATAGCAATGGCTTGTGCTGTAAAATCAAGAATCGACAAATGGGACCTCATAAAATTGCAAAGCTTCTATAAGGCAAAAGACACCGTCAATAAGACAAAAAGGCCGCCAACAGATTGGGAAAGGATCATTACCTATCCTAAATTAGATAGGGGACTAATATCCAATATATATAAAAAAAAACTCAAGAAGTTGGTCTCCAGAAAATCAAATAACCCCATTAAAAATGGGGCTCAGAGCTAAACAAAGAATTTTCACCTGAGGAATACTGAATGGCTGAGAAGCACCTAAAAATGTTTAGCATCATTAATCATCAGGGAAATGCAAATTAAAGCAACCCTGAGATTCCACTTCACACCAGTCAGAATGGCTAAGAGCAAAAATTAAGGTGACAGCAGATGCTCGTGAGGATGTGGAGAAAGAGGAACACTCTTCCATTGTTTTTGGGATTGCAAGCTTGTACAACCACTCTGGAAATCAGTCTGGGGTTCCTCAGAAAATTGGACATAGTACTACCGTAGGATCCAGCAATACCTCTCCTGGGCATATACCCAGAAAATGTTCCAACTTGTAATAAGGACACATACTCCACTATGTTCAAAGCAGCCTTATTTATAATAGCCAGAAGCTGGAAAGAACCCAGATGCCCCTCAACAGAGGAATGAATACAGAAAATGTGGTACATTTACACAATGGGGTACTACTCAGCTATTAAAAAGAATGAATTTATGAAATTCCTAGGCAAATGGATGGACCTGGAGGGTATCATCCTGAGTGAGGTAACCCAGTCACAAAAGAACTTACATGATATGTACTCACTGATAAGTGGATATTAGCCCAGAAACTTAGAATACCCAAGATACAAGATACAATCTGCAAGACACATGATACTCAAGAAGAACAAAGACTAAAATGTGGACACTTTGCCCCTTCTTAGAATTGGGAACAAAACACCCATGGAAGGAGTTAGGAGACAAAGTTTGGAGTTGAGATGAAAGTATGGACCATCTATAGACTGCCATACCCAGGGATCCATCCCATAATCAGCCTCCAAATGCTGATACCATTGCATACAGTAGCAAGATTTTGCTGAAACAACCCAGATATAGCTGTCTCTTGTTAGGCTATGCTGAGGCCTAGCAAACACAGAAGTGGATGCTCACAGTCAGCTATTGGATGGATCACAGGGCCCCCAATGGAGGAACTAGAGAAAGTACCCCAGGATCTAAAGGGATCTGCAACCCTATAGATGGAACAACAATATGAACTAACCAGTACCCTCTTCCCCCCCAACCCCCAGAGCTCATGTTTCTAGCTGCATATATATCAGATGTTGGCCTAGTAGGCCATCATTGGAAAGAGAGGTCCTTCGGTCTTGCAAACTTTATATGCCTCAGTTCAGGGGAATGCCAGGGCTAAGAAGTGGGAATGGGTGGGTAGGGGAGTGGGGTAGAGGGTATGGGGGACTTTTGGGATAGCATTGGAAATGTAAATAAAGAAAATACCTAATTAAAAAAAAGACATGCAAATATTAGAAAGTATTAGTAATTATAACATAAAGTAGTAGAATGTTATTTAAACTGTGCTGTGGGAACTCAGATGATAGTCCAATTAATAAAGGGATTATCTTGGAAACACGAGGATCTAGGGTTGATCTCCCAATCCTACACATACATGCACACTCTGGTGATGGCCTCTATCATCACAGTAACTGAGAGCAGAAGCATTAGCATTCCTATATGATATTTTCAAACATCCTACATGGTGACAGATTTGTTTTCCTTACACAGAAACAAAATTGAGAGGTGAAATCAGTAACCCTTTAAAATGGCTGAAAATATTAAGTAAGAACGTGTGTGCTAAGTGCACATGCTCCTGATATTTTTTCTTTCCTTTTACTTATTTCGTTTAGAGATTGTAGTACAATTACATCATACACTCTTACCTTTGCTCCCTCCAGACTCTCCCATCTATCATTTTATAGTTATCATTTTTCACACACATTCCTAAACACAGAAGTACATCTGGTCAGTCAATATAATCTTACTCTAATGTATAATGTCAGGGTTATTTGGTATTAGATAACCATTCAGTGTGTTCTTGCCTGAGAAAGACTATTTTTACTGCTCTTATCACTCCTTAAGTATCTGTAATCTTTTATGTAGTGTTGTGGCCTCCCGAACCCCCTTCACCCCATTCACATTTAGCATGTCTATTGTTGAGCTTGTTCAGCTCATGTTTCAGCAAGCAGTCATGTTGGTGGGATTTATTGGTGTAGCATCTACATTCCTAGAAGATACAATCTCACAGCAAATAGCCTGTTGCTCTTGTCTTATAGAATTTTCATTCACTCTTTTTAAATGATCCCTGGGTCTTAGGCACTAAAATTATATTGTTGATGTATCAATTGGGTCTGAGCTCCACGACTCTGCATTTTGATTCCTTGGGATTTATAGTAATGGTCTCCATCTGTTCTAAAGAGAGTTTCCTTGATGAAGGATAAAGACTAGACTTACCTGTTGGTATAAGAATAAAAATATGTATAATGGAGTTAGAGATATCTTGATTTAGTAAGTGCCAGTTGTAATTTCTCCTCCAAGACCCAAGATTTCATTAGTCTTGGGTATTTGTTTAGGTTTCCAGTACACACAAGATTTCCTTATTGTTAAGCAGAAAAGTGTAATTAGAGACTGCTGGTTATCACCAAGATATGCATGCCACTATTAAATCCTTAGGGCTATCTGCTATTCTGATTGTTGCTGTGGTTCACACATGTCATAACTGGCTAGGACTGTTGCTTGATTCCCTCCTTTGAAAGATTACATGATACACTATGGTACCATGAAAGCAAATCCTCAGGAGTAGGTATTCAGCTCAGGTCCAATTCAAGGACTTCTGGGTCCTACTTCTGAAGTGCATGGTATCCCCAGCAATAGGAACTTTTGACAATCAAGTAGCGTGTGCCTACTACCTTACCAGAACGTTTTGAAAGGATGAGGTTACGTTCATTTCCATTTCTTTTCCTTTGCTGTCATTTCTTTTCCTTTTGTATATTATTTAATTTTGAGACAGGATATCAAAATTGCATTTAATAATGCCACTAGTTTACATCTCAAATGCTATCCCCAAAGCCCCCAAATGTAAATGTAGAAAATATCTAATAAAAATTAGTCTTGTCTTAGGACTTATTACAGAATAAAAAAAAATGCCACTCGTTGGTTAGCATGGGCTTGGATAAATATCATTGTGATTTGAATAAATATTTTGACAGATAAGTATAACTACCATGCCTCGCCAAAGAGGCTTCTCTTTATGAAAAATGGAGGGCCAACACACAAAACCATAACTGGAGAGAAAACAGAGTTCACTAGACTTTAAAGAGTTCAACACCATTGGATACACCTGCACTACAGCTCAAAACACCGTGGGGGAGGAGGAAGATAGATGAGAAGAGCCACAATATAAGGAAGTTTGCAGAGAAAGAGACTGACTCTTCTAGAAATTGCTGCATAAACAAGACCAGAGCCATCTCAGTAGACATGTGAATGTAGAAACTGAAATACTTCTTTACATCCCATCCCTAGACAAAGAACCATAGGCAATGTACGTTTTTTTTCTTTAGGATTTTTAATAATTTTAAAACTTCATAAAGCAATTTATAATCACTTCTAATATTCAAAATAAATCCATATTTTGTATGTATTTGAACTATTTCAGTATAAATGTATTAAAAATGTATTATCTTGGAATTTCATTTAAAATGGAGATAAAGACAATAAAAACAGATGATAAATATTTTCTTTCACTATTCAATGCTTCAAAATGTTATTTTTCCTTAATTAAAAAATACGGTACACTTTGCCCTACTTTAGGAAATATAATCATAATTTGTATTATTTTTTATCTGGAAAATCAAATACATTCAGGTGAAAATTGTGGAAGTACAATCTGAAACGCCTAAGCATCAAACATGTTTCTATAGACATTATTCTGACAAGTGAAAGCTCAGTGTTATAAAAGGCTCCATGACAATTATGTAGATGCATATTGAAAACATGCTTGTTTGAACCCAATTTTACCTTATACAGCTTCCTCATTTACATATATCATGCTGCCTTGTAGCAAAATGTCTAATTTTGAGCCCTTGCAACAGAGATCTATATCATACCTATTATGTAGGGAAAAAGAGTAATCTTGCATAATGTGCTATTCTAAGTCTCAACTAAACACATTTGCCTCCTTGCTTTATTTATACAGGAGAAATGAACAGTACACACTACATAGCAACAAACACAGGGATGTTCAGATCAATATATTAGATTATCCTTATAGGAATTTGTTTTGGAACAGAGCTGTGCTATTTGTTGCAATGTGTGAGATAGGTGCACTGCTTTCAAATGCAGAGACAAGGGAAAAGGGGATCAAAAAGGTTGGCTCATGTGACATGGCAGACAATACTATTTGGAAAAGTCAGTAAGTTAGCCCTCAAGTTTTGATAGTGAGGGGAAAGAGAAAACTTACAAACCATGTAATTGGCACTCTTCTAAGAGAATGATCTTTTGCTTCAAAAAGGAGGCTTTGCTATTTACATTAAGAGAAGCACACATTTTCTGTATCACCTATTATGTAATATCATCTATCTTCTATCTGTCTATTTATCTACCTATATTCATCTATCTATCAGTCATATATATGACTTCAAGAGCATAAATGAGAGAGGTTTTGGATACCATGAAAAGACATAATTTTTTTAAATTATGGGCAGAGAAAAAGGATTCCATACCAAGGACATAGGAGTATATTCTTCATAAAATTACGAAGAAAAATTCTCAAATACAGAGAAATAGATGCTCGTCCAGGTACAAAAGGCTTATACATCAAAGAGACAGAAACAGAAAACAACCTTTCCACACAGTTTGTAGCCAAAACACTAAAACCAGAGTGAAGAAAGCCACAGAACAGAAGGGCCATGTCCTGTAGGAAGGCAGGCCCAACTCACCAGTACCTGTGATTCCAAAGAGATATTCTATAGGATTTTTTTCTGAACAGATAACAGTACCACAACAAATGAAAAACATACAGAAGTTTTCTATTCAGTTCCATAGTCAGAAATAAATATCTAGATCATGCTAACATTTCTGAAGAAGTAATGTTTTAAAATCTAGAATAAAATGCTTTCCTCCAGTTATGGCAAAACTATTTCAGATATTGACACAAATCATGTAGAAAATTTTGAGTGGATTTGTATTAATATAAAACACTTCTGCCTAACAAGCTACTTACAAAGAGGAAAACATTTATGAGAAAATTAGGGGAAATTTTAAGATAACATCATAATTCAACAAAACTGTTCTTAAAATATCAGAATTCACCAATACCTTATAATTTCAGTGGACATAGGATAACTATAAATATATTTTACTCTACCTACAAAATAATTTGGCTATATGTGTGACGATGATAGATGATTTTATTTACAAGTCACCTTCTAGGTACATAAAACATGTGTGCTTATTAGTGTATCAGCTTCAACAATATTCATAATATGTTAAATGGGCATAAGAAAATGAGACACAACTTAATTATCAGTCAGCCAAAGACTAGATAAACCAACTGTTGAAAAATATCAAGAGAGTGAAACAGAGAGAGAGAGAGAGAGAGAGAGAGAGAGAGAGAGAGAGAGAGAGAGAGAGAGAGAGAGAGATTGAGATTATATATGCAAAATTTTTTCAGGATATTGATGACTCCTCAGGTCATACATTTTAATATTAAGCAAATTTTGGAAGTTTTGTCCTAACTTACTTCTCATGGCAATGAGGGTTGGGGTGAATTTAATCTCTATGTCTCTGTCTCTCTGTGTCTCTTTCTCTGTCTGTGTCTCAGTGTGTCTCTGTGTCTCTGTCTCTTTCTCTGTCTGTCTGTCTGTCTGTCTGTCTCTCTGTCTCTGTCTCTGTCTCTCTCTGTTTCTGTCTCTCTCTCTGTCTCTCTCTCTCTCTCTCTCTCACTTTCTCCTTGCTTCTACAATGTATTCTACTCACCACAATAGACTAAAATAAAAAAAAATCAATTCCCAATTAAAATTTATTTCAAGTATTTTGTGACACTCGGGGAATAACCCTTGAACATTGTTTATTATATGTTACAGCATACTTATTTCTTTGATAGTAGAGTAGTGTATGTAAGACTCCTCTTTGAGCTAGATTTGCAGTGCAAGTAAAACCCATGAGAAGTTATGTTGAGCCCAAATCATAAACACAGTCATGGATTTCTGAAGCAAAGAAATTTCTGGCTCAAGGTCTTGATTTAATAGTTTCACTAATGAATAAAGACTCTGGCAAAGAGGGTCAGGTAATCCAGCTGTGCACATACAAATCTGATGGCACTTAGGATAGATAACAGATTCCATGCTAGCTATTATAAAATGTGCCCCTTTGGCATGTGTGGGTGACGGGAAAGAGGGTGGTAATAAGCCTTTTTTACTCCTTGAATCTCTTTCCTTTCTTTTAAGCAACTCATAATTTCCTCATGTTAGAGATGCACTCAGAAAAGGGCACACAAAAGGGTCCAGAAATGCAATAATGCCAAGAAAAATGTGAACAAACAGGCTTTGCTGGATAACCCCTACCAACCTATTATCCAAGGGATCTTACACTTTGACAGTGCTTTCCTTGACTGTTCATCTCCATCAAGCTAAAAAACAAAGAAAAATATCCATGGATTCCATTGTTTGTTTGGTGTATTCATTTGTTGGTGTGTGTGTGTGTGTGTGTGTGTGTGTGTGTGTGTGTGTGTGTGGTGTGTTTGTCTGATAGTGTAGGGTATTTTGATACTTCATTTCTGAGTACTCATTTGCATAAAATAAAAGTTAAAATTTATCTTTTAAACTTTTTTTCCTGTTTCCATGTTTCTGTTTGTTTTACAGGATATATGTCCTGAGCAAAGGACCCTAGCAGTAGCAAGGAAAGTTATTTTTTAACATTACAATGTGTCATTCTCATTTTCTGCACAGTTTGCCCACAAGTCTTAGTTTCCACGTGTATTTATATTACTGAATAATAAAACTCCTTCCATCATTTTTACTGGAGTGCAAAAGACCAAATGCATAAAAATGTTGGGCTGGGTTACTGCAAGGTTAAAGGCATAGCTGTGGTGTGCCTGCTAGAGAGACAGGTGCCAATTTCAAAGTGAATTACACTGGCACTCTGATTACGGCAGTTTCACACGGTCTCGTATTCCAAAAGGATTTAGAGATTCATTGCTCATCTGAGCAGCAAGAGACCTCATGAAACACTCTGGCCCAGATCCATTGTGTCTGCTTGCAGATAGTTAAAGCCATTCCAGGCAGATGCTTGTTTAATGGCTCGCCCTTGAGTCTCTCCCAAGTTCTCTGCGTTTCACACAGTGTTCTATTTCTATTCAGTTGGACAAAATACTTCATTTTTCTTGACTTGTAGTACAATAAAAATTTTAAGCATCTTTGTTCTTCCACTCTGTCATCTCTTCTTTATGAAGAGAATGTGATTATGTTGGGATAATCTGATTGATACTATTAGGAAATAATACAATCTCTTTCTTTTTCAATAAATAGCAATTTTTTAGAGGTTGAATTTAAAATTACACAGAACAAAGCATTTGATTGTAGTGTATAAGTGCCAGGAATCTATTCAGAATAATAAGGAATAAAGAAGAATAAAATGCTTTCTATTGTTAAATAAACCTAATCTTCTGGATTCTTACTTTCAAACTGAATCCAGCTATGCTTGGAATTTGTTACTCTTTCCGCATATGATTTTCCACTTTCTCAGTGGGAAAAACAAGCTTACCATAGGCCTAACACAATATCAGAAAAGCTTAGGGGTCTTTATTTTTATTTATTTATTTATTTATTTATTTATTGCTAAATGAAACATCTTTATGTATTAAAGAAAATCATACAGCAAAATAAATTTTACATGCAAAATATGAATTTTATAAATTACTTCAAATTTGTATTCTAACAAAAATGTCTTTATCTCTGACATTAATATTATATAGACATACTTTATAAATTATTATATTTCCAATTTTCCATATATTTTAAAAATACACAATAAGCATAAAAATATCCTAGAACTGAACTATAAATGCCACTAAGACAGTGACATATTTACTTAATCATTAATCTGTCTGAGGGATTTCCTTTCTGGAAATCCATTGCCTTTCTCACTACCATGAATAACATGGGTTATCATCATTTCTAAAATATAGCATTAATTTTTAACATTCATACACACACACACAAAATGAAGTTGGACCCTTTTTCCTGCCAAAAGCAAAAATTACCCTGAATTTATCAAAGACTCCACAGTATGTCCTGAAGTACTGACACTCCTGGAAGAAAAATGTAGATATGCATCTCTCTAATCTTAAATGTATTCTTCAATATGTCTGACATTTCATTAAAACTAAAGCCTTTCATGCTTCAGTCAATACTACCAAGAATGTGAAAATGAAACCACATGTCTAAATACATCTCAGCTGGTGAATTATGGCACATATTAATTCCACTGAGGCTATAGAAACCAATTTAGAAAAAGAGCAAAGATTAATAGACATTGAATCCTTTAATATATTACTGAAAGAGTAGAGATATTCTAAACTCATGGAAAAAAAATATATCATGTACCTGGATTAGAAATGGCCTGTAGATTCAGTGAACCTTCCAGATAAAGCTAATTCAGGATTTTTTTTTTTTTTTGGTGGTTTTGCTTTTATAAACATTGACAAACCAATTCTAAAATCCCTGGGTCTCTAAAGGGAAGGGGGAACAGCGAAAACTTTAGACAAGGAAAACATTGAAGGGATCAAATGATCTACTTGCTACAAAGCTATTGCAATCAGAGCAGCACCATCGTCATGTAAAGCTAGAACAATGTTTCCTGACAGAGTGAGTTCCTGAAATAGTCTTACACATTTGCTTTAGGAAAAAACTACTGAATCTATTGATCAGAAAACTTACCCTTTTATACATATTCAAACAAATGAATAGGAAATGATTTTTAAAAAAATAAGTGATTGTTATTCTCATTCCATATGATGCTTTACAAATTTAAGCAAAAAATGGCAACAGCTATTAATCTAAATGCATAATTGAATGTTAGTTGTGGATAATGAACATGAAACAATAAATGTAGTCGTTAATTTTGATTGCTGACTGAAGAGGATTCAGAATCACCGTGATATTGGGCCTCTGGGAAGGTCTATGGGGAGTTTCAAATTGGGTAAATCGAGGCAGCACTATTCTGCAGGCTTGGGCACTGGGTGTCATAGAAGTCCGGGGGCTCTGAGTAAAAACAGTAATCATGTTTCACTTCCTGAGTGTGGACACACTGTTACCAGCTGTCTTGAGCTTCACAGCTTTGACTTTAGAGTGGAGATGTACTTTATCCCTTCGGGCTTAATGCTAAAAAAAAAAAAAATACATCCATCCTTAATGTGCTTTTACTTGTGTGTTTTGCCACTAATAAAGTATGTATGACTTACACACACACACACACACACACACACACACACACACTCGTTAGCTTGATAAATCAGATTTTACCCAAACCTAAAAGTTTTCATTTGAAACAGCAACTAAGCTTCTTAAAAACTAACATAAAAAAGCATATTGCTTAATATAGGGTGAAAATCAACATACAAAAAATACTGGATAACTATTTATCAACAAAAATGTTACTGAGTGACTTTCAATGATAAAATCATGTTCAACCAATGATGTGAAATTGAGCACATATGACCACGTGTTGAGATAACCAAAATGACAAGGACTACCAATGATTGGTGTAAATATAGAGCAACCAAAGCTCATCACTGCTGGAGAGTAAACAGTACTCACCTACTCGTGTATGAGAATGTTTAAGCAATGACCACACCTTAATATAATACAGACCTACACAGAAAATAATTAGGTATAATATTTAATAAAATTCTCCAGCATACAGTTGCTTGAATAACTCTAATAGAAGCATTAGTAAAAAGACGAGCCTGGATATTCACAGACTATATGGTGTTGACATCAAGATAGGCTAAGAAGGGGAAAGGGTAAATGGGTCAGGAAATAGGAAATATATATGGACTTTGTTGCTATGAAAGCAGCTGAAATCAATGGAAAGAAAGATGTCAGGATAAAATCAAGTTTAAAAAAGCAAGGTAGCATCAATGTAAATTACTATACTAAGGTCAGAAGAGGGCTAGGGTTTAGCTTCATGATTAAGAACCATGCCCATGCTGTACCAAGATGAAGATCAATAATTTTGGGCTTTGTATACCTGTAACAAGCCTGGGAGTTCCAACTTCTTGCCCCCATGCACCTGTGAGTACACCTAGATACACACACAGACACACACACACACACACACACACACACAATATTATATATACATGTTGGTTCTAGTTTTTATTGGTTATTTTATTTATTTACATTCCAATTGTTGTCTGCCTTCCTGGTTTTCCCTACACAAACCCACTATCCCATCCCCCCTCCCACTGCCTGTAGGAAAGTGCTCCCCATCCCACCCTATCATTTCAGCCTCACCTCCCTAGCATCCCTCTATGCTGGGGCTTTGAGCATTCACAGAGCCAAGGAACTCCCCTCCCATTGATACCAGATATGGTAATCCTCTGCTACATATGCAGCTGGAGACATGGGTCCCTCCATGTGTACTCTTTGATTGGTGGTTTAGTCCCTGGGAGCTCGGGGAGAGTCCAGTTAGTTGGTATTCTGTTGTTCTTCCTATGGGGTTGTAATCCCCTTCAGCTCCTTCAGTCTTTCCCTTAACTTCTCCTTTGGGGTATTTATGTTCAGTCTGATCACTGGCTGTGAGCATCCAGATTTGTATTGGTCAGGCTCTGGCAGAGCCTCTCAGGGGATTGCTATACCAGGCTTCTGTCAGCAAGCACTTCTTGGCATCAGTAATAGTGTCTCCCTATGGAATGTATCTCTAGGTAGAGTAGTCTCTAGATGGCTTTTCTTTCAGTCTCTGCCTGATAATTGGTCCCTCCATTTCCTTTAGACAGGAACAATTCTGGGTTAAAGTTCTTGAGGTGGGTGGGTGGCCACATCCCTCAACTGGAGACCAGACCTTGGACATGGTATCTACAGGCTTTATCTCCCCTTTGTTGGGTATTTCAGCTAATGTCATACCTGTTGGGTACTGGGAAACTCTTGGTTTCCTGGTATGTGAGACTTTCTACTCCCAGTTTCCCATCCACCACTGCTACACAACTCCATTTGATTTTCTAACCATCTGTACATCTCCCATCTTCTCCCAATCATGATGCTGCCCCTCTTTCCTCCTTCCCCTCTCTCTCTCAGGTCCCTCCCTTTATCCACCTCCTGTGATTATTTTCTTCCCCTCTCTAAGTAGCAGTGAAGCATCCACATTTTCATCTTCCTTCTTCAACTTCATATGGTTTGTGAGTTGTATCATGGATATTCTGAGCTTTGGGGCTAGTATTCACTTATCGGTGAGTACATACCACGTGTGTTCTTTTGTGACTGGGTTACCTCACTCAGGATGATATTTTCTAGATCCATCCATTTGCCTCCAAACTTCATGAAGCCATTGTTTTTAATAGCTAAGTAGTACTTCATTGTGTAAATGTACCACATTTTATGTGTCCATTCCTCTGTTGAGGCACATCTGTGTTCTTTCTAACTTCTGGCTATAGTAAATAATGTTTCTTGAACATAGTATAGCATGTATCCTTGTTATATATTGGGGCATCTTTTGGGTATATGCCCAGGAGTGGTATAGCAGGGTCCTCAGGTAGAACTATTTCCAATTTTCTGAGGAAATGCCAGACTGATTTCCAGAGTGGTTGTGCCATCTTACAATCCCACCAGCAATGAAGGAGTGTTCTTTCTCCACATCCTTGCCAGTATCTGCTGTCTCCTGAAATTTTGACCTTAGCCATTCAGACTAATGTTAGGTGGAATCTCAGGGTCAGTTTGATTTTTACTTTCCTGATGACTAAGGATATTGAATATTTCTTTTAGTGCTTCTCAGCCATTTGAGTTTCCTCAGTTGAGAATAATTTGTTTAGTTTTGTACCCTATTTTAATAGGGTTATTTAGTTCTCTGGAGTCTAATTTCTTGAATTCTTTGTATATTTTGGATATTAGTCCTCTATTAGATGTAGGGTTAGTGAAGATCTTTTCCCAATCTGTGGTTGTCATTTTTTTCTATTGACGGCATCCTTTGCCTTACAGAGGTAAAAAACATTTTATTGTCTCACATATAAGGAAGGTTAATCATTTTCAAAAATCAACATTTAACCAAAAGTCATGAGCCACACATGGAATCCTACCTATTCAAGAGGTCAAAGCAGGAGGAACATGAGTTAAGAGGCAGCTTTGTGAAATCATATTTCACAACGCAGCTTAGGTAGGCTCCTTGGTAAAGTGCTTGCCTAGCAAGAGCAAAGGAATTCAGTTCACTGCCCTGCACCTCCACATAAAGAAAACTTTTAGAAAATAGATATAAAACGGTGCTTCAGAAAATTTCACATCACGTAAGCAAGTCTCCATCAAACGGGCTTACTGAGGACCTCAGGTATATTTTCTCCACAGCAAATGAAATGAAACAATTCTACTCCTCACTAATTTACCCAAGGAAATTAAAATAGAACCATCGAATTTGAATTTGAATTAATGTTATTAGGTAAAGTTATTATGATGGTCAAAAAGTGGAAGAAACACAAATGTACAACAATACGGAAAGTGATTTAATCCACATCTATCAATTACTGTCATTTGAATATAGATAGCAACTTGTATGAATACGTTTAAGTGGTCACTGGGAACAGATGTATATATATATATATATATATATATATATATATATATATATATATATAAAATGTAGACTTCTCTATGACTTCCTTCAGACGACATTCTGAAGCTAACACACTGTGACAGGATGCATTTCAGTGATTGTTTAGTGCCGAGGATAACAGGGAGATTGATTGCAAAGTGGCCATTGGGAATTTTCTTGTGTGATAGGTATGCTGCATGCCTTGATTTCAATTGTGATTTATCCTTCATTATACATTTGTCAAAACTAATCTTACACTAAAAATAAATGCCTCATACTGAAAGTATGTCAGAGTTTGACTCCATAAAGTTAAATAACAAAGAGAAATAGACACCCTGTGCATCTTGAAATTTTATGAACTCAAGTGTAAAGACTAGGCTTGTATTATCTTCATGCAATTATTATAACAAGAATAGAGCAACACTTCCTTCTCAAGGAGTTCAGGAAATGGCAAGTGAGACATGAGTAGAGTGTCCAGTCCTACAAGTAATTATCAGGTGTCTGCGATCCTCCTGGATCCCATCAGAGAATAGAAGACCTAAAGATGCACAGTTCTATGAAGAACTAGACAATTAATGGAGTAACTAAATGCACGTCATAATTTACGCCAGTGAAATGAGATGTTTTAATTCACATCTCGTGATCATTTGATGAGAATAAATTGAGGGAAGTATACAGATGAACAGAATCTAGAAATGGCATGCTTATAAACTGTAACCTCAAAAGACTAATAAAACTGTAAAAGTAAATAAATTCCATATGGAAAAAGAAAAAATTACATCTGTTTTCTACAATGTTGGTATCATATGAAAATAATGAGATATAATGTATAACCAAGAAAACATTGATTCAGAAATACTGGTATTTACCACAGACTGCAAAAGAATAGAATATCTTCATGAAAAATAAGCTCATAAGCTTTTTGGATAAATATGACTTCCCTTGGTAAAGCATCTCTTGGGCTTGCAGACCTCTCCACCTTAGCACCTCTCTGCTTCTCTGGCCCCATTAGATGGTGAGCTTTGGTTTTAGGGTCACGTACATTGTTCATGATTTGTTCTCATAGGACACTAAAATTTAATTGAGACAGGTTGGAAAAGAATGGTTTATAATTTACATTCATGCATGAATGTGGGTTTTTCTAAGAAATAACGAGCAATTTAATGAGAATATTAAAACTCTACATCATGATAAGCACTTTATTCCTGAAACCAAAGGACAGTCCAATGTTATAAAAGTCATTAACACTTTTCTTGACATTAATAATTTAATGAGAACACAATGTTTATAGATTCTAAAACAGCCTATAATAAAATTCAAATTTATTTTTTACATTTTAAGTAGCCTTGGTGAAATAGATATTGATGATAACATTATAATATTACTTTCAAAGTTATAACTTGATGCTTAGAAAACCTAAATCAACTGGCAAATTTCAAGAATAAGTGTTGCAGTGTCCAAGTATATGATAAACAATCAAAAATACGTATTTTATATATGAGAATCATTAGCAGTCCTTGCATTAGCCATTAGCTTTCAGAAACAAATCAAATAATAAACACTTCCTTAGAATTGTATTACATTTTATAGAACCTATATGAAGAAGCAAGAAAAATTCTTATTTAGAAATCTAGAAAATAAAGAAATGATAAAATTGTGTTTCTGTCCTGAGTATTTTCCAAGTAAATTGTGGTGGAGTTTTGTTGTTGTTGTCGTTCTTGTTCTTGTTCTTGTTCTTATTGTTTTGGCTTTTATTTTCCTAAATTATCCTGCTTCATTATGTATGGCATGATAGTTCCCTAAATCATCTTTGGATCATGTCCTCGAGCTCTCTTCAAGTGAATAATAAGCATAAATATTACCCTTTCTAAAACTTTTTCTTAGAGTAGCAATTACTCTGTTTTCTGACTTTCTCCAACCTTCTGCTAGCTATCTCTCTCGGTCTGCTGTTGCTCATTGTTGACAATAATTTTACATAATTGGTCTTGTCTGTTGGGAACGACTAATAAATCTAGTGTATAGTTGGTATATATATATATATATATAGTCAATATTTATTTATCCATTATTTTTTGTATTGAGCATTTGTTTCCATCTAAGGCTATCTGGGGCTTAGTTACAACTTGCGTTTTTCTGGAAATAGTGAAAGTTCAAAATAAGTTTATATTTCACATAGTTTAGAGAAAAATAATATTGAATGTATATATTTCTTTTAAATATGATTATGTGTATGTGTGTTTGTGAGTGTGTGATATGCAGGAGGATTGAATACACAAAAGGGTATACTGTGGAGGTCAGAGACTAGCCTCAGGTGTTGGGCCTTGGCTGCTACCTTACTTGAGGTGGGGTCTCTATTTTTGTTGCCTGCGGATATGCCATAGGTATGCTAACATTATAGATGCCTGTTACTCTTCAAGGGGATTTAAAATCGGGTCCTCAAACTTGTATGGCCTGCACTTTACACACTGAGCCACCTCCCCAGGCCTAATTGTTCAGATTTATGCAAAGAAATTGATAATTCATTATCTTGTTTAAAATGCATGTATCTCATCTGTATAAAGTGCTGGACTACTCATGCTAAGTTCTTCCTACCCTTTCTTGTAAATATAAACATAAAGACTACAAAGTTTGAATTTGTGGATCAGAAAACTTTTGTTCTTGTACCTAGTTTTAAGACATAAGACCTTGGAACAAATGCTTTGGGGAAGAGAAGAGAATCATCAGTATCCAAACAAATGTTGCCTCAAAGTCAACAGATAGTTAATTCTGGAGGAAATATGGAGTACAAGAGCATTGACAAAGCTCAAGTCTAAGTGGATCAAGGACCTCAACATAAAACCAGATACCCTGAATCTAATAGAAGAGAAAGTGGGAAAGAGCCTTGAACTCCTTGGCACAGGGGAAGATTCCTAATCAGAACTCCAATGGCTCATGCTTTAAGATCAATAATTGATAAATGGAACTTCATGAAACTGGAAAGCTTCTGTAAGGCAAAGTCATAGTCAATAAAACAAATCAGCAACTTATGGATTGGGAAAAAATCTTCACTAGACCCACATCTGATAGAGGGCTAATATCCAAAATATATAAAGAACTCAAGAAGTTAATCATCAAAAAACTAAACAACCCAATCAAAAAATAGGATATAGAACTAAACCAAGAGTTCACAACTGAGGAATCTCGAATGGCTGAGAAGCACCTAAACAAATGTTCCAAGTCTTTAGTGATCAGAGAAATGCAAATGAAAACGACCCTGAGATTCCAGCTTACACCAATCAGAATGGCTAAGATCAAAACCTCAGGCGACAACACATGTTGGAGAGGATGTGGAGAAAGAAGAACACTGCTCCATTGCTGGTGGCTTTGCAAACTGGTGCAACTACTCTGGAAATCAATCTGGAGGTTCCTCGTAAATTGGAAATAGATCTACCTGAAGACCCAGGTATACCACTCTTGGAAATATACCCAAAAGATGCCCCACCATGCCACAGAAACACATATTCCACTGTGTTCATAGCGGGCTTATTTGTGATAGCCAAAAGCTGGGAACAACTTAGATGTCCCACCACAGAAGAATGGATACAAAAGATGTGGTTGATTTACACAATGGAATACTACTCAACTATTAAGAATGAGGACATCCTGACTTTTGCAGGCAAATGGATGGAACTAGAAAATATCACCATGAGTGAGGTAACTCAGGCCCAAAAGAACATGCATGGTATGTACTTACTAATAAGTGGATATTAGCCAAAAAGAAAAAAGGAAAATAAACATACAGAATACCCAAGATACAGTCCACAGAACTCAAAAAGCTCAACAAGCTGAAGTGCCAAAGTGAGGATGTTTCAGTCCCACTTGGTAGAGAGAAGAAAGCAATCATAAGTGGGGAGGGAGGGAAGGACCTCGGAGGGAAAGTGGACAGGTGGTGGAGGGATGGAAGGTGGGGAAACCTGATCTGGTATTGGGTGAGGGAAAAGAACTGAAGCGCTGAGGGCCTGCAGGAAGAATTTAAACAGGCAACCTCAGGAAATGAAAGTTGAGGGACCCCTCCCCCAAGAATGCACCAGAGACCTGGGAGGTGAGAGATTCCCAGGACTCAAAGGGTGGGACCTTACATGAAAAGTCCAACAGCAGGGAGAGGGAGCTTATAGAACCCACCTCCATCAGGAAGACAGGGCATCAAGTGAGGGGTGGGGTGGCCATCCCACTGTCACATCTCTGACCCATAATTGTTCCTGTCTGAAAGAACTACAGGGATGGAAATTGAGAGGAGCCTGAGGAAAAGAAGACCCAGAGACAGGCCCAAAGTGGGATCCAGCTCAAGGGGAAATCCCAAGGCCTGACACTTTTGCTAAAGCTATGGAGAACTCACAAAAAGGGATCTATCATGACTGCCCTCCAAAAGACCCAACAAGCAGCTGAAAGAGTCAGATGCAGATATTTATACCCAACAATAGACAGAAGCAGCTGACCCCTGTTCTTGAATTAGAGAAGGCTGAAAGAAGCTGAGGAGAAGATCGATCTTGTAGGAGGACCAGCAGTCTCAATTAATCTGAACCCCAGAGGTATCTCAAACACTGGACCACCAAACAGAGAGCATACACCAGCCTATATGAGACCCCCATATTCATACAGTAGAGGACTTCCAGGTCTGTGTTCATTCAGAGATGATGCACCTAACCCTCCAGAGACTGGAGGTCCCTGGGAGTTTAGAGGTCAGGTGGGTTGGGGGTGGGGTGGGAGAGAGGTGTGGGATGTGGAGCAGAAAAAGTATGGATGAGGGCAAGGAATAGAATATAAAAATAAATTAAAAACTAAATTAAATTAAAAGAAAAGGAAAAAAGAACCTTTCTACTTTAAGTAGGAAATAGTGATTTCTAGTTCTTTTCAAATTCATGATTTCCATATTTGAAACTTAAAAAAAAAATTCCTTCTACGTGGTCATAACCATTGGATGAAGCCATGCTTTTATTTGTACAACATTCCAGACATGAGAAAAGTCTTATATAAGGAGCTCTTTTCCATTCTTTTGGGAAGGAATGAAAGAAACACTGTATCAAAGAGAGGGGTATCCAACTACTGATATGTGCCTTGCTAGGTGTATATCTGTCTTTCTGCCAGAATTTACTACTAGTCCTATGCAAACCTGTCTGCTACCAAGAGTTCTGATCCAAGGCTACTGTTAGTTGGAAAAGTAAAAGGTATTCCCACAGAAAAGAGAAAAATAAACACTTTTCAATGCCTTTGAACACATAATTTTAAAGATCAATGCCCTTACGGCTGGACAAAATGTGTTCTTGCTACTCTGTACAAAATCCTCTAAGAAAAAATTGCCAGTTTTCTGCAGAGAAACAAGCTATTTTCATTTTGCAGCTTATTAATGACTTCTGAAATGTGTTTGAACTCATATACATAATTTTAAAGCTACATAATTTGTATTGGTGGGGTTTAAAAGAATCAAAGAAAGAAAATTATCTCAAGCTGAAAGCTTAACTACCACGTTTCAACGAAGAGGTACTTTTTAATCAAAAACGCTAATGGATCTTTGACAAGAATGTGAAGAACAGAGTTCCTTCAACACAGGAAGGTACCAGCTGAATGAAAGGGAACACAGCTAATTGCGAGGTAATTGCTATATATACACTACCTGAAACACAGTATTAGTCATTATGGATGGTGACAGATGGGTCATGATGTTTTTGCTCACTTTAACTCTGCAACTGGCATGCAGGATTCAATTAATTTTCACATTTCCATATGAATGCTTTCATCAATAGCATTTTAGATGCTCTTCATTCTAACCTCGTGCTATATGTTGTTTACCTCCTACAAATGAGATTACTAATTAGCTGGAGTAATGAAATAAAAATAAATTTTAAGAAATACACCAGAAAATGTTTTCTTCTCAAATGAATAGATAAGAAGGTTTTCCCAGATAAACGAGTTAAGTTTCTAAGTATGATGATCCAGTCTATTGGTAAGGATGGTTCATATCTTTTCATTACAACTATTCCTGTTTATGAATTTCAAAAGTCCCAGTCAAGCAATCAACACTTCCTGGTGAGTTATTTATACAAAGATTAAAGAATATGATACTGAGATGGACTTTAAAGTTTAATGTTTGGTTTTGCTTACTTGTAGAAATAAAGTACAATACAAGATGTAACATCAATGATAATTTTGTGAAAACAGATATTCACTCAAAAGGTACTTGTATGATACAAAACAGGAGTAGCTAAGACGAAAGGATGGACCATCCAGAGAATACCTCACCTGGGGATCCCTCCCATAATCAGCCACCAAACGCAGACACTATTGAATACACCAGCAAGATTTCGCTGAAAGGACCCTGATATAGCTGTCTCATGTGTGAGGCTATGCCAGTGCTTGTCAAATACAGAAGTGGATGCTCACAGTCATCTATTAGATGGAACACAGGGCCTCCAATGGAGGAGCTAGAGAAAGTACCCAAGGAGCTGAAGGGGTCTGCAAACCTATAGGTGGAACAACAATATGAACTAACCAGTACCCCGAGAGCTCATGTCTCTAGCTGCATATGTATCAGAAGATGGCCTAGTTGGCCATCACTGGGAAGAGAGGCCCCTTGGTCTTGCAAACTTTATATGCCCCAGTACAGGGGAATGCCAGGGCCAAGAAGTGAGGTGAGAGTGGGTGGGTAGAGGAGTAGAACAGAGGGGGGTACAGGGAACTTTTGAGATAGCATTTGAAATATAAATAAAGAAAATATCTAATAAAAAATGTATGCCATACGACAGTAATGTGACTCAAATAAAGGAATAAATGTGATCATTGCTGGATTTTCCTTTTCCTCCTGACTGAATTTGGAAGCTTGTATATTTTTTAGAGCTTTGCTATTTCCTCTAAACTGCCCAGTTTGTAAGCATACAAGTTAGTTTACTCTCTTATACTTCTTGGTCTTTCAACATTACTTTATACTGTTCTCTCTCTCTTTTCTGGCTACAGGTATTTGATTCCACTCCTTGTAATTCTCAGTGTTGTGAAGATCTTCAATGATTGTGCTACTGTTTCCATCAGTTGTTTCTCATAACCGCAAAATGCTTTCCTAGTTCCGCACTTTTGCTAGCTTAAGACAGTTGGCTCGGCTCCCAGTTTCTTGACCGGGAGACTTAGATGGTTCATCTGAAATGCTTCTGATTCAATGTGTATGTTTACCATTGTAAAAGCCCCTCTTGGACTGCTTGCTCTTACTCAGCCCTCAAAAGGTTAATATGGTGTATTTCCGTTTTCATTATTTTGTTTCTATCTTCTGATATCTCTTTTTACTTGACTCAGAAGTTGAGTATTTTGTCTAATTTTTACATTCCAGTTTCCACCATAATATTAATAACTAACTATACTTTAATTCATTGATATCAGGAAGAAAGATACTATTTAAGAGATTTGAGTTGTTTTGAACTCCCCAAGACTTATCTTGGAACTTACTTGTTATTTTAGACCAGGATATAAACACATCTTGAGAAATATTCTATGATACTCAAGAAGAATAAATATTCTGTTGTACACAATGTTCTTTATATTAAATATCTTTATTTGTTTGCATTACTAGTTTCACTTGACATCTATTTTGTCTGGTATCACTGTATTCATTCAGTACTCCATTTGGAGTACTGAATCTTTTCTCTGTCTATCCTAACACTTCTAATGAACATGGGACTTTTCTTGTTAATTTAGTACTTGCTACAGATAGAAATGCTACAAAGAGGGCTACATCATTTTGGTCCCAGAAAGCTTACAGGGTTATGGAAACAATGTTGATTGATCACAAATGAACGTGAAACCACTTGGACAAAATGTCAAACAAGTATCTCAAGGGCAGGCAAATTTGCATTGCTGATATCTCAAAAGCTAATAGGATACTTTGGTACCAGAGATCTTATATATCCCATCTAAATTGTTGGGGTTTTTTTCCATATTATACAGGGTTACCAGAAAAGTCATCAATTTTAAATTCTGTCTTTTGGAGCCACATTACTTACAAGCCATTTAACAATCTAATTTAGGTGATCAAACTGTTTAGTCGGTACTGATTTGACATTCAATTCCCAAATCTATGTCATTAGAATCATTAGTTCCTGCTAGCCCTTTAAAATTGGCATTCTGCTACCTTCATGCATTCTGGTAGCAATATTTGGCAAGAAGAAAGCACCAGTGTGTATAAAAACTTCTCAAGTTTTGGACATAGAAGTTATCCAACATAAAGATCAGATATATAATTTTTTAACAGCAACATTTTTCTTGCCATTGCTCATAGTGGAGCTAAGTGTCTCGTGTCCAACGTGTTACATAAGATGTGATAATGTGAACTCTCCATTCTCATTTGGCTGTTTATAACACCCACCAGTAAAATTGGACAAGCTCAGGCCCACTGGCTGGCTCAGCAGGTGAAAA
Source organism: Mus caroli (assembly GCF_978045245.1). NCBI lineage: Eukaryota > Metazoa > Chordata > Mammalia > Rodentia > Muridae > Mus > Mus caroli. The sequence goes on from NW_028227264.1 coordinate 97,733,113, forward strand.
TGCTTGCTGTACAATGGAATGTTTCAACTTCTTTCATAGGCAGCTAAACTTTTTTAATAGATACAGAATTTCAAAGTGTCCCTGTTAAATAAAAGATCACAAACCAAATAATGCATTTCAGTATACATGAATCGGCTCTGTCATTTGTCTTAAGGTTTTAGACCTCTGGTCAGCTATATATGATTGTCAGTCTAGTTAATATTTTACTACCATCCCATTAATGAACTGTAGCCCTCAAGGGGCTGATTATCTCTTTGACAAAACTGATCCTGTATACCACTAATATACATTCATATATATATTCATATGTATGTGTGTCTGTGTTTGTGCATGTACGTATATGTGTGTGTATGTAAATTGATTAGTTAGTGCTGGTTTAGATTGAACAATAAATCCCCCATAGCTCTGTCTTTAGAACTATCAGTGCCTTCTAGCATGTTAAACAATAACTGTAAATATTTAATGTATGTATTAATATTTCATTATACATACATACATGGGGGGTTAGTGAGTATTATACTGACTTGATAGAAGCTAGAGTTGTCAGAAAGAAGGGAACCTCAATTGAAAAAAATCTGCATTAGATCAGCTGTACAGTATTTCCTTAATTCGAGATTGAAGCAGAGAGTTCAGCCAATTGTGGGTAGTATTATCTCTGACCTAGAAGTCCTGGGTTCCATAAGTAACCCAGCTGAGCAAGACATTGGAAACAAGGCAATAAGCAGAAACCCTCTACAGCTTCTGCATCAGCTCCTGCCTCCAGGTTCATGCTCTGTTTGAGTTCCTGCCTTGACTTCTTTCAGGTATAGAATGTCACCTGACCTAAAAGTATAAGCTGAAATAAACTCTTTTTTTCCCCAAGTTGTCTTGGTCATGGTGTTTCATGTGTGTGTGAGTGTGTGTGTGTGTGTGTGTGTGTGTGTGTGTGTATGTGCATTATAACACTGACAGTAACAATCATAATTGCAGTTCACCATTTACTTTCTCTGTTGAAAGCATTGTCTCAGCCAGTTCATTCCTCTATTAACGTCTGCGATGAAATGTCAGTTTCTTCAATTTATTCATGTGATTACTGACATCTTGGATTTTAAAAATCTAACCACAAAGCACAAAGTTACCTGCTTATCTCAAGTACAGTTTGTTAACTCATTTAGAAAGTTACAGCTGTAATCACATAAATAAATAAAATAAAAATAAAAAAAGAAAATTATAAGAAAGAGTAAGATTAGAACAAAAACGAAATCATTGTGTAATGAAGCAACTTAAACCCAGGAATGACTTACGATTTTGGTGGAAAATATCATTGGTATTCATATAATTAGAATTCTTACCTATTGATTCTATAATAGAGAATCAGGCAACTAGAGAGAGCCTTATCTTTTTACCTGATGTCACAACTTCTAAAATGAAAAGCAAAGATCAGCAAAATGAGCAAATATCTTTTGCCCAGTGAAACCTTACCAAGCAAGGCAAGATGGCTGAGATGACTGTCTGTAAGAAGCAAGAAACAAAAACAAATGAAGTTAACACTCTAGCCCTAGTTCTGCCAGCTAGACTTTACATTCCCTGAGATTCCTGATAATGAACAAATCCGGTGTCCTTTTATAATAAATAAAAATACCGAAGCCCAGAGGATGATATTCCCAAATTTTAGGTTTAGGTTTAGATTTTAGGTTATTTTTAAAATCAACAGAGTATACCAAAATTTTCCATATTCTACTCTAGACAGTTCTAGAACTAGGAAGGGAGAGACTCCTGAACCTATTGGTGGAGCCTTTTGTAACTGCACGTGTAAAATTTGGTTCAGAGAGCTAGACATGACGGTTGGCTCTGTTGGGGGCAAAAGCAGAATTCAGAGTTGTGTGGCATAAAGGAGATAGAAAGAATGAGGACAGGGTAAAGATCTCCTTCATCTTCTCATGGGTCACTGCATAACTCTTCCAGTCACAATATCACAAGGGAACTTGACTCCCAGTGGCTGAAGATCAGAGGTTCGTTGCAGAATGTATTTTCCACTGGGGCTACAATATGTGCACTGGGGCTCTCAAATACCAGAGGAGTACAAAACTGACAAATTGCAACTCTTCCACAGGAAACTCTTAAAGGTGACACCCAGAAGATAACAAAAACAAGTAAGAAATCAAACAGGTGAACATGGAAACTACCTCTGTAAATTCCTCTGGTTGTACCCTCCAGGACTCCAAGGGCATTTTATTATGCTCCCATGAGAATAACTTTCTAAGTTTGATATTCTTTCCAATTTACACACTCCCCCCAAAATGTCAGTTGTTTTTATTTGTTTCTTAATGAGACACAAATTTGCCCATGACTCTAGCAGTGAGTTTGTTTCACACTATTTTCCTTTGATAACATGAATTGTTAACAAATTGCTAAAAATATATTCCATAAACAGTATGTCATCTCATAGTCTTTCTACATTTTTTGTTCCTTTGTCCTACGGAAACTTATTAATGAAGTGAAAAGATAATAATTATGTTATATGATCCCAAAGGAATGCCAAATATAAGCGGTATGCAGTACAGCAAATATAAGAAGTACCAAAAAGAGTGTAATTTACACAATATATCTTGTCTTTATTCTCAATCACTAAATATAATATGAAATAGAAATATTATATTTATATTTTGAGGAAATAATGTTCTAAAATAATTATGAAGTCAGGACAGCCAATACTGCTTTTAATACACCTCACTATTGATGGAAAAGGGTGGGGGGCTCTCTTAACAACAACATCTCTTTGGGGTTTAAAAACAGTTCAATGTTTTAAAGGCCTCGTTTCTCTTACAGAAGACCTGGGTTCAATACTCAGTGCCCACACAGAAACTTACAACTATCCCAACGCCATTTCCAAGGAACCTGTTATACTCTTCTGATCTCTGTGTGTGCCGGGCACACAAGTGTCTCACAGGTATACATAAAGAGAAAATCCATATACATAAAATAATACAATAATTGAAAAACAATAAAGAAGGTCCCTTACAAGAATCTCAGAGGCCTGTCTATTCATTGTCTCCAAGGCTGGTCAAATTAACATCCAAGATTATCCATCACTCCTGCTAAGTCATTGTGCTACCCTACTTAGTTATTGAGATAGGGTCTCAGACTGCAAGTAGAGCACTCTGAATCAGCTAGACTGGCTTACCAACAATTTCCAGGGATCTCGTTGTTCCCACATCTCCAACATTGGGATCTCCAACTGTACCTGATATGGTGCATGAGTGACATGGATTAAACTTGATATAGCAAGAATTTTACAAACACAATCATCTCTCCAGTTCCAATAATTTCATGGCTGATTCAATTACAGAGCTCAATTTAAAAGATACCTTACTGTAGTAGGTTCTTGGATCTCATATATCTAAGCTATTATAATTGGTAGTTAAAAAAAAACCTAAATGCATGACCATATAAAATGCTTTTATTTAACTCATTTTATTCATAAAATACACTATAATGTCATTATCTAAGTTACTTGGCATAAAATATCCATTTTATTGAAAGAACTATGTCAAGACTCAAGAGTTTTAACTTGGCTTTTACAAATCGAGTTAGTAAGAGGCAGATATTGAATTACAATCTGAGCATTTTGATTTAAAATCTCTCTGATTCTCAATCTATTACTTGCAATTTTTCTGTCTGGATACTATTTACATTTGCATTGATAATTTGTTTTCCTACATGACCCTATTTTGATAACCCAGAGTACTCATCTGAGGACAGGGGAGAGCTATGAGGGCTTGCTCAAAGAGATTAGCTCTGTTTACAACGTCCATAGTTACATTCCCTATCTCAATAGCTAAGAAGCCCTCTAAGACTCTTGCTTAAAGCTACACATGTAAGAGCAGTTTGTATATAGTGAATCATAGTTTATCAACTTGTTCCTACAATTTTGGGTCTTCTTGCCATTTTTCTATAAATCTCCAGTGAGCTTCATTGACACTTTGACTAGTTCTAACTTTTCTCCTCAGGCATAAAATAGTATATGATGTATCTCCATAGTTTCAAATTGCTGAAATTTGTATTCATTACCACAAAAGGCCAAGTACAGACTGCATAACACTTGGAATAAAACAAGCCAAAATGTTATAATTTACTAAAACTGGTATTCAGAACAGATAGTCTCACATTTACACATTGACCTTCACTTCCTACCATTAAAAAAGAACAGTGTGTGTGTGTGTGTGTGTGTGTTTAGGAAAGGATCTGTAGTAGCATCAGAATTTACAAAGAGAGTTTCAATGTTGGTATCTGCCTTTGAAAATAACAACAGAACTTGCAATATCCATAGTTTGGATTTCATAGTCCCTGTTCATAAGTGAACTTTCCTTGCAAACCCATCGTGAATCCTGATATTTCCCTTAATTCCTTGCTATCTTCTTTCTGTTCCATCTTGCTTCTCAGAGCATGTGGTCAATAAAACTTATTCAAACCTAGTCACTTTCTTTTCCTCTAGAGAATACCCTAACCATAAGTCTCTAACTATAACACTGAAGGATTATTTTACATAAAAATATTCAAACACAGTTTCAAGACTAGCATAAATTAAAGTAATTGGCAACCAGGTCTGCATTATGAAAAACATTTAAAGAAATTCTACCAATAGAGGAGGAAGAAATATATGCAGAAGATGAAGAGCACAAAAAAAATACATAAATTTCAAACAAGGAGTAGGAAGGGATGACTAATGTCCAACTCAGTGGACAGCTGATATGAACAGGGGGAAAGGAAAAAATATTGTAAACATTTGTAAAACCAACAAACCAAAGAGCAGTCATTAGCAAAAGCCTTGCAATAGTAATACTAAATCCAAATTGTCTTGATTATGTTATTTAAAGCTGCAAACTACCTGATTAGACAAAGACAAAGTCTTACTCTTTGTCATTTACATGAAACATAATTCAATTACAAGATTCAAATAGATTTAAAGTGGAAAGATAAAAAGATACTAAGCAAATAGATATTAAAAATGTATGTGAGAGTAGATATCTTATACCTAGTATAGTCAATTTGAAGTGAACAGTAATAACAAGATATTAAAATAGTCACCATATATTAACAAACAGAATAATCGATAAAATATGTAATAATTATTAATACAGGAGAATGAAATATCAGCATACCCAATTTCATAAAGAAAAGATTACTGAGCATAAAAGACCAAAAAGTCCACATACAATAATGGTGGTTGAGTTCAATGTTCAAAATTCATAGGTTTGACCATAAATTCATATATCACCCAGACAAAGAATCAATGAAGAATTACAGATCAAGTGAACTTTATAGACCACAATGGAACATCCATCCAACAGCTGTACAGTAATCATTGATCTATATGCCCTACATAAATTCTCTGAAATAGGTTTCCTGTTAGGTATGTTTTACCAAATAAAAAAGTGTTGAAATTTCTTTCATCTTATCAGATCATAATAGAATAAACTTAGCAAGAGAAACTATAGAACTGCATGAAAATCAAACAGAATAATCATATGTGATCACTAAATCACTGAATGAATTGGGAAAGAATTTTGAAAATTTTCCCGAATAAGGTGAAAAGAATAATACTACATATTGTAATTTTTTTGGATGTAGTAAGAATATTTTTAAAGAAAGGTATATAACTATGAGAATTTTCACTTGAAAATCAGAGAAAACTTGAATAAATGAATAATATCCCTCAGGATATTTTGTTCTGAGACAAATGACAGTAGCAAAACCCAAAATCATTGGACAAAAAGAAACAATAAGTATCATGCAGAGAGAAACAGTTTGTTTTTGAACATTTTATTAATATTGGCAATCTTTTAGCTAAGTTAACACATGAAAGAGAGTGGAAACCTAAATAAAAAAGATCAGATATTAAAAAATAGAGGGACATCACAATAGAGTCCAAAGAATTCCAGAGTATCACTAATGGAGAGGATAGTTTGAAAACCTATACTTCAAAGATCTAGCAAATGTAGAAAATAGACAAAATCTTACATATATATATATATATATATATATATATATATATATATATATCCAAAATTAAATCAAAAGAATATAAACAAGTTTAAAAGATCATACTGAGTAATGGGAATCAAGCAATATATCAGTAATAATGGGAATGGGTGGGTAGGGAAATGGGGGAGAGGGGGGAGGGTATGGGGGACTTTTGGGATAGCATTGGAAATGTAATTGAGGAAAATACGTAATAAAATATTTTTAAAAAATAAAAATAAAAACTCTAGGTAGGGCTAGAAAACATTTACTACAAAAGTCTTTCAGAAAATTATTAAAGAAATAATGCAGTTGTTCCTTCAACCATTCTACAAAGAATAAAAGCAGGATCACTACCACACTATTTTGTGAACCCAGTATTTCCCTGTTACCAAAACCAGAAAAGATGCAACAATTCAGAAGACTACTTATGGGCCAATTTCCATGATGAACTTGATGCAAATTTTCTCAATAAAATACTCATTAACTAAATATAAAGACATGGGAAAAGTTAATACATCATCGGTATAGTTTCATTACAAAAATTTGCAACATGTACTAATTAAGAATTTGTTCAACACAAAAACTCAAAGAGAGAAATTACATGATTAACAAATTCGATATGACATTTTATATTAGTCATACTTTCTTGTAAGAAGATAGATATAAAAGAAACATGAATAACATCATAAATGCTACATATGACAAATCCACATCAGACATTCTGTGATTTTTATGAGCATTTCCCCAACATTATAGACACTAAAGATCATTTGCATCTCCTACAAAACATATTCCTTATTCCATTAAAAAACCCTATGAATATCTCAGTTCCAAATATCTTACAGTACATAAATCAAATCGAAAATGTCCAAAATGGAATAAAAAGTCATGTTGATTTAAACTTTAAAGATTAGAAACAATATATCTTGTATGAAACCAATATTTCATAAGTAAAAGTTAGGTATTATTTTTATAACTACAGTTCAGTTAATTCCAGACAAACAAACACATGACTGACAACATTATAACTTGAAGAACAATACATGAACAACTATTCTAGCTATAACTCTATAATTGAAATGGACTGAGAACAACAGTACATCACTTCTCATCAAACCCCAAAGACAAAAAAATAATAACATCAAAACCAAACAATTTGCATGACCACAACCCAAGGCCATGACACTACTCTGAAGAAATGTAATGGAAGCAAGATCAAGCATTAACAGAAACATGAACCCCAAACAAGTAATCGCAAAGGAATAATAAAGTGATGAAAAATGGGAATTAAATCAGGAAACATGGTGTCCAGATTTTATTTTTATTTGTATGACTTCATGGAGGATTGTTTCATGCTGAAGATGTCTATAAGGAGTTGTACATATATAATAACTTTCAGATTCAGTTTCACAATCTAGACTTACTTATAAAGTCTACTTTGCTAAATTGACATATTTTCAATGTCTTTGATGTATGACTACCTAAAAGGAAATCCCAACCCATCCTCTTCTTTCTGCAACAATGGGTATGCATCTCCTCTTCTCTGAAGTAAAGGGTTGACTCTAGAAATTTCTTCACCATCTGTTGTCCTTCTAACATGCATCAATCTGCTTGTGCATGAACAATATTATAGAATGATTATCATGAAGACAAATAATTTTGATCACACTTCCATATGAATATTTCAAGCACAACCTGACCTGTATTTGCAGTGTCTTGCTGATGAACTTTAAGTGACCGCCTGAAATATAGTCAACTATGTTGACAATAATAGTATGACCTACCTGACATGTTATTCTATCTGGATCTGTACAAAAGGCCAGTACCTCTGGCCAATGATTTAATCTTGCAGGGAGATCTCTATCTGTCTAGGTTTATTATTCTTTCTACTATGTGCCCAAGTAGCTGTATTGACTCTCAAAATAACTGCTTTATAAAGTAGATGAGACTCAAATTGCTGGAAATAAATGAGTTTCTGTGAGATGAGATGAGCTGCCAGACTTGTTTGGAATCTCCCAACTTCTGAAGAAAATTGCAAAAGAAATTATAATATGATACCTGCAGGTGAAACTGGAAATGAAGGCTAGCTACAAAATCCAACCAAATAACCCAATGTAGTAGAAGTGAAACAAACACAGAATCCAAGTGAATGACTAGGCTTAGAGTGAAGGAGTCAATGATTATTGTTTTGTTTGTGTTTTTGTTTTCTCTTTGTCTTGTGGGTTTTGTTTTGTTTGCTTAATTGACTATCTGGAAAGATACTCAGCTGGCAAAGCATTACATCTAGTGTTCTTATGAGCATTTCTAGATAAGATTGGCTTGTCGAGCAGTGAACTGAGTAAGTAAGACATCCAATTGGCTGGTACTCAGATGTATAGAAAAATACATGTGTGCCCCACCCACACCACCATGTTCATCATTTTCTTCTTGTTGCCCTTGACTGTTACACTACAAGGCCTTCAGTTTTGGTGTTCAGGGATTTGTACAAGTGACCCTCTAGCACAGTGGTTTTCAACCTGTCAGTCACAGCCCTTTTAGATGTGTAATGACCCTTCCAGCAGGGCTGACCTAAAAACATCAGAGAACACAGATGGTTATGTTATAATTCATAACAGTAGCAAAATTACACTTATGAAGTAGCAATAAAAATAATTTTATGGTTGGGTCCCAAATCCGTGAAGAACTACATTAAAGAGTCACAGCATCAGGAAGGTTGAGAACCACTGCATTAGCAACTCTTATGCTTTCAGCCAAGAACTAAGGAATGTGCAAGCTTATTCTGAGACTTATAGGTCTTTTCTGTAAGCCACATCAATGATTTTATTAGCTCTCCAGCTGTTATTGTAGGACTGTTTTAACATCTTTCATGGCCACAAGCCAAATTATATTCATTCCTACACAGACACATAATCATTACCCATCTATATATTTCAGACACATGCATACAGGTACACATGTTGAACAATACACAGCACATAACTGAAGTTAACAAGAAAGTTTCTTGGTAGATGGGAATCTTAGCTTCAACAACTGTTATATTAAAAGGAAGCTAGGAATATTATAAGAAGTTAGACAAGAGAGAAAAGGATAGACAAAGGCAAAGAGACAGAATTGAGGTGCTCTTGGCTTAATTTGTCTAATGTTCTTAAATACAATAGGTTAGGAGGACCAAAGTTCCAAAAATTTCTGGATCACAAAGGATAGAACATGAGGACATATCTTTTAAAGTTTTAAAGTTGCTCTTTACTCTATTAAAGAAATTTTAGACACATTTGAAATCTGGCAACTGTGTAAATAGCACCAGTAAAAGATATATTTCTCAAATTTTCTAGCTCGAGAAAAGCCATCCCTATATTTCCCTTATGAATTACACCTGTACTCTACCTTTACCAGGTGCTTGCTAGCACTGTGCAAAATGACCAAAGAACATGCAAATCAAACATAACAATTACTATGTGCATTTTTATACGATGAATCTTAATGGAATCACGGTTGCATATCCATATACCAATTCATGATCATGAAGAAAAGAGAGACTGTTTCTTCTGCAATGCACCAGAAACTCTGCCAAGATTATGTCGTTCAGTGCATTTTGCCAACTATAGTTGAGTCACACAGAAAGATCAGAACAGCACTTAGAATATCCCCATGATTTCTGAATGTGTTACATACCTTATTAGGATAAAAGAACCATCTCATATTTGAAAGTAAGAGTTTTAAGTTACTCACACCATTAAAGATTGAAATCTGGTCTATTCAAAATTATCATTACAGAAAATAATTCTGGTTATTAAAAAACAGTGAACATGAATCAGTTCATTTATTACATACACATATGTATGCAAATGCACACACACACACACACACACACACACACACACACACACACACCTATTTGGGGAGGCTATTTAGAAAAATCTGAAGGAGTATGTTGGGTCTTACCAAACTGAGTTAGCTCACATAGAAAGGCGTTGCTCTTCATTGTTTCATTTGCCTTTAATTGGTCTCCTGCTTCCTGAGATGATATGACCAAACACTCCATGCGTGTGCTTCTGTCATGCACCTCCATCGCATTGGAATATAAGCACAAAGCCCTCATCAGGAGCAGAGCAGAGGAGGGTCTGAATCTTGGACTTTCAGTCTGTATAACTGTGACCTCAGTAGGTACTTCAGTGTCTTCCATTACAAACAGCAATGAGGAATAATGTAATATGCAGAGATAGAAATCTACACTCATAAATGCACTTGGTATAATGTGGTATATTATAAATTCCTTTACACACACACACACACACATGCACACACAAACACACACACACACGCACACACACACACCCCATTTGTAAAACTGGTGAATCTTAAAAGTCATCAGTCCAAACTCTCTGCCTCTACCACAACTTTCTCCAGGTTTTATGTTGATGTTCAGTACACAAAATTCTTAGGTTTTCTCGGGATCTTTCCTTACATTCTTCTATCAAGATTCTCCAATGTTCATTTATGCATTATCCTGTTTATCTACCATTAAAACCCTTGCAAGTGTGTGCATCCTACCAAACTTGCTTTTAAGAAGAATGTTGAAGCTCTGAATCCTTGATGTATGTAGTCATTCTAGGATTTTGGTTTTATTTAATTTTCTCAAGTAAAACTCTGAGGAATAAAACCTCTGCCCTTTAATAAATAGAAATCTGACTCATGATTTTTTTTCTTCCACAGATTGATACATCTATGGCTTTACCCTCTGCAGAATGTAGGAAAAGGACATACTTCATCTGAATTCATTGCTATTAAAGTTACTCAGAAGCACAGAAGAAACTTCATTACCTCAAATGCATTTCACCTACTCAGAAAATAACCATTTTGTAAAAAGCAATCCAACTGTGCTTTAGAACTTCAGATCACAGTTCTACAGGTTTGGGCAGATCATGATCACCAGTCTGCACAGAGTGCTTCACAGAGAACAAGCCCAATGCCACCCACGAAAACCAATCAAGGTAGCAAAGTGTCATCTGCCTTGACATTCCTGAACAATCCAAGAACGTTATCACCATGAACAGCTTATGTATGAAGCCTTACCATAATGTGATTGCTTAAAGACAAACAAATATTGTATGCTGCATATATGAAAATACAATATACATTTTGAGGCATGGGTCTGTGTGTGTGTGTGTGTACATTTATTTATATATGGTGAGCACAAGTGTGTGGGTGTATGTGGGTGGCAGAGATTGATGTGAGGGATGGTTTTTAATAACTCTTCACCTTACATATTAAGGCATAGTCTCTCCCTTGATCTCAGAGCTTGCTGATTCAGCTAGTCTAGCTAACCCTCTTAATTCAGGGATCTTCTGTCTCCACCTTCCAAGCACTGGAATGAAAGGTGGCTGCGAGGACTTCTCAGCACTTACACAGGAGCTGGAAATCAACTCTCCTATTCTCATGCTTATTCATCAAATTTGCTTTGTTTGTTTGTTTGTTTTGTTTGTTTGTTTGTTTTACCACTGGGACCTCTCACTAGCCCTACAAATTCTTATTCATAACTAGGTGAAAGATACCTTTGCTATATATTACATTTAGACCATATTAATAAAGTATTTCCAGATCACTTTGTTGCATTGTTTTCACTGTCAAGAACAACTCAAATTTATAACTCACATCTCTTGACTGGAGGTCGCTTTACACTGAAAGCTGATGCTAAATTGTCCAGCATCTCCTCATGAAAACAAAAACCTAAACATTGCTACTTACCTGGATAGATTATTGTCGAAACTAGCATTTTATCAGCCATTTTTGGTTAGAATCTATCTGGCTTGCCTGTCTGTGGCATTCACTGCTTGATGAGTTATTTTGGTTTTCATTATTTTTCTCAAAGCATCTTTTTTATATACCATATCATTGGCTAATTTTAAACATGCCATTCAGTTATAGTAAATTTATTGTCATACAGCCATCACCACCATCTAATTGTAAAACAGTTTGATGTCTCTGCAAGGAAACCTTATGCCATTTTCAGTCACTCTCCGTTTCCACCCTCAGCACCAGAATATTACTCTGCTTCTGTCTTCAGGGACTGGCTTTTTCTACAGAATTCTCATAAAGCGATCATGCAGTCTGTGATGATTTTCATCTGACTCTTGGGAAGGCCTTTAACTAGCAACTTTAAAATGACAGTAAAAAAGCATTACTCGAGAGTGACTCATCCTTCCTCTCAATTTTTAGTTCCACCCATTTGATTAATAAACACAAAGTGCCAAGCAAAGATAAAAGCATGCTATTAGCCAAAGAATTTTATTTAGGACTCCAAAATAGATCCAGTTCTTTTCTGTTTTACTTTTCAGTGTAGCAGCATGGATTTGTTCTCCACACCCACGCCTCACCACCAGAAATGGATGTTGACTCTTTGGAGCTCCAAAGTTAAAGAATGAAATCCTGTTTCTTCCCTACATTTCACTTTCCCAAAAGACTATAGTCAACAAAGATGTATGATCTGTTAGCTTCACTGAAATGGAATTTAGGCCGCACACACAGTAATCTGGACCATGGAGCTTAGCCCAGCACATGACAATGGTCTCACAATTCAGAACTGAGCCTAACCAGGCCACAGAGTCAATACAAGACAAGACCAAGATAAGATAAAAAAATAAAGAAAGCATTAAAGAAAAAACTTTAATTTCAGCCACATGTTTATAATATATAGTGTGGTTTTAACCACTTCTGTGAAATGCAATTTATGACACTGTGCCTCCCACATTCATGGCAGGTATACATACATCATGACTATGATGTATGTATACCTGCATACATCATAGTCATGTATACATAGTCATGATGTATGTATACATGTCTGTGTTTCCAACAGTAACACAAGATCTTCATGCATGGTAGACAACTGCATGGTGGTATTTTCAATAGTCGGGAAAAATAGTAGAGGTGTCTGTTTAGTTTGCATCTCACACATGCAGAATAGTGTTCATAGCCTCACCTTCGAATCTTGCATTGCTAGCCACTAAGATGAACTGATCTATTATGAATATAACAAGGAAAATTCTTAACTAAAAGCAAAATTTGAATGCCTTAAATTCTGCTGTGTCCCATATTCTCCATCATCACTAGCCTTGCAAGTTGCTACACGTTTTAGATCATGTACACATCTATGGGTACAGGGATTCCTTCAAAAGTACACTGAGGGATGGCAATCTAAGTAAACACTTGTAGCAGTCATCAGAACATTGCCTTCCTAAATTGAGGAAAGCAAAGATTCATCATATACAGACGTTAGGTAAAAAATATAAAGAAAAAGAAGATTCAGCTGTAGGAGTCTCCCTACTGTGCCATAAAAAGATTACCAAGGGCAAAACTGCATGCAGGGGAAGGTAAGTACAAGGGGAGAGGTTCACTTTTTAAAACAAGCCCAAAATAGGTTATAATTTTAATATTCAGGGAAGCTGGACTCTTGGAAAACAATTTCCTCTCACTAGGTCCTACTGTCCAGAGCGGTGACTTTAAAGTTTAAGTTTTCACCACCTGAATTTGAAGACACACCTAAACCACAGCAGCACTGACAGAGGCTGTACTTACTGAGATCAGTGAAACCTCCATATACTCTTTGTTTCTTGATTAGTTATTACCTTACACTTCACTATCATCCATTGTTTTGCTTTTGGTTGGTTGTTTTTGTTTGGTTTGGGTTTTTGAATTTTTTTGTTTTGTTTATTGTTTGTTTTTATTGTTTTGTATTTTTTTGTCATTCTCAAATCTCATCTCTGCATATACCACTATATGATTTGCTTTGCATACTATGGTGTAAACAGGATACAGGAAGATTAACAGAAATAAACTAAACATATAGACTGTGCATTAGTTCTACAGGACCATTAAAGCTCCAGGAATGAGTCTAGAAAGTTTTTAGGGAAATGAATTTGCTTTTCTAGATCAACCTGCTCAAGATATCTGTAATCATAGCACAAAAGTCTCTGTGCTTTTTAGCCTCAGACCAGATCTCATTCATTGTACATTCCTGCACAAAGTTGTCTTCACCCTTGAGGAGAGTCTTCTTGCTAGCATGCCCTGTATTTATCTCTGATGTTTCATGTTAAACACTGTGTCCTTTGAGTTTAGCTACCCAGCTTTTAAAATCTACACAGACATATTAATCCCAGGACCAGCTCAATAGCACCAGGCAGAATATCTAAACAAAATCCATTTCCCCAAGGGACACTTAATTCTTTATTCAAGTCTAAATGACAACCCATTGAATGCACCATCATATACTATAATGTGAATCACTAACCATTTGTTCATTTTTCTACAACAGTTTCTGATCAGTTGAAAAATTCAAATATACAACAGTATATTCATGACTATTACTGAGAAAATTGTAAAAGAGTTTTATATACATATAAACACACAAGTATGTGTGCGTATATATATATATATAACATTAATTAATTAATTAATTAGGTGTGTATGTGTATTTTTTTTTGTTCAAGACCGTTTCTTTTTGTAGCCTTGGCTGTCAAAGAACTGGTTCTGTAGACTAGGATGACCTCAAACTCACAGAGATTGATCTGCCTCTCCTCCTGAGTGCTGGGGTTAAAGGCCTCTGCCCTCACAGGCCAGCTGGTGAAGACAATATTGAGCATCAGATGAGATATATTTTCAAAAGGAATAAGAACTAAGTCTTCATCCAATAGACCCAAGTCCAGTTATCTCATTACTTCATGGAAAGTGGAAACGCCATAAACTTTCATTTAGCTAGGGAGAAAATCAACAATAAAAAACAAACCCGCATAAAATAATTTTAGGAAGATCTTTATAGGAGCCATAATCTGAAATAGATATATTTGGATAAATCCTCTACCCTAGGGAGAACAACTAGAGTAGAGAAAGGGTCTCATATAGGCCCCCAAATTTTCTAAATTGCCTGAAAATATTAGTGGATTTTTATTTTTGCCATGATCCAAAGTGAACACATGAAGAGTAGAAGGGTTATTTCCAAGAGTCTAAATATATCCTATGGGATACCATTGTGTCTCATTTTGACTTATGAGAAAATGAATGGAATGAGAAGTTTTGGAAGAACGCACTAGAAATTGCATGTTCAACTTTTTTTATGTTGTTTAATATCTATCCCTAGCTATTGTCTTAGGAGTCAGGGAACAAATAGATAACCCTTTAAACACCTTTTTCCCCCTCAAAAATAGAATAATAGTAACTATTCCATAGGTAGCCTTATCATGTACATGCTTAGCAAAATACTTATTGTGCAGATATATTAATTATTATCATATGCAGTACCTATAATAGAATGTAATAATATGATTAATTATTGATATTATTTTTGATTATTGATATTCCTTTATTATGAATAAGTCATCACAGCTTATGACTATATTTCCCATCTACAAAACTATGCCCCCCCCCTTTATAATTAGTTATACTGGACATCCTTCCTAGATGACTGGTCACCCTTGATCTCATCTGTTCTTAGCCCACACTATTGTAGAGAATACTTGCATCTCCAAATGCTCACAAAAATCTCTCTTCTGAACTTCCCTAGAAATAGATTTGTCGCTCTTTCCATTTCTTGGAAATTTTCTATATTTCTACTGCACTATGGTGCCAAGCAGAGTTTTTATAACCATGATCCTTTTGTCAGGAAAAATAGCTTCCAGATTAACACCCTTGAGGAAAGGATTCCCAGTTGGGAGAGTCATGGTTTCCATAATTCTTCTGCATGCTATGATCAAAAATATCTTCTCTAGTCACATAGGTTTTTGGACTTAACTCATTCATGTCTTCAATAAAAAGCTATTGGCTTACCACTCTATGTGTAATCAGCTACACAAAACCACCTGAACAAATTTTCTAAAATTGTACATGCCTAGTTCTTAGGTCTAAAGACCCAAGTAATCAAAAGTATGTGAAAGAGGAAGATGTCTATGTGTTCAAGTTAAAATGTTTTACCAAGGTACAAACTAGAAATGCTGTTGACAAAGCATATAAGTTAGACTAATTTTTGTATTAGTCTTGAGCTGTTACAAAAATACATGAAAATTTAACAGTGCAAAAAAATGACCAAGAATACATATAACAGCTGCTATACACATGTGCACAAGCACAAAGGACAGTAAATATGAAAGGAGTGGCTTAAATACATTTGTAATTAATGAAAGAAGTGCAATTAGAACTAAAACAAGATGCTAATGTCCACAGTCTGGGGAAAGCTAGACATTGCTTTTGTAGGTAGATACTTGGTGAAAAGTTGTAGTGGGATCAACTTGATAGAAAACATTGGAAACCGGTATCACTAGCTTTCAAAAATTTAAATCTATATGCATGTCATTGGAATAAACTATCTACCCATGGAAATATTCTCTCTGAATTCACTTAGAAAAAAATGTCATACATATATAAATATGTCAAAAATATCCTAAGTATACTCTGATGAATATGTTTATGTTCATATATATATATATATATATGCCAGAATTATTACTTCAACTTACCTTGAAAGTCACAATTTTTTCTCCTAGCAAATAAAACCAAATATACAATTAGTTAATATACATGATTTACCAGCATTAACAAGAACCATTGATAAGAGTAGAGGATTTGGGGTGATTTTTATCAGCTGTCCTCAAAGTACTGTTAAGTGAAACAATTAAAATAGAAAAGAAAATGTTAACTGACTACAATGTATGATCTGTATCTCAAGAAACTTTTCTATGTACTGTTTGTTTTAATAGTTCAGTTGGCTTTTAATTTGTAACAATAAAAGTAAATAACAACAACAAAAAAACCCTCTTCTGCTAATCTTGATAAATGGCCAGGTTTGGAAATTACTATTATGCTATCCAATTTGATAAAATACTACATTGTTCTGGTTAAACACATGTCTAGTCAACATTCTGCTATGTCACTAGTTTGTCTGAAAGATTAAATGAGATAATAAATGAGAAAACATTATTTGATATCCCTCAAACTGTGTAAATTACTGTGCTAGTTCAATAAAAACAAAACATTTTATCACCATTAGAAGAATGAGATTCAAAAAATAGAATCCATAAACATAAACAAGGCCAAAAACGTGACACCAAGTAGTTCATGGTAGAACGGTGATCTATAATGATGTTCTGTCAGCAAAACATGCTACGGGGATGGGGGCTGAAAGCCGGTGGGAGTAACCAGCCAACACCTGACCTGACTAAATGCCCACTGCATGAGAATGAGTTCCTAAAACGTAACCGTCCTTGGGTGACCAAGAACCTGAGACTAGCTATTCCAGGGAGTTGAGAGAAAACAGAATAACACTACAGTTTCTAGGAATTAAATAAAGAGTTCTAATGGCATTTTGCTACGGTCACATCAGTATCTTGTTTAGAAATCATCAGAGAAGCCTCTTCCTGCAGCAGGTGGAAACAAATACAGAAACCCACAGGCAGATAGTTGGTAAAAAGTAGGGGATCTTGAAACAACCAGCCCTAAATAGTATCTCCATCAAATCTCTTCCTTCAGCACTCAGTAGAAAGTCTGGAAGAGGAAGCAGAGGGGACTTAAGAGCTACGGGGCATGGAGAACACAAATGAAGAAGAAGGCCCTCATCTTTGATAAAAGTCGGTCTCTGATTTCCCTGCAGTCCCTTTTCCTTCTGTTCATTTAGTTGTGTCTATTTTATTTTATTTTTTAGTTTTGTTTTAGCTTATATATTTTATTTTATTATTATCCTCTAGAAGCCTGATTTTTTTCTAATGAAAAACAGAAAGGGGGTGATCGAGATGGGAGGTAAGGAGGGGAGGAGCTGGGGATACAGGAAGGTGAAACTGTAATCGGGACATACTATGTAAGGGAAAAAAATTCTATTTTCAATAAAATGAAAAGAATATATATATATATACACACATATATATATATATACATATATATATATAATAAAAAGATAAAAAGTAGAACAATACATAGTTAGCACTATAAAAAGATCTTCAAATATCACCACAGAAATGATTGTGACAGAGGACACTTAATATATGAAATGGTTGGTCCTTTTTTGTTTTTAAGTTTTTATTAGATATTTTCTTCATTTACATTTCCAATGCTATCCCAAAAGTCCACCATACCCTTCTACCCCCAACTCCTCTACCCACCCACTCCCACTTCTTGTATCTGGCATTCCCCTGTACTGAGGCATATAAAGTTTAGAAGATCAATGAGCCTCTCTTTCCAATCATGGCAGACTAGGCCACCTTCTGATACATATGCAGCTAGAGGCACATACTCTGGGGGGTGGGGGTGGGGGTACTGGTTAGTTCATATTGTTGTCCCACCTATAGGGTTGCAGATCTTTTTAGATCCTTGGGTACTTTCTCTGGCTCCTCCATTGGGGACCCTGTGATCCATCCAATAGCTGACTGTGAGCATCCACTTCTGTGTTTGCTAGGCCCCTGTATAGCCTCACAAGGGACGGCTATATACGGCTATATATACATTTACTTTGATGTTGGCTACTGGTTTGCTGTAGATTGCTTTTATCATGGTTAGGTATGGGCCTTGAATGCCTGATCTTTCCAAGACTTTTATCATGAATGGGTGTTGGATTTTGTCAAAGGCTTTCTCAGCATCTAACAAGATGATAATGTGGTTTTTGTCTTTGAGTTTGTTTATATACTGGATTACGTTGATGGATTTCCATATATTGAACCATCCTTGCATCACTGGGATGAAACCAACTTGGTCAGGATGGATGATTGTTTTGATGTGTTCTTGGATTCGGTTAGCAAGAACTTTATTGAGGATTTTTGCATCGATATTCATAAGGGAAATTGGTCTGAAGTTCTCTATCTTTGTTGGGTCTTTTTGTGCTTTAGGTATCAGAGTAATTGTAGCTTCATAGAATGAGTTGGATAGAGTACCTTCTGTTTCCATTTTGTGGAATAGTTTGTGAAGAACCAGGATTAGATCTTCTTTGAAGGTCTGATAGAACTCTGCACTAAACCCATCTGGTCCTGGGCTTTTTTTGGTTGGGAGACTATTAATGACTGCTTCTATTTCTTTAGGGGATATGGGACTGTTTAGATCATTAACCTGATCTTGATTTAACTTTGGTACCTGGTATCTGTCTAGAAACTTGTCCATTTCATCCAGGTTCTCCACTTTTGTTGAGTATAGCCTTTGTAGAAGGATCTGATGGTGTTTAGGATTACTTCAGGATCTGTTGTTATGTCTCCCTTTTCATTTCTGATTTTGTTAATTAGAATACTTTCCCTGTGCCCTCTAGTGAGTCTGACTAAGGGTTTATCTATCTTGTTGATTTTCTCAAAGAACCAGCTCCTCGATTGGTTGATTCTTTGAATAGTTCTTCTTGTTTCCACTTCTTTAATTTCACCCCTGAGTTTGATTATTTCCTGCCTTCTACTCCTCTTGGGTGAATTTGCTTCCTTTTGTTCTAGAGCTTTTAGGTGTGTTGTCAAGCTACTAATGTGTGCTCTCTCCAGTTTCTTTTTGGAGGCACTCAGAGCTATGAGTTTTCCTCTTAGAAATGCTTTCAATTGTGTCCCATAAGTTTGGGTATGGTGTGACTTCATTTTCATTAAACTCCAAAAAGTCCTTAATTTCTTTTTTTATTCCTTCCTTGACCAATGTATCTTTGAGAAGAGTGTTGTTTAGTTTCCACGTGTGTGTTGGCTTCTATTATTTATTTTGTTATTGAAGATCAGCCTTAGTCCATGGTGATCTGATAGGATGCATGGGATAATTTCAATATTTTTTTATATGTTGAGGCTTGTTTTGTGACCAATTATGTGGTCGATTTTGGAGAAGGCACCGTGAGGTGCTGAGAAGAAGGTATATCCTTTTGTTTTAGGGTAAAATGATCTGTAGATAGCTGTCAGATCCATTTGTTTCATAACCTCTGTTGGTTTCACTGTGTCCCTGTTTAGTTTCAGTTTCCATGAACTGTCCATTGGTGAAAGTGGTGTGTTGAAGTCTCCCACTATTATTGTGTGAGGTGCAATGTGTGCTTTGAGCTTTACTAAAGTATCTTTAATGAATGTGGCTGCCCTTGTATTTGGAGTGTAGATATTCAGAATTGATAGTTCCTCTTGGTGGATTTTACCTTAGATGAGTATGAAGTGCCCTTCCTTGTCTTTTTTGATGACTTTGGGTTGGAAGTCGATTTTATTAGATATTAGGATTGCTACTCCAGTTTGTTTCTTCCTACCATTTGCTTGGAAAATTATTTCCAGCCTTTCATTCTGAGGTAGTGTCTATCTTTTTCTCTGAGATGAGTTTCCTGTAAGCAGCAAAATATTGGGTCCTGTTTGTGTAGCCAGTCTGTTAGTCTATGTCTTTTTATTGGGGAGTTGAGTGCACTGATATTAAGAGATATTAAGGAAAAGTAATTGTTGCTTCCTTTTATTTTTGTTATTAGAGTTGGCATTGTGTTCTTGTGGCTGTCTTCTTTTAGGTTTGTTGAGGCATTACCTTCTTGCTTTTTCTAGGACGTGGTTTCCGTCCTTGTATTGGTTTTTTTCTGTTATTATCCTTTGAAGGGCTGGATTCCTGGAAATATAATGTGTGAATTTGGTTTTGTCGTGGAATACTTTGGTTTCTCCATCTATGGTAATTGAGAGTTTGGCTGGCTATAGTAGCCTGGGCTGGAATTTGTGTTCTCTTAGTTTCTGTATAACATCTGTCCAGGCCCTTCTGGCTTTCATAGTCTCTGGTGAAAAATCTGGTGTAATTCTGATAGGCTTGCCTTTATATGTTACTTGACCTTTTTCCCTTACTGCTTTTAGTATTCTATCTTTATTTAGTGCATTTGTTGTTCTGATTATTATGTGTCGGGAGGAATTTCTTTTCTAGTCCAGTCTATTTGGAGTTCTGTAGGCTTCTTGTATGTTCATGGGCATCTCTTTTTTTAGGTTTGGGAAGTTTTCTTCTATAATTTTGTTGAAGATATTTGCTGGTCCTTTGAGTTGAAAATCTTCATTCTCATCTACTCCTATTATCCGTAGGTTTGGTCTTCTCGTTATGTCCTGGATTTCCTGGATGTTTTGAGTTAGGATCTTTTTGGATTTTGTATTTTCTTTGATTGTTGTGCCAATGTTCTCTATGGAGTCTTCAGCAACTGAGATTCTCTCTTCCATCTCTTGTATTCTGTTGCTGATGCTCACATCTATGGTTCCAGATTTCTTTCCTAGGGTTTCTATCTCAAGCATTGCCTCAATTTGGGTTTTCTTTATTGTGTCTACTTCCCATTTTAGGTCTTCGATAGTTTTATTCAATTCCATCACCTGTTTGGTCTGGTTTTCCTGCAATCCTTTAAGGGATTTTTGTGCTTCCTCTTTAATGTCTTCTACCTGTTTAGCAGTGTTCTCCTGCAATTCTTTAAGGGATTTTTGTGCTTCCTCTTTAATGTCTTCTACCTGTTTACCAGTGTTCTCCTGTATTTCTTGAAGTGTGTTATTAAAGTCCTTCTTAACGTCCTCTACCATCATCATGAGATATGCTTTTAGATCTGGGTCTAGCTTTTCCAGTGTGTTGGGGTGCCCTGGACTGGGCGAAGTGGGAGTGCTGGGTTCTGACGATGGTGAGTGGGCTTGGTTTCTGTTAGTAAGATTATTATGTTTACCTTTTGACATCTGGTAATCTCTGGAGTTAGTTGTTATAATTGTCTCTGTTTAGAGATTGTTCTTCTGGTGATTCTGTTAGCCTCTATCAGCAGACCTGGGAGACAGGCTCTCTCCTCTGAGTTTCAGTGATCAGAGCACTCTCTGCAGGCAAGCTCTCCTCTTACAGGGAAGGTGCACAGTTATCTGGTGTTTGGACCTCCTCCTGGCCGATGATGAAGGCCCAAAACAGGACCTTTCCCAGAAGCTGTGTTGCTTTGGTGGCTCACAGAAGCTGTCAGCTTGTGTGGTACACACTCTCACCTGTGCAGACTATGTTCGGTGGAGTCCCGGAACCAAGATGGCTCCTTTCGATCCTGAGGCAAAGGGCTCCCGGGCGGGGCAAACACCTGTCCTCTGGCCAGGAGGGTGGCCGGATGTCTTGAGCCCGAAAAGGGCGCTGCCTCAAATGCTCTGTGGCTCCTGCCTGTCCCAGAAGCTGTCAGCTTCTGTGGTGCACACTCTCACCTGTGCAGACTAAGTTCCTAAGTTCGGAGTAGTCCTGGAACCAAGATGGCTTCCGCAGCTCCTGAGGCAAAGGGCTCCCGGGCCAGATGAACACCTGTCCTCTGGCCGGGAGGGTGGCCGGATCACCTGAAGTCTTAAGATCCTGTGGTGGGTGTTGTGGGTAGCTGGCGGGTGTCACCCGAGTCTCTGCCCTAGCTACCCCGTGCTGGTCAGACCGGAAGGGGCTTGTGGCCCTACTCAGGCTGGGTTTTCTGCTTCCCTAACTAATGCAGTCTCAGGTCCCGCGCGATTGGATTGGAGCAGATGCTGTGTTCCACTCACCAGAAGTCTTAAGATCCCGTGGCAGGTATTGTGGGTAGCTGGTGGGTGTCAGCCGACTCTGTGCCCTAATTATTCTGGTGCTGGTCAGACTGGAAGCTTGCTGGTCAGACTGGAAGCACATTCATTCTTTTTAATAGCTGAGTAGTACTCCATTGTGTAAATGTACCACATTTTCAGTATCCATTCTTCTGTTGAGGGTCATCTTGGTTCTTTTTTAAATGATCTGCAAAGACCCTCTTCTCTCTTTCACATGACTTCACAGTAAGAAATGTCAATTTATTCTACATAATAATTTTTCCATTTTATACTAACATGGATTTGAACCAATCTTTATTTAGAAAACCAAATATTGATACATCAAAACAGTAATTTCAAGATTTTCTCAGATTTTTGAAACTATATGTTCTGCATTAAGATTGAGAATTACTAGCTAGTAAAATGTGATCTATTATTCTTGTATTAAAATATTAATAGGAACAGTACATATAAAAATTGTAGTAACACAGAGATCTGAGAACATTTTGCACATTATTGAAGTTAGATCTTTCCAGGTTGAAACTAAATTCTGTTTCTGTACCGTAACACACATCTTATGCTCATCTAGATCTCTACTTTAGTTTTATCTTTGTTGGAACTATACGATTTTTAATATGCCTTTTAACTGTAGTGAGTGGGTTTGTAGACTTTCAAATAACTTTTTAAAATATGTATCTGCATTTTGGTGGTTGTATATAGGATGGATCACCAGGTGGGGCAGGCTCTGCAAGGTCCTTCCTTCCATCTCAGCTCTGAACTTTGTCTCTGTAACTCCTTACATGGGTATTTTGTTCCCTATTCTAAGAAGGGATGAAGTATCCATACTTTGGCCTTCCTTCTGGAGTTTCATGTGTTTTGTAAATGGTATCTTTGGTATTCTAAGTTTCTGGGCTAATATCTGCTTATCAGTGGGTACATATCATGTGAGTTCTTTAGTGGGTATTTTGTTCCCTATTCTAAGAAGGGATGAAGTATCCATACTTTGGCCTTCCTTCTGGAGTTTCATGTGTTTTGTAAATGGTATCTTTGGTATTCTAAGTTTCTGGGCTAATATCTGCTTATCAGTGGGTACATATCATGTGAGTTCTTTAGTGATTGGGTTACCTCACTCAGGATGACATGCTCCAGATCAATCCATTTGCCTAAGAATGTCATAAATTCATTGTTTTTAATAGCTGAGTAGTACTCCATTGTGTAAATGTACCACATTTTCTGTATCCATTCCTCTGTTGAGGGGCATCTGGGTTCTTTCCAGCTTCTGGCTATTATAAATAAGGCTGCTATGAACATAGTGGAGCATGTGTCCTTATTCCAGACACTATTGCATATGCCAGAAAAAATTTGCTAACAGGACACTGATATAAGTATATCTTGTGAGGCTATGCCAGTACCTGGCAAATACAGAAGTGGATGCTCACATCTATTGGATGGAACACATGGCCTCTAATGAAGGAGCTAGAGAAAGTACCCAAGGAGCTAAAGGGGTATGCAACTCTATAGGAGGAACAACAATATGAACTAACCAGAACCCCTCAGAGCTGTGTCTCTAGCTGCATATGTAACAGAGGATGGCTTAGCTGGCCATCAATGGGAACAGAGGTCCTTGGTCTTGGGAAGATTATATGCCCAAGTACAGGGGAATGCCAGGGCCAGGAAGAGGGAGTGGGTGGGTTTGGGATCAGGGCTGGGGGAGGGTATAGGGGACTTTCCGGATAGCATTTGAAATGTAAATGAAGAAAATATCTTAATTAATTAATTAATTAATGTATCTGCAAATAGGATTTGTAATCCATCAGTTGACAAAGAGCAAAAGAGTTCACATATTACAAAACTCTCAGTTTAATTTTAAGTTCAACTGTAAGACCACAGAGATAATCCACTCTCTCTACCAAGTCAGATCTAAGTAGTTGGCAATATCATATAACACCAATAGCTGTCAACTCAAAGTCCCTATCCGGCCAGGTTATTCATTTGGGGTGAACACAGAATCAAAGTAATAAAGCTCTGGTTCTCAGCAAAGCCTGGTTCACAAAACAAGAACAATCTCATTGTTTTTAAAAAGTAATCAAGAACAAGGAGAATTAAGCAATGAGTCTTCTATAGCTTAGTGTCTAACTTTAAACAGAAATAGAGAAGAACAAAGTCTCAGTAAAGAGAACAGAGGTCAAGCATCAGTTTGTACGAACAGCCATTTCAGTTTCCTATCGCTGTTGTGTTAGGAAATTTGTGGAACTTTTAGAAATACTCTAGAAAGGAAAAGATAGATACTAGAAAAAAATAGGTCATAAAATTATTTAAATAGAGACTACACATGGATGAACAAATGTTAATCTTGCTTTAAAAGGATCAGTGATAACCTGTACATTCGTTAACACAGTCACGGAGGTGATATTTATGGGAAATGTATTGGTAGACTGCTGGTTAGAAGGATGTATAAAGGAAGGTTTCAGGTAGATCCCTATTCCTCTAAGCATAGGCTCTTCTTTGCATCAGTTAGAGTCCTTGATTTCTGAAAATCTGAGTATGTACTTTCTTAATTGGTTTGGCACAGTGATAGTGTGGGAGTGGGTAAGAGAGATCTAAGTTATTTCCATTTATGTTTCTCTTCCATCCTAAGAGGCTTGTTACAAGTTAAATATGGCTTATTACTAATCCACATGTCAGTCCGTGAAACTAGAAAGAGAAAAATATCCATTTCCTGTTAAGAGATCATATAAATTCACAAGTAACTTCTGTTTAGATCTTTTTTTTCTAGAACTTAGTTACAGTACATTACCCAATTGTGAGGGAAACTATAATTCATCACTTTTAGCAGCTTACACATGTGATCAACTAATTGGTATTACAGAGGATGATATAAATAAATAGTATGTATTATTTTCATATTATCAAACATTATTTTCAGCATTTAACATTTACCCCTGTGCCAGGTGATTTGATGATCTGATATGATTTTTGCAGACCTGTGAAAAGTGTCCATTCAGTAGATAAAATTATCAAATACTCAGGGGAACTAAAACTCCCCAAAGTCTTCATAAAAGTTACAAAATACAGGCAACAATAATAAAACAAACAAGTACAAAAAGAAGTTACATGACCATAGATCAAATGATATTCCATGTAAATCTAAATAAATTATGTTTTTGTCTCAGAATGTGACAGTCAAATAAATGTGGGCATGCTAATGTGGTTGGAGAGTTTCATTTTGCGCAAATGTCCTGTACCTTGTGACACTAGATAGCCAAGCATTAAAAAGGGAACAAGAGAAATGTGATTTTTTTTTTCTTACCAATGGAGGAAAAGAAAATTTGATTATTTTTAAAATATAATTTAAAGTAATTTTGATGTGATTACTACAACAAAAACAGTGTATTTAGTTCCTTTCCTACATGAGGACCCCGTATCACATTTAGTGCCAATCCAATAATTGGCATCCACTCTTCTCAACCTTTCAGAAGAACATCCTGAAGACTTTCAATGTTTCTTGGGAGTAATTTCTATATGGAAGAAGTGTGCGCTTGACTGTGGAGTCTCTAAGAGAAAACCTTTTTTCTTAATCATTCCTAAGACTAAAATGCCTTGCACAGCTCACACTTAATGAGGACTTAATATGAGTTTCATTAGTTGGAGACAGGATCTAAGAGGACTGGAAAAGTATGTATTTGCTTTTTCAAATTATAGAAAAACTAACCTTTTGTTGGCATTTTCCTGACAGCTATTAAAAATGTATTGCACTTTTTAAAAATAAAATGATCAGTGCGTTTTATTTTAAAGTTTGCTAAAAAAAAAAAAAAAACGTGAAGTTCATTTTTATTCATTTAGTATGTATTTTACAAGAGGTTTTGATTTCCAATATTTTTATTATTTATTTAAATCTAAGTTTCCATTTCCAGGATTTGTTTCTGTATAGAGATTATCCCTTTGTTTACTGGGTCAATGACACAAAGATGTAGTTTTCACATGATTTTTAGTATGATGATTTGCTATTATTTCAGAAATAAAATATTAAATCGTGATTAGGTTTGAGAAAGAACAAAAATCACATAATATAATTTTTATTTTATATTTAAGAATATGTAAAATACTTAAAGAAGACATAATAGCATGTAGCCACTCATTTTTATATAATACTATCGCCTTTCCCACATGGCATACATTCTAGGACCTTGGGAAATATAAAATCGTTTGTTCACCATGAATTTTCCTATAAAACCAAGTCTATGAGATGGATGCTATTATAAATTAGGAACAAGAAGATTTACTATATTGACTTATAAGATAATTAAATAATTATAACAATAAACTGTAGACTGTAATAAAGGTTTTATATGTTCATCCTCTCAACATCTAATTGTACTTTTTTACTTTTTAACTTAAAGTATCTTGAACCTATTATTTGAGATATTGCTAACATAAATACTCAGGTACTGTGGGACGATTATTAAGTGAAATATTAGTTAATTAAATACAATCATTTTGATACTGCGGTAGTTAATCCAATAACTGGAATGCCTATCTAGTAATTTGCTGGTAGGTTAGCATAGACAGTGCAGATACACAGTGAACAGAGAGATGATTCCTGTCTCTAATGGTACAGAGAAACTTAAAGATTTCATCACAATATTCAAAAGAGTACCCAATTTAAAATCTGTGGGTTGTCTATTTCCAGAATTTCTTTTTTAAGAACTTACAACCATGTTTTATCACAAGTAGTAGAAATCACAGAAATCTTAATCATGGATAATGTAGCCTTACATCTCATGTGAGCGCTTTTACACAACATATATTTATTCATTTATTTCATTTGAAGAAAGGGAACTCAATCTATGTTATGATCCAGAGTCTGATATCCATCTCTGAAAAAATTCATTTTCAGTGTTTTTTTTTTTTTTGGAAAGTCAGATAAATAGGAATATTTCCTTAAGAACAGGTATCCTATTACATTTCTATTAATATATAGCAAATTATGGCATACATCATACAGACTTTATTTCATAAATTCCAGAAGTAAAGCATCTTGTCAATGGTTAATTGAGTCTACTTATTTAGAATCTCACTACAATTAAAAGGAAATAAATATAATGGCATGGAAAACATCTTATCTGCAGGCTTGTTCATTGAAAATAAGACTGGTTGTCATGACTGTGTGACTGACTGGAGATCTGGCAACTGACTAACAGCCACCCTCAGAGGATGTCTATAATTCTTTCCAGTGTGGATCTCCTCACTAGCAATGCACAACAGGATTAAATACAAGCATGGATCTATAGCAGTACCTTTATCTTTGAATTCAGCAACAATCAGATCTCATGCTGAATTTCACTGAACGGAAATAGGCTAGTCAAGGCATTTTCTTCCCTGGAGCACCTGTAGATATAGTTATCAACCTACATAACCTTTTATTTGTCTTCCAGCTGGCAGCCATGAATATTAAGCAGTAATGAGGACCATTTTAATCTCAGCTTCAATTATGCGTTCTTAAAGATCAGAAATTTATTTTGATGTCTTACTTATTTTAAACTGACATAGTTCATGTATTTATCATCATCCATGGTGAGAAATATGAGCAAAGGATTTCTGTTTTGGAGTCAGGGGTGCGAAGAGGAAAAGAATGAGACAAAATAAAGTATCATCCAACAACAATGAGATTAAGCCTTGAAGAAGAAATTAGAAAGTCATAACCAGCAGTAATTGAGATAGATGAAAATCATAACTAAAGCAAAGCTGAGATTAGGAAAAACAAAATGAGGAGGCCAGCAAGGACAAGGTTCCAAAGTGTGTCTGCAGCACTATCAGTTTATTGCACAGCCTTTGTGCTACAGTTACCAGTGAAAGCTTTGAGATGCAATTCCCAAGCCATACCTCAGCCACATGAGCCAGCATCTCTGAGCAGTGACTCCAACCTCAATATTACGATATGCAATAGTCTTCAATGATCCCCCCCCCAAAAAAATAATTCAATATGAGGCTGACTGAGAATCAGTTGGCTATCCTCAGAACTCAGTTTGCCATGAGGCAGCAAAATTAGCATTGGCGGGTTAGAAATGGAGAAATGTATTCCAACTTCACACCTACAGGCCAGAGCTAGTACTCTTCTAAGCTCCTCATAAAATTCGAACCTGAGCAAATGTCTAGTGTTAACAAATTCTTGCATTACATTTGCCATGTAAGTGTTTCATCACAACCCTGAACCTTACTTAGTGGAGTTCTCTGGACCTTTATTGACAGGAGGAGTGAACAATGAGTAAATAGAACAAAAATCCACTCACTACTAATGATGCCTGAGGAATGGGAGGTACATCCTTGTTTATTTTTCTTCACTGATAGAATTTTGATTTTACAGATATGTTTAAACTTAGAAAACAAGCATTTGCTCTTCTTATGCCAACTTAATTGACTGGTGGTAGCTGGCTGGAGAAATGCTATTTTTAAGATTGCTTTGGCTAGAAAGAGCCTGCTCAGATAGAATAGCTATGTTTCAGAGAAATAACAGTTGAGCTGCATTTTGTGAAAAACCGCTGTGGATTGCCTTATTCAACATTAACTCTCATAACAGAGGGTACCCATTCCAGAGTCTGATGAAAAGGATTAAGGGTACCTTCCTATAACACACCCATTTATTAACTCACTCATTCTTGCACAGATTCATTCACTTATTGATTCAAGTACCCGTTTTATGTCCCAGATACTTACTATGCTGGATGCCAGACTCCTATGTAATAAGGGTCACCTTACCTTTCAAAATAAACATGTGGCAGCCTCCTGAGATTCCAAGAACAAAGCTCTTCACATCACCATCAATCATGCTCAAGGTTGATGAGGGAACTGGTTTTGTCAGACGGTTTTGATTATCCCATACTGCTGAGCAATACTTAGCAGGAACCCACGATATGATGGTTCATTCAAACAGCCTTTTGCTCAATTGAGCATAGCTGCAGAATTAGAATCCTTGTGACCTTCATAAAAGCTTTTACAAGTAGATTTAGTTTGAACACAAGTTAGAAGTAGTTAATTCATTTTAAAACCATAGCTTAAATTGCTGCTCTAACATAAATCTTCCAAGAACAAACTATTTAAAGGATTATAGTTTCTTTACTTTTCACTACAAAAGGAAAGTATCTGTAGGTGGCTATCATTGAAGCCCCGAGGGAGGAAGATTTTTCCACTTATATTCCTTTTAGTAATAAAGAGCTGCTGGAAACACTGTGGAGATGTTGTTTGTTAGTGATTGTGCCAATATACCTGGGCTTTATTTCAAACAGTGAGTGATTCCTTTGACTGTTTTCAGCCAAAAATAGTTACTCAGAAATTGCGTGAATACCTTCCAGCTCATAATTGCCAGGTTCCGGTCTGAGATTTTAGTCATCAAGTTTAAGTTCTTTTAGTTTCTTTGAATCCTAAATTGACATAACCTTCATTTTCTTCCTTGCCAGCAGCAACTACCCACTCCTTCCTTCATCGCCCTTGGGACACACGGGGTGGGGATGTGGGGGGATGGCGAGACACGGAGACAGAGAGACAGAGGAAGACAAATAGAAAAGTGTACTATCATAATGTGTTACTCATAAAAAGCTTCTTACAATGGTACAGTGATGAGCAATTTCTGATCATAAAGCTTCAATTTGAATGAAATTGCTTTATCACCTCATCAAAAATTCCGTTTATTTCGTGTAGTAGTGATCTGTTCAGAATTGCCATTATAGAAAATTACCTTTAAGTCCAGGGGAAATGCATGCAAACTGAAAAGAAATTAATTTTTTTCATGTTACTCTTAAGATGTCTGAGGAAGATAGTTTAGGAAAATTACTTTTGGTAAACAGAAAAACTGTACTTACAATTCCATCTGCCTTTCTACCTTCGTATACTTTCAGCTTTTCCAAAATGAACACACAATGCACTTACTCAATATTGAGATATAAAACAGGAACTCATATATATTCAAAATATAACCTTACAAAATAAGAAACCACCTAGAAAAGATAAAAATGCAATTTATGAAAATTGTAATATTTAAAATCAATATGATGACTCAGCAAGTGAAGACATTTGCCACCACATTGGAAAACCTGAATTTGATCTCTTGAAGACATATGAAGGAAAGAGAGTAACTTATAAAAGCAATTATTTGCTTGTTTTGTTTATTTGTTTTTTGAAATTGTCACAGTAAACATGCTGGACTTTTTTGATCAGAAAATCAAAACACTCAGTCAAATCTCTGTATGTTTCTGTTTTATAAACAGGATGAATGGTATTTATTCACAGAGAGAATGTAACAACACAGTGCTCATTTATTAAATGGCCAATTTCTACCATCAAAATTTTGTGTCTTTAGCCACAAATCCCATATGGATGAATACACTGGAAGAATATTGTAGGAGACATTGAACTACTAGGAGTGCCATGAAAGCAATGGAGATAGATTTGCCATAGTCAAATTTTCATTATTATAGCAAAATTTCCATCAAAAACCATTTTACATGGGGTCATGATTTCATAGGGTCAGCGTTTAGCTATATGGCTCCATGGCATTGTGGTTCTACAGCAAGACAGAACATTATGACAGCTGGAAGGTATAACAAGAGCTGCTTATTTCAAAAGAGATGCCCTCATTGGCCCTGTTCCTCCACCTCCACCAGATCTCACCTTTGAAGATCTCATCTAGCTTAAACTTACCAGTGAATCCATTCATTCATGAAGTTATAGTCTAACAACCAAATCCCCTCTTACTGGCCACACCATATGGGCATGAAACTTTGGACACTTATTCTTTCTTTAAGATAATTTATACCTAAACCATTACTAATGGCAAACTTGAATTTTTCTTTAAAGTTGAATATTAATTGAATGTAATATTTGTTATATGGAAAGAGAAATAAACTTAAGGAAAAAGATGTCTCTGAATACCATGTACATTTAAATAGAAACATCCTAAATATAGTACGCTTGACAATATATCCAAATGACTATATCCTGCTATACAGATACTCTTTATACATTTTGTTGTTGTTCTTTTTACAATAGGCATGGAATGAATACACCTTAGATGTCTGGGATATGATTCAATTAATAAGAAAATGATATTTAGAAATTTGCAGGTAAATGGATGGAACTGGAACCAATCATTATATAAAAAAAAATCTACTATAGAAACTTCCTATAATATAAACACATACACACATTTGTGTGTGTGTGTGTGTGTGTGTGTGTGTGTGTAATGAGATTAAATAAAGTTCCCCTATAATGAGAGAACAATGTCCTACTAAATACTATAGGATAACAAAAGAAAAGGCCCAATGTTAATAAGTTGCTTCTATTAGAGTTACCAGCCAGTGAGCTCTCATAAACCCTTAGATATTACAGACTACTCTTTTTTTTAAGATTTATTTATTTATTGCATATAAATACACTGTAGCTGTCTTGAGACACACCAGAAGAGGGCATCAGATCCCATTACAGGTGGTTGTGAGCCACCATGTGGTTGCTGGGAATTGAACTCAGGACCTCTGGAAGAGCAGTCAGTGAGCCATCTCTCCAGCCCCAGACGACTCTTATTGTTCTTATTTACACTCAAGAAATTGATGGTAAGACCCTATCATTGAAGCCATTACATACTTGGATCATAGAACATGAAGAAATGATGCTGTTTCCAGATTCATACATCAGAGATGGAGTAAGATTAGGAGTCATACTCTAAACTATTTTAATCCTTCACATCACAGTTCACAGACTGAAGTTACCGATTCATTTTGTCTCTCATTGAAGCTCCTTTCCAAGAGGATCTGAATGCCTAATGATGCTGGAATACATCACTAACATAAGTATGCTATATTACTTATTAGGTCACATTTTAAGAAAGACACTTTTGCTTAAAAAATGAAAAGTAAGGTTTCTGTAGATAAATTAGCACATGTAGTTACCAACTCTAACAAAAGTATGGTACCATCAACATATGACCTGTTTTATTTATTCTTACATGATACATTGAATTCTTTACATTCCAACACGGTGCATCAGAAAAGCTTATTCTTGCCCTTTGTCCAATGTGTGTGTATATGATAAAGAAAAGCATGGGTGAATGTAAGAAGCATTTGGTGTAGATCTGATACCTAAAGCTGGATTTAGGCTGAATTCAAATCCCTCAAATCTACAGTGACTTTGAAAGTTAACATACCAAATGAGCAGATTTGATCTCCTCACATGGGAATATTCCTCCCATTTTATGCAATTCTCTAAAGGACAAAGTAATTAAAAATGATTAAGCATAAATATTAATTGATGTAGATCTCTTTTATAAGGGTAATATTTTCTTTTAGTGAGTATTGGAAACTCAGTATATATTTGACCCAGTTGGTTGGAAGCAAGTTCTTTCGCTTCTTCTTTTCTCAGCATGGCAATGGGAACAATAAGTTTTGGGTCGAGGTTATGACCTTGCCCTGTTTCTGTTGTCCATGGTACAGCTCACAGGAATTTGAACAGAGAACCTTTCTCACTGTGACAACAACACTGTGTATGTCTTCCTGTGAACCAGCATTTAACTTGGCATTCACCTTAATAATGCACGAGGCAAGCAGGAAAATTACTAACTTAATGGAGTCTATAACAAGACTGTATCCAGATATAGTGAAACCATTTGATAAAATATATGAGATCTCCTGGGGGCTGAGGGGGACAGGACAACTAGTCCAGTGACAAAAATATTAGGCCTTTCTCAAACAAAGGATACACCATATTTTTGGACTCCTGATTTTTAGGAACACAGGGTCTGGGGCCACCTTCTTCCACTTGGCCTTCTTTTCTTTCAGCATGACTTGTTGGAGGAGAGAGAAAACTCACAGAGAACTTTTAATAACATTCTGGGACAGTGTTTCAAATGAGGTTGGTAGTGGATGTTAGAAGACAGAGAGCTTAGAGAATGGTTTTGAATAATCTTTACTTTAATACAGTATTTGACTCCAATTCTTTTTAGTGACTGGTTTTATTTTATCTAATTCCCATATATCCAGTGGCCAAATACTAATTTAATCAGCATCAATTTTTTTCACTATGTCATAAAATGGTGGAGTAAAAGGATGTGCCAAAATGATTAGCACACTAATCAGGCTTTTACATTCTTGTTTTGAAATAATGAATTTGGCATAGCGCAGTCATTATGGCAAGTCCCCATAGCTTTTAAACACTCCATTTAATAATCTTGATGGATTTTTTAAAAAAATATCTATTATGAATCCCATAGCTAGGCAGCAAAAAGAAGGAACTGACACCAACTTCAGAGCTAGAACCACAAACTTGCTATAGCATATCATTAATGCTTCCTAGAGATTAAGAGAAAGGATTAAGGTCTCAGGAAGAACTACGAATATATATAAAAAATCATATTACAAACCAAAAGATTTTTTACTATATTCTATTTTATATATATTTTATGTATATTATATATGTATATTTGGTACAAGATCTAAAAAATGACAAAAGTTCAAAAGATAATTTTACAGATTTCAAATCTTCTATAGACATAAGTAAAGTAAGGTTTCATTCTAAAAAATTTTTATTAATATCTTGAGGTCTAAAGTTACAATAATAATCAAACAATTTTATAATTTCCCTCCAAGTTAATGAACATTGATTAATAACCTCCTGATACATCTACTACTGCTTTACATGTAATTAATGCAAAGGAAAGATGAAATGGAAACCAATGTGTTATCTATAAATATTTTCACTTTGAAAATCAAGTTCCAAGATAGGTCTGGAGGTTCATAAGTTGGAGTTACATCAGTTCAAGGCCAGCATGGCTGACATATTTAGTTCTAGGCTAGCCAGAGCTACATAGTAACCTCTCTTTCACTTTCCCCACCACAAAAAGAAAGATTGAAAGAAACCAAAAAGCAATAGAACATACAAAGAGCAACATAGAGTCTTCTTTGTGTTGGCCAACTGCTCCTGGGTGTGATCCTCACCCTTCAGTGTGGTTGATACATACCTAGTGATAATACATTGGAGAAAACTGGTTTCACCTTTGCCAGACATATCAACTACAAATAGCTTCTTTGTTAAAGGTGTGACTCTGTGTTTACCACCTCTTATCAACACTGAGATCCTGTCTGGATTGAACTTGTGTGGATCTTGTGCATACTTTCACAGTATATATGAGTTCATACGTGCATCAAACTGTTGTGTCTGGATGACATTTTTTTCTTGGAGTCATACACCAACTATGACTTTTACAATCTTTCTGCTCTTCTTCTACATAGATCCCCAAGCCTTGAGGAAAGATGCTTGTTAAAGACATCCATTTAAGGCTCAGTAAAGAAAAGTCTCACTCTATGTGCAGTTGTGGGTCTTTGTGTTGGTTCCCATCTACTGCAAAACGAAGCTTCTCTGATAAAGGCTAGAATACACTGACCTATGTGTATAGCAATATGTCACTAGAAGTCATTTTACTTCTATCTTCATTTTACATGATAATATAATAGTTTTCCCCTGAAGTCCATGACCTATCTATTCTCAGGTTTCACTTTAACACTATCACATATTGGTTCCATATCATGGAAAGAATATTAAATACAAGAACAGAAAAGTGCTTGATGACTCCAACAATGTATGTGCCTCTGTTGCATCAGCATATTTTGAAGGCAGATTGCTGTTACAGGCCTCAGGGTTTCTATCTGGGTAAAATTGATGGTTAATTTTCCACTCTTTCCAGACCCATGAATGCTAGTCAATAAGGGTAAATCTAGCTAAGGTCCAAAGGTATGGAATGGTAAGGTGAATCTTCAGCAAAAGGACCGTACCATCAGGTCATGGAAAGTACAAACTAGCCTCGGCAATAACCTCTGATGTTTAGTGGGGTAGTCTATGAGACCCTTCTGCTCAATGGCACTACAAGATGTAACAAATTCATTCACCATTAGAAATTTTATTTGGCAATATAAGATGCCTATTTAGAGTGCTGTATCCCCAGTATATGATGACTCCATCTAGATTTCACTCAATATATGCAAACATTTTACATTGCCCTTCTATCACCTTCTCTCACTGAATCCTCTTATCCTTTTCCTCTTTATCATTTTTTTAAACACTCTATTTTATTTCCACTACCTATGTTCTTCCTCGGTTCCTTAGTAGGTACCTAACCTCCATTCTCATTAAGGTTGTAGCCCACATATTGAAAACTTAAAATGTAATTTTATAATTTCCTTCCAAGTTAATGAACATCTATGTATCTTTCTTTTGGGTTCTGGGTTACCTCACCCAGGATTACTGTTTCTAGCTACTTTCTGTTGCTTGTGAATTTTATAATGTTACTATTCTTA
Source organism: Mus caroli (assembly GCF_978045245.1). Lineage (NCBI taxonomy): Eukaryota > Metazoa > Chordata > Mammalia > Rodentia > Muridae > Mus > Mus caroli. Next base: position 97,768,916 of record NW_028227264.1, read on the forward strand.
AAAGCTGAGTAATATTCCATTGTGTAATTGTACTGTTTTCATTATTTATTCATCCCTTTATGGTTACCTAGGCTGTTTCTAATTTCTGACTATGATGAAGACAGCAGCAAGGAACGTAGGTAAGCATCTCAGGGTATGATATATAGTCCTTTGAACATATTTCCAAGAATGGTATCGCTAGTTCCGGAAGTAGATCAACTTTCAGCCTTTTGAAGAACTGCCAAACTGATTTCTAAAGTGGCTGTACAAGATTTCATTCCCACCAGCAATGAGTAAGTATTCCCCTTTCCCCAAATCTTCAGTAGTATGTGGTGCCATTATTTTAATCTTAGCCTTTCTGACTGTGGTAAGATGAAACCTCAAAGTAGTTGTAATTTACATGCTGAAGTTGTTGAAAATAATCTAAGTGTTTCTCAGCTCTTTGTGTTTCCCCTTTTGAGAACTCTCTGCGTAGTCTGTCTCTACTTTTAAATTAAAATATTTATTTTCTTGATGTTCAATATTACTGGTTTAGTTATAGTTTTGTATTAGTTTGTATTTATAGTTTGAGATACAAACCTTGAATCAGATGTATAATTTGTGAAGATTTTTTTCTATTCTTTAGAGTACCTATTTGCATGACTTTGATAGTGTAGTTTGCTGTGCAAAAGGCTTTAGCTTCTGAGGTTCATTTTTTTAATTGTTGGTCTTATACTGGAGCTACTGGTGTTCTGTTCAGAAATTTCTTTCCTGTGTCAATGAATTCAATCATATTACTTATTTTTTGATGTATTGTATTTAAGGTATGTGGTTTTACATTGAGGTTCTTGATCCATTTGAGGTTGAGTTTTGTGCAGGGCAATAATTGTGGAGTTATTAGAATTCTTTCACATGCACCTGTGTATGCATGTGATGTTTGACATCATTATTCTTTTCTCCAATGTTTACTAATGGCTCTTTTTAAAAAAATCAGATATCCTTACATGTGTGGGATTATATTTTGGTCTTTACTTCTATTCCATTATTATTGTATATGGTTTTTTAAAACTTTTTTTAATTGATAAAGAACTGTTATTTGAAATCTGTACATAATACACAGCACACAC